>NC_060130.1:1001555017-1002180017 GCF_021461395.2 Schistocerca americana
TCCATCAACCCGACCTGGTACGGAACCCACACTAATGAGCAATACTCAAGTATAGGTCGAACGAGTGTTTCGTAAGCCACCTGCTTTGTTGATGGACTACATTTTCTAAGGACTCTCCCAATTAATCTCAACCTGGCACCTGCCTCACCAACAATTAATTTTATATGATCATTCCACTTCAAATTGTTCCATACGCATACTCCCAGATATTTTACAAAAGTAACTGCTACCAGTGTTTGTTCCGCTATCATATAATCATACAATAAAGGATCCTTCTTTCTATGTATTCGCAATACATTACATTTGTCTATGTTAAGGGACAGTTGCCACACCCTGCACCAAGTGTCTATCCGCTGCAGATCTTCCTGCATTTCACTGCAATTTTCTAATGCTGCAACTTCTCTCTATACCACAGCATCATCCGCGAAAAGCCACATGGAACTTCTGACACTATCTACTAGGTCTTTATATATATTGTGAAAAGCAATGGTCCCATAACACTCCCCTGTGGCACGCCAGATGTTACTTTAACGTCTGTAGATATCTCTTCATTGAGAACAACATGCTGTGTTCTGTTTGCCAAAAACTCTTCAATCCAGCCACACAGCTGGTCTGATATTCCGTAGGCTCTTACTTTGTTTATCAGGTGACAGTGTGGAACTGTATCGAATGCCTTCTGGAAGTCAAGGAAAATGGCATCTACCTGGGAGCCTGTATCTAATATTTTCTGGGTCTCATGAGCAAATAAAGTGAATTGGGTCTCACACGATTGTTGTTTCCGGAATCCATGTTGATTCCTACAGAGCAGATTCTGGGTTTCCAGAAATGACATGATACGTGAGCAAAAAACATGTTCTAAAATTCTACAACAGATTGATGTCAGAGATATAGGTGTATAGTTTTGCACATCTGCTCGACGGCCCTGCTTGAAAACTGGGACTACCTGTGCTCTTTTCCAATCGTTTGGAACCTTCCGTTCCTCTAGAGACTTGCGGTACACGGCTGTTAGAAGAGGGGCAAGTTCTTTCGCATACTCTGTGTAGAATCGAATTGGTTTCCCATCAGGTCCAGTGGACTTCCCTCTGTTGAGTGATTTCAGTTGCTTTTCTATTCCTTGGACACTTATTTCGATGTCAGCCATTTTTTCGTTCATGCGAGGATTTAGAGAAGGAACTGCAGTGCGGTCTTCCTCTGTGAAACAGCTTTGGAAAAAGGTGTTTAGTATTTCAGCTTTATGCATGTCATCCTCTGTTCCAATGCCCTCATCATCCCAGAGTGTCTGGATATGCTGTTTCGATCCACTTACTGTTTTAACGTAATTCCAAAACTTCATAGGATTTTCTGTCAAGTCGGTACATAGAATTTTACTTTCGAATTTATTGAACGCTTCACGCATAGCCCTCCTTACGCTAACTTTGAGATTGTTTAGCTTCTGTGTGTCTGAGAGGTTTTGGCTGTGTTTAAACTTGCAGTGAAGCTCTCTTTGCTTTCACAATAGTTTCCTAACTTTGTTGTTGAACCACGGTGGGTTTTCCTCATCCCTCACAGTTTTACTCTGCATGTACCTGTCTAAAATGCATTTTATGATTGCCTTGAACTTTTTTCATAAACACTCAGCATTGTCAGTGTCAGAACAGAAATTTTCATTTTGATCTGTTAGGTAGTCAGAAATCTGCCTCCTATTACTCTTGCTAAACAGATAAACCTTCCTCCCTTTTTTTATATTCCTGTTTTCTTCCATATTCAGGGATGCTGCAACGGCCTTATGATCACTCATTCTCTGTTCTGCGCTTACAGAGTTGAAAAGTTCGGGTCTGTTTGTTATCAGTAGGTCCAAGATGTTATCTCCACGAGTCGGTTCTCTGTTTAATTGCTCGAGGTAATTTTCGGATAGTGCACTCAGTATAATGTCTCTTGATGTTCTGTCCCTACCACCCGTCCTAAACATCTGAGTGTCCCAGTCTATATCTGCTAAATTGAAATCTCCACCTAAGACTATAACATGCTGAGGAAAATATGTGAAATGTATTCCAGATTTTCTCTCAGTTGTTCTGCCACTAATGCTGCTGAGTCGGGAGGTCGGTAAGAGGGGCCAATTATTAACCTAGCTTCGCATAATAATTCACAGGAACTATCCACTTCTATTTCACTACAGGATAAACTACTACTAACGGCGACAAATACGCCACCACCGGTTGCAAGCAATCTATCCTTTCTGAACACCGTCTGTGCCTTTGTAAAAATTTCGGCAGAATTTATCTCTGGCTTCAGCCAGCTTTCCGTACCTATAAGGATTTCAGCTTCGGTGCTTTCTATCAGCGCTTGAAGTTCCGGTACTTTACCAATGCAGCTTCGACAGTTTACAATTACAATACCGATTGCTGCTTGGTCTCCGCATGTCCTGACTTTGCCCTCACCCTTTGAAGCTGTTGCCCTTTCTGTACTTGCCCGAGGCCATCTAACCTAAAAAAAACTGCCAAGCCCATGCCATACAACCCCTGCTATCCGTGTAGCCACCTGCTGTGTGCAGTTGACTCCAGACCTATCCAGCGGAACCCGAAACCCCACCAGCCTACGGTGCAAGTCGAGGAATCTGCAGCCCACACGGTTGCAGAACCGTCTCAGCCTCTGATTCAGACCCTCCACTCGGCTCTGTACCAAAGGTCCGCAATCAGTCCTGTCGACGATGCTGCAGACGATTTTATTAGTTGAATAGAGGGCTTGGTGTGTAACACAGCATTGGAAGGAAATGTTGATGCAACTGGGGCAACAACAGAAAGAGAGGAAATAGGTAGAATGTTGTAAAAACAGATTTAAGAATGAGGTTGGGGGTACTAAGCAAGAGAAAGAATCAGAAAAGACCGGTTGGCTTTAATAAAAAGAGGAAGGAACGGTAGGAGCAACAATAAATACAAAGTTGATTTGGGTTGTGTCTGGGAGAGTGGGGCAATGAAATTATCTGTGGAAGGCAGATTACCATCTCTGGAGTGCGTACTAACTGATACAAGGTGAATGGATCCATATGTCATAAAAGAAGCAATGTGAGCATGTTACCCATGAGAAATTTAGTGTACTGATGAATTGTTTACCATGGATGTCAAGGCTATAGAGCTGCAAGCATTTGATACAGAAGGAGTTATAGCTATCAATGTATAGATATTGTTGTTTATTGATGAGTTTTATGTGGACTGAAATGTAGGTCTTGGTGATGTGGAGCTTAATGTCCAGGAAAATGATTTAGGATTAAAAGGTCTAAATTGATATCAGTTGAGAATAGCAATCAAGATGTTTTGATAAGTGTGCTTTGCCATCAGTCAGACCAAAACAGTAACATAAATAAGTCTGTACCAATTCATGATTGTACCATGTGGGAGCTAAGGAGAGCATCTTTCATATGGCCCTTAGAAAGTTTGGCACAAGAAATGGCCTGTTTTCTTCTCATTGTTGTGCACCAAATTTTTTTGGATAGGCTGTATCTCAATGTTATTGTGAGCAAAAATTAAATTTGATAGTGTGAAAAAGTATAGAAGCTTTTAAAGAACTGTTGAGTCTGAATGAAACAGGAAATGCTGAAGTACAGAGAGGCAGTGTGTATGTTGAATGTTAGAGTAAATACATGTCATATCAAGGAAGGTATTTGGCCTATGGGAATAGTATTGATTAACATACTAACATTTGGGGTCCTTGGTTTAAGACCTTAGAGCTTGGATAATACATTGAGGCTACTAGTCAGTTTAAGCTGATATGTGACCAGTGAAGCCTTTTGAAGTATGTTACAATGGCACAGCAAAGAAGGTTGTCTTTGGGTATTTTGGGTAGGGTGCATAGATCAAGTGTGTTTGGGAGTTGTAGGAAGCAGTGTAAGATCTAGTAAAGGATATAGAATTTTTAAAATTTTCAATGGCACAGTTTCATGGATCAGTTGGGGTCGTGTACAACAGTTTTATAATGTGAGGCATACAAGAATTGACACAGTCTATCCCATTCTATAAATGTAGTAGCAATACCTTCATCTGTTAGGAAGATGATGGAAGATAGTGGTCCACATGTAACTAAAGGACGACTCAGGAAGGACTCAGTTGGAGCAATGTTCAAAGTGTCAGAAAAATTTTTCAGGAAAAACTGGGAACGATAGTGGATGTAAGGAATTCCTACAATCCTTTTGCAGTGTGATTTTTCCAGAGAATGGCTGTCTGTCAGAATTTTTTAAGGCTTGCTCTGTTGTTAGAGGACTGAACCTAGGTTACAAAATGGTTTTTCCATTTGAGGCTTCAGGTAAATTAGAGATTTTTAACCTGGTACGTACTAATAACTTTGAGAATCGGTGTACCAAGAAGGATTCATGTGGTCAAAATCAACTTCACACTGCAATTAACGTACATGACAGTAGACAGATACTTATTATTATTACTTAACTAATTTTGGTTTGTGACTTTCACAACTACAGCCTTGCTGCAAGGGTAACACCAGTTCCTGTCAGATCACCAAAGTTACGCGCAGTCAGGCTGGGCTAACACTTGAGTGGGTGCACTCAGCCCTTGTGAGGCAAACTGTGGAGCTACTTGTTTGAGAAGTATGGCTCTGGTCTTGACATAAGGCTGTAAAAGTGGTGTGCTGACCACATGCCCCCTCCTTATCCACATCCAGTGAGGCCTATGGGCTGAGGATGCACGGCAGCTGGTGGGTACCTTTAGGCCTTCATGGCCTCTTCAGGCAGCGTTTAGTTTTTTTAAACTCTGAGAAATCAGCATGGTGTGAAGCTCCCACATGCTACAGTTAGAGCGTATAAATGTTGTAGCATAGAATCGAAAAGGGCACGGATATGTTGTTTGGGAATTCCCCTCCACACAGTTTCTCTCTGCTTCCATAAAACGTTGGCTGCGTGGTTGATGAAGTGTGACAAACAAGCTACTGACCAACCAATCCCAAACATGTTTGATGAGCTACATGAAACACTTGTGTGATTTTAGACTTTACTGGCATCTGATAATTTTAAACACTTCTCAGGTATTCATTCATATGGTGCAGTCTTGCAGCATGATGATTTGCTGCTTCCTTGGACAGTCCTGTTGACTGATTACACTGGGCAACAAAAAAATAATTTTTGAATGTTTCGAGCACTTCATGAGGCAATTCCTACTAATTTTGGGTGGAGGAAAACAAATATGACAATGAAAATTTTTTATTAGCTCTAGTTTCTATGATATACACAAGGTGGAAGTATTACATTTTAACAGATTGAGAGAAAAGGATACATTTTAATTACATACGTGCTAACAACAATGAAAGTGCATTTGATTTTTTTTTTTTTTACTGGTAATTACATGCTAAGAGTTCTAAATTGCTGGAAAAATACTTCGCAGATGGTCGTGTCTGAAGAGAATCGTGTGGTGGCCTATTGACTTCGTCGTCTTTTAGCTTGCCTCTTGTAATGGAGTTCTGCAGAATCCCTACACAAAGACCAACAGTAATCCGCAAGCATTACTTCATTCAAACGGCTCTGATATCTTTGTTCCATAACAGAAATGTTCTGATGGAATCTCTCACCATGTTCATCACTAACAGCTCCACAACTAGGAGGGAAAAAGTCTAGGTGGGGGCTTGGCAATGACATTTTTCTCTCTAGGGTGAAGATTTCCTGCAGGCCAGCCTTCTGTAATATAATGCAATTTCCTATCTCTACTGTCCCACATACATAAGAAGCAGCAATGCTTTGTGTAACCCAGTTGCATTCCTAAAAGTATGGCAATGACTTTTAGATCACCACAGATTTTCCATTTGTGTTCATGATATTTAATTGAGTCCAAGAGAGCTGTCATATTTGCATATGTCTTCTTCATGTGAACAGCATGACCAACAGGAATAGATGAAAGAAGGTTCCTGTTGTTAAGTAACACATCTTTCAAACTAAACCTGGAGGAGTCTATGAATAGCCTCCATTCAGTTGGATCATGATTCAAATTCAAAGATTTCATCAAGCCATTAATGTCACAGCAAACAACAAGATTATTTTTCTTCTCAAAAAAGGGAAGCAGTTCCATGTGACATTTTCTGTACTGTGAGATTCTCACATCACTTTGGAGAAGATTCCATTGCTGTAGTCGAGACCCAAGAATTTCTGCCGTCACCTTTGACAGGCCAAGGTCTCTAATGAGATCACTCAATTCCGCTTGACTCAGTCTGTGTGGTTTATCATCTTTTCCCTCAAAATCAGGGTCATGGGATGTGGAAGGTTTGTTTGGTTTTTCTTGTTCCATGCTGTCTTCATTTTCTACTTCAAACACACAATTTTCGGGTGGAGTAGGAACTGGTAAACTATCCGAATGTGTGAATGGGTCAAATAGCAGATGGAAGATTCGAGTACTGAACTGTTCTTCTTTTCTTCATAGACAATCCTGCCTTTATAGGTGGAGTCAGGCAGAAATAGCAGTCATCTGTATGGTTTGTAGGCTCCCACCAAATCATAGGCACAGCAAAAGCCATAGATTATTTTTTCTTTTTCAGCCATTCTCACAGTGTAACTGAACATGCGTTGCAACATATATGTGGAGCCCAAGACTTATCCTGGTCCCCTACTTTCATACCGAAATAATACTGATAGGCAGTCTTTACAAGAGGCGTCAGATTGCGTTTCTGCGAGGAAAATGTTATTTCACCACAAATATAACTAAAGTTATTCACCATATTTACACATTTTCATGGCATTTATACAAATTTTATACTAAAAAAGCACTCGTGAACCAGAAATTTTGCATTAATTTGAGTAGAAACTACATGTGATTCACAGTCGCAGCAACAGTATCTATGTTTAAACAGCTGAAGAGCATTTGTGTTTTGTTATTTGACAGGTGTGCCAACTCCCCCCCCCCCCCCCCCCCCAAAAAAAAAAAAAAAACCAAATTTAAAATCTTCACCCTAAAAAATGAAATGTCACTTTATCTTCAAAACAAGAGCTAATCTGTCATTTTTATGGTGATTTTTGAATTCATCAGATAGAAATACATGTAAATTTACTATTTTTAAGCCCAAAACCTTTTTATTGTTGCCCAGTGTTATGTTGTGTTAGGCACCATTTTTATATCCCCTCTTTCCTGTCGGTCACATGCTTGTAGTGCCAAGTACATCTTTGCAGGTGAGAAAATGGAGGAACTGCATGGTCAACACACAAGTCCTCAGTTCATAAATGTTGTTTCAGTCATTCTTTGAAGGAGGCTTGCACATTGTGTGCCACATGTAGTCGATCATTGTATACCTGAAATGTGGCATGTGGAGCTGTGGGAAAAGGGGGAGGGGCAGAAATCTGAGATATAAAATATCTATGTCTACATCCACATACATACTGCATATCTTGTTCATATACAGGGTGTCCAGTGAGGAATGGTTAATATTCGGGGACATGACAGGCACAATCATTTGAAGCAAAAAAGTCTAATAAACATGGGCTCTAAAATGCATATCGCAAGAGTTATGAGCACTTGCTAATCTTTGATACTACAAAGCACATCTCTTCTGCTGCATGCTCATTGCTTTCTATTGTTTGGGATGAGGTAGTATGGACCAAAATGAGAAAAAAATCCAATATACATGGATTCTAAAATGCATACATTAAAAGCTATGATAACTCATTCATCTTCAATACTGTGAAACACTCATAAGGTAAGCATTTTGCAGTCCACATTTACCAGATTTTTTTCCTTGTTTTGATAGGTACCGCCACCTGTCAATATATTTGCACTTTTCTTTAACATCTGGAATAGGGAACAAGATGATGATACCTTTGTATCTGATGAACACTTGCCATTGAGGACAGTATACTGTGTTCTATTATCTAAGGCACCCATGGTTCACAGTATACCATGTGGGAAAAGGTACGTTTTGCATCTGAAGTGTGGACTATAGCATCCAATTGTTTCCAGATATCATCCTTTCTGTTCTGGAGCACATTCGCAACTGTGTACAGTGCACCACTTAATTTAATGGCGATGTACTTCCAACATGATCGATGTCCGCCACATAGCTTGCGTGCGGTTAAAGCGGTATTGAATAGCATATTTCATGACAGGTGGATTGGTCATTGAAGCACCATACCATGGCCCGCATGTTCACCGGATCTGATGTTCCCGGATTTCTTTCTTTGGGAAAAGTGGAAGGATATTTGCTATCGTGATCCACCGACAGCACCTGACAACATGCGTCAGCGCATTGTCAATGCGTGTGCGAACATTACGGAAGGCAAACTACTCCCTGTTAAGAGGAATGTCGTTACACGTATTGCCAAATGCACTGAGGGTGACGGACATCATTTTGAGCATTTATTGCATTAATGTGGTATTTACAGGTACTCATGCTGTAACAGCATGCGTTTTCAGAAATGATAAGTTCACAAAGGTACATGTATCACATTGGAACTACCTAAATAAAATGTTCAAATGTACCTATGTTCTGTATTGTAATTTAAAAAACCTACCTGTTACCAACTGTTCGTCTAAAATCGTGAACCATATGTTTGTGACTATTACAGCACCATCTGTCACAAAGCAAAAAAAGTGGTCCAACTAAAACAATCATATTTCTTTACGTACTACACGAATATGTAATAAAAAATGGGGGTTCCTATTTAAAAAAATGCAGTTGATATCCGTTTGACCTATGGCAGCGCCATTTAGCGGGCCAACCATAGCACCATCTGGTTTCCCCCTTCAAGCTAGACAAGTTTCGTTCCTTGTAGGTTTTTTGTTTGATGCTTATTTTGTGAGATATTTGGCCCGGTCACGACCAATGGACCACCCTGTATAATGAGCCAAATGCTAATGATAAATGCAACATATTCCTCGATACATTTATACCCCTTTTTGAACATTGTTTTCTATAGAAAATTACTGAATGTAACACCACACACTTTTCAAAGAAACCTTGGATTACTACAGCTATTAAAGTGTCTTCAGAAAGAAAAAGAAAACTTTATGAGACAGCAAGAACTAGTAAAGATCCAGAAGTAGTTTTACACTATAAAAATTATTGTAACATACTGATAAAAGTTGTTAGGAAATCAAGAAATATGTATGTTAGTGAAGAAATTAACAACTCCGGCAATAAAATCAAATCAATATGGAATGTTGTTAGAAGGGAGACAGGAAAAGTAACCACTGGGGTAGGTAGTATTACTATTAAGCAGAACGAGACCATCCTAACCAACAGTACACAAGTAGCTAATGTATTTAACAACCATTTCTTAAGTGTAGGAGAAAAAATCGGTGAGAATAGTTCAAAAGAAAAAACCAGGCAGTACATGGAAGAGTCTGTTTTGAAAAACTTCAGTCACATTAAATTTCACCTAACAACCTCTTGTGAAATAAGTAAAATTATTAAATCCTTGAGAAATAAATGTTTTGTAGGAATAGGTGACATCTCTGATAAGATATTAAAACAATGTGGAGCAATTGCAGCTGATGTTTTGAGTCACATATGTAATGCATCACTAAGTCAAGGTATTTTCCCAGACAGGTTAAAATATTCCATTGTCAGCCTGCTCTACAAAAAGGGGAACACCAAAAATGTCATAATTATCGGCCAGTGTCCTTGCTTACAGCATTTTCAAAAATCTTCGAGAAAGTAATGTACTCAAGAGTGGTTAGCCATCTCAACAGTAACGGGATACTTAGTAAATCAGAGTTTGGATTTCAAAAATGCTGTTCCACTGAGACAGCAATATACAATTTCACTGTCCACATAATAGAGTCTTTAAATAGTGAAATGTCACCAATAGGAATTTTCTGTGACTTGTCCAAAGCATTTGATTGTGTGAACCATTACATTATGTTACAGAAATTACAGTTCTATGGTGTAAATGGAATAACATATGAGTGGTTTAAGTCATACCTACAGAACAGGAATCAAAAAGTTTCCTTATATGGGTCAAGTGATTTAAATAAGTTTTCTACTTCATCTAACTGGGATGAAATTACATTAGGTGTTCCACAGGGTTCAATCATGGGTCCCCTTCTGTTTGTGATGTATGTGAACAACCTTCCCTTCCTATCTGAAACAGGAAGCTCAACTGACACTGTTTGCTGATGATACAAGCATCATTTTTAACACGGTAAAAGAAACTCCAATTGTAAATAATACAAATAAGGTCTTTGTAAAAGTCACTAATTGGTTTTCTGCAAATGGGCTTGCTCTAGACTTTGAAAAACCACAGTACATACAATTTTCTGCTGCAAAAAGTACAGTTCCTTCAATAAATATAACACATCAACAGAAGTCAGTAGACAGGGTAGATCATACTAAGGTTTTGGGTGTACACATAGATGAGAATCTTAATTGGAAAATTCATATTGTGAATTTTCTAAAGCAACTAGGTTCAGCAACGTTTGCAATCAGAATAATTGCCAATTTTTAGGATATAGAAGTTAGTAAGCTAACATACTTTGCATACTTTCACTCTCTGATGTTATAAGGAATAATATTTTGGGGTAACTCAACATTTAGACAAAAAGTATTCACTGCTCAAAAGAAAGTGGCTAGGATGATGTGTGGGGTTCATAGTCGCACATCTTGTAGGCATCTTTTTAAAAGATTGGGAACTCTTACAACAGCCTCACAGAACATTTACTCACTAATGAAATTTGTTCTCAACAACATGGACCAGTTTAAAAACAACTGTGACATTCATAATTATAATACCAGAAAAAAGAAAGACTTACACTATCCTTTACTCAACCTATCTTTGGCACAGAAAGGGGTAAAATATGTTGCAGTAAAAATTTTCGACAAATTACCAGATGAAATAAAATGTCTGACAGACATCAGTAATAGCTTCAAAAATAAATAGAAATTGTATCTCCTTGACAACTCCTTCTATACCATAGATGAATTCTTGAATAGGAATAAATAAATCTATAAATATAGTATATGCATTTTGTGCCATTTAAGGGAATGGGGTAGATAATAGAAGTGTTAATATATTAATCCTTAACTCTGTATTGTAATCATATGTGCGTTTCTTGTGCACTTGGCACATTCCACATCAATAACAGCTACCGTACCATGTGATTGATCAATGGAACACGCAACCAACTAACTAACTAACTGCATGACAAGGACATTATAGTCAGAGTGCAAGGTTGGGGAAAGGTAGGGAAGAACATTGGCCATGTTCTTTTCGAAGGTTTAGATAAACCATCAAAAACCTAAATCTGGATGGCTGGTCATGGTTGTGAACCTCTGTTATCCTGAACGTGTGTCCAGTGTCTCACTACTGCTCCAGCTCAATGCCACTGTAGAGGGAGGTGAACGATGTGATGTATAATATCTTTAGGTGGTACGTGACATTTTTATTCAGTTTTACAGCGTGTATAGACATGGATGATTGTGAGGGCACTAATTGTCTCAGGTAAGGAAGATGAGGCACTGTAAATAGGGACAGGAGCTGTTGCATGATTATTTGTTAAATCGATGTATTGGTCAAAGAGCAGGCTGGTAAGGATTTTGAGGTGAGGCAAGCTAATAGATTGATTGCAGTCAGGAACTGTGAGGTGTTTAAGGGAAAAACCGAAGATCAAAAACAATTAGAGAGAGAATATATGCTTGTCTATGCAGAAAACATATTTATGGTGTGTGGTGTGAGTGTGGATAATGATATACTGGGTGAATTTTTATGGGATAACATCATGTGAAGTGTCAGGGGCTATGACACACATTGAAGAGAGATGTGCCACACAGCCATTATCAGTGTAATGAACTAGGAAATCAGGTGTAGAAAAACTGATAGTAGGTACTTGAAATAGATCAGTAATTGAATACAATTGTAACTTCAGTCAGAAAATTGGAAAATTGTTTAAATCACAAAGAGATGTCAAGGTTGACCAACTCTGATAGAAAAACTTAAAATAGGAAACAATACTCCTACCTTTTTGAGCATTACATTCATTTTTTAAGGAGGAAAGAGAGTTTGGTGGGGGAGATAAGAAAGATGAAGGTGATAGTCAGGTCACCACACCCAAAAACAACAGTGTCCATGTGAAAGTGGGTTGTGTGTGTGTGTGTGTGTGTGTGTGTGTGTGTGTGTGTGTATGTGTGTGAAAGTGAAAGACTTTGTCTATTCAAGGTGATTTGTAATAATGTTTAAAAACCCCTGAAGCGATATAGATTTGGGGCCACAAATGTTGGGAAATACCCAAAAGCATATAATGAATGTTGAACACATGATGTCACCAGATGATGTACGTCACAGCACATGCAGCGATTCGGCTCCATGTGTCTTGCCTTAAATTACTTGTCTCAGCATCATCAGTATTGCTTTGGGGGTTTTTATATGTTAATAAGAATCACCCTGTATAACTTAGGAGTAAAGGTAACAATGCAATGAATTGTAGAAGAATTGAATCACCAACTGCCACAAAAACATAATGGCAACTTCACTAGCCCTTGGACTTATCCATTTTAGAGCTAGTGTACACATACACACACTTAGATCCCCACATTTATCTGTCTGTACAGTTTGATTCTGTCTGCAAAATACGGCTCTACAGGTGTGTGTGTGTTTACTTTAGCTCAAAAGAAGATTTGTCAGAAAGTTAGCAAAGTTGCCTGCCAACGACTCAGTGCTTGTAGTGCTTGCTGAGTTGCCAGATTACCTCGTACATTATTTACATTGTGGATGGACTTTGTCTGATAGCTTAGCCCACTTTTAATTGTCCCTGTCATGCACTGAAGACCTCCACTATGTGGTGTGCAGCAATGTAAATCAATTCATATTGTTGTTATTCCATCCTGGATTTTTGATTGAAAGATGAAGAAAAATATGCCAAAATCTGAAAGGAATCCTCCTTCTCTCCTCCAAAACAGTCGTCTTCATTAACTGCAGAATCTATCAAACTTTCCAGAAAGAAATCTTGCAGCCATCAAACCTTACTCCTACTGATTCCTTTGCCACTCATGATCTGAAGGCAGACTGCTCTATCATCACCTCGGGAGAGAGGCAGCCCCAGTCACTGTTTTGATGATAGGAGGCACGGCAGCAGAAATGGTGGTGTGGGAGGGAAATGGAATAAGTGGCAGATGAATAAAGAAGAATGAAGACAAAAGATGTAGGTGATAGAGGAAAAAGGTAGAATTGGGAGAAAGGAAGCAGGGTTGGGGCAGAAAAACAGATTAAGAAGAGGAGGATGGAGACTGAGTAGGAGAAAGAGAGGGAAACGGAGACAGAAGACAGACCTGCAGAATGGAAGGAAGGCAGGAGATAGGGCAGGGGGATAGTTCAGGAGGGATGCGGCATGAAAACAAATATTGGGAAGAAAGTTTCCACTTCCAGCATGTTAACTGGTATGTGACGTAAGCAGCAACACGTTCGGGTCTGCCTTTAAAGTTGATGGTTTTGTGAGTGGTGGATTGGGAAGGAGTGCTTTCAGATTATGTGCCTTTTAAGGAAATTTACTGGAACCTTAGGATCAGGACAATGATCCGGAGATCCTCCAGATAGTGCTTTATTCACGTATGATACCGTGCACTGTATATGATGTTATTCCCAGGGTCATACATCTATGAACAAACGTCATGGATAACAGTCTGGCATCTTGCACTGTCTCCACTGCGTACAGCACAACCCTAAAATTATACAAAGAGACAATCATTGAACTGTTGCTCTGTGCTATACCAGTTGATTTTTGGTCAAGGGAATTTGCCAGTAACACAGACTAGAACAGATGTAAACCCATTAGGTCCCACACATGTTTAGTGAGAACAAGTCTGATGATTGTACATGCTGTGGGAGCTGAACACCTTGGGAACAATGTTGGGCAATGTGAGAAGTGTGTGTACAGGTTTTGTTGTGTTGGAAAAGCACACCTCCTTGACGCTGTAGGAATGCGAAACCATTAGGCTGGATGATGTTCTAAATCTGTTTTTCATTGTTAAGTGTCCCTCAACTAACAACATAGGTGTATGTCATTGTAGGCTATAGCTTGAAATGTAGCAATTTTAGACATATGCACTTCCCCTGATATCACTGCTAACATAAAAATACCATTTTCCTTTTCTTACCTTTCAAAATTCATTTATGAGCTATATTTTTTAAGACTTATTGTTTGAAGTCAGATTTACATTTGGTTCATTATCACAGTACTGATATTCTTTATGGAACCTTTTTTTTAAAGAAATATGCAGTATCTAAGATTTAGTAAGACCATGTATAATCAAAATTTTGGACCCATTAATAATTTTATGGGGAAGAATTGATACGTCTTATTTTAAATCCCATATTTTCATGCATGAAAAGGACACTTTTACCTTATTCAGATGTTTGTAGTTTAGGAAATAATGTGATCAAAAATGATTTGTTGTGTAATAAATGTGACATTGTGCAATTTGTAAAATATATTACTTCAAAAGTCCGGTGTTACCACCTAGTAACACTGATCATTCCATTTCTAAAAATGTATGTGTTTCCTAGGCAAATGATTTAGATAGATACTTGAGTATTTGAATCACAAAATTTTATTCTGGACTAAACTTCACAGATTTTAGTAGCAAATTTAGGACAAGTTTTTCCACCAAAAATTTTCTCACAGAAATAGATCCCAAGCAAGATAACAGCTAGTTAAAGAATATTGAGCCAAGATCAAAACAAGGTAACTTCATTTCTGAACGCATATAAATATTACCTGGGTCATTCCATGTCAATTCAACCAATTTGACAAAATGTTCCAGCTGATAGTTTCAGATTTCGCTGAAATTTAGCATACCAATGCTACCAAGTGTGGAACACTCATGTACAAAATTTTAAGTTCCCCTGCCAATTAGTTCCAGAATTATGGCTTGTGAAAAAAGGTGGTGTGACCCTGAAACTGCAACCCGCATCTGGCAATCTATCTTCAGACCCAATTTCAGGTCTTAATATCTTTGGAACTATTCCGCACAGTCCAGTGAAATTTTTACAACCCAGTAACATCCACTTAGAGAACACACTGTATGAATCAAAACACCAACAACATATTTCTGAGGGAAAATAAAAAATTCCAAAATGTGATTAAAAAAATGTAATATGTTAAATGGTACATACTGTAGGTGCCCTCTATGCCAAATATAATTCACTCAAAAAGGGTATAAATTTTTTTGTGGTAAGCTTAATGTGGCCTAAACACACACAGAACTCATCATGCCCCTATCAGTCACACAAACAGAGTTACATGCACACGAAAATACAAAAATCTGAAAAATTACCTGAAAAACATGGATTTTCTAAGTGTGGTAGCACAAAAGCGACAAGTGATATCCAAGCCAAATTTCAAACACAGCAGAAGTAGACCATAATATAATATGTGGCAAAATTTCAACTTGTTATTGCAAGGCATTTGTGTACAATAAAAGTTGACAGAGATGTATTTGGTTACGTTTCTTTTAACACGATTTAGCAAGTAATAGCGATGATGCAGACAGCTTGTTTCAGATAAAGCTACAGCAATTGTTGGGAACCATTAGGCAACAGAAAGTTAAACAATGGTAGTTTACAGGGACAGAATGAGTCATTGTTAGGCAGGAATAACGAAGGAAACAAGCAACATTTACAGGTTACTCATGTTTTTAAGATTCTAGTTCAGACTGGTCAGTACTGTTGTGGAAAGTCAGTATGGAGGTAGAAGAGTGTACTAGCGGTGCTTTTGTTCAAACAAGTTGCAGTATTGGTAGAGCACAAGCATCTGAATGTCATAAAACAACATGTGGAACAAAATGTGGCATTCGATTTGTACTGTATGATCTGGATGAATCGGACCAAGATTTATTGCTATGGAGATCTGGGATACACCCTGTGGGCACAAGAAGTACAGTTCCAGGAAACTTTAGTGTTTGTTATCATCATATGAAAGTGTTTCTGGATAAGTATTCTTTCCTACAAAGAAGTTGTTTTGATCCATTTCGGATTCATAAGAAGACAGTGGTGTGTAGCCTCAGAGAAATTGATATAAAATCAGTATTGAAAGTGAACCAGTGCATGGGACTTAACATGAAACCAGGACAAAGGTTATGTTCCAGGTGTGTTACACTGCTAAAAAATGAAGACTATTCTGATAATTTACATGACAGTGATGAAGAGTATCAGCCACCTACAACCACAGCGGATGAGCAATTAAATACTTCAGTGACTGCTCTTGGTTTGACTCCCATGAAGACACACAAAGTTTGGAAAAGAGACAGGCCCAGCTATGGTAGAAGAAAACTACGAGAAGCTCAAATGGAATTAAAACACAAAATAGCTGACACACTAATGGTGGAAGAGGAAGAACTATCTGCTCCAAAGGAACAGAAATAATGCCAGAAATGCTCTGATTTGGACAAAATTGTGCATGATTTGAAAGAAAAATGTGCCATATCCAGACGCCAGAAAAAAGTAGCTATTCTTACCCTTGCATCTTCCAGCTGGTCTATTGACTACACTTCAAAGGAATTCAATGTTTCTACATATATGGTAAAGAAAGCTAGGAAAATAAAAGCAACCCAAGGAGTGCTTCCACAACTTCAGCAGGCTCAGGGTAAGCAATTGAGTTCAGAAATAAAGTTGCTGGTGTCAGAGTTTTATGAAAATAATGACTACAGCCGAATAATGCCTGGAATTAAAGACTATGTAACGGTGAAAATGGGAAATGTACATGTACAGATGCAAAAAGACTGTTGCTATGCAGCATATCAGAACTATATGTAGAATTCAAGGAAAAGTATCCCAATACCAAAGTAGCTTTATCATCTTTTTTCAGTCTTCAGCCAAAATGGGTTGTGCCTGTAAAAGGATGCCGCCGTTGGATAAGCAGCTGCAGCAGCAAGTCGTATACTCCTAGCTCACTCATTTGTTACATAGTTTAATTCTTAATTTCTTTGCGTGTTTTTGGTACTTGCATTGTTTAATTCATAAATTTCGGGCGTATTATAGTATTTGAGAGTTGTAGCATCGCGTTTTAGTACCTGAATAGTGTAAATTCGCGTAGTCTCCTTCCGCCGCCGAGCAATGTCAGCAGTGCGCAAGTAGCAGCATTACTGCATTTACTAGGCAATCTTGTATTTTAATAACCGTTTAAATTTTGTTGATTTGTTTTCGCTCTCTGTAGATTAGTTCAGACGTTCTTTGCAAACCAGTTTTTAGCATGAATAGGGACTGCAACTGCTGTGTTCGGATGCAGGCTGAGTTGGCATCCCTTCGCTCCCAGCTTCAGGCAGTGTTGGCTTCGGTCACACAGCTTGAGGCTGTTGCCAATGGGCATCACTGTGGGGGTCCGGATGGGGGTTTGTCGGGGACGGCCAGCTCGTCCCACACATCCCCTGATCGGACTAAGACTGTGGTTGCCCGGGATACTGCCCGCATTGAGGCTGATCCCTCACCTGTGGTAGAGTGGGAGGTCATCTCAAGGTGTGGCAGGGGGCGAAAGACATTCCGGAGGGCTGAACGGAAAGCCTCTCCAGTTTGTCTGACGAACCGGTTTCAGGCTCTGTCTCAGGCTGATACTGATCTTCGGCCTGACATGGCTGCTTGTCCTGTTCCAGAGGTTGCCCCTCAGTCTGCAAGATCCGGGCAGTCGCAGAGGGTGGGCTTACTGGTAGTTGGGAGCTCCAACGTCAGGCGCGTAATGGGGCCCCTTAGGGAAATGGCAGCAAGAGAGGGGAAGAAAACCAATGTGCACTCCGTGTGCATACCGGGGGGAGTCATTCCAGATGTGGAAAGGGTCCTTCCGTATGCCATGAAGGGTACAGGGTGCACCCATCTGCAGGTGGTCGCTCATGTCGGCACCAATGATGTATGTCGCTATGGATCGGAGGAAATCCTCTCTGGCTTCCGGCGGCTATCTGATTTGGTGAAGACTGCCAGTCTCGCTAGCGGGATGAAAGCAGAGCTCACCATCTGCAGCATCGTTGACAGGACTGACTGCGGACCTTTGGTACAGAGCCGAGTGGAGGGTCTGAATCAGAGGCTGAGACGGTTCTGCGACCGTGTGGGCTGCAGATTCCTCGACTTGCGCCATAGGGTGGTGGGGTTTCGGGTTCCGCTGGATAGGTCAGGAGTCCACTACACGCAACAAGCGGCTACACGGGTAGCAGGGGTTGTGTGGCGTGGGCTGGGCGGTTTTTTAGGTTAGATGGCCTTGGGCAAGTACAGAAAGGGCAACAGCCTCAACGGGTGCGGGGCAAAGTCAGGACATGCGGGGACCAAGCAGCAATCGGTATTGTAATTGTCAACTGTCGAAGCTGCGTTGGTAAAGTACCAGAACTTCAAGTGCTGATAGAAACCACCGAAGCTGAAATCGTTATAGGTACAGAAAGCTGGCTTAAGCCAGAGATAAATTCTGCCGAAATTTTTACAAAGGTACAGACGGTGTTTAGAAAGGATAGATTGCATGCAACCGGTGGTGGAGTGTTCGTCGCCGTTAGTAGTAGTTTATCCTGTAGTGAAGTAGAAGTGGATAGTTCCTGTGAATTATTATGGGTGGAGGTTACACTCAACAACCGAACTAGGTTAATAATTGGCTCCTTTTACTGACCTCCCGACTCAGCAGCATTAGTGGCAGAACAACTGAGAGAAAATTTGGAATACATTTCACATAAATTTTCTCAGCATGTTATAGTCTTAGGTGGAGATTTCAATTTACCAGATATAGACTGGGACACTCAGATGTTTAGGACGGGTGGTAGGGACAGAGCATCGAGTGACATTATACTGAGTGCACTATCCGAAAATTACCTCGAGCAATTAAACAGAGAACCGACTCGTGGAGATAACATCTTGGACCTACTGATAACAAACAGACCCGAACTTTTCGACTCTGTATGTACAGAACAGGGAATCAGTGATCATAAGGCCGTTGCAGCATCCCTGAATATGGAAGTTAATAAGAATATAAAAAAAGGGAGGAAGGTTTATCTGTTTAACAAGAGTAACAGAAGGCAGATTTCAGACTACCTAACAGATCAAAACGAAAATTTCTGTTCCGACACTGACAATGTTGAGTGTTTATGGAAAAAGTTCAAGGCAATCGTAAAATGCGTTTTAGACAGGTACGTGCCGAGTAAAACTGTGAGGGACGGGAAAAACCCCCCGCGGTACAACAACAAAGTTAGGAAACTACTGCGAAAGCAAAGAGAGCTCCACTCCAAGTTTATACGCAGCCAAAACCTCTCAGACAAACAGAAGCTAAACGATGTCAAAGTTAGCATAAGGAGGGCTATGCGTGAAGCGTTCAGTGAATTCGAAAGTAAAACTCTATGTACCGACTTGACAGAAAATCCTAGGAAGTTCTGGTCTTACGTTAAATCAGTAAGTGGCTCAAAACAGCATATCCAGACACTACGGGATGATGATGGCATTGAAACAGAGGATGACACTCGTAAAGCTGAAATACTAAACACCTTTTTCCAAAGCTGTTTCACAGAGGAAGACCGCACTGCAGTTCCTTCTCTAAATCCTCGCACAAACGAAAAAATGGCTGACATCGAAATAAGTGTCCAAGGAATAGAAAAGCAACTGGAATCACTCAATAGAGGAAAGTCCACTGGACCTGACGGGATACCAATTCGATTCTACACAGAGTACGTGAAAGAACTTGCCCCCCTTCTAACAGCCGTGTACCGCAAGTCTCTAGAGGAACGGAGGGTTCCAAATGATTGGAAAAGAGCACAGATAGTCCCAGTCTTCAAGAAGGGTCGTCGAGCAGATGCGCAAAACTATAGACCTATATCTCTGACGTGGATCTGTTGTAGAATTTTAGAACATGTTTTTTGCTCGATTATCATGTCGTTTTTGGAAACCCAGAATCTACTATGTAGGAATCAACATGGATTCCGGAAACAGCGATCGTGTGAGACCCAACTCGCTTTATTTGTTCATGAGACCCAGAAAATATTAGATACAGGCTCCCAGGTAGATGCTATTTTTCTTGACTTGCGGAAGGCGTTCGATACAGTTCCGCACTGTCGCCTGATAAACAAAGTAAGAGCCTACGGAATATCAGACCAGCTGTGTGGCTGGATTGAAGAGTTTTTGGCAAACAGAACACAGCATGTTGTTATCAATGGAGAGACGTCTACAGACGTTAAAGTAACCTCTGGTGTGCCACAGGGGAGTGTTATGGGACCATTGCTTTTCACAATATATATAAATGACCTAGTAGATAGTGTCGGAAGTTCCATGCGGCTTTTCGCGGATGATGCTGTAGTATACAGAGAAGTTGCAGCATTAGAAAATTGTAGCGAAATGCAGGAAGATCTGCAGCGGATAGGCACTTGGTGCAGGGAGTGGCAACTGACCCTTAACATAGACAAATGTAATGTATTGCGAATACATAGAAAGAAGGATCCTTTATTGTATGATTATATGATAGCGGAAAAAACACTGGTAGCAGTTACTTCTGTAAAATATCTGGGAGTATGCGTGTGGAACGATTTGAAGTGGAATGATCATATAAAATTAATTGTTGGTAAGGCGGGTACCAGGTTGAGATTCATTGGGAGAGTGCTTAGAAAATGTAGTCCATCAACAAAGGAGGTGGCTTACAAAACACTCGTTCGACCTATACTTGAGTATTGCTCATCAGTGTGGGATCCGTATCAGATCGGTCTGACGGAGGAGATAGAGAAGATCCAAAGAAGAGCGGCGCGTTTCGTCACAGGGTTATTTGGTAACCGTGATAGCGTTATGGAGATGTTTAATAAACTCAAGTGGCAGACTCTGCAAGAGAGGCGCTCTGCATCGCGGTGTAGCTTGCTGTCCAGGTTTCGAGAGGGTGCGTTTCTGGATGAGGTATTGAATATATTGCTTCCCCCTACTTATACCTCCAGAGGAGATCACGAATGTAAAATTAGAGAGATTAGAGCACGCACGGAGGCTTTCAGACAGTCGTTCTTCCCCCAAACCATACGCGACTGGAACAGGAAAGGGAGGTAATGACAGTGGCACGTAAAGTGCCCTCCGCCACACACCGTTGGGTGGCTTGCAGAGTATAAATGTAAATGTAAATGTAAGTGCAAGGGGCACACACAATGTTTGTGTATGTGAGACCCATCAAAATGCTAAGCTGATGTTTGCTGCTATAAAGGATTGTGGTCTGGATTACAAAGGTGCAATGAAGCTGCTAGTGTGGGACATCAGTTCCTACCAGTGCATGATACACAGGTGTGAAAAGTGTCCTGGTAAGGCAAATCTTGCAGAACACATGAATAACAAACTGTATGGTGAACTCCTTATGGATGATGATGAACTTGTTTCTTATAAACAATAGACACACATGGATTGCACAAGTCTTGAAACAAAGTGAAGTACAGTGGAAGATTTTGTTGAAATGTGTTGTCAAAAAATAGGACAAACTGACCACACACAGCTTCACAGCAACAGCACAATCGGCTTATCTCCAGTTTTGTAAGCATAATTCAAAACAAGATAAAATTATAGTAATACTAGACTTTTCTGAAAATTATGCATTTATAGTTCAAGATGCCATCCAAGGATGTCATTGGGACAACAGTCAAACAACTCTACAGCCATTTGCGATTTACTATAGAGGTGAATCAGGTGATGTGTCTGTCATGAACCTGTGCCTTTTTAGTGACTGTTCAATTCATGATGCTATTGCAGTTCATGCCCAGATTCGCTCTGTCATGGCATATGTGAAAAACAAGCTGCCTCACATACATTTTGCGAAATACTTCAGTGATGGGGCAGCTAGTCAGTACAAAATCTGTAAAAATCTCAAAAATTTATGCATGCATTACCATGATTTTCAGATTCACGCAGAATGGAATTTTTTCACAAGAAGTCATGGTAAAAATGTATGTGATGGTATTGGTGCTACCATTAAGTGCGTGGTATCATGAGCTAGTCTGCACCACCCTACATAAGGTCACATTCCAAAACCTCTTCAATTATTTACCTGGGTACAGAAAAACATCTCTAGCATACAATCATTCTATGTTTCAAAAGATGAGGTGAAATCACTCGAAGAGTTGCTAAAAAGCAGACTAGAACATGTTAAAACTGTTGCAGGCACAAGGAGCCATCATTACTTTTCTCCAGCGGACTCTGATAATGTGCAGATGAGCAGACTGTCGAGTTATAACTATAGATTCATGCACAACATGTGTCTTCACAGTGTGTCTGACTCAGGATTCAGAAGCAAAAGCAGCAACATATGACCAGGTTGCTATGTTATTGCTGTTTATGATGACAAATGGTACTTAGGATGTGTTGCAGAGTGCTGTGAAGCAGAAGGTGATGTATTTGTGAACTTCATGGCACCAGCAGGACCAGCAAGATCATTTCATTGGCCACGTTTGGCAGACAGGTGTTGGATTCCTTTTGAACATATTCTTATGACAGTTCCAGTTCCTACCTCAGTGTCAGAAAGACAGTACAATTTGCCACTAAATGTACAGAGTACAGTAGCTAAAGTGTGGGAGAACTGTTTGAAGCACAATCGACTGGTTTTTAGCAGTTAAGGTGCAGTAAACATTAATTATAGGTTGTATTAATCTGTCTATATGTTGTTGCTTAGTGATTAAACAGTTTTGGGAGAGGATAAAAAGAGGCAGAACAGTTTACGATATGTTTTTACAAAATTGTGTTCTGGAACAATGGCCACATCACCAAATACAGCTTAGGGTCAACTTCCATTATACACAAATGTCTTGCAATAACATGCTGAAATTTTGAGAGATATATCATTATGGTCTACTTATGCAGTGTGTGAAATTTGGCTTGGATACCACTTGTCCCTTTTGTGTTACCACACTTCGAAAATCCATGTTTTTCAGGTAATTTTTCAAATTTTTGTATTTTTGTGTGCATGTAACACAGTTTTTGTGACTGATATGGGCATGATGAGTTCTGTGTGTGTTTAGGCCACATTAAGCTTACCACAAAAAAATTTATACCCTTTTTGAGTGAATTATATTTGGCATATGTACCTTTTTACATATTACATTTTTTTAATCACATTTTGGAATTTTTTATTTTCCCTCAGAAATATGTTGTTGGTGTTTTGATTCATGGAGTGTGTTCTCTAAATGGATGTTACTGGGATGTAAATATTTCACTGGACTGTGCGGAATAGTTCCAAAGTTATTAAAACCTGAAGTTGGGTCTGAAGATAGATTGCCAGATGCAGGTTGCCATTTCCGGGTCACGCCATCTTCTTTCAGAAGTCATAATTCTGGATCTAATTGGCAGGGGAAACCAGTACTTTGTACATAAGTGTACTGAATTTCAGTCAAATCTGAAACTATGAGCTGGAGCCCCTGGTTGAACTAACATGGAATGACTCACCTGCAACTCCTGTTTACTGTGGTTTTATTGAAAATGTAATAAAATAATGTTTATTTAATTTGTAAACTATACATCTACATGTTGAACCTACAAAATAAGTGTTTGGACAATGAGAAAGTGAATGGAAGCTAGGAAACATGAGAGGAACCTGTGTTAATCATGAAACTTGCCACTCATTGAATTATGCTTATGCAGATCCAGTGCAAATCAGTGTAAGTTTGATCCTACTATTTAATACAAACACTGTGCTAAGTTAAACTGTAAGATTATTATAATCATTTCAGTGCCTGCATTAAAATAAATACCTGTTGGAAGTACTTTCAACATGTGCAGTGTCATGTACATCAGTGAAAATTTCCTGGTATTATTTACTATGTCATTGTCAACTATGGATAAAAGAGGAACTCAAATGAGACTTGCACATCAGCAGCATCACAAGTTCCCCACACCATGACCCTTTGTCCTGTATGTTCTCACCTAATACATTCCAGTAGTTGATTATCTCCTGGTTGACATTGCACTCACTAACAATCATCACCCATATCAAAGTGTAGTCTGCTCTCATCACTAAACGCAACTTTGCAACTTTATCCTTCCAGTTTTATCTTTTGTATAACCATTGGCTGTAGGATAATGAACATTGAGAAGAAGCCTTATGAGCTGCATCATTGTTTGTTGTCCAGCATCTAGAAAATTGTTCCTGATGGTCCTAGTTAATACTCAGAATTGAATATTGGTTCTAATTTGCCCATTGATCACCATGTAATCAACAGTGGCTGCACATTTGACACAATGATCTAGATGTGAATCTGTGTACTGCTGTTGTCCAGAATGATGATGACAAAATGTGTGCTCCTTCCTTGGACAATCAGTACCAACATTCATTCACAGTTGACATGTCCCAACCAACATGCTGGATAATGCATTGGATAGACTGATCAGGCTTCTGAAGCTCCTCATAAGATCTTGCTGAAATGTAATTAATTATATGAGTTACGTTTGTCAGTTTCGCGTTGGCACACCTACAGTTTACCAGTGCTGTAACATGCTTTAAACCATAGACCACTCTTTCACTATATCAAATATGTTTGTTATGAGCTCCCCTCCCCCCCTGTCTCTCTCTCTCTCTCTCTCTCTCTCTCTCTCTCTCTCTCTCTGTCTGTCTCTCTAAATGTTCAGCATGTAGTGATATTTACACATTAATTTGCAATGAAATTACAAAACTGTCAAAGTTGCACAGAAGTTGTTTTTATGCACATGGCAACCAGTTTTAGACCTTAGTCCTTTATCAATCCATCCACATAAGTCCTACCATAACACCAAATCGTGTGTAAGCTGGCCACATTGCTTGAATGACTGGCTAAGTGTAAGGTACTATTTGCGTTTGACAGTCAAATGTTTTGCTGCATTCAGCACTGGACTGTCGCATTCAAAGTGTACCTTGCACTTAGTCACTCGTACATGCTATATGAAGAGGGTATCTGTTCTTTCGGACACGTCTGACAGATACTGTCAGTGACCTGCAGCTCTCTAGAATGAAATGATTATTAAATCGTGACCCTAAGCTGCAACTTCAACAGTTTTATAATTTCACTGAATCATAGTAGCTCGATTATATGGCTGAAGACACGACGTTTCTAAAAAAATTATCATTTTTTTCTGAATGAACTTAACATTGTAAGTCACAGCTCTACGGACAATAGCTGAACCGTATTCTACAGTTACTGCTAAAAGTGTGTTGTTGTCGGTCTTCTGTGTCGCTTGAAATGGTCACTGTAGAATGTTAAACGACAGCACAAAGTAAATGAATAATTTTTTACCCTATTTCTATGTGACTACATTTCAGAAACAAATATGGGCATTTAGAATCACTCGGTTTGTTGACATCCTGAATCAAGGGTGAAAAACATGCAGGACAGTTGCAAAAAATAAGACAATTTGAAAAAAATATGAAAATAGCATGTTGAATATTTATGATAATGCATATTTTATTTGTTAAACTTTATTTCAATGGAGTGTTGCCAAAAGATAGACAGTCACAGAAATTGCATAAAACATAGTTTTTAATTGTATTATTGTGTGAGATGCTCTCTCAAATGTCTATAAATTAATACATTTGACGCATTTATAGGTTTTAAGAAGTTCTTCTGTAATAAGGGCTACGAGGGAGAGGTGCGACTCTTAGCTGATGGTACGAGTGCAGCTGAAGGTCCCCGGTGCAAGCAGAACTGTGCCCGATGCTCTACAAGACAGTCTACCAAAGATGCAACACCACTCTCACCAGGAGGTCACACATATTATTCAGCTTATAACATAGTTTTATATGTTCATATTTTTTAAAAAAATATACTTGCAGATTTTGACATATATTGACAATAAAAATCCCATTGATATCTTGAAAACTAATTTATACAGAATTTTGTTTTTTAATTATTTATTATTTAGGAAAGATGTAAAACAAACCATAGTTACCACTCAGAGTGTCTGCTATAATATCATAGAATACTGTTGAGCCATTTGTACTGTGCTGTAATGTTGGACTAGGCTGGAAATAAATTATACAATAATAGTGAACTGTTCAGAGAGGGGATCATCCTTAGATAGAATAATATAATAAATTAATGCATATTTTCAGTATAGCCTAATGAACTTATACATGAAAATGGAAGATAAGCACAGATAAGTTAGAATTATATGCTATATTGATATATTGACTGAAAAGTAATATCACAAAGTCATTCAAGAGTTGTGCTTGCAACTTGGAACATCTGCATAACTTACGTATTGTCACTGAAAAACAGTTTCGTAAATGTTAATACTTGAAATGAATAGTTAACAGTTTAACCAAACAATTATTTTTGAAGCAACTGATAGGAATTGGTTGATGTAAGATAAATCACATTTCCTGTGGTTTACCAAATGCAATTGTAACTCTGCAAGTTTCAGACAACAGAGTGAAGTATTTTGCTACTGGAATTATTAGTTACAAGACTTTATAAATCCAAACAGGATACTCAAAACTGAATGGATTCTGGTTGTACAGGCAGGTTAAATCGTAGAAATTACATGGTACTTCGATGACGTACCATTCTGTTATCATCGAGTGATCTGACATACTGAGTGTTACAGCATGTATGCGGGGATTATATGTTTTCCCATTGCTTCATCACACTGTTCATCTGTGCTAAAGCAGAGAGCACCCATAGATTACATAAGACTGTCTTTCATTTCCCCGCACTTATGACTGACTGAGCCTTGAGGTACTGAGCAGTGAGTAGGTCATGGCAGAATTACAGATGTTGCTAAGATAGGATTTGTTGTCCTGGTTTATTAAATTGTCTAAAATGAAAATTCTTGTGGACTTCTATACAACTCAGTCTCAGTAACTTGTTGCCTGAGTAAACAATTTTGTACAACTGAAATTCAATGTATACCCTTCAGCCATGCAGTAGTCTCCTATGACATACTTTCTATGTTACAAAAGTCTCATTTTCCACTGAGGCACTGTTCTGGATTTATGGAAATTATTTTGTCAGCACAAATCATATTATAATTTTAAGGAATGCATTACTTGTGTTGTGTCTAGACAAGACAGACTAGACACAATGAGAGGAAGCCGAAAGGCACGCGCTTAAACTCACGCAGGCTGGCGTGAGGTCTGAAACAGGATACGTAATGAATGCTATAAAGAAAAGTACGTAGCTTCTGGAATACTTAACTTTAATCCATAATTGTATAACATCGCTCTTGTACAGATATAATCTCCATTTCAATATACTTGGTGATGGCGCCTTGCTAGGTCGTAGCAAATGACTTGGCTGAAGGCTATGCTAACTATCATCTCGGCAAATGAGAGCGTGATTGTCAGTGAACCATGGCTAGCAACGTTGGCTGTACAACTGGGGCGAGTGCTAGTACGTCTCTCTAGACATGCCGTGTGGTGGCGCTCGGTCCGCAATTACTGACAGTGGCGACACGCGGGTCCGACGTATACTAATGGACCGCGACCGATTAAAAGGCTACCACCTAGCAAGTGTGGTGTCTGGCGGTGACACCACAACATGCTTGCCTGGCAAAGGCCAGTACTGTTTTAGAGTTAAGAGAGCAATTAACAAGTGTTGGATAGAGGGCAGAAGACACTCTGCATACTATATTTTTTTAGCATCTTGTAGGAATTCAGTTTCCCTTTCCAGTCACATCTGGACAGAAGTATGCCAGACCGGACAGAATTCCAGACTTCAGCAGTGGCACAGTATTATCGCATAAATATGCCGCTGGGGGGGAGGGGGGCGGGGGGGGAGGGGGGAGCCCAACTTGCAAATTGAGAAGACGGTATTAGGAACCACTAAAATGTTTCATCTATTTTTGGCAAAATTAACATCTGTTTTTTTGGGAAATTCATGTCTATTTTTGTCGAAGTTTGCATTAATTTTTTTTGTAAATGGTTAGATGCCCAAATTTAAAAGGTTGTCATGCTACATGAGTGAAGATAAACAATAGTTCTTTGAAAGTGACTGTTAAAACAAGCGCTGTTTGGGAACACTGAGTGGAAAATTTGCCATTGCAAAAACTTCAGCACCTTTTTCTTCTGAAGTGACCTTTGTTTTCTTCATTTGGCTGCATTTAAGCTTTCAAAAGTGATTGTTCTGTTCAAAAGTAGCAGTATTTTCCCACCAGTTAAGTGAATGTGTCTCCAATATAAGCTGTTTCTGGACATTATTTGTCTTTTCCCACCCAATTTGAAGATTAAAAAATGTGCAGATTACTAATTTCGACCTTTTGTGGGCATTCATAGCCCTATGATACATGCTTGACAATGATATAGATAGAACCAATGAGGCTCTTAGGGTAGAAGTACAACTGAACTATCAGCAAATTGATTTTAATGTTAGGGGAAGAATTTAGGCACCGTCAAATAATGTTAAAGATTTTGTTGTCGAATCACTATAGTACAGAGAGCAGGCACTATAGGCTATAGTCACAGATGGCCATGAGCGTAAACAGACTAGAATTTTGATTGCCACAGGGGAAGGTATAGTGCAGGGAAACAAACCCTGCCTCCATTTCACTGGGCAGCAGCCTACAGCGGAACTGACACATTGTCAGAGGGATCGCCGATCTCTTCTGGTGTTATAAAGGTCATAATGGAAATCAGTGATGGACCAGGATTAGTCGCTTAACTTACTCTGCTATTCACAATAAAGTGCCTGGCAGAGGGTTCAATGAACCACCTTCAAGCAGTCTCTCTACCGTTCCACTCTCGAATGGCATGCGGCGAAAACAAGCACTTAAATTTTTCTGTTCAAGCTCTAATTTTTCTTATTTTATTGTCATGATCATTTCTCCCTATGTAGGTAGGTGCCAACAGAATGTTTTCGCAATCCGAAGAGAAAACTGGTGAATGAAATTTCATGAGAAGATCCCGTCACAACGAAAAATGCCTTTGTTTTAATTATTGCGACTCCAATTCACGTATCATGTCTGTAGCACTATCTCCCGTATTTCATGATAATACAAAATGAGCTGCCCTTCTTTGTACTTTTTTGATGTCACCTGTCAGTCCCACGTGATGCAGATCCCACACCGCACAGGAATACTCCAGAATAGGGCAGACAAGCGTGGTGTAAGCAGTCTCCTTAGTAGACCTGTTGCACTTTTTAAGTATTCTGGCAATCAATCGCAATCTTTGTTTTGCTCTACCCACAACATTATCTTTGTGATCATTCCAATTTAGGTTATTTGTAATTGTATTCCCTAAGTATTTAGTTGAATTTACAGCCTTCAGATTTGTGTGACTTTTCGCGTAATCAAAATTTAGCAGATTTCTTTTAGTAGTCACGTTGATAACTTCACACTTTTGTTTATTCAGGGTCAACTGACACTTTTCGGACCATACAGATATCTTATCTAAATCATTTTGCAATTCATTTTGGTCATCTGATGACTTTACAAGATGGTAAATGACAGCATCTTCTGCAAATAATCTAAGATGGCTTCTCAGATTGTCTCCTATGTCATTAATATAGATCAGGAACAATAGAGGGCCTATAACCCTTCCATAGGGAATGCTGGATTCTGTTTTACTCAATGACTTTCCGTCCATTACTATGAACTGTGACCTCTCTGACAGGAAATCACGAATCCAGTCACACAACTGAGGTGATATTCCATAGGCAAGCAGTTTCATTAGAACACACTTGTGAGGAACGGTGTTGAAAGTCCCCTGGAAATCTAAAAATATGGTATCAATTTGACATCCCCTGTCGATAGCACTCATTACTTCATGAGTATAAAGAGCTAGTTGTGTTTCACAAGAACGATATTTTCTGAATCCATGCTGACTATGTGTCAATAAATCGTTTTCTTCGAGGTACTTCATAATGTTTGAATACAGTATATGTTCTTAAACCTTACTGCAAATTGACGCTAGTGATATGGGCCTGTAATTCAGCGGATTACTCCTACTTCCCTTTTTGGGTATTGGTGTGACTTGAGGAATTTTCCAGTCTTTAGGTACGGATCTTTCTGTGAGTGAGCGGTTGTACATAATTGCTAAATATGGAGCTATTGTATCAGCATACTCTGAGAGGAACCTGACTGGTATACAATCTGGACTGGAGGCCTTGGCTTCATTAAGTGATTCAAGATGCTTTGCAATGAGAATATCTATTTCTATGTTCCTCATCTTGGCAGTTCTTGATTGGAATTCGGGAACATTTACTTCATCTTCTTTGGTGAAGGAGTTTCAGAAAATTGTGTTTAGTAACTCTGCTTTAGTGGCACTGTCATCAGTGACTCCACCATTGTTACCGAGCGAGGTGACGCAGTGGTTAGCACACTGGACTCGCATTCGGGAGGACAAGGTTCAATCCCGCGTCCGGCCATCCTGATTAAGGTTTTCCGTGATTTCCCTAAATCACTCCAGGCAAATGCCGGGATGGTTCCTTTGAAAGGGCACGGCCGACTTCCTTCCCTAATCCAATGAGATTGATGACCTCGTAGTTTGGTCTCTTCCCTCAAAACAACCCAACCCACCATTGTTATTGTGCAGTGATGGTATTGATCACATCTTGCCACAGGCGTGCTTTATGTGTGACCAGAATCTCTTTGGGTTTTCTGCCAGATCTCGAGGCAGAGTTTCATTGTGGAGATTATTGAAAGCATCTCGCATTGAAGTACATGCTATATTTCAAACTTCTGCAAAACTTTGCCAGTCTTGGGGGTTTTGCATTCTTTTAAATTTGGCATGCTTTTTTTGTTGCTTCTGCAACAGCAATCTGATCAGTTTTGTGTACCATGGGGGATCAGTACCATCACTTATTAGTTTATGTGGTATATATCTCTCAATTTCTGTTGATACTATCTCTTTGAAATCATTCCACAACTTTTCTACGCTTATGTGATCAGATTGGAAAGAGTGAAGACTGCCTCTTAAAAAGGCATTAAGAGCATTTTTATCAGCTTATTTAAATAGATATACGTTGCGTTTATTTTTGATTGTTGTAGGTGTTACGATATTCAGCCTAGCAGCAACAGCCTTGTGGTCACTAACCGCTGTATTCATCATGGTACTCACTATTTGTCCAGGATGATTTGTTGCTAAGAGGTCAAGTATGCTTTCGCAACCATTTGTGCTTCGAGTGGGCTCATGAACTAATTGTTCAAAATAATTTTCTGAAAAAGCATTCGGTACAATTTCAGTTGACATTTTATGCCTGCCGGCGTCTTTAAACGTATAATTTTTCCAGCATATTGAGGGTAGATTGTAGTCACCACTGACTATAATTGTATGAGTCGGGTACCTGTTTGAAATGGGACTCAAGTTTTCTTTGAAGTGTTCAGCAACATTACAATTACAAAATCCACTCTCAGCCCACTATGTTGCATGCAAGAATGGATGCTCTTTCCCATCTGCCCTTGTGAACCAGACATCGAATTTGACAGGCTTTAGATGCTGTGTTCTGCTTTGGGCATCAATTAGCAAGGCACTGCCAATGAATTCCCAACCACAGCATGTGAAATAATGACAGAAAATAGAGATCAGAAATGATGTTTGTGAACTTGCTTTAAACTCACCAGCAATCCTATGATGTCATTTCCAAACTTTCCATCCCTGCAAGCTTGGAGACTTGAGTCTCCAGTCTCCTCCTCTGCCCATTTAACAGAAAACCCATCACTTACGTCTGTTGTTAGGTTGGTTGGTTTAAAAGAGGGGGGGGGGACACCAAACTGTATGGTCATCAGTCCCTGTTGTTAGGCTCAAGTGGAATATAGCAGAGTAGTGTAACAGTGGACTCGCAGCATTTCTGCTACATAGACAATGGTTAGGCATGATAATTATCTATATGTATTATAAACTAGCTGAGAAACCCGGCATTGCCTGGGTATTTATTTATAGCTGTGCCTGAGATTTTCTATGCACAGAATTTATTTTTGACTTATAAAGCTTCTTAGTATACAACGTTTGAAGTGATTTGATTGGGGACATGAATGAAGAGCTTGTTTGCTTTACCAGCATTAGAGAGAATCATGTAGATCTTTCCATGTGAAAATCATCTGACAATAACGCCCACATGTACAACACACATCAGCTGGCATTGTGCTTTGTTTATGGTTGTGGCATAACATAAGCTCACCAGGAATTATACACATATAAAGCAAATTAGGATAAGCGGAATTTTAGGTATAAAACTCGCTCACCTGTGGCACATCCTGTCAAAATTACTGTTTGTGTGATGTTACATTGGAGAGAAGTAATGTTAAGCTTCTGTGAGTGAAGGGTTCTGAGGAGGGAGATAATGCATGTCACTCCTGATCAGAGGTACGTAGTGCATCAATTTTGGAAAGAGTTTCCAAATAGAGAGTTAAAGCCTGATATTCTGGAGCCACAGCAAGTCTCACCTCATGATCTTCATTGGATTCTTGAGACTGCAGGGTCCTCAGTCTTTTAGCTATGCTCATGTATTCAGAAAGAGTTGCCTTTTTATTTTATTTTTAATTTTTTTTAACAAAACAAAATATCCAGAATATCATTCTGGAAACATCCCCAGGCTGTGGCAAAGCCCTGTCTGTGCACATCCTTTCTTCCAGGAGTGCTAGTTCTGCAAGGTTTGCAGAAGAATTTCTGTGAAGTTTGGATAGTAGGAGATGAGGTACTGGCAGATTGAACCTGTGAGGATGAGTCATGAGTCGTGCTTGGATAGCTCAGTCGGTAGAGCACTTGCCCACGTAAGGCAAAGGTCCCGAGTTCGACTCTTGATGCGGCATGCAGTTTTAATGTGCCAGGAGGTTTCAAAATAAATATGTGTAATGATTGAGCAGCCAAATCAAACTTAATAAATTCATTTTTCCTAGCACAGTATGTAAGTAAAAGCTTACTGAAAGAAGCAGAGCACTGTCATTAAGTGTTCAATACATAAAGCAAAATCAGTAAATCTGTATATCCTAGCTAAGTAAATCCACTGTTAGATTGTATTTGTAAAGATATGATTGTGGTGCTTAATTCTGTCATTGGTATAAACTTCTGAAAATACATCTGTCACTGAATGAAAAAAAATGAACGGTGTTATCTATTGGTTCTTTGGTGTACTCCAAAACTAACAGCACCGTCTATTTCTTCTTTGTGTGTTTTGCCATGATGATTAAACATTTGAGTTACTAAGCTGAGCAGGCAGTTTTAGATAAGACTTTAAACCACAATATCTTTTTTCTCCGTGTTCAGACTTTGAGGAAACAAAGCCTATAAGGTGCTCCAAGTTATGCGTGAGCTATCTCCGAAAACCCCATGAAAATTTGTCTAGTACTTTTGGAGATTAGCATGTTCGAACAGACAGACAGACATACACAATGCTTTTATAGTTTTATTAATAATATAGATTAAAGTTCCATGCTGCTTTTTTCTGTCTGTGTGTGAAGACTAATCTCAGGAACTACTATAAGGATTTTGGTATGGTTTTCACTAATAGGTACTCTATTTCATAAGAAATGTTTGTGTGTATAATTTACGAGGGGCATTCAATAAGTAATGTAACACAAGTTTTTTTTCTGAATGCAGGATGGTTTTATTCAGGATTCCAATACATCCTATTATTCGAGACTCTTTTGGCTACAAAACCCTATTTTTCACATTAATCTCGATTCAGTGCAACAGCATTATGTCACCTTACTGGGAGGGCCTGTATGCCTGCATGTTATCACTCTACTAATCAACATCAGAGCCAATGTCTCGCTGCATCAATAACCTCCTCATCATCCACGTACTACTTCCCACAGAGTGCATCCTTCATAGGACCAAACAGATGAAGTCTTCTGTTAGGCAACAAGGAACACGGAGGGCACCCCGTGAGTACCCCAACTGGAGGGCGATTGCGTCAGCACTACTGAGAGAGACATCCAGTTGAGTAGCGAGGTACTTCATTGTCAACCGTTGATCAGTTCGAATGAGAGTATCTGCACATTCCAACATTGCAGGAGTCACAGCTGTACGTGGCCATCCGGCTTGTGCGAGATCAGACAGGTTTACTCATTCTTGTTGCGATGATGACAGATGCCTTACTCAGCATCACACCGTAGACATTCTCCAGGTGCCTATGAATATCTGTGATGCTCTGGTTTTCCACCAAAGGAAACTCAAAAGACAGCTCTCTGCTTGGAAAACACCTCTGTTACAGACACCATTTTGAAGGTTACGTATAGCGCCGCCGCCTGTCGGAACTTCGTGAAACTATAAAGGCAGAAGCAGGAATATTCCATGATGTCCCACAACAAATCCACATATTTTAAACTGCAATTGTCTGAGAAAAAAAAGTGTTGCATTACTTACTGAACACCCCTCATAATACCACTATGCCAGACAATTCATCCAACCATAGATATTTTGTGAAACCCGCGTGTGAAGCTGGGGCAGGTCGCTAATTATTTACTATTACTGATGGGTTAGCAGAGAATATTTTTCTGTATGTACATACATAAGTATAGGTTTGTGTGTGTGTGTGTGTGTGTGTGTGTGTGTGTGTGTGTGTGTGTGTGTGTTTGAAGTCAACAGTTTTCTGACTGGTTTGATGCAGGCCATCACGAATTCCTCTCCAGCGCCAACCTTTTCATTCAGAGTAGCATTTGCACATTATATCCTCAATTATTTGCTGGATGCATTCCAATCTCTTGTCTTTCCCTACAGTTTTTTTCCTCTAGTACCAGGGAGTTATTCCCTGATGACTTAAAACATGCGCTATCATCCTGTCCCTTCTTCTTGTCAGTGTTTTCCTTGTGTTCCTTTCTTCACCAGTTCTGCAGAGAACCACATTACTTATGTCATCAGTCCCCTAGATTTCAGATTTTCAACATTCTTCTGTAGCACCATGTCTCAAATGCTTGAATACTATTCTCTTCCACTTTACCCACTTTCCATGATTTACTACCATACCTTTCTGTGCTCCAAACGTACATTCTCAGCAATTTCTTTCTGAAATAAAGGCCTGTGTTCGATACCAGTAGACAGAAGTCTGCCTTTTTGCCTGACCTAGTTTGCTTCATGTGTCCACCGTGCTTTGTCCATCATAGGTTACTTTGCTTCCAAGGTAGCAGTATTCCTTAACTTCATCTACTTTCTGATCATTAATTTTGATGTTAACTTTCTTGCCACTCTTATTTCTGCTGTTTCTAATTACTTTCATCTTTTTCTGGTTTACTCTTAATCCATATTCTGTACTCATTAGACTGTTCATCCCATTCAGCAGATCCTGTGAGTCTTCTTCACTTTCACTGAGGATAGCAATGTCTTAAGTGAATGTTTTCATTTATATCCTTTCACCATGGATGTTAATCCCACCCTTGAAGCTTTCCTTTATTTCTGTGATTGCTTCTTTGATGCAGAGATTGAACAATAGAGGTTAAAGGCTGCATCCCTGTCTTACACCCTTTTTAACTTGAGCACTTCATTCTTGGTCATCAAATCTTATTGTTCCTTCTTGGTTCTTGTACATACTGTATATTACCCATCTTTCCCTATAATGTACTCTTATTTTTCTCAGAATTTAAAACATGCTGCCCTATTTGACATTGTCCAATGCTGTTTCTAGGTTAACAAATCCTATAACCATGTCTTGATTTTTCTTTAGTCTTGCTTACATTATCAACTGTAATGTCAGAATCGCCTCTCTGGTGCCTCTACCTTTCCTAAAGCCAAACTGATTATTATATAACAGATCTTCAATTTTTTCCCATTCTTCTGTATATTCTTCTTCTCAGCAGCTTGGCTACATGAGCTGTTACGCTGATTGTGCAATAGTTCTTGCACTTATTGGCCCTTGCTATCTTCCGATTTGTGTGGATGATATTTTTTCCAAAAACATGATGGTACCTTGCCACTCTGATATATTCTGCACACCAACTTGAATAGTTGTTTACTTGACACTTCCCTCAATAATTTTAGAAATTCTTCTGGAATATTATTTATCCCTTCTGCTTTATTTGATCTTAAGTGTTCAAGCTCTTTTAAATTCTGACTCTAATACTGGATCTCCAATGTCTCCTATATCGACTCCAGTTTCTTCTTCTATCACTTTGTCAGCCAAGTCCTCCCCTCATAGAGGACTATATGTGTACATGTATATGTATGTGTTTACATGTGTGTGCGTGTGTGTGTGTGTGTGTGTGTGTGTGTGTGTGTGTGTGTGTGTGTGTGTGTGTGAACATTTCAGAAAAACTTTTTTGAAGACTACTGTAAATTTGTTTCAGTCTTTACTCTCTATTCAGAGAATTTCTAACAGGACATGAGGATGAGGTGTATTCTATGAATAGTGGTTAAATATTAAAATAAATTTTCAGCAGTCTTTAAAAAATTGCAGAAATAAATTATATGCTACAAAACTCACTGTTAGTCTATAAACACAACTTATCACTATAAAAAAATACGCAAACTGATGCACTTGATTTGCTAGTGTATATTTGTAGTCTCATTGCATTAATGTTGTACATAACATTCTAGTTTGCACAAACATAGGGATTGCTTTAACATGCCTGTTGCAAACTGTGTGAGTTAAAAACCAGTCCATCTACATTTAACAGTGGTTATGAGTAGTGCGACAACTCTGTGTTGTTGGTTATCTGAAGTTTAAGCAATTTCTTAGATATAGTGGTCTGCCAGTTAGGTGCTTTTAGAATCATTAAATTTAAACAACATTATATCATGATATTCATTTAATATCTGAATAGAATCAACATCAATTGACCTGTCATAAGTACTTAACAGATACTGTTACTGTGAACCAGTAAAATGTTATGCATGACATTAGGCTCCAGCCAATTGCAACAGTCATACAACCGAACCAGTAGCACTGAAATTCCTCTCTGTAGAACCACTTGAGGCTGGAGTACATGTGCCTGAGAACGTACTGTCTTTTTTTGTTCTTTCCACCATCCAAGAATATTTGTTTCTGCTTTTGCATCCTGTTTGGTTGCAGTGACTCAGAGGTACAATGATACTTCATAGCATTTGTTCACGTGGTCTACACTTTATGCGTACCTCTCGAACTCCAGTGGATGAGCCAGTGTAAAGAGGCCTTGTGTACTTTCATCTGAACATTGAGTAACTAGAAAGAACCAAGATTGCAATTTGATATCTACATACAGAGAACCAACCTCTTTGAAAACGTTATCTCTGTCTTCAGTGCTCAGCATACAAAGCTCACAATATGGGGAGGACAAAAATGTTGTGATCTTGTGGTACAAATGCAGTTTAATCTTATCATTCCTTCCACGTGCATCTTAATTTAAGTATTGCCATGGCATCGCTGTCTAATTCATTAGAGCTCAAGTGATCAACACACATGTTTACACCACCAAAGAAGTACTGAATGTGGAATTGGATAGTTGTATGGTTCTAGACTGTTACTTCATTGAGTGACTTGAGAAATGTAACTTCATTTAGGACCTATTCATCTATATTTTGAAGTCAACTTAACTTGTTTGTGGGACAAACTCCTTAACCTTGATCTGAGTATCATATAGTGAAACCAGCATGTCTAACAAAGGGAGAAAGAGGTGGGAAGCAGGAGGAGAGTCCAAGAGATTTAGCAGGTGGCTTGGAGGGAGGCAGCAGGTGTGTGGGATAGACAGGGTGTATATGACCTGAGACAACTGGGAGATCCGGGAAAAACCCGGGAATTTTTTCATCCGTGAGAAAACCGGAAAAAACCCGGGAATTTTTTAGAATTCTGGGAATTTTTCATTGTTTTAGTTTTCAGTTAAATTTTTGTAATTTTGACTGGTAAGAACTGATACTCTAACAAAGGATATTACTGTTTCCTGCTACTGCAGAATAATACTTCAACAATAAAACATAAACAAGAGGAGAAAATGAAAATAACTTAAATTGCAAAGGAAATGCGCTATATACAACAACAACAACAACAACAACAACAACACACAGTGCTCATGCAAGCGTCTGCCAACAGCAAAATGTGTCAGAGGCTTAGGAAGGCTATGCAATGCTTCATAACAACAAATTGCCTCCAATGAGCGTGAAGTCACAACTGTTTACATTAGATTTGTTTTAGCAGTTACGATTGGGATAATGCACATGTGCAGTTGAGTTGCGTTTGGGCAGTAGATTCTCCTGCTTCTGGAATGTGGCTGTGGGCTGTGCAAGCAGTCGCAGCAAGCAGCTAGATGCTACCGGTAAAAGGGGGCGCCAAATTCATATTCTTGAGGAAAAAAAACTTGTTTTACAAAGTGCCTAGCATCCGGCACACATTGGTCTATCGATTATTCGTATGATTTTGAAACAGTTCCCTGTTGGTTTTTAAACATTTTTGAACACATTTTAAGTTGATTTCTGAATGAATCATAAGTTGATTTTTGAATGCGTGCATAGTGTACATGATGCCTCTGTCAGGAGAATCCTCGCCGCATCTAGAAATAAACTTTCCGCAGGCAAAAGGGGATGGGGCTGTACGAGTTGAGCGGAGTAAAGCCAAACAGATGAATGCCAATCGCTTTCTGATTATGTGGTTGATTGGGTTTGCGAATGATCAGCGTTGTTATAATTACTAGCAAAATCCATAGATTCAGACTACCAGAATGGAAATAAATGACTGACAGGAATAACAGGTGAGAGAGATTATGTATTATCTTCTCGGTGTATCCAAGAATATGAAATTTTTACAGAAAATTTCTGGCCAGATCGCTACACTAGTAAGGACCAGTTGTACAGTCCCTAGCTAGCAGCCTCTTAAGTTCTATTCTGGAAGTAACACGGAAAACAATCGCGGGATAACTAAACCTGTGATTCTGGCAAGTTTACTGAAGTTAATCGGTGAACAGATTTTGACAATGGCAGGAATAGCTGCAAAATTGGTGATGACAAGATTGTTTGTTAGAACGAGGAAGGAGAAGAAACGGGGACATCACACAAATTATGGAAGAATGAGACAGTTCCAGATTTATATAAAAATTTCTTAATACTGCTTTTTGATCTCATGCTTGAGAAGCTGGTGCATATGAATGAAATGTGAAACTATTTTCCAACATAAAGCTTTTTGCTTGTAGTAGGCCTAATAATATTGGTACTTCATGAATTATATTCTGTCATGTTATAAAAATGGCCATTTGTGCCAAAACAGTCTCGTTTATTTGGTGTGTATTACAAAATTGCTCCTATATTAGAAAGGCCTAGATTTTGTTTTATCTAGCAGACAGTGACAAAATAGACGTAATCAGATCAAGAAACCACACCAGTCTTGGATATTATTTGTGTTAACAGCTTTTTCAGTATTAGATAATGGCATTTTGATTTTTCATGTAGCAAAACGTTTGATGAACTTTGATGAGGTAGTAGATTCTTTCACAGAAAGGAAAGCACGCCATTTAAAGCTGTAGCAAGATTAGAGAGAAAAAAATGCTAGGAGCTAAGGATTGAAGTAACGTGTACTTTCTTGCTCGTCTCTTGTCTTTATTGGTTTTATGTATCCTATATTTAATTTTATGTCACACAAAACATGAAGTTATTAGCTAATAGGCAATAAAAAGTGCAAATTTTCTGAAGAGTCTTGTTCTCCCAATTACAAATAGTCCCATCCGCTATTAATTGTGAGATTTTTTTTAAGAGGGGCAGGCTGTCAAACCGACCGACTGGGAGCAGGAGAGGCACCACAGGACATTTCAATTGCTGCTGTCCTGAATATAGTTCGATGGCATCCATTACAAAATACACACATTTCAATTCCACAGAGTGAAATACAGTGACGTGCGGTAGAAGAATGCTTTATGAAGAGGTGTGGCACTGCACTTTGGCACACTTAATACCAAATAACATGACTTACATTTCCTCAAGCACGTATGTTTTATGTTTCAGACTTTTCAGAAAGATGTGCCCTACAAGATGAACATATTATTGAAAATTCGATTTTATTTTAGTATTGACCCGGTTCACAAATATCGTAGATCCGGGGCTGATGCGCAGAGCAGTCTGAGTTATAGTGGGTAGTCTCCACATGACCCATGTTTACATTTAGTGATTTTGCTGTTTCCCCTTCATTTACTCTCACGTCAAATGAAAACAAACTGGAGATCTGTGACCGGGAGCTGTCAAGTGAATTAAAATACATTCACATAATTATGGAAAGCTAAAATATGTCATTAGTTACAGATTTTTTTTTATTTCCACCTTTCTGACAGTCAAGCATTAATTGCCTTGCAGAACAGTGAAGTTATTTTTGTCTATTTGCTAAAGAAATTTGACTTTTATTAACCTTTTCCGCAGAGGCAGTCAATGTATTTGAAACATAATGTTTAATTCCACAGTACTGGCTAGTTTCAACTGTTTGCTGCATTTCAAGTGCATGTTTTCATCTTCTAGCACATATGCATTATGCCATAATAAAGAAACAAACATGATATAATACAGTACTGGTGCTCCAAGAAAATTTACATCCCGAAAACCACACTGAAAAGCTTAATATCAGGTCGAAGTCTACTTCATTGGGAATCAGGACATACGAATGTGCACTTTAAGTATGTACTTTAAATGTGCACATTTTAGTATGGTTCACAAAATTCTGATGCGCTTGGAGTATCCTCAGATATCTTGTTTCTTTTATGTCATAATGTATGATCTTTCAATGTTTTACACGTACGTACATACGGGCTTCCTATATCATGGTAGCTGCACAAGCACGGTATCGCCTGTTATTTGTGCTCTCTGGCAACCTATGTCTAATAAATGAAAAGCACCAGTCTGCTTTTGTTCTGCAATATTACTTTTATTGTTAACCGGTTTTTGGCTTACAAGGCCACCTTCAGACATTTACTGAGTATTATCACCAAAGAAGTTACAATGTTTGCAAACAACATTGGATGAGAAGTAACACGTCCAGACTGAAGTAGAAACATACAGTAAGTAACATCTTGGACAGTGTGGTGGTAATGCAGTGAAAAAGTAAAAATTGAACAGTACATAAATAACAATAGAGCAAGCAGGAAAACCTTTAACACAAAATAGGGATAGCATGCCCACATAACAGTTTCTATTAATAAACAGAACTAATAAAATAAAATAAAATTAGTACTAGAGTAGGCTACAACAGGAGGTATGAAACGTGGAGAGTGATAAACAAACCAATCAAAAGAAGAGACAATTATCAATGTAACTACAGAATACATAAGGAACTTTAGCAATAAATAGTGTGTTTTTAATAGCAAAGATAAGATCCAGTTATTAGCCAACAGTGGGGTATACAAAATTACCTGTTCTGATTGTGACAAATTTTACATTGGTCAGTCAGGCAGAGACATAGCAGCTAGGCTGGCTGAACATGAATGCAGCTGGAGGTTGCATAATTCAGACTCTGCATTTGCTGAGCATGTACTGAGTGAGGGTCACAACTACCAGCCAGTGTCCCGTGTACTTCACCTAACAAACAAAGGCCATAAACTCAACCTGCTGGAAGCCCTGGAAATTAACAAACATCTTGCTCACAGTCCAGATTTAATCCTAAATGACCAGACACAGCTCAACACTTCCCCTCTCCTAAACTTCATATAATCATCGCTGTTGTTCATTACTTCTCACACTGTCTCTTCCTACATATTCCCATTTCCTGTATTCATTAAGTTCTTTTGTTTCGTTGAAGTGGTCTTTGTATTACATATAGACTGTAGTTTTAATAGTTAAGGCTTTCTTTTAACTGGTACTTGTATTACTGTCCATGTTTAACACCTCTTGTAGTTGTCTCATCAAATATTGTTCATATTTTACTTTGTTCATTTATTTAATGCAAACTGTTACACAGCCACTGTTTTGATTATAATGTTAATGTCAAAATGCAGTACCACCACACCCTTAAAGATTGCATTTACTGTAGGTTCCCTCAAACGCCTCCATTTTCCTGCATTTATTGATTTCTATTTTTCTTATTGATATTGTTTAAGTTCCTTATGCATTCTGTAGTTCCATTGATAATTGTCTCTTCTTTTGATTGGTTTGTTTATTACTCTCCATGTTTCATACCTCCTGTTGTAGCCTACTCTAGTACTAATTTTATTTTATTTTATTAGTTCTGTTTATTAATAGAAACTGTTATGTGGGCATGCTATCCCTATTTTGTGTTAATGGTTTTCCTGCTTGCTCTATTGTTATTTATGTACTGTTCAATTTTTACTTTTTCACTGCACTACCACCACACTGTCAAAGATGTTACTTACTGTATGTTTCTACTTCAGTCTGGATGTGTTACTTCTCTTCCAATGTTGTTTGCAAACATTGTAACTTCTTTGGTTATAATACTCAGTAAATGTCTGAAGATGGCCTTGTAAGCCAAAAACCAGTTAACAATAAAAGTAATATTGTAGAACAAATGCAAACTGGTGCTTTTCATTTATTATAATGTTGTTCTACCAAGAACCGATGGAAGATTCATTAACAGGAATCTATTTATAACAGGTCACAGGAAAATATTGCAAATGGTGGTTTGAAAAACGTTACTTTCAAAGTAAATATCCTTTTACGTAAGTTGAACTATGTGCGAGAATGTACCTTGAATTTCTTAAATCACAGAGCGTTTGACTCTCATTTAAAAATCAGCTCTTTGATGACGAGCCATTTAGAACAATTTTGAACCCTGAAGATCAGACATTTGTCATTATTAAAAATTTTACTGGCACATTTGTGTGATATATCTTAAAGTGTAACATGTGCAAAAAAGATCAACATTATATGTGAAAGCTTAGCTTCTCTTGCTGCTTGTTGACGTTAGAGACCAATATTATATGTGAAAGCTTTGCTTTTCTTGCAGCAACACTATGTATATTAATTTAAACTATTAACTCTCCCTGTTTATGTGTTCGTGCTATGTAACAGTGATGTTGCTGTTGGCTGACTACATCATTTGTCCTATGCTTTGAATAACCACTGTCATTGGCTGGCGAGATCACGTGACATGAGCTAAGAATGGCTTACAGAAGCGCATCGCAGTCTCGATTTCAATGATTCAGAAAGTAACAAGCGGTGTTTGGTGGAATTCCAATGTATACTTTCATAATAAAAAAATACGCAGTGTACATGTTGCTGCATATCAAAGGTATTTCCAAAACGTGTCCTTTTCTCTGAGTTTTGTTTTCTAAAGTGCTGGGAAATTCTAAGCCCATGTATAAAGCCATAACCATTCAAAGGATTGGTGAGGGGAAAATATACTGTCACTTAACATGGAAAAAGCGTGTTTTCACCCGGGACAAAGTGTATTTTTACCGGGAAATCCAGGAAAAATCTGGGAATTTTTTTTCCTTGTCTGTGTATACACCCTGGATAGAGATGCATGAGCAAGAGGCAGCAGGCACAAAAGCTAGGAATGTGAGAAATGGATGCTGGAGCTGATGAGTTCTTATGTAGTTCAGAAAATCTGGTGCTGGAGGGAAGTATCCAGATGGGACAGGTTGTGAAGCAGCCATTGATCTTGACCATGCTGTGCTCAGCATGTTCCACCGCCAGGTGGTAAGCTCTGTTCTTAGCTACAGTTTTGTGGTAGCCATTCATTCTGATGGACAGCTCGTTGGTGGTCATGCCTACATTAAATGACAGTTTTAACTAATGAGGCGCATACAAATTTATTTTGAACAATCCCAAAGGGTAGGACATATCAAACAATACTTGCGTTCAAGTAGACTTGAGATTTCCCAATATGCCGAAGTGCTTGATACAGTATCAGCATTGCTTGAACTACCACGTGACATTTGATTCATGGCAATAGTGCAAGGGATAGGCGAGAAACTATGAACTAGCCACTACAACAGTCTAATGCTCTGCTTAAAATTATCAGTTTTGTGAAACACAGTGGAAAATGACATTAAGTTCTTTCAACTTACAAACTTTTGTTGTATTTGAACAGGTTTGCAATAAAAGTTCCCATACATGTATGGATCCCATTTACACACATTTATGTGAAGGTAACATTCAAAGACAAACATCTTGTCCTTCAAAAACAATTACTTGATTCTGAACCAAAGTCAGTATCTTATTTGGTTATGAGAAAGAAGTGGGCTGCAAATGAGAAATTCAGTTGCTGTACACGTGTTAGGATACTGGAGAAAATCAGCACCAGCTTTTAATCACATTTAGAACAAAATGATAACATTCAGATGAAATGAGAAGGAAAATCAATCTAGAATGAAATGTCTAAGAAATGAAATAAATCATACTAAAACGTCTGTAATTGTTGTCATGAGAATAAATTACAGTGGAAAGACTCATTGTGGAGATAGTACAAACAAATGTCACTAGATAGTGGGGCGAGCAAAAGTTCTAGAATTGGACTGAATATTGATTGCGATCTTTTATTTATATATTAGTTGCTGTTGTTACATATGACCTGCACTCTAGAAGATATTGCTGTCCATGCTTCACTGTTGCTCAAGCACAGCACTACAGAAAGATGGAGGGGGAACAGTGACCTAGCTGGTCTGAGAACTGCGGGGAGTGCCAGGAGGGGAGTGATTAGCAGGCAGAAATTTCGTTGTGCAACCAACCATGGGGATGTATACTGCATACTTTGGCTTTTTTTGAACATGTTTAAACTGCAGGTTTCCTGAATCAGTTTGTACTCTGTATTGAATTTACTTTAAAATTGGACAAATACTCAACAATACAGGGTGTATATGCTCTGGGAAATCCGGCCATGGGAATTTTTTAGGATTCCAGGAATTTTTCATTTAGTCTTCAGTCAAATTTTTGTAATTTTGACTGGTAAGAACTGATAGCCTAACGAAGAATTTTACTGAATGCCACTACTGCAGAATAATACTTTAGCTATAAAACATAAAAGAGAGAATAAAACAAAAATAAAACTTAAGTTGCAAAGGAATTGCGCCATTTACAATAACAAAACACAGTGCACACACAGGCGCCTGCCAAAAGCAAAATGTGTCAAAGGCTTAAGGACGAAGACAATGGAATACTTCCTAACAGCAAACTGCTTCCGATGAGCAAGATGTCATAACTGTTTACATTAAGTTCAATTTCAGCAGTTGCCAGTGGGCTCATGTGCATGTGCAGTTGAACTGCATATGAACAGCACATACTCATGCGTCTGCCTACTTGAAATGTGGCTGCAGCGGTAGCAATAAGCAGTTATGCTACCCAGAAAAATTTTTCTGGCACGTCCAAGCAGACAGATTCGCGCATGCACTGAGCAGTCTGGGATGTAGTGGAGAGGGGGATAGTGATCTGTGTTTACATTTAGTGATTTTGCTGCTTCGTCTTCATTTACAGTTCATACATCAAATGAAAACAAAATGGATTTCTGTGGCTGGGAGCTATCAAGTGAATTAAAATACATTCACATAATTACAGAAGGCTAAAATATGTTATGACTTTCAGATTTCTGATTTGATTTTATTTCCACATTTTTGGCAATCAAGCATTAATTGCCCTGCACAACAATGAAATTATGTTTGTCTGTTTGCTAAATAAATGTGGCTTTTATTAATCTTTTCTGCAGATGCAATCAATTTATAAGAAACAAAGTGTTTCATTCCACACTATTGGCTAGTTTCAACTCCTTACCAAATTTCAAGTGCACATTTTTACTTTCTGACACATACAACATTATGTGATAGTAAAGAACCAAACATTGAGACAGAACAGTTCTGGTACTCCAAGAAAATTTGGATCCCGAGAAGTTCACTGAAAAGCTTAATATCAGATTGGGCCTACTTCATTGTGAATCTGGACATTTGAATGTGTCATTTAAGCTGAATTATGCAGTTTAGTATGATTTATGAAATTCCTGTGCTTGTGGAGTATCCTCTGATGTCCTGTTTCTTTTTTGATGTCGTGTAAGATCTGTTAGTGCTATATGCATATGAACATATGTCTTAGAAGTTGCGGGAAAATATTGCAAATGGTTCTTTGAAAATCATTATTTTCAAAGGGAATTCTTTTTACGCAAGATGAATTATGTTATGTGTGTGGATGTGCAATGAATTTCTTAAATCAGAGAGCATTTGACTTTCATTTAAAAATTAACACACTGAGTACCAGCTGCTTAAAATAATTTCGAGCCCAGAAGACCAGACATTAATGTCACTGTTTAAAATTTGACTGGCACATTTGTGTGATGTATCTTAAAGTGTAAAACATGCTAGAAAGACCAATATTATATGTGAAAGCTTAGCTTTTCTTGTAGCTTATTAATCTTCAAGACCAATATTATATATGAAAGCTTAGCTTTTCTTGTAGCTACAGTATGTACATTAATTGAAACTATTAACTTTTCCTATTCGTGTATACATGCTACTTATGTTGCTGTTGGCTGACTACATTTATACTTTCGTGATATGAAAATACAGAGCGTAGTGTTGCTGCACATCAAAGATCTTTCGAAAACATGTTGCTTTCTTTCTTCCTGTCTTCGTTTTTTCTTTTCTCTCTCTCTCTTTCTTTTTTTCTGAGTTTTGTTTCCTAAAGTGCTGGAAAGTTCTATTCTGATGTATAAAACATTACCATTCAAAAGATTGATATTTTTACAGCTCCAAGGGAAAGTACATGGTCACTTACCATGGGAAAAGTGTATTTTCACCTCAGAAGAAGTGTATTTTGACGAGGGAAAAAGTTCATTTTTAACCGGGAGATCCAGGAAAAATCCGCAAATTTTTTGTCTTGTCTGCATATACACCCTGCAATAGCATACATTTCAGCAGGAGACACTAAAAGTATTGATGGGGGCCAGTGGTGTAATTATGTGTTTTGTGCAGCAGTGTTGTTGACACTTATCATTAGGTACAATGGGAATGATTGGGGGTGTGTCAGCTGGTGGTTCTACACAGTCGATGAGAGAGTGGTGGGCAGATGATATATTTGGAAACAAGAGACACTGTAACATTCTCACATCAGTGTAGAAACGAAATTGCAACATATTCGGAAGAAACAGCCAAATATTTGTGACAACGGAGATATAAATTTCACAGCTATCCTGTTAGAATGAGAATGGTGATGATTAAAATAATGATTCCCCAGACTACAGGCTAAGTAAACAAAAAAGGCAGTGAAGATAAAAATTAATGCAAATAATTTCTTTTTGTTGAAAATTTCTCCTTATGTTATCAAAGTGCAGGCAATCAAAGTTTGTAATTTTGATGAAAATTAGATTTTAAATTTGATTAAAAAATAAATTTTTACCCAGGGAGCCTCTTTAGAAAAAGGGGGGGGGGGGGTTGTCTTATATTCAGGGCCACCTTATATTTGGGTAAATATGGTATTTTGATAAATTGAATAAAATAATTCATGTAGGCTCCTGTATACATTCATTTCAAGCAGTATAGTTTTCTGTATTCATTTCTCATATAGTTCTTGGACCCTTAATTTATTAATTTTCAAAATATTTCAGGTGAATGTATATAGAAATGATAATGTGTGTTTATTGCATGTGATAATCAGTGTACCATTTCACATATCCTGACTCTTGTTAATTAGCTACCAGTTAGTTCAAACCATCACAGTAATGCTGATGACAATATATTAACTGTTCTTATATCTTTGCAGAATGGAAGACATTCCGTGGTAAATTCTTTATGGTGAACTGTGCAAACGTGTCCTGTGCATGTCAACGAAGTCCAAATGGCATGTCACCATACTGTCATATAGGGGATGGTTGTGTTGATGTTGTAATGGTAAAGCACTCTAATCTTTTCAACAATCTCCGATTGCTTCTCAGGATGACAAGCAAGGCCAATAATGTGGTAAGTAGCTCTTCAATTACATGTTTGGATACAGCTATTTAAACAATCTGACCTTCATTCCAAGCTTACCATTTGCAACAGTTGCCTATGTTGTGTCTTAGTAAGCGAAAATCATAATAATGACTAGCTACGACATTCATTCACAGATCTATTATGGTGCATGCGTTTGGAAGATTGGAACCAGGGCAAAGAGTGTCTATCATTGTAATACGGGCTTTTTTTCTTCAGCAGTAGTTTGGCTTTTCCAATGAAGCTAAATCATTTCAATATGGCTCATTTCTCTGTACAGTGGTCATTCAGCTGTGGAAGAAGTACCAGGAAAGTTAAATGCTTCTCATAATTGCCATAGAAGTGTGCACCATGTAACATTAGCTAAAAAAAGTCTGTTGTCATCGGCCAGCCTGTAATCACCCTTTCATGGTTATACTAATAATGTATAATGGTCATTTGCATCAGCTGATTTACATTTTGTACTTATACACTGCTAGATAGAGGTGAGTGGATGTGTTTGGAAACAATCACATTAAAATAATACACATAACATTGTAAGACTTTACCAAAAAGTACAACCAATTTTTTTATGAAAATGGACCAAAAGTCTGTCGTGGGGCTGCAGAATATTGTTAATCATGTCTTGCATTTAAAAATATCACATCTGAGCCTTGAGTGAATCAGTAATGTTTACAAGACTACTTTTTTTATTTACAGCAGTTCTGTGTTGTAAGTGATCAAGGTTTATTCACATCACTGTTAAATGTGAATGCTAGGCAACCAGGGAAACATTTAAGGTAACTAATTAGTGAATAAACCATGAGCATCTGTACGAATCAGGATCTGCTTCCTGAAAAGATTTGATTTTGAGGGAGGAGTGCCCTGACTTTTCTGAAGAAAAGTTGTATAACCTTTGAGAGTGACAGAGTGCCTAAAGTAAAAACTTCAAGAATAAACATAGAGTTCTCCAAATACCTGGGATCATCTCAATCTCTCTCTTTCTGCAGCCCAGGTAGAGCAAAAAAGAAAAAAACTAGTTTCAGATGCAACCATCAATTATTCATCTCTTGAGTCTAAAAATTTTGGATGCAAATGCACAAAGTTAAAATGTATTGTACAATACACCTTAGAAAGGTATGTATTGAGCAAAGTTGTGAGGGTAAGTGCCTCCAGAGTCCAATGACCACATTAGACAGGTGCTCCAAAAGCAAAGAGATATTTACCACAGATTTGAACATAGTCACAGCTTTGCAAAGAAAGTGCATGTGGAGAGCCAAGCATGAAGCTTATGAATTTGAAAGTAAAATTCTATGTAAAAATCTGACAGAAAATCCAAAGAAGCTTTGGTGTTAAATTAAGTCAGTAAACAGATCAAAGTTATATATCTGGTCACTCGGTGAACATACGGGCACTGAAATAGAACATGACAGAGAGATGGCTGAAACTAAATTCCATTTTCCAAAATTGTTTCACTGTTTCATTTTCCTACTCTGCAGAGGAAGAACACAGTTTATGATCACTTGTGCTGGGAGTTATGCAGAGACTGGTGGAACCAAGAGGCAGTTCCTGAGGTCGATGGTGGTGGAGTTCATGAAGTGGACAGGTAACTAAAAACAAGACCAGAGTGTAGCAAAGTCATCTTAAGCATATAGAATAGTCCAGGGAGAAATCCAAATCACAAGTATAACACAGGCAAGGACAAAACTACTGTTTAATGGTGCATAACTAATGGCTGCAAAGACTAGTAAGAGACTGGCTAGCAGGAGCTGGGCTGCGGTACTTGCCAGGATAATCTCATTAGTGACTGGCGCCAGCTGATATGCCAGTGCTGCTTCATGTGGGAGCGAGATGCAGCAGTAATATGTTGCCTGAGTATCTCTGTCATGTTTACCCTGTCAAATACTTGGGCTGGGCAGAGAATCCAAATCACTGTCGGATACTAAATGCTTTCGCCATTTAATTGACGTGTAGGGATGGAAAGGGCCAGGCTGATGCTGACTTCACTGAGGAAGGGGAGAGAGGTGCCCGGATACCCACCAAGCTCCCGCGGTAGTTCCTCGACGTGATCAGCTGGATCAGAAGGTGGCAGTGCCCGTAGGAGATCCAGCTGATCGACAGGTTCAAGTGTGCAGTGTGGGCCTGCCTGCAGGAGAGTAGGTGCTGGTCGTGGCAGAGATAGGTTCAGTCCAAAGATGCTCAATCTCCATTGATGGTGTGATGATGGTTGTGGGAGCCAGAGGTAACCTAGGGGGAGGAAGTGGTTCCATCTCTATCGGCTCCCATTGCTGGTCATTTTGGAATCCTCGTCGACACCTGACATGAGGGCAGAGATTGTGACGGTACTGGGCAGGCTGGTTGGCAGGCTTGTCCCTAGCGTGGTTGCAGTCGTATCCAGTCAACAGTTGAGGGGAAAGTGGAGGGGGGAGGGGCAAAATGTCACATTGTGGATGGCAGATTCTGATGCCAGACCAGATGCTCCTGGCCGGCTGTAGTTTCAAACAATTGCCAGTGACGATGCTTTGGGTCTACGTGGGGTTCTAGCTGAAAGTACGAGCCCAGACGTATGAAACTGGCTAGATAAAACTGGGAATATAACTCCCATACTTTGCAACCTGTCTAGTTCTGCTGTAACATGCTCAAGCATGGTGAAGACACTGAATGAGATCCAAAAAGCTTAGGCACTGTCAATCGACAGGATCTGCAACCTCATTGCACAACCTAATGTAGATTCAAACAGTTACTTAAATTGTACACATAATGTACCAAGTTCTGTGAATGGTATCACAGCTGAAGCCAGATTCATCTGGTCATGAATTTTAAAACCGAAAAGGACAAAAGTGTCTAGGCCAAAAATGTTAGTTGTCATCCGAGAGGTGTCTACTAGCAGGGTTAGTTGCTGAACTACATTTTTATATCTAGTGTTGATTGCAGTCTGATCCTGTTGTGTGCTTGACTGGCCACTGTGCATCACCACTCTGCACTGAGGGGACCTCAGCTGTGGGGAGCCAAACTGCCAGTACGTGTCCTCGTTAATGCCCAATTGCGACATGAAGCTCTGCATCCGTACTAGTGTTGCTATGGGCACTGGCAAGATGTGTACAGCATGCTGATGACTAATGTTGTTGACACACACCAGCCAAGGCAGGCATTTGCTAGGTGCCCTGGTTTGTGGCATGCAAAACAGATGACATCACGGAAAGGGCGGTGACGTCACTGATGCTGTGGGCTACAATCTGGACAGGATTTGATGACATAAACTTTTCTGGGACACTTTGACAATGATGGGAATGTCGCATGAGTGTCCAGTCAGTTTGTGACACGTCAGTGGCGAACAAAACACTTCTGTGTTTGTGCGCCAGCTGACGATGAAGGCATTGGAGTGCTAACTACTACGCTAACTACTGAATCCCGTGTCACTTTACCACCAGATGAATGGGTGCTTAGTAAATTAGATGATGAGATTGATTGTAAATCATCAGTTATTTGTAGAGCACAGTGGTTGCTAATATTACTGACGACACCAGAAGAATTTTGAAATGTAGCTTGTTGCTGGAGCAGTTACTTCACGAGCTTTGGCAAGTTTTAGCACATCACTCAGGATTGTATCACACAACTCTAAAGCCTTCTTACTAACTTCTCTGTGAGGAGAAAGACACATAATGTACTTGTGGCTCACGGAGTAACGAGTTGGCATACAACGTGCCACACTGTTTACAGGACAAATCACACACGCATGTCGCGCCTTTCGAGTCAGTGGCCCGTGCTGCATATATCTGCCTATGTTGCTTAAATTACTGGATAAATTTGAGCCTATTTGCAATGACAAGCATTTGGTGACCATAATAGTCAACTGACAAACCACGAACATCAGAAAAGCTCAAACTACTGGATTTGAGAGTGGGTATAGTTTTTGCACCACATTGTACAATTTGTTACTAGAAGACAGTAAGAATGCACAATGATGTTCTGGGTCATTTACTTGATTTATGTTGCAAGATAGGACAAAATGACATAAACAGACCTCCCAACTCTCATTTGCCTTATCGAAGTAAGCAAATGGGTGAGGGCCAGGTGAGGAAACTGCAGCTGCAGACTGTTAGCTGGTTTTTCAGCATTTGAACAGCAGTTTCTGCTATTGCTGATGGAATTCCCACCACTGTTCATGCACCTACTATTGCTGCTCTTGTTGTAGCTGCTGAAGTCCCCACTATTGTTTGAGCTGTTGCTGTTGCTGCAGTTATTGCTGTGGCTGCTAAACTGCTGTTGCCAGAACTTGAGAAATTTGGTATCCATACCTCACTGGAATAGTTGCACGGTGAGAAAGTACTAATCACCACTTTTCCATCCTACTCTGCTTAGGAAGAACACAGTTTTAAAACCAAATCTAGAGGGTAAGTAAGTCACCTTACACAACAGTCCAAATCACAAACACATCACAGGCAATATCAAAGCTCTACTGTTCAATGGCGCACAATTAAAGGCTTCAAAGATGAACAAGAGATTGGCTAGCAAGAGCCGGGCCACATACTCTCATCAGCAGCCAGTCCAGGTGATATGCTAGCACTGGTGGCAGCCCTTTGAACAGGAGCTAGTTGTGGCTGAAATATGTAGTCTGAGTATCTCTGACACATTCTCCCTATCGATACTTGGACTGAGCGGGAAATCTAAATCACTGTCGGACACTGAAACTGTGCTAGTTCCGTCCGTCAATCGGCAACAGCAAAATTACAGTTATCGAGGTAAGTTAGTACAAGATAGAAAATAAACTAAAATAGGTGAACACAGGAAAGGCAACTGGCATGCTGGTTTATACATATATCACATGAAAGAAACTGCTTCTTTTCCAGCAGGAGTCTATCATTAGTGGTACGATACATTCAAGTGATTTTAAGACGGTGCAGGTCATTCCTACTTTTGAAATGGGTCCTCAAATGCATACACAAGTATAAGTCTACATCTCTGCTGTCAATCTGTTGTAGAATTCTGCAGAATGTTATGTGCTTGCACATAGTGACTTTTTTGGAGGACAAAAATCTCCTCTATAGGAATCAGCACGGATTCTGCAAACAACCGTCATGTTGATACCATCACTGTAGAATGTTTGATGGAGCCAGAACCTCAGCTCTGCTTGCACTCCTTCATCACTATCAAAGAAAAGTCCTTTAAAGAGTTCTTTAAGTTTTGGAAACAGATTGAAATCAGATGGAGCCAAGTTGAGACCCTATGAAGGACGGTCACTAACAGTGGACCCGAGGCATCAGATTGTTCCAGATGTCGAAGGACTCGTGTGTGGTCTGTCATTGTCATGCTAAAGGAGAGGTGCTCTGTGTGCGGATGAACTCAACGTGTCCAAAACTTGATTACAGCACTCTGTTTACAAAAGTAAAGTAAAAAATAATGTTACCATTTTTCGCCAAAATATTCCGGGATTGAAGAATAAAGTAGATGATCTCCTGGTTTGTTTAGATGACATTGAATCTGATAATGTAATAGATATACTATGCCTGTCTGAGCATCACATTGTGTCTGATACGGAAAAGGTAAATATCAGTGGTTATAAACTAGCTGCACATATGAGTAGTGAGAATAAGGTGAGAGGAGGAGTTGCCATATATGTCAAAAGTTATCACTGTGTAAAAAGCTTAGATACAAAAAAGTTTTGTCTAGAGCAACATATAGAAGCATGTTCATGTCAACTTCAAATGAGGGAGGGCTCTTTTATAATTGTAACAGTATATAGGAAACTTTCATTTATTCCTGCAATACTTGGATGCCTTGTTGTGCTATCTGTCAGATAGGGGAAAGCAAATTATTATTTGCGGAGACTTCAATGTTGATTCACTGAAAGAGTGTAATAGGAAGAATGGCCTGGAAGTCTTGCTCGGTTCTTTCAATTTGACATCTGTCATTGATTTTCCTACTCAGGCAGTAAAGTATAGCAGCACATTGATAGGTAACACTTTTATAGACCAAGATAAGTTTAAAAATCTAAATTCTTGTCCTATTGAGAATGGCCTTTCTGATCACGGTGCTCAGCTAGTTACAGTATATGACATAGCTCCATCCAGTAATTCAAAACTACCCTCCAAAGTTGTGCGTTCAGTTAATGACTCAACAATTAGAAATTTCAGGGAAAATCTTCAGCAATTAGACTGGGATGAGGTGTACAAGGAACCTGATGCTAATTTAAAATATAACTTATTTGATGATACACTTGTAAGAGAATTTGAAAACTGTGTACCCAAGAAAGTAGTTAAATCTAATTATAAGAAACCATGCAAAAAACCTTGGCTTACTAAAGGAATAAAAATATCTTGTAACCACAAAAGGGAACTGTATCTAACAACAAGAAAGAGTAATGACCCAGAAACAGCCAAATATTATAAAAACTACTGTGCTACATTAAGAAAGGTTATTAAAAAGTCCAGAAGCATGTGCATCATGTCTGAGATTAATACCTCTGATAACAAAATCAAAACAATTTGGAATATTATTACAAGGGAGACAGGGCAACCAAGAGTACAGGATGACGGCATTACCATCAAAGTGAATGGAAACTTGACAAACAACAAGCTGGAAGTCAAAAACATTTTGAATAATCATTTTTTAAATGTTGTAGAGAAAATAGGATCTAAATGTTCATTAGAAGAGGCAAGGCAGTAACAATTTGTTACAATTTGTTACAATTGAAATTCCACTCACCTCTCCTTCTGAAAAATAAACTCACTCAAGAATAAAAGCTCACATGGAATTGATGGCATTTCCAGCAGAATAATAAAAGCTTGTTCCCAAGAGATAAGTGGGATTCTTAGCCACATATGTTATAGATCTCTGCAGCAGGGCATTTTCCCAGATAGACTGAAGTATGCCATTGTTAAACCACTGCATAAAAAAGGTGATACGTCTGATGTCAACAACTGCCACCCAATCTCTCTTCTGACTGCCTTATCCAAAATTCTTGATAAAGTAATGTATTGTACAGTAGCTACACAACTTTGTTCAAAATAAAGTTTTAACAAAATGTCAGTTTGGTTTCCAGAAAGGTTTTTCAATGGAAATTGCTATATATACTTTCACTAATGAAATATTAAATGCTCTGAGGAACCGGAAGTCAACTGTTGGGATTTTTTGTGATCTCTCAAAGGCTTTTGATTGTGTAAATCATGGAATACTGCTAGATAAGCTCAAGTACTGTGGTTTGAATGGGACAGTGCTCAAATGGTTTAAATCATACGTAACTGGAAGAGTGCAGAAAGTTGAAATAAGCAGTTCACATAATATGCAAAAAACTGGTGATTTCTCAAACTGGGGAACAATCAAGAATGGGATGCCGCAAGGTTCGGTCTTGGGTCCTCTGCTGTTCTTAATATATATTAATGACTTGCCATTCTATATTCATGAAGATGCAAAGCTGGTACTTTTTGCTGATGATACAAGTATAGCTATCACACTTAACAGACAAGAATTAACAGATGAAATTGTAAATGGTGTTTTTCGGAAAATCATTAAGTGGTTCTCTGCAAATGGGCTCTAATTAAACTTTGACAAAACACAGTATATACAGTTCCACACAGTAAATGGAATGACACCATTAATAAATATAGACTTTGATCAGAACTCTGTAGCTAAGGTAGAATATTCAAAATTTCTAGGTGTATGCTTTGATGAGGGGTTGAACTGGAAAAATCACACTGAAGATCTGCTGAAATGTTTGAGTTCAGCTGCTTATGCTAGTAGAGTCATCGCAAATTTTGGCGATATACATCTCAGTAAATTTGCTTACCACGCCTATTTTCATTCTCTGCTTTTGTATGGCATCATATTCTGGGGTAACTCATCATTGAGTAAAAGAGTGTTCATTGCACAAAAGCGTGTAATCAGAATAATTGCTGGAGCTCATCAAAGATCATCCTGTAGACACTTATTTAAAGAACTAGGGATCTTCACTGTAGCCTCACAATATATATATTCACTTGTGAAATTTACTATTAATAATCCGAACGAATTAAAAAGTAATAGCAGTGTACATGGTTACAACACTAGGAGAAAGGATGATCTTCACTACTCAAGGTTAAATCTAACTTTGGCTCAGAAAGGGATAAATTATGCTGCCACAAAGGTCTTTGGTCACTTACCTAATAGCATCAAAAGTCTGACAGATAGCCATATAGCATTTAAAAGGAAATTAAAATAATTTCTGAATGGCAACTCCTTCTACTCATTAGATGAATTTTTGGATATAGTAAGTTAATCTAATATAATCTAATCTAATCTGTTTCTCATGCACTGACGTAATTATGTTACACACCACCATGTTACATGCTACACTTCAGAGACCTCTACTGGCAGAGGGCTGCAAATATGAAGAATAAATGAAGACATGAAGAATAAAGATGTAGAATGTTAATAACATTTTTGTTTAAAATGCTTTGATAGTTTTCACATAAAAAATTTGATGGCACTACATTTCAGCACACCCTCGTATTTCTACTACATATTGATATTTGCAGTATCTCAAAGTATTGATGCCATCCCAAGTAGTGACAGTTGTATTGCATAGCACCATGTCCCTTTCCCATTTGGAGAAGCTAAATTCAAAGGGCGGCTGTTGGTTGAGACAGCAGGGCAATAGCTGCATCAGTGAGGCTTTCTTCTGTCATTTGTTCAATGATTGAAAGGAATGATCACAGTATGATCTACCTCAGTGTGTCCTGGCAGCTGCTGAAAATGACACATAATGGCAGCTGCTTGTATTTCTGCATGAACATCTATACTCTGAAATCCACTTTATGGTGTTTGACAGAGAGTACCACTAACAGTTCTCTCCTTATCTGTTCCAGTCACAGATGGTGTGGGGGTAGAACAATTGTTGTCAAACTTTTGTAAGAGCTCAGATACCTCTAATTTATGTTCTTGGATGTTTTCTGGTATATATGTAGGAAGAAGTAACATGTTTATTGACTCTTCTAAGAATGTACATTCATGGAATTTTAATAGTAAACAACACTGTGATATACTGCACTTCTCATGTAGTAGTGTCTGCCGTTGAAGGTGGATGAGCATCTCCATGATGTTTCTGCACTTACTAAATGAACCCACAACAAAACACGCTACTTTTATTTGCTTCTATTCTATTGTCTCTACCAGTTCTCCCCTGTGAGGTTCCCAGATTAAGAAGCAAATACTCAGGTATCAAATGGTTGAGGGTTTTGTAGATTACCTCTTTTATGATAGACTACACTTCCTGATGATTCTTCAGTTATATTTCATTCTGGTATCTGCTGTTAATAGTAGTAATTTTATGTGGTTGTTCTTTACATCACTTTGCACACATACGTTAAGACATTTAATGAATGTTGGTGTTCCCAGTTACATTTGTTTATGTTAAGGGAAATGTACCAATTGTTGCACCAAGTGTCAAGTCTCAGAAAGTCTTCCTGCATTTTGCTACAGTTTTATAGCTTCTGACATTATCAGTGGTTGTTATTTACATATACATTGCCTGACAAAAAATGTGAAGGGCCCAGAAGATATGGTTACATGTCAATGTAATTTTGTACACATATACACGATTGGCAGATAAGTAAATAATTACAGTTACAGTTCTCTGTGACAGGTAGAAAAGTCACCAGAGTGGATTAGGGTCGTTTGTCTTTAGCGTAGCTATCAGGCCTGGAAGTGTTAGTAGTGTACATGGTGGATATGAACAGTGCAAGACACTGAGTGATCACTGTGAAGGACGCGGAGATGCTGTGTACTCATGTGAGACAGCACTATCAGTATGTGACAGAGTTTGAAAGGGGCCTCATTGCGGGTCTCCATTCAGCTGTCTGGTCAGATCATGCAATATTCAGATAGGTAAGTCATTCAGATGTGACAGTTGTCCAATGTTGGACTGTTTGAGAACATGAGAGCAGGCGTACTCATCATCAAGGTCCCAGTCAACCGTCTCTGATCACTGAAAGGGAGGATCACGGCATTGTACACCAAACACATTGTACCCACTTCACATCTATACTTTGCATTCAAAATCAAATAATGAACCTCCTGCAACATCATGTCATCCTGTACCATAAATGGTGATTTGCAACACCAGTGTAATATTACAGGGCAGTGTAATCTTATTGTCTTTCCCAGTAAGATGAACTAATGTATATTTTTGGGGTTGCAGCTTGGTGAGTTTGTTGTGAAGTTGCAATGTGTTGATAAATGCCACAAAGTGTCTGCAAATGTACAAACTTCCTGAGCTGGGGAAAGTAAGAGTGTGTAGGATTGTTGATATTTGAAATATGTACCTGTGAAGTAGTAGTTACAGTTTAAGTCATGAAAGTTATCAATGCAAGCCTGATAAGAATGCTCTAGTTTCTTCTGTCAATCATAAAATCCAAGTCTAGACGCTATGACTAGGCTTGTTTTTTTAAGCAGGTCACAAATGTCATCACAAGGCAAGACCAGGTCAGTTAATGGAACCAAAACTTTTAATAACTGCAAAGTTTCTGTTTCCATCCAGAAAGAAAGGATTTTTAAAAAAAATTCAGTTCATGAAAAGAAATAAGAAAGAATCTCATTGCATTGAAGGTATACACCTAGAATGCCTCAAAATGGTGTAAGCACACGGTGGACATGAATCCCATTCATATTTTACTTCTTGGAAAAGTGAAAATGTGGGGTACATGGTTAGATATATAGCTAGTTGATGGTTAATATGCCCACTGACTGACTGTGTCAGTAGTTCATGAAACGAATTCTTTTTCTTCTAGTGCTTGTGAATAACATGTAATACTGTATTTTTTGTATCTCTTAATGCTCATCATCACTGAACTTTTGCAGTGACACAAGTTACAATATTAAGGCAATAACAAAAAACCATGAATGTGTCTGGAAAACCATCACTGTTCGACAGTTGGTATACACAGGAGGGAATGGACAACAGACTAGATCTGCATAGGATAATAGCACTGACATGGTTGGTCAGTCATTTTATCACTTCAGGTAGTTATGGAATGGACCAAGTGGTGATGGCCAAAGCAGTGTGTGGTATAGCTGTTCCAGAGTACAGGTAGCGTTGCCTGCCACTTGACAGTTCTCTCAGGATGAGTTGCAATTGATTTTATCTCTTTGACAGCAGTGCATGTCGTACACTACCACAAATAAGAAATGAAGTGATTATTCACAGGCAGGTAACTCAGAAGTATGTGGCAGAGCTCCCTTGTCCATCATCTGCGTGAGACATTTCTAATGAGGGAGAATAACATTTTCTCTGACTGAAATAATTATATATTGTAATTATTCTCAATAAGAAATAGCTGACACAGGGAAGAATATGTTATTCGTTTCAGGAAAAGCAATCATAAATTTAACTGGAAAATGAAGTGAAACAAAGTCTAGGATGCTATAAAATCTTGTCAGATTAAATTATTTGCATAGTACATATTTAGTAACATCTATATATTGACATATTTAAGAAAAATTTTGAGTGATGGACTTACATGGCCCACACTTAAACAAAGACATAAAATTCACTTTTGTGCAATATTTCATGTACAGCATCTACAGATCCTAGCTGTAGTCTGCATACATGTTACTGGAGCAATGTTTTTGACACATTTTGTTATATCAAATTTCATTGGTAAAATGTGGGGCTGAGATGTGAATGTGTGTTAAATGGATGGAAGAACTCTTTAACTGTGAGAGAAAATGTAAACTACTATATGTTGCATCTATTTTAGAGACTTTTTAAATGTCTCACGTAGAAATTATTAGTAATTTTTCACTGACAAGCAAAATACATTTTAACTTAATGTCAGCCATCATAAGCAGTGTTTTTAGAAAATCTGCATCTGTGCCAACAATGGTTTAAATGATAAAGATACTGCACCAGTTACATTTTGTCATGTGTAGCACAATATACTTCAAGAATTGATTCTCATTTTCATAATTTTTAGTATGATGTCTGTGTGTGCTGTTCTTCCTCCTTCTATCTAGCTGTAGTTTTATAGTCTCCTTTGCACTCCTTCACCATGTAGAAATTCTGTATACAAGGTCTGTTCAAAAAATTCCAAAACTTTGTCCACAAAATTTTCAATGATTACCTTTTACGTATTGTTTACGGTATCCTTCAAAATACTCTCCTCCGCAACTGATACACTGCTCCCAATGCCATTTGCACTTCCTGAAGCAGTCTTGGTACGCCTCTTGCTGGATCGTGTGTAGTGCCATCTGCGAATTTTCTTTTATCTCATCTCTCATTGCAAATCTTCTTCCTTTCAATGGTGTTTTCAACTTGGGAAATAAAATAAGTGTGCAAGATCCATGAATACTCATGCACCAACAGGGATGAATGTGCGGGTGTGTTAGTGTGGTCCAAAAGCCACGAATTGTCTCTCCGCATTTCAGGCCATTTCCTTCTCACATTTTCTCGCAGGCATCGCAGCACATCCTGATAATGCCATTGAATAACAGTTTGTCCCTGTGGCATGAATTTGTGATGAACTAATCCTTCAAAGTCAAAGAAAAATCTAAGTGTGGCTTTTTTTGGTCTTGGAGAAACTTTTCCGATCCTTTGTGAAAATTGAACCTCGGTCTCAACATCATAACCATAGAACCACATCTCACCTGTTATGATTCTCTTAAGGAACATCTCATTCTCATTTGCGTGATCCAAAAGCTCTTCACAGATTGCGAAGTGAATGTCTTTCTGGTTTTGACTCGAGAAGCATGGGACAAACTTGGCGGCAACATGATGCATTCCAAGATGCTGTGTCAGGATTTCATGATATGCTCCAACTGAAATGTTACATTCTTCTGAAATCTCTCAGACAGTCAGTATTTGATTGGCATACACAATTTCGTTGACGTTCCTGACATGAGTGTCATCGGTAGACGTCGAAAGGCGTCGTAAATGGTGGTCATCATTAACTTCCGTCTGGTCATTTTTAAACCGTGTGAACCATTCGTAACACCAAGTGTGGCTTAATCACTTATCACCGTAGGCTTCCTGTATCAATTGGCGTGTCTCTGTAAAGGTTTTCATGAGTTTCATGCAAAATTTAATGCAGATGCCTTGCATCTCTGACTCTGACACCTCAAAATTCACAAACTGTGCAACACAATACTCCACTCAGTACAACAGTGAAAATAACTAACGGACATACAACAATGAAACTTCCAGCAGTTACACAGTAAACACACCATTGTTGCGAAATTATGAATCTTCCATAAGTTTTTGAAGAGACCTCACATTATGTTATCATCTAACATGCTAATGGAAAGATAGATTGTAAGTGATGTGTTGCACAAGGGTGAATTTTTGCACGATGAAGAAGGCACAGTACTTTGAGAACATAGAAAAACAACTGCCAGGAAAGAGAGTAAATTGACACACATGCTGACATCACATTAGAAAATATTATTGAAATGGACTGTGCTACACAGTGATCATGTTGGTCTAGCTGGTAGAACACCAGACTTCATCCCTGGAGGGCCCAGGTTCAATCCTGGGTAGGAGTGATGTTTTTCCTAGTCCCAGTCCCTCCAGGACAGCCCCAGGTCCACTAGGCCTGCTGTTGTCTTTCCAAGGGTAAAAAGTGCCAGTGAGCTTGCCACCCTCCCCCTTCTAGTGCTATGGTGAACGAAAGGCTATTTGCAGCCAGGCCAGAATCCCATTCACCATTTGAGCACCAAATACTTTCAAAAATGGTTCAAATGGCTCTGAGCACTATGGGACATAACATTTGAGGTCATCAGTCCCCTAGAACTTAGAACTACTTAAACCTAACTAACCTAAGGACATCACACACAACCATGCCCGAGGCAGGATTCGAACCTGCGATCGTAGCGGTCGCGCGGTTCCAGACTGAAGCGCCTTTAACCGCGTGGCCACACTGGCGGGCCCAAATACTTTACTTGACTCTTTATTGTGCTACACATGAAAGGTATACCTTGTGTAAAAACTTTATTATACGCATCAACAATACAGTTTTCATCATATTACCTGCTCACAGAATAAATTACTGAAATTAATTTATTATGCAATTTTATTGATTTTTCATTGATAATTGCATTTACAAAGAATTTTTTAATGTAGTTTGACCTGCCATTTGTGGAAGTGCATCGAGCTCGAGAGTTTTCCTTCAAACCACTGGCTGACAATATACCAGACTCGAGCCCTGTCTCTCCACGTTTAGTGCCAGGGATTAGTGTGTGGAACTGTGATGGAGAAGTGCAGTGGGAGGCTAACATGAGAGTCAGGTAAATATATTTCTCAAGCAAATACTGATACAGATTCTGTATTTTAGAGTCCCAGTGAAAACTGTTAACAATAATAATTTTTTGACAATTATCTTATTGAATTTACATAACATGTGTGCTTCTAACTCTGAAGGAAAATACCACTAATCATAAAGCTTATTTCTGTATATCAGTGAAACTTGACAATGTCTCCTCCTCATACACACATCATTTTTTGGTAAGGATTTGCAGGCTGTGTACATAAAGAGTTATAAGCAGTGTAACATTTTCTCTTCTCAGGTACATGTAATCTTCTAGCATTCAACTTAGTTAAGTTAAAAATTTACCAACTAGAACTTCTACCATTGCTGGATACCTTGGTACTTTTGTTTCATAAGTGTGCAGGTGAAGCAAATTGTATGTGTATTATTAAGTGGAATCAGTGGTGTGTTGTTCATTCATATAAAAGAATAAAAAATATATATGAATGATAAGAAAAATTTACTTGGTATAATTTGGATTTCAGTACTATAAATGAATTACATTTTGGACAAGGAATTATGAGAACTGAGGAAAGTCAGAACTTGCAGTGTGGAGTGTAGATATGGTGCAGTCACCAACTATACCAAAGTAGAACATGTCATGTAGGATTTTTCTGTCCGAAGTATAGAAAGTTAAATTTATGTCATAATCAACACTGAAAGCAGATTGGAAATAATGGCAAAACTGATGGAAAGAAATTTGAAACCATAAACATCCTGTATATAAAAAATACTGTCATCCTTATTTATGTTTGTTTATCTGAGAAATTGGGCAAGAGAGTATTACTGTACAGTTTCAGACCACTTTTCTCCTACTGAGATGAAGGTATATATTTACACTTTACTTCAATTCCTGGAAAAGCTTAAGCCACTTCTGAAAGCAGAGAGAAATGAAGCTGCTTAATTGCTGTACACTTGTTGCCATGTATCAGGATCCACTGCCTCCTAATACTGACTTTCAAAGCTTTTTCTGAGGGAAAATTTTTGTATAATCTTGTGTATCTTGAGATAAGCTCCCTTTTCAATTCTTAATCATCTTTATAACTACATATGAATGTATTTTATTCTTGGAAAATATAATTATAGTGTACTCTACATGTTTATTTGGGGTGAAAAGAAAGTCTAATGCAGCAGAGCTTGTGTGATTCTAGCAAACCACCTAAAATCTGTTACTAACATAGGTCAGTTGCAAGATTTCAGCAAATTCCAACTGGTCATTTGTGTTGGGCCTAACACACACTTGTGCATTTAATGTACTCAACTGATCTATTGTGCCACATAACAAACAATAAAATGAAACAGACATAAAAAGAATATGTGCATTTCTTCGTAGTGTGAAATTTTATTTGTATACTTACTTCATTTAATCATTCATATCTATTGCAAATGATGCTAAGAATTAACAGTTGACATATCTTTTTTTTTAAATTGCAATGAAAGACTGTATGATAAATACAGCAAATATATATTATTCTTTTGTGCTGTGTATGCTCACATACAGTTCCAATATTTTTAAGGGTTCACTGCCAACTGCTCGATGTGTTCACACGAGGCATCCCCGAGAACGACGACGAAGAACAGCCTTCGTGCAAGATCTGTTCCTTTTAAAGCTGTTTTTAGGTACGTGTCACTGTCGAACCAGATTACATTTCTATTAACCACAGATTCTGAGCACGGTGTGTTTTTGATAGTTATTGTCAAAGAACTGTATATCATTGTCTTCTTTTTAATTGGATGCATACATTGAAATGAAAGTGATATTATTCAAAAATGGGATAGAGGTACTGGCAGAACTGAAGCTGTGTGGATGGCCCAACAATAAACTTTAGGGTATAGGATATATTGCATTCATATCCTGTACAATAATCAGATGTACACTGAGGTGACAAAAGTCGTGGGATACCTCCTAATATTGTGTCAGACCTCCTTTTGCCCAGCATATTGCAGCAACTTGAAGTGGATGTGGGCTCAACAACTCTCCTGCAGAAGTATTGATCCATGCTGCCTCCAGAGCCATCCATAATTGTGAAAGTGTTGCCAGAGCAGGATTTTGTGCACGAACTGACCTCATAATTGTGTCCCATAAATGTTCGATGGCATTCGTGTTGGGCAATCTGGGTGGCTAAATAATTCTACAGGATCATTTAGAATGTCCTTAAAACCAATCACAACAATTGTGGCCTGGTGTCATGGTGCATTATCATCCATAAAAATTCCATTGTTGTTTGGGAACATGAAGTCCATGAATGGCTGCAAATGATCTCCAAGTAGCTGAGCGTAATGATTTCCAGTCAGTGATTCATATAATCACAGCCTACACCATCATGGAGCTGCCACCAACTTGCACAGTGCTTAGTTGACAATTTGGGTCCACGGTGTCACGGGGTCTGTGCCACAGTTGAATTCTACCATCAACTTTTGCCAACTGAAATCAGGACAACGGCATTTGTGTCAGTTGTCTGCTGCCGTAGCCCCTTAATACAAAATTGAGCCACACTGTCGTAATGGATACGTTCGTCGTACATCCCACATTGATTTCTGTGGTTATTTCACAGTGTCGCTTGTCTGTCAGCACTGACAACTCTGTGCAAATGCCGCTGCTGTTTAGGGTGAGAGGTAATGCCTGAAATTTGACACTGTGGATCTCAGAATATTAAATGCCCTAATGATTGTATTAATAATGTAGGTAAAAATTGTCAGCACTGACATCACAGATAGCTTATATTTGTCTTACATTTAAATTAATTTCTAGTTGTTATGTCTACCGTAGCTGTTGAAACTAGTGGAGATGACAATTAGAATGAAATATTGACCTATGAGAAAACCATCAGCAACCTGCAACACCACACAGTTGCCACCTTTCTAGTGCTTCACTGAGGTGGTGAGTGGAAACTGCCACGTGGGCAATCTGAAAATAGTTGGGGTCAATAGCCTCTAGTGCTTCATAACAGAGGGTGTAAAGCAGGCTCCCTCTCATCTGCCTCATCAATGCAGAAGTGCTTTTAGATCTAGGCCAGATGGTTTGCTGTTTTCATTTTACTTAAATGTTTGACAATCAGAAACAACAGGAATGATTTATCTGGGTCTCAGTGTAAACACGAGGACTACATTGACACATAAAATGGATCTCATATAGACATAAAATCGTGTTAATATCAATAAATAAATATAATAACAGGTTTTGTCTCATCCTTATCTGAAGTTGTAATTATTGACTTCTCTGTGACCCACCAAATGTTCATTGTAAATGTATGCATAGATATAGTTGAACAGACAATCTCAAGTTTTATTGGAATCTCTATTCACATACACTATGATAACAGGAATATAGAAAAGCACGTGTCAGTTGTGAAGAGCTTAAAACGTCATGGGAAAAGGAAAACTGCTGATCAGTTACAAAATAGTTTATGAACTCCACATCGTGTCACACAAAAATTTGTGCATTGTGAAGAATGTTGTTATTACTGGCTGTGATGCTCATAGATGAATAGTTTCCTTTCTTGTTTTTTTGGTAGAAGAAACTGGACCTTTTTGTTAAACCATTTTTGCTTGAAATTCATCTATAGATAGCCCCTAATTTTTATCGAAATGGTATCCCTCTGTTTCCTGTATGATATGGTAGGGATACATGGAAGTTGATAGTATGTTAGAATCACTATGTCTACTTGCCTGTTATGCTATTTGGTATAATAAAAAGGTGGGGGTCTCCTGAATTGTCATCAATTGTATATACACTGATGAGCCATAACATTATGACCAGGTTTTTAATAGCATGTGGTTCCACTTTTCAAATGCAGTATAGAAGTGATTATGCCTGGCACGGAATCTACAAGTCCTCGGCAAGATTCCAGAAGTACGTGGCACCAGACGTCTATGCACAGGCCAAACAATTGCCGCAAATTGCAGGACAGTGGTTTATGGGCACACAGCTGACACTCTATATGTGTTCCATTAGATAAATATCAGACATTTTTCATGCAGCCATTTGCCTGGATGACACACTTCTATCGATCCACGGTGAAAACTCAGTGATATATGCCCACTCTAATCGTAACTGATGATGTCATTGGGTGAACACAGGAACAATTCGTACAATGTGTAGCTCCATGTTCAAGAATGGCCTTTGAATGGTGCACTCTGAAACACTTGTGCCTGCTCCAGCATTGTATTTGGTCATCAAATCTGCCACAGATAGCTGCCTATCCTGGATTACCCAGTGTGGGATCATCCAACCTCTACGTTTTGTGATGAGATGTGGTCATCCAATACCATACCACCTACTCATTATTTCACCATCCTTCAACCACTTTCCATAGGTACTCACAACAGTAGTACACCAAAAAGTGACCAAATTTGTCATTTCAGAGATTCTTGTTTTCAGCTGCAGCACCACAACAATGTGCCCAAGTAGATTTCTGCATTTGTGGCCCGTATCTTTTCTATAATGATTGCCCATTCATCTCTGTTCCACTTACATTTTTTCCTTACTGTGTCACGTGCCCACAACACTACAAGGAGGCTTTCAGTCTTGGGGTGGACAGTAGTCATAATGTTCTGGCTCATCAGTGTATGTGTGGTTCAGACCTCAGTGGATATATATATATATCAGTTACAAAATAGTTTATGAACTCCACATCGTGTCACACAAAAATTTGTGCATTGTGAAGAATGTTGTTATTACTGGCTGTGATGCTCATAGATGAATAGTTTCCTTTCTTGTTTTTTTGGTAGAAGAAACTGGACCTTTTTGTTAAACCATTTTTGCTTGAAATTCATCTATAGATAGCCCCTAATTTTTATCGAAATGGTATCCCTCTGTTTCCTGTATGATATGGTAGGGATACATGGAAGTTGATAGTATGTTAGAATCACTATGTCTACTTGCCTGTTATGCTATTTGGTATAATAAAAGGGTGGGGGTCTCCTGAATTGTCATCAATTGTATATACACTGATGAGCCATAACATTATGACCAGGTTTTTAATAGCATGTGGTTCCACTTTTCAAATGCAGTATAGAAGTGATTATGCCTGGCACGGAATCTACAAGTCCTCGGCAAGATTCCAGAAGTACGTGGCACCAGACGTCTATGCACAGGCCAAACAATTGCCGCAAATTGCAGGACAGTGGTTTATGGGCACACAGCTGACACTCTATATGTGTTCCATTAGATAAATATCAGACATTTTTCATGCAGCCATTTGCCTGGATGACACACTTCTATCGATCCACGGTGAAAACTCAGTGATATATGCCCACTCTAATCGTAACTGATGATGTCATTGGGTGAACACAGGAACAATTCGTACAATGTGTAGCTCCATGTTCAAGAATGGCCTTTGAATGGTGCACTCTGAAACACTTGTGCCTGCTCCAGCATTGTATTTGGTCATCAAATCTGCCACAGATAGCTGCCTATCCTGGATTACCCAGTGTGGGATCATCCAACCTCTACGTTTTGTGATGAGATGTGGTCATCCAATACCATACCACCTACTCATTATTTCACCATCCTTCAACCACTTTCCATAGGTACTCACAACAGTAGTACACCAAAAAGTGACCAAATTTGTCATTTCAGAGATTCTTGTTTTCAGCTGCAGCACCACAACAATGTGCCCAAGTAGATTTCTGCATTTGTGGCCCGTATCTTTTCTATAATGATTGCCCATTCATCTCTGTTCCACTTACATTTTTTCCTTACTGTGTCACGTGCCCACAACACTACAAGGAGGCTTTCAGTCTTGGGGTGGACAGTAGTCATAATGTTCTGGCTCATCAGTGTATGTGTGGTTCAGACCTCAGTGGATATATATATATATCAGTTACAAAATAGTTTATGAACTCCACATCGTGTCACACAAAAATTTGTGCATTGTGAAGAATGTTGTTATTACTGGCTGTGATGCTCATAGATGAATAGTTTCCTTTCTTGTTTTTTTGGTAGAAGAAACTGGACCTTTTTGTTAAACCATTTTTGCTTGAAATTCATCTATAGATAGCCCCTAATTTTTATCGAAATGGTATCCCTCTGTTTCCTGTATGATATGGTAGGGATACATGGAAGTTGATAGTATGTTAGAATCACTATGTCTACTTGCCTGTTATGCTATTTGGTATAATAAAAGGGTGGGGGTCTCCTGAATTGTCATCAATTGTATATACACTGATGAGCCATAACATTATGACCAGGTTTTTAATAGCATGTGGTTCCACTTTTCAAATGCAGTATAGAAGTGATTATGCCTGGCACGGATGCCTGTGATGTGCCATTATATATATATATATATATATATATATATATATATATATATATATATATATATATATATATATATATATATATATATATATATATATATATATATATATAATGGAAGGAAACATTCCATATATATATATCCTGAATATATATATAAAAAAATAGGGAAATATTCCACACGGGAAAAATATATTTAAAAACAAAGATGATGTGACTTACCATACGAAAGCGCTGGCAGGTCAATAGAAAAACAAACAAACACATACATACACACAAAATTCAAGCTTTCACAACAAACTGTTGCCTCATCAGGAAAGAGGGAAGGAGAGGGAAAGACGAAAGGATGTGGGTTTTAAGGGAGAGGGTAAGGAGTCATTCCAATCCCGGGAGCGGAAGGACTTACCTTAGGGGGAAAAAAGGACAGGTATACACTCGCTCACACACACATATCCATCCGCACATAAGAGAGAGAGAATGATCCCATTCAGTAGAAGAGTTAATTAGTTTCTTTCCTGAGAAAGCTATCTTTTGGGAAGAATATGGTAACATCAGGACTATAATGTCATAGGTTCAGTTTTATTCATCTGATGTACCACCCAAGTTCATTGTTATATGTATAATTTAATTGTGGGAACAAAGCGCTTTTTATTTTAATGATAAACATCTCTTATTATTAAGAAAGCTGGTGTTTTGTTCTCTGCTAGTACCTACGACTGCAGAAACTACTGTCCATAGAAATAATATTTAAGCTACATAGAAATGTGTGAAGAAATAATGCATGTTATTGAATCTGTTGATAGTAAATCACAGGTCAGATCATTATACAGTCTAGATTCTCTTTACGAATTTCTCATTTCTGAACAAACAGTCTGAAACTCTCAACTATATTAATTAGTTAAAAATAAGACATACACAGATTACTTGCAGAATGTCTATGTAAACATCTTCTGTTTCACATTTCTGATTCTTCTTCCTTCGTAACTGATGTAAAATTAATTCTTTTGCAGATTTGACATCATATATCTGGAGCTGAATAGACTCCACTCTTCATCAGGTTGTGGCAATCTACTCCGTAGAAGAAGCAGATGTTGAATTGATGGATTTGGAAGAGAATTAGCCACATATGTTTATATAGTTGCTAGCTCATGTTGTGTGGAAACTGCACAGAAAATTCTGTAATGTTAGAGATGTGTGGATCATTGATCAGTTGAAAAGCGTAGAGGAGGACAGGGCATGAGCTATGTTGCATGTCATGCACACATTAGAAGTCAAAGTGTTTTGATATTCTGTGGGTGAATTTTGTGGCATCTGGTTCTGTGATGTGCCATTAGATCCTTTGACCATCTTCTAGACAGGTTATTCTTGATTAATTATTTATTCTCTCGAGACAGTTGACAAACTTCAGTTTAATGTTTTGGACATTTTAAACAGACAAGTCCCACTTCATAGTGTTTCAGCAATTTATTGTTGCAAACTGCAAGCATATTTCAAGCAACTTGTTCACAATTTAGATGTAGACTGATAATGACAGCACGTACAATTAGTGTCTGTGGAACTGTTTTACCAATCTTTAGACTTTGTTGATTTATAAGTACTGATAAGTAACTATGCCTCACGTGACAACAGCTGCAATTATGCCTCACGTGACTACAGCTGCCATGTTGTCATGATATTATTTTTATTGAAGACTAAAGGTGGTAAGGTAACAGAGAACTTTTTCTAAAAAAAAAGTCAGAAAATATGTAGATGCATTATTATGCTTGAAGTTACATACTACTTCAGTCACATAAAATCTTACTTGTTGAACTGAATTTTATCATACGATGAAGTATCTGTAGGAAGGATCACACACCTTATGAATGGTAAATAATACCAGCTTGACTGCTATGCCAATTAAGAGATTTTGTCACAGTATAGGAAACTGTCTGTGGTATTGATAGAAACATCAACTACTATAACATGAAAATAATATCACTGAAATTAATTCATTGAATGTGATAAAATATGTGCATTATGAATTCACCAGTGTGGACAGTCATTTTCCCATTCTTTATGTGTCTGGTGAAATGCAGAAAGAGATAAAAAAAAATATTAAGCTAAAAAACCTTTCTTTTTTTCAAAAAAAAAGAAAAAGAATCTTTATTGTAGTTATCTGCTCTCTCTTTTTAAGTTCTTTCATAGATATTTCAGCCATGCATTTGTAACACCCTCATTTCATTAACAATAGTGTAAAACTGAGATATATGTAAAATGTGTAAAACAGGAAACTAAATGTAGTGCACAGCTGCGAAAGTAGTCTTCTGGGCCTCGAAGCAGTTACTGTCATCTTCTGCACTGTCTAATTCTTTCAAGAGCTCTAAAGTGATGACATGAAGCTTTCCTATAAATAGAATGTGGTTTAAAGACTCTTGAAATGATAACATAATGTGATTGAAAAATATTCTTTATTGTTATACAGTATGTGCAACTTAGTTTCACCATAGTAAGATAATATTCGCAAAACATTGATAATATGATACAGCAATATGTGCTGTCTTCTTGTGCCTATATAAATACCTTACAGTTGTGCTGCTAAAATATTAAATATTGCAACTGATACCCAGGGTCACAACACACATTTTGTAAGCACTAATACTTAGCTGTTGGTGAGCATACTGGAAGGGCAAACAGTATAAAAAAGAACAAGCAGACTGAGGAAACAACATCAAAGAGATTGGGTAGGTTTTTAGTGATAGACTGAATGCTGTTGTACTAATGATCTGTCTTCAGTCAAGTAGCCAGATTAATGAATTCCTTTTGCATGAATGAGCATTTTGTCACAGAATGTCCGTAATAATCAACTGAAGTTCTAGACACATATTGTTAAATGCAGTATTTTGTCATCACTGTACCACAACACATTGTCATTTATAATTTTCTCTGTTCTAGGTAAGTAGAGTGCATGTTTATTATTATGTGTTTCAGTATTAAAGAGGACCTGCAGGTAGAGAGTTTCACATTACTTGTGAACACTTGCAGTTAACAAGTCATTTTTACTTAGTTTTGAAAGTGTGTATTGTTCATGTATTTGTTTGTAATTGTATTCATACATAATTTCAACATAAAAATTACTGTTTTTACTAACAGACAGTTAAAAAAACTTTGTTTCCTCTGCAGAGGAATGTGGTGACAGTTCAAGGTGCAATGTTTTGTGGTGCATGTATGCAAGTGACAAAAAGTATCTATAGATATGAAATACTATATACCGGTACCAATATATAAGTGAATTGATTCAAGAAATACCACATAATTTTAATGTTGAAATTATTGTGATATTTATTTTCCTTGTGTTGGCTAACTTTTAAAAAGTGAAGATTAGACAGCATATCACATGCTACTGCAACTTAACGACATATTGTGAAGTAAGGTTTAAGTAATAAATTACATGTGATACCACAAGGTTGTGTATGAAGTTCCTACAGGATACTTAGATATGGAATATTTCAGAAATATCTCAAGAAATTTTTTGAATTCATTTAGGTTCATTTTCTTGACATAAGTCTTGATATACTCATAATTTATGTTACTACAGTGCCATGACCTTGTATACATTGAAACAAAATTATTTTGCCATTTTGTAACTTTTATACTAAAAATCCAAAGTATCTCTCATTCATTTCATTGTTCATGAAAGACTTATGCTACAACGAAGTTATTGCCTGGTATTATATTATTACTTTTACTATATTAGAGAGACAAAGTGTATGAAATGAGTGAAAGGTGCTTTTTTGGTGAAATGTCAGCAGTTAAAATTAATATTAACTATGACATAGAATTTGACTTTTCCTTTGACGTCAAGAAACACAACTGGCCATTTAATTTGGCCACTGATGTTTCGGTATACTTTGCCTCACAGGAAAAGTGATGCTCTTAGTGAGAATATATCCAAACGCACAGATCTCCTAATGAAATTGTAATCCCTTTAAGTTGTTCAAACTCTGTGTGCGAATAAAAACATGTCATTTTTGCGTGAACAGTGTATGAGAGAAATGGAAAAAATCATTATGTTCTATGAAAAGTGAATGATTAAGCTATGTCTGGTTGTTTACTCTTTAAAAATTGCATTATATTTTTAAATATTATAATTTCATTTCTAATGTTACCTATATCCATTACTGTTCAGTTTTGCTGAATATGAACATATAATTTACTTTCTGTGAGTAGTTTTAATTAACTTGTATTCTGGAGTCTGCTTCATGTTAAATAACAGATGGTTAAAGGCAATGTGCAGATTCCATACATATGTCTAATCGTGTGTGCAATAGAGGATTCCACCAGAGACTTTGGCTTCACCAAATCCAAGAGCATCAAGGAAGCTAATGATTAGTTCCAGAGGTTTGAGTTTCAGTTAAATGCGTTTCAGCTTTAGGCCTTGGTATCTGGTTTAGGTAATATTATTTTGAGAACATTTAAGTCTGTACTGTTTGTATGTAATTAATTAGTAATTAATTTTCAATGAATTCATTTATATACAAAAGTCAGTATTATTAATACATTTAAGAAGGCATATACTGTGCTTCCACAGTAAAGAGGGACTCTGCGGGAAGTAAGCTGCCAGATAGTGATTTCAATTGAATGACTGTTTTCTCAAAAAACTACTGCATTATTCTAAAACATTAAAATGTAACTATTGATTAATCCTTTCTTCTAACCATGTTGTATAGAAATATACTATGCTTTAAAAATTTGGATGGCTGACAAAATCCTCTGCACAATATAGTTTTGTGAAATATCTTCACAATTTATTCAGTATTCATTATGTATTATTCATCTTATGTAATGAGGTATTAATGTACAAGATCTAAGTAGTGGTTTCAGACTAAATAGTACCAAAAGGAACTGAGAGAACTACTCTCTTAGACAAAGTAGGGAATTATTGTTAACAGGGTTATAATTAACATTTAACTTTCTCCTCTTCTTATTAGCTTAAAATGTGGAATGAATTTAATGTGCTTTTTCTGGATTAATAATGATAAAAACATTTTATTTAAGAAATCATATTTCAATTTTTGCAGTGTATTTGGGAATATTAATTTATTTGACAAATATTTTATTTAGTTTCTCTGAGGTTTGATAAGATACACATTAATGCAACATCATATTCATAAAAATATTGTAAAAATGTTGGAAACATCCCAGATGTGAATTTGTTCATTCATGTCAGCTTCCTCAGGTGATAGCTCATTCTACACAATGAAAGACAATAAAGCTATGCAGTCAGCTGTCAATTTGCACATGGATGGCAGAGCATGTGGGTAACTAATTTATAAATATTGGAAATGATTGTAATTTTGAAGGATTAAATATGTGGGTATGCATTATTTTTACTATCAAGTACCATGCTGATAGAGTAATTACATATAACAAGGTGAGGAAAAGGATGTTTGGCACACTGAAGAAAGACGAGAAAGAGAAACAAAGTGGCCAAAGTGTGATTTTTTTATTGTTATCTGCTGAATACGAGGTTGAAGATCAGTTATGTATAAGAGCATGTTTAATTTGGAAGGTTTATTCATGCAACAAAATATACAGAAGACAGCCATTCTGTGGAGATGAGAGATTTACATTTGCTGTATAGGCCATAATAAGATGTTAACAGTTGTAGAAGTGATGTGGCTATTGCTGTTTAAGTAAATGATGTCTAAAAAGTGAATTGTAAGTTATGTTCTTATAGGAGCTCACACAGAAATGATTTATATGAAATTATTATTGAACAGTGACATATAGTTTTTTAGTTGGCAATTAGTGGAATACAATGCAGATAACATGTTTGATATCATCCACATTAAAAAATTATTTACATTTTCTTTGTGGATGAGGCTGTGATGAGCAAGTGTATTTCTGCTATTGATTTTTATGTTATTGGATAACCTCTTCCATTCTGTTAGCACTCTTTTTGAATAAAATATTTTGTTGCAGCTGTATTATGCCCAGCATGTTGTCAAATTCTTGCCTTTTAACTACTACTTAATTTTTAGTAACAAATAAGTCGGGGATTAATTATAGTGTTCATGAAGTTACACTCCAGCTGGTGTTGTGTACCATCAATTGTGCAACTGGATCACATTTATATTGATCTTCAGTATACAGGCCTAAAAAATAAACTTAAATTGAACTGATTGTTATGAAATGAGGACACACAACCTTTTTTTTTTTTTTTAAAGGGCAATGTCTTTGCAGTAAAACCCAAATTTTATGTCAGTAAATATAGGAGAGATATTACCTTAGAAGGAAAAAGACTACAGTAATGTGAAACTGTTAAGATATGGTGTTACAATAAATAAATGTATTTTTAATAAGCTACAGCAGTGATTTTCTAAGAGATAAAACGTATGCTTTGTTTCACTTCATATTAAGAATATGCTAAAAAAAAGATATGAACTGTTTTTTGTAAATTTTTATAGCAGGGTTTTTAATACTTCATCAGGAAATTTGAAATAAATTGTGATAGCTGTGTGAATGTGTCTATGTGAAAAATGGACCTGCATTTTGGACATTATTGTGGGCAATGATTATCAGGATGGTGATGTATATTACTGATTGCCAGCAGAGGTATACACTGCTGCCTGTCCTCTTTTTTTTAATTGCTTGACAGAGATATGGAACTCATGTGGCAAGTGGATGTTGGATGCAAGGGAATGTTGGGCAAAAGGTAGTTTACTGGACTTAACACACTTCTGGCACACCACCGAGCGAGGTGGCGCAGTGGTTAGACACTGGACTCGCATTCGGGAGAATGATGGTTCAATCCCGCGTCCGGCCACCCTGATTTAGGTTTTCCGTGATTTCCCTAAATCGCTCCAGGCAAATGCCGGGATGGTTCCTTTCAAAGGGCACGGCCGACTTCCTTCCCTGTCCTTCCCTAATCCGATGAGACCGATGACCTCGCTGTCTGGTCTCCTTCCCCAAAACAACCAACCAACTTCTGGCACACTCTCTCCACTACTATAATTAAGTTCTGACTTCTTTGCTGTCCCTGTCAAAGGGTATGGGAAAAGAGGGGGGGGGGGGGGGAGAGGGAGAGAGACCAAAGACTTGCCATAATGCATAACATAAATGCATTGACGCTTGATCAGAAGCATACAACATCACTTTGATGGTAGCCACTTGCTGCAGTGGCCAAAACATCGTAGTATGTTATGCAGTAGCTCACTCACATATCCTGGAGAATTTTATTCAGAGTGATTCCAGCCATTCAAGCCTGCACTTATATGCATCAGATGATGTTTTTAATTTAATATGTTCAGTCCATATTTGATTTCTAGTTACATAATTTATTGGGGTGGCATAAACTGAGATTTATGTACTATCAATTGAAAGCTGTTCTCAATCTGAAAGTTGGCTTTGAAGACCACAGAGCTTTAGTGGGGATGATCCAGTTGGGGGTGGTATACCCTTACGTTCCACTGACTTTTCAAATGACTAACCCAGACAGTTATGGGGAACCTACAGTTAAAGGTGGACTTGAAACATAGTGGAACATGGCACTTTTTTGTACTGACAAGTCATTGCTTTATGTATGTGTAAATCTCTCATTACAGGCATTGAGTGGGTGGAATACCCACAATTCTTATAATATTTTTGTAATAATCTACTTAACTTAAATACTATTCTTTGATGTATTTGTGTATATCGTGTGTTTTATTTCTCAGCAGACTTCATTATCTGTTTTTGTAGTATAATTTAAAGGAATGATTTAAATTGTCCAAACTCTGCAGTATGTATAAATCTTTATTGTCATGCATTATACAATTCTACTAATAAGAAAACAAATGAAATTAAAATTAGGTGGTATTTCACAAGAGTTAAAATTTTAATTTTCTCATTTTTCTTCTGTGAAAATGACTTCTAGCTTACTTAAAGTCCCAACAAATTGTGTTTAGTTGAATGGGTGCATATTAAGACTGTAGAGCTTATATGTAAGTACTGATAAAATGTGGAGTGAAACACCATAAAATTTGGGTTTTTTTGTAGACAGTATTCTACTTTCCCACCAATGCTGCCTATGTGTAGAAATATTTCTATTTTTACTCAGATTAGAAGCCTTGAAACAGCAGGAATAGTCTTCTTGCATTTGTGTAAGTGTGAATCATGTGCCATAAAGCCCAGAAAGCTCATATTGGTTATTTCATGTAGTGTCAATAGTACTTATGCTGCTTCTCTAAATATTTGATATTTCATGTTCAGTATCAGAAATGTGTTTGACCATAAATTCTACCATATATTTGAATCGTATCTTTTATCCTTGCTTTGTATTTTTCTTATTGTCTCATTTTTTATCTCTTGTTAATGAGTGTAATTGGTAATAATTCAGAACATCGACATATGGAGTCTGCAATTAATGTAAGAAGCCAACCTGAAGCTCATCACCATTGTTTCAGATATGTATTTAAGCATACCCTGTAAACAGCATTGTAAAACCAAAATATGCACTCCGTTACTTTTGAAGAAATGTAACATTTGGGTATCTATTACAAAAAGGAACTCAAAGTATGTCAAATTTGGAAACGTGGCTCTCCAGCAATGTGTGTAAATAAAGAATGAAAAAAAAAAAAAAAAAAAAATACTTCTGCTGTGGTCAAATCAACGAAATTTGAGAAGTATATCAGTAACTCAGCAAAATAATTCAGTGTTATGGAACAATTATGTGGGAAGATGTACTATTCGTATAAGGAATTGTGATTGTAGTCAATTTGGGGATCATTGTTACAGGTTATAAAATTATGAACTATTTAAAATATGGTTGAAATGCTCAAAAATATTCTATTTGGCACGACAGATATTTATATTTTTGCTAAACTGGTGAATGGTGATGGGAGTAAGGATATTTTCAGATCTTTGAATGGTTATTTTAACTATGTGGCAAGAATACTGTAACTTTACTGCATGTGAGAGTAAGAGTAATAGTTTTTAGCATACTTTGAGATGAATTATATGCTGCTGCATTGCATAGCTGTATCACAACTATGTTTTTTGAACATTTTGTGCTAAGATTTTTCCATTTTTTCATCCATTAATGAAAATAAGAATTTACATAAACTGTTGGATAATGATAAATCAGTTTTGTTTGCAGTATTAATTGTTCTTAGATATTTCTCCTGCTGTAAATGGTGCTAACTGTTGCCTCTGGTGTATATCTACCAGTGCTTAATAATTATTGTGAACTATGCATTTTTAATTTTTAAGAAAAATGCATTGTACAATTTACACATATGTTTGTTGAAGTACATTCCATTATAAACAAAATAAAAACTTGTTGCAAGAGCCTTTGGATATTTTTATTCTTCCATTAAGCTTAGTGGTTATATTGCCATATTGATGAGCTTAAGAAACTCGTAACATTGTAAATTACAGTTGTGGAACACACCTCCACTTGGACACATAGCTCTGAGATAGCAGATAAATAACCAGTGTATGTGAGAGTGCAAGGCTTGAGGTAGCTTGTTTGCCCTACTCGGGTAGCTCAACTGTTAGAACATTGTCATTCAAAGCAGATATCTTACGTGTTAATCTGTCAGGAAAGACTGGTGGAATGTATATGACACAGTAAATGATTCTTCTTCATACTGGAGTCTACATTTTAACCATGATATTAATGGATATCAACTATCAACACAAATAAAGATAAACAAGAATTACATAACTGAAAAAAATAGAAAGTGCAGTAGGTTTTGTATCAGAGACAAAGAAGAATAATAATGTGGGATTCTGATGGGGAATTTAAAATTTTTCCAGCTGACAAGAAAAGAGAAACACTTGGAATGCTGAGTAATGTAGAGCAATTTTTGTATGTTCGTGGAAAAGAAGTGTGTTGCATTGTCTTGGTCTTTTGTTTCTATTTATCAGTAGAGTGTGTAACTGTGGTAATATTCAGTAGCTTGTACGAAAATTGGAACCATTATTCATACACATTTTTGGGGACTCTTGTGCCACTAACTGAATGATGGTGCAGTTTTTGACCACCTAATGACAATGTGTACGATGAACTTTCACGAGTGCCGGTTTTGCCTGTGACGATGTAGTGACATCTAATTCTGTGGATTTTGGATCTACGACAGGAATAGTTCATAACTCACAAGTGCAGGTTTACCTGCACATTATATTTCAGAGATTATAACAGATTTGAGTAAGCTATTTTGGAACATAGTGAAAAGTGAACGTATTGTAGAATGAAGCAAGTCTATCTAGAAATGGCAATGTTAGGTAAAATCAAAGAAGTAAATGAAAATTTAACCCCTGCATTGGCTACAACCAAGAGAGCATGAGAGAATTTGCTGGCTTTACTTTACAATCAAAAACTGGTGATTATCCAGCTAAGATGTATTTCATTGAAGGGACATTTTCAGAAGTGGAGTTGGGAGTAATGTGCAAAATATTGTGTGTAGTTAGTGGGACAAAAAATGAAATTACTGCTAAAATTTGTTATTATTTGCCCAACATAGAAAAACTTTTGCTGAAAATTAACAGTGGCATAGAATGTGATGATGATGATGATGATGATGATGATGATGATGATTTAGTAGGAAATGAAGAATAGGGTAGCAACAAAAGATACAGTTTATTGGAGAGAAAGACTAAAAATGACTCAAATTCAAAAAACAGAGAATAAATTTGCTCTGTCATTTTGTGATATCGAGGGCATTTTCGAGTAATTTAGTGTAAGTGACAGGAAGTAGATTTCGAGGAGATGGCATTTTTATGAGTTGGAACCAACTGCAAATGCTTGTTCAGGATTAAACATATAACACATCAGCCTCAGTTGCAAATAGAAACCAGTCTTTACCTAAGTTTCAGCCAAAATAATTTGGCCTTCTTCAGATGCTATTGACACTAAACTATTGTGTGCCCAAGTTTGGACATATCAAGTATAAAACTATAGCATCATAGTACCCAGTCATATATCTACATTACTTAGCTGAAGAGAAACAGCAGGCCCACTGCGTGGACGAGGTCGGTTGGCTGTAAGAGCTGCGCCGGAACTACTCGCAGCGAGCAGCTGTGTACCGAGTATCGCTGACGGTCGTGCACATGTGCGCGTAGAAATATATATGCATAACAGTAGATACCTTTACGTTAGGAACTGGATTAATATAACCATTAAAACTGTTAATAGCTTAGTATGTAACCGAACTTACTTCTGAGGAGACCGAGAACCCTATAAACGGATTTGGAGCTCGTAAGAAAAACTAGCTATTAGTAGGCAAAATTATTTCTCAATTTTGAATACATTACTAGTCAACTAAAGAAAGTGAAGTCAAGTGTCAACAACTGCAAAGGCAACATAACATCAGGGCCGGTGAAGCAAAGGTTGAAAACCTTTGAAAAACTTCTTATTTCTCAATTGTAGCTGGTCATTAAGTAGGTTTTCTTTATCAGGCAACAGGTGTTTAAAGATCTGCAACTCCTCAAGGATGTCAAGCCTAGTGTCTTTAACCTCACAATCTAATAGCTTTGTGTAATTTGGTGGGTTGGGAGCACGGGCCAATTGAACAAGTTACTCGGCAAAAGTAGAGCCACACATGCCATCACCACTTTTTGTGGGTGTATGTTCTTTAATTTTAGCTGAGAGGGCTGTCCCTGTCTGGCCGATGTAATAACTCGGGTAATCACTACTGGTGATTTTGGACACCCCAGAACGAGATAATTTGTCATTAGTATTCTTTAACGAGTGGACCAAGTTCTTTTTAAAGACTGTTATTCGTAAAATATGCAATCTTAAAGCCATGGCTCTTTAACAGTCGCCCTATTTTACAAGATGCTTTGCCTCTGAAGAGAATAGAAATGAAGCTATGGAGTTATCCTCTGGTGCAACACCTAGTGTAGATGAGGTCGCAGTTTGTCTACCTGCTTTCTTGTTATAGAGCTGTCTCACAATATCTGGTTTATATCCGTTATTGTAGGTGATAATGTCTATGGTTTGTAACTCGTTCTGCATTGCATCTGTTGAAAGAGGAATGGCAAGCATTCGGTGTATGGAAGAAGGCCATTTTGTGGGCTTGGGGGTGTGTCGAGTCGGCTGGGATGATACACCGAGCGCTCGCCACTCCTCTTTCAACAGATGCAATGCAGAACGAGTTACAAACCATAGACATTATCACCTACAATAACGGATATAAACCAGATATTGTGAGACAGCTCTATAACAAGAAAACAGGTAGACAAACTGCGACCTCATCTACACTAGGTGTTGCACCAGAGGATAACTCCACTAGCTTCATTTCTATTCCCTTCATAGGCAAAGCATCTTATGAAATAGGGTGACTGTTAGAGAGCCATGGCTTTAAGGTTGCATATTCAATGAATAACAGCCTTAAAAAGCACTTGGTCCACTCGTTAAAGAATACTAATGACAAATTATCTCGTTCGGGGGTGTACAAAATCACCTGTAGTGATTACCCAAGTTATTACATCGGCCAGACAGGGACAGCCCTCTCAGCTAAAATTAAAGAACATACACCCACAAAAAGTGGTGATGGCATGTGTGGCTCTACTTTTGCTGAGTACCTTGTTCAATTGGCCCATGCTCCCAATCCACCAAATAACACAGAGCTATTAAATTGTGAGGTTAAAGGCACTACATTTGACATTCTTGAGGAGTTGCAAATCTTTAAACACCTGTTGCTTGATAAAGAAAACCTACTTAATGACCAGCTACAATTGAGAAATAAGAACTTTTTCGAAGGTTTTTAACCTTTGCTTCACCGGCTCTGATGTTACGTTGCCTTTGCAGTCATTGACACTTGACTCCACTTTCTTTAGTCAACTAGTAATGTATTCAAAATTGAGAAATAATTTTGCCTACTAATAGCTAGTTTTTCTTACGAGCTCCAAATCCATTTATAGGGTTCTCGTTCTCCTCAGAAGTAAGTTCGGTTACATATTAAGCTATTAACTGTTTTAATGGTTATATTAATTCAATTCCTAACATAAAGGTGGCTACTGTTATGCATCTATATTTCTACTCGCACATGTGCACAACCATTAGCTCTCGCGGCCTACTGACCTTATCTGTGCAGTGGTGCCTGCTGTTTCTCATCAGCTAAGTAATGTATATTTATGACTGAGTACTACAGTGCTATAGTTTTATACTTGACATGGCCAAACTTGGGCATGCAATAGTTTAGTGTCAATAACGTCTGAAGAAGGCAAAATTATTTTGGCTGAAACTTAGGTAAAGATTGGTTTCTACTTGCAACTGAGGCTGATGTGTTTTATTTTTAATTATCACAGCTGCTGACAGCACTGCACAATGTTAAAAATTCTTAAGCTTGTTTAGGATATTTCATGAAATGTTTCACAATTTCAACTTAAATTGTCATATCCTTAAGTGATTTATTGAGGAATAATCTGAAATTTAAATGTGAACAAGAGCTGAGATGAGAAGTTGAGACGCTCATATGTGTCTTTTCATTGGACCCAGTTTTAAAAATCTACAAACAAAACATGTAAACTGAACTACATACAGAAGAAAGCAAAGAAGTATTTGGAGCTATGTTATTATAAAAAAACCTCAAGATGATGTAGTCGTAGAAGAATGTTCCTACAGTATCCAACACCAATCTGATTCTAGGATGAAAAATGTAGATGCTTTAAGTCAGCGTGTGAATTCACTTTTTGGTTTCACAGATGGTTTAATAGTTGAAATTGTAAAATCTCAAGAGAAACTACGATTTGGCAGAGATGAAAATCTTTCACAAAGAATGACCTTACAACTTCTTAGTGAGAGACAAACTCCTTTTATGTTTAACACTGAAATAGGACTTTACTGATTTCACACACTATGCAGCTTGAAATAATGTAGCTTGTGCATGAGAAAAGACATTAAGCTGGTAACTGAACTCAAGAGGAGGTAAAACAAGATTATTTTGTACCAAATTTGACTGACATGTTGAAGTTAGTGATTGCCAGTTAAATAAAAAATATTTAATTTTGAAGAAAAAAAGCCGAATGTCAATTAATTATCTGAGCTGGATGATTGTCAGGATGGCCAAATGTGGGACTCGGATGCGGAATCTGAATATTTACCTACCAATAAAAGAAGTGACACATCAAACAAGCTGAATAAAGCTGGGTAACTTTTGTATGTTTGTGGAGAAAGTATATTCACGAAGAAGATGCGAGTTGCACTGTCATTTTCTTTTGTTTGTTGTGATATATTCTCAGTTGAGTTTGTAACTGTGGCAATAATAAACAGTCTGTATGGAATTCAGAACTGTTTTTCCTGCGATAATAATAAGTAGAGGTTACGACCTTAAAGAAATATAATGTTCATCAATGAGTACTTTTTGCAACATATTTTGTGACTCCTTTTACAAACTTAGTCATCAATAATAAAGAAAAATTCCACAGAGGATACAGGGAATGGAAATTTAGCTATTTTTCCTTATATTAATTTCAATAATTCAAATATTAGTTGTTGACAAAGACTGGAAACAGTAGCAATTTGGTTCTACAGGATTTTGGAAGTGGCCTTTCACATGATGCACAATATCTTCCTTCAGATGTTTCTGTTGGAGGTTGCTGAGTATTTCTGTAATGTTGTCATGTGGACCATTATGTGTGGTGATACTGATCTGCCATTTTTTTAGTTTACTTGATATAAATTTGTAACAATATAGGACACAAATAAGTTACTTATATCCTGTGTATAATAGACAGCAACAAGAAACAATGATTATAACACTCTATATTGACAAATTAATTAATTTTTATGTGTACATAAAAGAGTCTACCCCATGACCCAAGTTTGTATACGAGTGAATTATAAGATAGGTGAAGGCACGCAGTATTCACTAACACTGTAAAAACTATTTCTAATTAACATCCTTTTGAGTTCACTTTTAAAACTGCTCAGCTTCTGAATCCTTTTAATTTTAAGGGAAGAGCACTATAGAGAATTTTCGGGTGGTATATTGCACTCTTGTTGTACTGGGCTTTCTTATGCACTTCCCTGTGAAAGTCATTAGTGTGTCTTATTGTATAGTCACAGAACTCACTGTTTAAAGAAGAAAACTGAGGGTGAGACTTCAGAAAGCATATACTTTCATAGATGTAAATGGACGGAAGAGTCACGATTTTATATTCCTCGAAAAATTCCCTACACGGATCTCTATGTGCAGCTCCTTTTATGATCCTTATCGCTCGTTTTTGAATAATAAAAGAGCGTTTTGCCTGACTTGAATTGCCCCCAAATATGACACCATATCGCAAAAGACTATGCATAAATGCATAATATGTACACAATACTGTTTGATCACTGCAGCAATTTTTGAGCATTCTAAATACATAGCAACATTTACTTAATTTTTTTATTGAGCGCATCTATATGCTTGTCCCACTTTAGATGCTCATCTAAGCAAATTTCTAAGAATTTTGTATTTGGCGTTTGTAGTATATTCTGTTGGCCTAGCTTCACAGTTATATTGGGCTTCTGTAATTCATCTGTAATGTTTTTTCTCATTCACACATAAACTGTTGTCCCTGAACCATTTACTTGCTTCAACTGTTGTTGTTTCAATTTTCCTGTTAAGGTCAGTCTCATTCTGAGCTTTAATAAAGAGACTTGTATTATCAGCAAAATTACACAATCAGCTTGTGTTAAATAGTTTGGGAAGTCATTTATAAAGATCAAGAACAACAGGGGTCCCAATACTGAACCTTGGGGCACCCCATAACTAACTTCCTAATAACCAGTGAATTGTCGCTTTTCCCCTGGCCACCGCAGCCACCATATCTCAATATTATTGAACCTTTGTGGTCTAAATTGTAGAGAAGGGTGCGTGATCGCTATACAGCTCCATCATTGTAACTTGAACTTGTCACTGTTTTGCAGGAAGAATGGTAAGCGTCCCTCGAATATTATACAGGACCTGTATTTATCCATTCCGAGACAACTCGAAGGTGTTTTGAATCCAACGGATTTCCTACGTCGCATTGGACTTGGTAATTTGTTGTGTTTCTGAATTTTTGGTGTTCTTACATTTTTGTCCACTCCCTGCGTTACGACCGGGACTGCGGCTGGCCGGGACGGCTGACAGTCGCACGGTGGATGTTACCGAGAAGTTACGACTCTGTACCTCTGGAGTCGCGAGGCGGAAAAAAAAGAGTAAATCCTGTGTCGCAGTCCCGTTCTACAAAGGGAATGTTTGTTACTTTTTTGCGAAACAAAAGATACTCAATTGTTCTCATCGCAGAGTGTGCGTTAGGGAAAATGCGAAATAAGTCGATGATCTTTCACAAGCCCCTGACTGTAGACGTTGATTACGCTGTATACATTGTTAAGCCTTATTGTATTCTACACAAGTACGTACGAAACAGAGATGGTGTGCTGTTCATAGTACATGGTACGGATATGCAGTTCATGAGGATACTGTACAAAGAATACGCAGTCATAGATTCAGTTCACACCACAGAAACGTATTTATCGATTACTTTGTAGATGAAGGTGCTCTGCCATGGCAGTTGGATTACTTTCTTTGAATTGTACGTACATGTTGTCTTAATATGATACAAATAAAGGTAAAAGAACTTACACAGTGTGTTTGATTACTGTGTTGTTGTACATTCGCTGCCAACGAACGTCGTAGTCATTTCCTCCCACATTTTCTTTTCCAGGTTTTTATGTGAATCTTCTTTGAATGACAAGTCTCATAAATCACACCTTTTCCTAAATTTCATAATAACTCTTCCCACATCGAAGATCCTTTAGCAGAAACGCCGCAATGAACCACTAATCGCCGGCCGATATGGCCGAGCGGTTCTAGGCGCTTCAGTCTGGAACCGCGCGACCGCTACAGTCGCCGGTTCGAATCCTGCTTCGGGGACGGATGTGTGTGATGTCCTTAGGTTAGTTAGGTTTAAGTAGTTCTAAGTTCTAGGGGACTGATGACCTCAGATGTTAAGTCCCATAGTGCTCAGAGCCATTTGAACCATTTTGAACCACTAATCAAATAAAGAAAATCCACGCAGGTGAAATCATGTCGGTGGCTGGCCGCTCACTGGCAGTCTATCGTGCACGCTGTCCCATGCAGCCGCAACGTCTCACTGGTCAGATGCTGGTAGTATGACAAAATACTGGCCGGACGGGGTACCTGGCCACAGACCGCTGTGTCAACTTACATATAAACTTGGGCGCATTCTACTAACTTCAAGTCCAGTGCCCCACAGCCCTTACACAGGAAGCATATTTTTTAAGAGGACTGTCGGAACGCCAGAAGGAAACAGATATCCTGGACGGAAGTTGCCTCTGTTCATACAAACATGGAATGTTGCAGAGTATACACGCATTACAAATTTCGAGAAGCTTCTAGAAATGGTAAGTACTCGGTATGAAACAGTTGCTGGTGGTCAGGTTTGAAATGACGACCGTCATAATGCCAGCCACAGCCGCTAACAACTACGCCACACTGTACGCAATACACCTCGCGCCAATATTTTTGGGCTCAAATAGTCGGCCGAGCGCCCTTTCAAGTTTAGTAAGTAAATCATCGGCGCTCTTAGGTCGAGCTGTTTGAAAGTGATCAATAAAGTTATTTTCCAATACAAGAATTCGAAAGTTTGTTTCTGTCCGTGGCTGCAGAATTAATATTGTCCACTTCCCAGTTTTAAGGTGAATGTTAGCCTACATGTTCTCGGTAAGCAGTGATCGTGGAGCAGTTAGCTAATCGAAGGCGGTGTTTAATGAGAAACATGGACTTGGTGAGGTGTACTTGTATTTTTTCTGTAGAATTTTGAAGTGTGGTGTTTTTGTGTGATTTTTGGTTTATTGTCTTTGAAGCTGCGAAGCGTACGTTGGAAGAGGTGCTAAATCCGCGGGTAATGCACACGTCAGAACCCGAGAAGATATGGCTGTAGGCGCAAGGAAAAGAACACTGTACCAAATGGTAGTAGAACGGACAAGAAACGGACTAGGACAAGCCCAAAGCAACCTATACAACAACGACGTGCAAAGCGACAACATTCGCCACACGATGTGTAACAGGTTAAGAACAAAGAGGATAATAAACAGTCCGAAACTCGGCCAGAGAGAACTATGTGCCAAGTGGGGTTGTTATCGAATAGACCGTAACACAGCAATGACAGCAGCCAGCAATATCAGATGCGAGTGCAGAACTGAGTGACGATTCTTTTTTATCTATTTTTTCATACTTATCATTCTCTTCCTATGAAGGAGGAATTCGGTCTGTCTGAGAGCTTCTTAGTGGCTCTTTTCAGCCTTCGGGTTACATATCTTATTCTTTTTTTATTGATACTTTTTAATATTCTCTTTGCTTTACATGTTATCTCCAACTTCGCTTTACATTTAAAATTTAAACTAAAATAAAACTGAAAAATTTTGATGTAAACTAGAAGAGATTTTGAGAATTTGCCAGTTTGAAGAAATTTGCTTTATATTGAAACTGACATTAAAGGAAATTCTAGACGTTAGAATTTAAAAAAAAATTGCGATTTAAGGCATACAATTGTATTACTTAGATTTCTAGGTATTTATATATGTTATGGTGTTGTTGGTTTGTTTAGGTTTATGCTTAGGTCTATATTGTTATAGCGATTTAATTGCCGTGTTGTGCGTTTCTTTTAAGTCTTTTTAATGTACGGACTCTGAGTTGTTTTACAATCTTTTTGTATCTGGTTATCTTTCTTATTCTACGTATTTTCCTGTATTGGATTTGGTTCTGGGGATGGTGGGAGTTGAGGACGGTCTTTCATGTAGGTGTTCAGGTATCTGATCGTTTTCTGTTGTGGGAGTCATTGTATGAGCCAGGTCCAGGAATAGTTTGGTGAGGTTTTGGGCTAGTATCTTGAACGGGTTTATGTATTTCTTCTTTGATTTCCTGGTTACTGGTGTTTTTCTTTTGTTATTAGTGTTTCCTTGTCGGATCTATTCTGCAGGATGTGTCGTCCGTAACGTGCTCATAAGTATACGGGCCTCGAGGAACACTTTTGCCCGGCGAATTCAGGCGACAACAGCGCTGCTGCGTTACTGCGCGCGCTAACGGCCATCTACGTCACTTTCCTTCGGAGGGAGTTCTATTCCTGCCGAACCCAATACCAGACGAGGAACATTTATTCTTAGCGATGTACTTTTCCTGTTCCAGTTGTCGGATCTTGGAATCTTTCTGAATGCAGTTAGAAAGTTACTAGGCATGAACCGCCGGTTTTGAAGTACTGAGTAGTTAAACTCGAGTCAAAACGAGGCTAGTGACGTTTATCGTTATATATGTGTAGCAGTGACGGTAGCTAAGGCGAGTACGCCAGTAAACATTTCCTGGTTAATTTTCGGATAAATACGCACATAATTTGTTTCGCGCGCCACGATCGCGTGGATTCTGGCCGCGGCCACGATTCATCCTTCGAGTGATGCCTTTAAAGCTCCGAGGACGAAACGAATGAATAGTTTCAATAATAGCTGACTTATTTCTGTTCGGAGATTAATGCAGTTTGGACGGTGATGATATCCTTGTATCGAGGAAATGAAATTAGAATCCTGATTCGTTTGAAATCGTTCCTGCATGGCAAATATTGCTGTGCCCTATCGGTCGATCTGGTGTACTCTTGAGTTCAACAACAGAACTTCTACCGAGAGCTGTACGTTCAGACAAACATCACACCATCCCATTAGATTCACTGTCAAAGCTTTTTTTTCTGAACACCAACAAGTACGAGTAGTTGGTTAAAGTGAATTGTAAACAACCTGGAAATTTGCCATTTTTACGCTGTTCATGTGACTTCAAAGGGAAGAATAACGTTTCGTTCTTTTGTGAGGAGTACCGTTTTGTGCTGTTGTGACCTTCGTCCGTAGACTAGTTTGATATAACTCTACATGCTACCCTATCCTATACAAGCTTCTTCATCTCTGCAAAACTGCTGCAAGTTATATCCATTTGCAGGGCTGTTTCTATCGTTAGGCAGGACTAGGCACCCGCCTAGGGAGGAAAGATTTTAGGGTCGCCAAAGGGCGAAAAAAATTTACTTTAAATCAAACAGCGAAAAATTTGAGCAAACGAGGAGAAAAAAATGGAAAAGAGGAAAAAGTAAAACAGCGCATTGTTTTCAAATGCATACGAAGCAGTTACTTAGTAAGTCTTTACTTACTCGTACTTAGCGAAAGAAAACACATTCCCTCTACCTTCTTCAGCCGCTACTGAGTACGAAACGGAAATCGCTTAGACCACTGCTCCGCAGGGACGGCTAACAAGAGTTGTAGAATTCTCAACAGAAAATGCAAAAATGGTGCCATTTACTTATTTAATCGCATGAAAGTGGATGCCGAAAAAGATGACACTTGTTCCTCATTCTAAAAATATTTTAGTTAAAACAGAAACGAAATAACACCACGGTTCTCCAGATGCCCAAGTATGATGCTCCCGTCTTTCTAAATTTAAAGAAAAATTTATTCGCGTCAGAAAATAGTTTCACAACTTTTTAGTTAGTCCATTTTCTTGCAATTAAATGAAATAAGTAATCGATCCCAAATTTGGACGCTCCTGTATATTCAGTTGAGTTCTAGTTTAAAGTGTTTATCAAATTTTTCCTATTTCAATTATTATGGGAAATTTCGAAAATTCAGGACAAAAAGTAAGATGAAGAGGTCACTTGTTGGGCCAATCAGCTTTAAAGGAACTGAGGACGAAGCATAAAAATGGAAGACTGTCCCTAGGAAATGAAGACGCCACCTTAGTTTAATGAATAAAAGTATAATAGATTTTCTTTGTTGTGCCGTCAGTTGTTGGTGGCGGTGGTGGAGGTGGACGGGGTGGGATATCGGAGACCCCTGTGATAGTAAAAAAGAGGGAGCATCATTTTTCAACTCTCGCCTTTGGCGGCAAAGCACATAGCAACAGCCCTTTCCATCTGAATCTGCTTACTGTAGTCAAGCCTTGGACTTCCTCTACGATTTTTACACGTCACACTTCCTTCCATTACCAAACTGATGATTCCTTGATGGCCTAGGATGTGCTGTCAACCGCTCTCTTCTCTTAGTCAAATTGGGCCAGAAACTTCGTTTTTCTCCAGTTCGATTCAATACCTCCTCATTCGATTTATCCATCTAATCTCCAGTATTGTCTTATAGCACCGTGTTCGAAAAACCTCTATTCTCTTCTTGTCTGAACTGTTAATCGTTCACGTTTCACTTCTCTACGAGACCACATTCCAGAAAATTACCTTATGAAGAAGACTTCCTAACACATTTGTGTACGATGTGATCAAATTTCTCTTCTTCAGAAGCGTTTTTCATGCTATTGCCAGTTTGCATTTTATATACGCTCTACTTTGGCCATCGTCAGTCGTTTTGATAGACAAAATGCGAAACTCGTTTAGTGTTCTATTTAGTAATCTGAATCCCTCAGCATCATCTGATTTAATTAAACTTCATTCCGGACTACTGTTTTACTTTTGCGGGTGCTCACTTATAGCCTCCTTTCAAGAAATTATCCATTCTGTTCAACTGGTCTTCCAAGTCCTTAATCATCGTTGACAGAATTAAAATGTCGTCAATAAACCTCAATGTTTATCTATGTTTTCCCTGGAATTTGATTCCCTATCCAAATTTCTCCTTGATTTTCTTCCTGTCACACTCTATCCTCAACTATATTCTTTGGCTCATGTAACTGCAGGCTGATATCTGTACAAGTCGTCATTAATTTCCCCCCTGTATTTCATCCCTGGTACCTCGAGAATTTCAAATAATACCTCCCAATCAATGTTATCCAAGGTTTTTCTCTCATTCTATCATTTCTATAAATGTAGATTTAACTTTCTCCAATATAAGATAAGTCAATATTGCCTCACATGTTCCAACTATTTTCCGTTACCCAAAATGATCTCCCCCGAGATCGGTTTATGTCAGTTTTTCTATTCTTGTGAGAATAATTCGTGTCAGTACTTTGCATACATAGTTTATTAAACTAATGGTTCAGTAATATTCACACCTGCCAGCAACTGTCGTCTTTAGAATTATTACATAATTCTTGAAGTCTGAGGGTACTTCTGTCTCGTAAATCTTGCATACCATATGACATTCTTCTTGAAGTTCATCTGCCTCAAAAACCATGCATACCAGATGGAACACTTTTGATATGGCTGGCTCTTCCAAGGTAGCTGAGTTGCTTGAGTGTTTATACGAATACTGTAGGGGTAAATATTGTTTCTAATTTTGTTAAGTCATGCAAAATGAGTGATGTTTATCAGTGATTCCCAGAATTTATACTGAGCGAAGCGGCGCATCTGTTAGCTCACAGGACCGCATTTGGGAGAAGGGCGGTTCAAATACGTCTCTGGACATCCTACCTTATGTTTTTCCGTGATTCCGCTCAGCCATTTCTGGCAAATGCCGGACTGGTTCCTTTGAAAGGGCATGGTCGACTTACACCATGTGATCAAAGATATTCAGACACCTGGCTGAAAATGACTTACAAGTTCGTGGCGCCCTCCATCGGTAACGCTGGAATTCAGTATGGTGTTGGCCCACCCTTAGCCTTGATGACAGCTTCCACTCTGGCAGGCATACCTTCAGTCAGGTGCTGGAAGGTTTCTTGGCGAACTGCAGCCCATTCTTCACGGAGTACTGCACTGAGGAGAGGTATCGATGTCGGTCGGTGAGGCCTGGCACGAAGTCGGCGTTCCAAAATATCCCAAAGGTGTTCTATAGGATTGAGGTCACGGCTGTAAGCAGGCCAATCCATTACAGAGATGTTATTGTCGTGTAAACACTCCGCCACAGGCCGTGCATTATGAACAAGTGTTCGATCGTGTTGAAAGATGCAATCGCCATCCCCGAATTGCTCTTCAACAGTGGGAAGCAAGAAGGTGCTTAAAACATCAGTGTAGGCCAGTGCTGTGATGGTGCCACGCAAATCAACAAGGGATGCAAGCGCCCCCCCCCCCCCCCCCCCATGAAAAACACGACGACACCATAACACCACCGCCTCCAAATTTTGCTGCTGGCAGTACACACGCTGGCAGATGACGTTCACCGGGCATTCGCCATACCCACTCCCTGCCATCGGATCGCCACATTGTGTACTGTGATTCGTCACTCCACACAACGTTTTTCCACTGTTCAATCGTCCAATGTTTACGCTCCTTACACCAAGCGAGGCGTCGTTTGGCATTTAGCGGAGTGATGTCTGGCTTATGAGCAGCCTCTCGACCATGAAATCCAAGTTTTCTCACCTCCCGCCTAACTTTCATAGTACGTGCAGTGGATCCTGTACAGCGCCTAACTTTCATAGTACTTGCAGTGGATCCTGTGCAGTTTTGAATTCCTGTGTGATGGTCTGGATAGATATCTGCCTATTACACATTACGACCCTCTTCAACCGTTGGCAGTCCATGTCAGTCAACAGACGAGGTCGGCCTGTACGTTTTTGTGCTGTACGTGTCCTTTCACGTTTCCACTTCACTATCACATCGGAAACAGTGGACCTAGGAGTGTTTATGAGTGTGTAAATCTCGCGCACAGACGTATGACACAAGTGACACCCAATCACCTGATCACGTTCGAAATCCGTGAGTTCCGTGGAGCGCCCCATTCTGCTCTCTCACGATGTCTAATGACTACTGAGGTCGCTGATATGGAATACCTGGCAGTAGGTGGCAGCACAATGCACCTGATATGAAAAACGTATGTTTTTGGAGGTGTCCGTATACTTTTGATCACATAGTGTACTTCTCTATTATTAACAACACAATCGAAGCTTGTGCTCTATCTCTACTGACCTCTGTAACGACTGGACGTTCAACCCCTGTCTTCTTTCGAGAATTTATTGCGTAATTCATAGAAATTTGCAGATGCCAACAGTTGATGCACAAGGTGAAAGCTATTCAGCTATTGAGATAATAAAAGCCGCGGCATACTATTCACTCATCGAAAAGAAGAAAGTTGTCCACCCTATGGTAACCACGGGGACACTGATAAAACAAATATTTTCGAGGCAGTGAAAAACAAGGTGTTATCGAAAGTTAATAAATGACTTAGATTTATTGCTGGGGAGGAAATACGTAAAACGACAAATATCAATGTGATAAGTGAAAGGAATATTTATTTAGATAGGTAAACGTAAGAAAAATTACTCTTTCTGCCGAATTACTAACATAATGTACACTCCTGGAAATTGAAATAAGAACACCGTGAATTCATTGTCCCAGGAAGGGGAAACTTTATTGACACATTCCTGGGGTCAGATACATCACATGATCACACTGACAGAACCACAGGCACATAGACACAGGCAACAGAGCATGCACAATGTCGGCACTAGTACAGTGTATATCCACCTTTCGCAGCAATGCAGGCTGCTATTCTCCCATGGAGACGATCGTAGAGATGCTGGATGTAGTCCTGTGGAACGGCTTGCCATGCCATTTCCACCTGGCGCCTCAGTTGGACCAGCGTTCGTGCTGGACGTGTAGATTGCGTGAGACAACGCTTCATCCAGTCCCAAACATGCTCAATGGGGGACAGATCCGGAGATCTTGCTGGCCAGGGTAGTTGACTTACACCTTCTAGAGCACGTTGGGTGGCACGGGATACATGCGGACGTGCATTGTCCTGTTGGAACAGCACGTTCCCTTGCCGGTCTAGGAATGGTAGAACGATGGGTTCGATGACGGTTTGGATGTACCGTGCACTGTTCAGTGTCCCCTCGACGATCACCAGTGGTGTACGGCCAGTGTAGGAGATCGCTCCCCACACCATGATGCCGGGTGTTGGCCCTGTGTGCCTCGGTCGTATGGAGTCCTGATTGTGGCGCTCACCTGCACGGCGCCAAACACGCATACGACCATCGTTGGCACCAAGGCAGAAGCGACTCTCATCGCTGAAGACGACACGTCTCCATTCGTCCCTCCATTCACGCCTGTCGCGACACCACTGGAGGCGGGCTGCACGATGTTGGGGCGTGAGCGGAAGACGGCCTAACGGTGTGCGGGACCGTAGCCCAGCTTCATGGAGACGGTTGCGAATGGTCCTCGCCGATACCCCAGGAGCAACAGTGTCCCTAATTTGCTGGGAAGTGGCGGTGCGGTCCCCTACGGCACTGCGTAGGATCCTACGGTCTTGGCGTGCATCCGTGCGTCGCTGCGGTCCGGTCCCAGGTCGACGGGCACGTGCACCTTCCGCCGACCACTGGCGACAACATCGATGTACTGTGGAGACCTCACGCCCCACGTGTTGAGCAATTCGGCGGTACGTCCACCCGGCCTCCCGCATGCCCACTATACGCCCTCGCTCAAAGTCCGTCAACTGCACATACGGTTCACGTCCACGCTGTCGCGGCATGCTACCAGTGTTAAAGACTGCGATGGAGCTCCGTATGCCACGGCAAACTGGCTGACACTGACGGCGGCGGTGCACAAATGCTGCGCAGCTAGCGCCATTCGACGGCCAACACCGCGGTTCCTGGTGTGTCCGCTGTGCCGTGCGTGTGATCATTGCTTGTACAGCGCTCTCGCAGTGTCCGGAGCAAGTATGGTGGGGACTGACACACCGGTGTCAATGTGTTCTTTTTTCCATTTCCAGGAGTGTATTTACGAATTTTCCACATAGTTACAGCAACAAGTTACAGTTTCTAAATAAAACATGTTTACTGTCATGTAGCTGATGTAATGAAACTAAGTGTGTTCAGATCAGTTTAAATCAAATTTCTATTTCAGTTAGGACCTAGACACTAAAAAAAATTTAGGAGTGGATGTTACAGGCTATACGTCATTGACTATGTTGAGATGGAAATTCTTATAGCGTAACGTTCGTTTAAGTGACATATTCAAACAAATGCCCGTTTTATTGAATGTACAACTCAATTTGCCATGTAAACGACCTGTGGACGAGATGTGAATTTTCTATGCTCTGTTTACTGTCATGTTCGGTTAGATTGTAGAATGGATGAACACTGTCAATTTTGTACAGTAGTTACGTTGCATCCACTCCTAAAACTATGAACGATTCTGGCTCCCTAACTAAAACTGTTAGAAATTTGATGTTGACTCATTTGTATACATTAGTTATATGCTCAAAAACAATTGTATTTAAAACATATTAGCTCACTGCTATAACTATGGAAAAGAACTAAATAAACTATGTTCATAACCTCGCAGAAAGAGTAAAATTTCTTATGTTTACATATCTAAATAAATATTCCTTTGAATTACTGAGCGAGGTGGCGCAGTGGTTAGCACACTGCACTCGTATTTGGGAGGACGATGGTTCAAAGCCTCTTTCGGCCATCCTGATTGTTTTCCGTGATTTCCCAAAATCGCTTCAGGTAAATGTCGGGATGGTTCCTTTGAAAAGCATGCCCAACTTTCTTCCCTAATCCGGTGGGACCGATGACCTCGCTGTTTGGTCCCCTCCCCCAAATCAACCACCCACCCAACCAACCAACCAACCAACCAATCATTTGAACTATTATTTTCTAAACGACGGAGGAAAACATTATCTGAAACAATCTGTACGAGGATTGCCCAGAAAGTAATGCGCCCCACTTTTTTTCTCAGCTGAAAACAATGCTGCGATTGCGAAACGTTACGTATGCATTATTTGAAGTCTCCTGAGTGAGCGCGTCAAGTTTCCGTCACTTCCGGTAGATAGCGTAGCTCTAGGACAGTTTCAAAATGGCGTCTGTAGGGGATGAACGTTACAAGCAACGTGCCGTCATTGAATACCTCACTGCAGAGAAAGAAACTGTGGGGAATATTCACAAATGCTTGTTCAAAGTTAATGGAACATCTGCTGTCGACAGGAGTACAGTTAAGTCACTGGGCACGGAGGCTGAGGTCATCAGAAGGCGGTTCGCCGGAGCTCCACGATTTGCAGCGGTCGGGGAGACCATCCACGGCTGTCACACCTGACGTAGCCCCCTCGGGCTTCCACTTGTTTGGGCCATTAAAGGACGCCGTTCGTGGAAGAGATTTTGAGAATGACGAGGAGGTGATTCACACAGTGAAGCACTGGCTCCGCCACCAAGACAAGGATTGGTACCGTCAGGGCATACACGCCCTTGTTTTGCGCTGGAGGAAGGCCATAGAAGAGGATGGAGATTACATGGAAAATTTAAAGTGTGCAGATAAAACACCATTCATTCGTGTCTGTAATTCTCATTATGTTCAATAAAGAAGTGAAAAAAAGTGGTGCATTACTTTCTGGGCAACCCTCGTATATTTTAGTGCCCATTCGCAGGTAAGTTCGTCAGGTTTAAAGATCAGCATGCAACTGAGAATTGCTAACGATTTGTTGTTAATGTTCATGTTTTCACGACATATTAACCGTACCGTGTCTGCTGCTATTATTTCGACTGCAATTCGCCCTCCGATCTTCGAAGTGAGCCTGACAGGTAACCACAGTTTAAATTACTTGTCTTTTATCTAGCATGTGTTTAGCGTCTCACAAGGGGCCATCAGACCTGTTAATCACCGATTTTGATGAGTCTCGGTTATGTTGTAGAGGGACATGTCTTGATTATCTGGCTGCTAGCGGCTTCCATGCGACGGCCCCTAATTTACAAGAAAAAAGATGTCCAAAGTTTATACTATGGGCTGTACCTGTAACGTTGGTCGTAAGCCGATCAGGCGAGTGTAGCGAAACGGCCTAGGATTATCACCACCACCACTAACACTCCTACTACAACCAAGGTGGCGGCACGGATTGAAGTCCAGCCCCTGGTGTGTGTGTGTGTGTGTGTGTGTGTGTGTGCGGAATAGGGAGCGAAATTCGTCCCTGAGCAGCAAAAAGATATCATCGAGGTTAGTCATTCCTTCGGCGTACAGTTTACTATCACTGCGCCGGGGCCGGCCATTGTGGCCGAGCGGTTCTAGGCGCTTCAGTCCGGAACCGCGCTGCTGTTACGCTCGCAGGTTCGAATCCTGCCTCGGGCATGGCTGTGTGTGATGTCCTTAGGTTAGTTAGGTTTAAGTAGTTCTAAGTCTAGGGGACTGATGACCTCAGATGTAAAGTCCCACAGTGCTTAGAGCCATTTGAGTCATTTTTGAACTGCGTCGGGAAAAATATTTCCTTACCTTTTGTTAGGCATACAAGAACCATCTGGGAAATTTTCTCCGATTGTTCAGAAACTAGTTAAAGATTTGACTCATAAGTTAAAAATTGTGATTGTGGCCAGCAGGATATCAGGGAATTTCACGAAACCGCTGCACGAAGAGTTTTTAAGATCTGCCATTCTTCAGCACATGGGACAACAAAAATTTTTTTACATTATTGAATCGCGGGGAGGGCAGACTGATCAGACACTTCACAATTAAATCTTTGTACATGAAATAAAAAATTGCACCTGCACCGTAAAAATTATCCCACCCAAATACACTCCAGAGTGCCAACCATGTCATGTTTCTTTTTAGACAGGTTAAAATTTTCACGAAAAAATTCAAAATGTTCCCGACTTGGTAAATACTAACAGAGAAATCGCTTCGAGGAACGATTCCATAAAAATCGAAGTTGATACAGAAAAGAATAAACTTTCTCAATTTAATCTAACAGTGTTTACCGGCGTCACTTCTGAAAAATCCGAGTGTCCACAAGCAGTAACTCTCATTAAATGCGCGTGTTGCTCTACTAATTTGTGTTTCGGTTGCATCTGCGACAAATACCATCCGGAATTCTGTTCTACCACGGCGAGCGGTGCAAGTGATAGCGAGTAATACGATTCTCAATATATTCTGTAACAAACGGAATACACATTTGAAGAAACTGTGCTTTAATTATTGATTTATTAACGAGATTAATATGGCGAAAATGACTACTTTTGAGTAATTTTGGATGATGCATAATATTTAATGATATTGTGGACGACAGGAAAAAGGGTAGACTGACAGGGTTTGAACCCGTCCCGCGACTGTAAACCTTAGCCACTGCGCTACGCTCGCTTAATCTAAACGACAGAAACATTACAAGTATAGGAGGCACGTGTAACATTTGATCGATTTTCTCGGCAACTAAAGGTCCTCGCTTGAGAACCGCAAACCAGATAATAAGGACACATCCGTCCACAGCATACCTAAGCCGAGATTAACAGGGGTGCTAGTTCCCTTGCCAGACGCTTGTTTGTCGACAAAGAGCACATGTTGACCATTTCGTACATAACGAATTAGTGGTAGCGAATGGGTACAAAGATGCAGTAACTATTTTACGTTGGAGTTTACTTGTCTGCAACGATCTGACAGTTCTGTCCTGGGCCGATGGCATTAGGCTGATCGCAGACTGAAAGAGCGAATCATGTGAACGCATGAAAACTGGGGTGATTTGTGCGTGCGCAGTTGGGTTGGGGCTGACAAATCGTAGCGCGTGGATCAGCACATCGCTGCGCCTCCAGTCTAAGGGGAGATAGTTAATTGACCTGCACAACTTGACTTATGTGAAACCAAGTTATCAATAAAAATAACGATATGGCTCCAGCTGACGTGAAGCGTACTTGTCTATATGTGTGAAAGATAAAGGGCTCATTGCCAGCATTCTTCCTGCTCTGAGCAGAACGCCAAACAGCACGTAAAATACATGTACTTTCTGCAGGCGATGTTTCCGTGTGCACCGACAAAGCGCTCTGCATGCTATACAGGGTGTCCAAAAACAATCTTCAAAATTGTACAGACGTCAAAGGATTCTATACTGAAGCAAGGAAAAATGGTCGCGAAAGAATATTTCAGGCAATGTGAGGCCTTCGATCCGTAATGTGTGTGAGGTATACAGGTATGTTTGCATACAGGTATGTTTCCAAACTGCATGTGTTCCTGCATCTATGGCTCTGAGCACTATGGGACTTAACATCTATGGTCATCAGTCCCATAGAACTTAGAACTACTTAAACCTAACTAACCTAAGGACATCACACAACACCCAGTCATCACGAGGCAGAGAAAGTTTCTGCATCTATGTTAGTAGCGCTATATTGAGAACAATATACAGTCGTTTATGATTTGTCCATTGTATACTTTTCATATGAAGCTACACCATGTCGTTGATGTATGAAACTCCAGGAACAACTGTAGATGAACTAGTTGGTAGGGTCTTACCCTCGCCAGCAGCTCCACTATGGTGTTATATTTACCTCTGCACATTTACAGCTTCTTTTACTAGACGCTCTCTACAATCTCAGTGGAGCTTGGATCCGGGAACTACAGACGGATCATTCGCAAGGTATGAAAATTAGGAACTTGATAATTTTATGAAAGAAACGGTCTAAACCATGTTATTATTTTTTAAAATGGTTTTGGATGACTTAGGCCATCTTCAGCTCTAAAATAAAGGAGGTGATAGCAGCTATCAGTGGCGTCAGCTGGTTCGTGTCGTTTCAACTTGTGTTGCTTCTGTTATTTATCATCGGCCGAGGAGGCGCAGTGGTTATCATAAACGGCTTACTTAAGGGAAAACAACGGTTCAAATCTCCATCCGGCCATTCAGATTTAGGTTTTCTGTTAATTCCGAAATTGTGCTCCGTCTGTAATGGCCACCCTGTTTACAGGACGTGAAATTATGATATTTTTTCCTTCCTAATGATAATTCTCGCCTGTGGGTTTGCAGTGAGGGATAGGTCTCTACTCTCTTCACCGCCCATTTACCGCATTTTGCACGTAAATCTCTCTTTAGATGTCGACACTTCACCGTAGTAAGTCAGACCACTACTATTGTAAGGTTCCTGCTAAGACCTGACAGCGGATTACCTATGCAAGTCCGGATATGCTGCGAATTAAAAAAGATGCCCTCTCTTATGCAGTATTTAGGCTTATGAATCAAACTAGTTACCCAATCTGTCTGCAAAATTTGTAGAACATTACCTAGGCGGGAACGCTTACAATGGGTGTAGCAAAAGGAATCTGAAATTACGCCAACCTGACCAAATACACTGCTCAAAGGAATTAAGGGAACATAACTCCATACTCCATTGATCAATAACTGAGGACCGGGCATATTACCAGTTTATACCTTTATCTTTCACAAATTAAGTACACAACAAATCATCATTACGTCCTCGATCGTTTGCATAAAAAGAACTGAAACGTACAACAGGTGTTAAAAACAAAGCGGTAACAATCATTCATACCGTCATACTGGGTGCTTTTCAATGGACTTTGAGGGTTTCAATAAAATTTATGCCTCTCGTGAGCATTTATCACCGCCTGACACCTAGCTGGCGTTGTGTCGGTTCCCATTCTTCAATGGGTGTCCACGAGAGTTCTTGGAGAGTCTGTGATGGGACAGGACGACCACAAACACGTCTGACAAGCACGTTCCACATGTACTACACGATGGGGTTTGGTCGGGACTCACAGCCGGCCATTGCTTCAATGTCCAGCCTTCGCAAGACATCCCTGCGGACGCCCGCCACAGGGGCCCTGACATTAGAAGGAATTCAGGGCCACCACCGTATGCAGCAGCCACCACATGGTCCAACAGAATCTGTTAGAGGTACTGCATGGCGGTAAGGTGACCGTGGACACCAACAAGATCCGTATGGCTGTCAATTTGGCGAATATTTATTATTTGCACGATATACGAGAGAGAACTGTCAGAGCATGTACTTCGGTAAGTGCCGATGTGATGAGGAATACCACTCAGTCCATGATAAGAAGATTGCAGCACTGCATTGACGCCAATGGTCATCACTTCAAACACCTTCTGTAAATGGACGTTCGTGCAACCTTCTTGACCTTCAAAGACCTTACTGTTAAACATTATTGGATTCCTCTCGATAGCCGCTAGCACAAAATAAGTACCATCCTATAGCATCCCATCTAAAAAAACAAAGTTGACCTAAATATTTCTGAAGCGACCCCACCTACCAACAAAAAACCAACGCCATATTATGGCCCCCATTGTCCCATGCAACTTTTGTCCCACAAACTTTTCAACTCCTATCACACTTTCGGAGTTATTCTTGGTGGCAACAGTTAGTGACTCACCCTGTGTATCAGTTTCCTAAACAACACTAACATGGCTATCAACTTGAGTCAGAGGATATCTGGGCTCCTCTGTGAATAACACGTATCGCCAGTAACGAAGTTGCCAGATGATTTGGGAACGACAGAACTCAAGGCAAGCTGCAAATTGGTGTCGTGTCAAGCGGGGTGCTCGAAGAGGACGTCTGGGTCGTATGGTCCTTTCTCATAACCTGTTGATCACAGTCCCATCTCATAGGACTCAGCGGCTCCAGTGGCCCTCCAGATATCGGGGGGGGGGGGGGGGGGTTGTAATGCGTCGGCGAATTTGCCCAACTTGCCTTGTGTACTGATCTGGCCCTCTGTTGCGTGTCCCCAACCTATGGATGACACGTGGAGGGGCATCGACATCCTTTTTAGATCAGACAGACCACCCTTGCACACTGCACTGCATTAAGATGTGGCACTGCATGTTTTTGGTTGAATAAAACGTCCATTAATGACAGCTACAATCTGTGTACCTCGTTAGGAAACAATGGAACACCGGTACTCACTTCCTTGCGAGGAGTCACCTGTTGCTGTAATGCATAACACAGGAAATAGGTGATAAACGATTTTAATTGTAGCATACATTGCAAGCGAAGATTTCAAGCCATGCAAGACCACAGGTACCACCTGTATCAAAACAGATTTAACGTAGTGTGCTAATACAGGTATTCCCCCTAATGCTTTTGAACAGTGTATGACAAACATCTCAGCATGCATTAAAATGTTTAGATCAACGTTACTTATAGCCGTGTGCAGTACAATGGGCATCTGGACCCAGTCTGTTACTATAGTTCGCCAATACAAGGCATGAGATAACAACTCTTTCAATAAAATGGAGGACGTGATTCTACCAGCTGCATGAAGGTTAAGACCGACCTTTTGTACTGAAAAATCTTGCATAGAAACGCGAAGTACAATGTTCGTAGTGAGTGATTCTAGTTTTATGAGGGCTATTCAGAAAGTAGGGAACTTTTTGGCATTAAAAAAAAACTAAGTACAAGAAACACATTTTATTATATACATCTGAAAGAGCGACTGACATACATTTCCACATAGTCACCAAACACGCTGAGGCACTTATCATAGCGATGGACAAGCTTTGAAAGACCTTCGTCGTAAAATTCTGCCACCTGAGACTTCAGCCAATGAGTCACGCCCACCTGGAGTTCCGCGTCGTCATCAAAGCGCTGTGTTGCAAGTCAGTACTTCATTTTGGGAAACAAGTGGAAGTCGTTTGGTGCAAGATCGGGGCTGTAGGATGGATGAGGGAAAATTTCCCATTTGAATGAATTAGGGAGTTCTTTAGTGGAGTTTGCCATGTGAGGTCGGGCACTGTCGTGCAAAAATAAAATTTTGGACGTCAGCTTTCCTCGACGTTTATTTTGAACTGCTCTTCTAAGGCTGTACAAAGTTTGACAGTACCGGGCAGAATTTATGGTTGCTCCACGTTCGAGAAAATCGATAAGAAGCACACCTTGCCTATCCCAAAACACCGTCGCCATCAACTTCCTTGCTGACAAGGTTTGCAAACATTTTCTTGGTTTTTGGGGGGACATTGTGTGCACCCACTCCATGGACTGTAATTCTGTCTCGCAATTGACGTGTTTCACCCAAGTCTCGTCACTGGTCACGATTCGATACAGTAATGAATTACCATGATTGAGGTAGGCCTCCAGAAATGTCAACGTTGCCCCCATTCGCTATTCTTTATGGTGCTTTGTAAGCATTTTGGGCACCCATCGTGCACAAAATTTGTGGTATCCTAGCTTTTGAGTGACAATTTCAAACAACAAAGTCCATGAAACTTGTTGAAAAGAAAGCGAAAGCTCCGTTGTTATGAAGCGACGGTTTTCAAGAATCGTTTCATCAACTTTAGCGACAAGATCGTCAGTCACAATGCTCGGGCGTCCACTCTTCTCTTCATCTTGATCGTTGGTTCCGGTATTTTTAAACCGAATGCACCATTTCCGTACCGAACATTCACTCATTACGTTGTTTCTGTACACTTCACACAGTTCACGATGAATTTCTGTAGGTTTTAGTTTTTTTGCCAACAAAAACCGTATCACAGACCGCACTTCACAACTGGTGGGATTTTCGATTGCAGCGCAGATTTCAAATTTGAATATCGAAAAAACCAGACTCGCAGAGACTTTCCCGCTGTCGCGGATGGATGCCGACTGAGCTGCCGAGCACATACATACGAAAATATACGCGATCGGCGAGCGCCTAGCGGCGTCAGACCGAAACGTTCCCTACTTTCTGAACAGCCCTCGTAATAATAACTGGAGTAGGAATTCCATAAAAATTCTACCCATTACTAAAGACATATGGTAAGTTTCACTAATCTAAGGATTACTTACGTGTTAACATAAAACATACTCACGATATGTATCATGTAAGTCACCACTAGGACAGGGGATAAGACAATTCTGGCACACTCCACATTGATCTCCCTAGAGTGTTTGGGGGTTTCAATTTCATCTTTTATTTCCTGAATTACACTATTGTTAAGGAATTCCACATTGTCAACTCTTCTCCTACATATTCTTGTGAAATTTCTATATAAAAGTTCATGATTACAACTTTTGCAAATGAACGGCCATTAAATGTAGTTAATTTGTTGGTTTTAAACTCTGCATACTGCTTTTCCGTTGTTAGATGTACAAAGTCCATTCCAGCACATTTAGATACAATGTAACCATCCTTTTTAAGTAGATTCAAACGGGAATGGAAGTTTATAGATTTTTCATATCTTCTTCAAATAGTTAACATCCTCAAATCCACAATTTTCTGCAAGTACTCTAACAGGTAAACACTTTCCATTGCTATGTACAATAAATACAATATCTTTTTATTCCTCAGACATATTTGGATGTTTTGATGTGCTTTGTTTAAAGTACTTTGTAAGCCTAATTGCACATTCTGCAATGCTTTTGCAAAATATTCCAGTTTGCATTTTTTTATTTCAGCTTCCCCATTTCCTGTCTTCTGACCAATTCCACTTTATATGGTAAAGCCACACGATTTTTATATTTCCTCAGAATGGTTTCCAGTGCTTCCTTTCCATTTTCCAGTATGGCTCTTGCTATTATATTGTCATATCCATGCAAAACAAATGGAAGTTTCTCTTTGACACTGTGTCTCACAGAGACAAACTTACAGAATTTACCACACAAATAATTCTTAAATGCACTGCAAATTTCCTTTTTTGACATTATAGACCTCCCATTCTCTAATTGTTCTTGGCACTCCACTTGATCACATATTTTAACCACTTTTATGTTGCCACAATACAGTTCTGTAATGGGTGTAAGCACATTTTAATTATTCTTTGTAACGGGTGTACCATTTTCGGTATGATTTATGTTACCGATGCCAGTAACAAGATTGTCCATGTTCCCCAATAATAACCATACGCGAAAGGATTCGACGGTTGGTCTTGTCTTCTTCCTGAATAGGAACTGTATGTTTAGCATTTCAGAGTGAGACATATCGACACCTTTGGCTGTCGCAGAATGCTGATCAGTTGCGACTATCAAGGCTTATAATATACTCTGAATATCTAAGATATTGAACACCCCGTCACGTGATCATGACATCACTTTCGGTTCTAACTCCAGAATTTAGAAGGCTGCTGGATGCTATCCCCTAGTTTCACACAGGCAAAGAAGGTCATTGCATACTGTATGTGTGGCCAAAATGTAATCAATAGCTTTTAAAGTATTTATTTTTTAACGTGTACTTTAATAAATATACAACCCAAAATTTCTCCTTAAGTAGATGCTTTGGGGTAAAAAGTAATAGTATGCATACAAAACACATGTAGGTTGCTTATCCTTCTATGCAAGTATGAAAACAGAGTTGGTTTTGGATGAAAAATTAAATCTTGCGTCCAAAATAAATTTGTCTGTATTATTTATAAAAACGTGTAAGATTTCGAGTGCAAAACACACGTGACACTACTATGGTAACTTAATTGTTCTATAGCAGTAAAAAAATAGACATGGCTCATACATTGGCAGTACTGGCCTAACTGATGGGTTAAGGAGCATTTGTCTAGTCTTATTTGATAGCTTTTATGTTTACATCGTTGATCCATGCAATGCCTAATTTGATGCACAGCTTTGAATGTTTCGTCTTTCCTCTATTAAACTATCGATACGTGTTATAACCTTCCACTAGTATTGTAGCTTGAGATATAGTGTTTACATTATTGCGCCACAAATTCTGTTGTCAATTCAGATTGCTTCCTTTTTCTTAGTGCATCTGTATATTTAAATCAGAGCTACATTACTAAAGTGAGAATTGTAGATGATTCTGTCGTATGGGTGTAGTCAGCATGAAATACCACAGTTGTTAAGTTGATCTTCCGAAGACAAGCAATTTTATTTGATGTCTTATGGAGGGTTTGTCTGTGGCAGTGTGGTAATGGGATGATACATTTTCCAAATTAAGTCCTGTTGGCTAGAGTCGTTTTGTTGATGATGTTAAGTTAAAGGAGTGCGATTTGTTGTGTTCAAATTGGCTGTTTCAGATATCTTTAATTTGATTCTGAATGTTGTAGTATTATTTCTCAATACCAGCAAGCTGTGACTCACACGTATTTGGGATATCTCCCATCGCAAGGCATTTGTTTATAGCTGATACAGAACGGAGGAGTACTGACCTAAATGTTGTAACAATATTGCTCTGCAATGAATAAAAATTCAGATGGATAGTGTTTTTTAACCCTGCGAACCACTGTGAAGTGCATAGCAGGGGGTACGTCTCACTGAATCGATTACTATGGCTTTTTCCTGTTTCATTGACATACGGAGCGCAAGAAAAATGATTATTTAGAGGCCTCTGTGTGCGCTGTAATTATTTTAAGCTTATCTTCACGATCCCTATGGGGGCGATATGTAGGGGGTTGTAGTATATACATCATTTGAAGCCGGTTGTTGAAACTTCGTCAGTAGACTTTCTCGGGATAGTTTCAGTCTATCTTCAAGCGTCTGCCAGTTACATTTTTTCATCTCAGTGACACTCTCCCGCAGGTCAAACAGACCTGTGACCCTACAATGTAGGCTGACAGGCCGAGATCGAAGCATATAACTGCCCCCAACGTTTCATCTCCTTCTGCGGGAGACATATTCAGAGTGGCAGGCTGCAGCAATTCGCCGCTTTACCTCTGAAGACGTGTCCCGTAGAAGGAAATAAAACGACAGGGACGCGTCGACCACGGCCTGAAGTTTTAAGTGAAACCTGTGACCATTCGTGCTGCCCTTCTTTGCACACATTCAATATCCCAGAGGTCCCACACATTAGAGCAGTGTTCTATGATGGGTCGCGCGAGTGGTGTTTAAGCAATCTGCTTTGTAGACTGATTGTATTTCCTTAGTATTCTACCACTAAACCGAAGTCTGCTACTTGTTTTACCCGCGACTCAGCCATTTCATGTCCCTACTAAGTATTAAACCCAAGTATTTCTACGAGATTAGAGATTACAACTGTGACTCCCTATTATTATATTGATAGGAAACCATGTTTTTGGTTTTGTGAAGTGCACAGTTTTACAGTTTTAAACATTGAAAGCACGCTGCTAATCATTACACCACTTTGAAATCTTATCAAGATCAGATTGAAATCTTGTACAGCTTCGTTCAGACTGTATTTCGTTGTAGAAGAGTCTGAGGTTACTACACTCATGCTCATAAATTAAGGATAATGCTGATACGTGGTGAAACAACGCTCTGGTGGGCGGTTTGCGGGTTTAAATCACCTCGGGGTATGACCGTGCGGTGCGTTTGACCTGCGGTCGTCGCAGGGTGGCTCTGGCAGCAGTCCACATATGCAGAGGTGTGTTGGTGCATGTCAGAGTACGATGCAGCGAGTAAGTGTGCGACGTTTTCAGACGTGCTAATGGTGACTTTGTGTTGAAAATGGCTCAAAGAACACCTATTGATGACGATATGAGGGGTAGAATACTAGGGCGACTGGAGGCTGGTCAAACACAGCAGGTCGTACCACGGGCCCTCCGTGTGCCACAAAGAGTGATCTCAAGATTATGGCAACGATTCCAGCAGACAGGAAACGTGTCCAGGTGCTACAGTATGGGACGTCCACAGAGTACACCACCACAAGAAGACCGATATCTCACCATCAGTGCCCGCAGACGGCCACAGAGTACTGCAGGTAGCCTTGCTCGGGACCTTACCGCAGCCACTGGAACACTTTTCTCCAGACACACAGCCTACAGACGACTGAACAGACATGGTTTATTCTCCCGGAGACCTGCGACGTGTATTCCACTGACCCCTGGTCACAGGAGAGCCCGTGAAGCCTGCTGTCAAGAACACAGTACATGGTCATTGGAACAGTGGTCCCAGGTTACGTTCACGGGCGAGTCCAGGTATAATCTGAACGGTGATTCTTGCCGGGTTTTCATCTGGCGTGAACCAGGAACCAGATACCAACCCCTTAATGTCTTTGAAAGGGACCTGTATGGAGGTTGTGATTTGATGGTACGGGGTGGGATTATGATTCGTGCACCTACAAAACCCCTGTATGTCTTTGACAGAGGAACTGTAACTGGTCAGGTGTATCGGGACATCATTTTGCTCCAGTATGTCCGCCTTTTCAGGGGTGCAGTGGGTCCCACCTTCCTCCTGGTGGATGATAACGCACGGCCCCACCGAGCTGCCATTGTGGAGGAGTACCTTGAAACAGAAGATATCAGGCGAATGGAGTGGCCTGCCTGTTCTCCAGGCCTAACCCCATCGAGCACGTCTGGGATGCTCTCGGTCGACGTATCGCTGCACTTCCTCAAACCCTTAGGACACTTCAGGAGCTCCGACAGGCACTGGTGCAAGAATGGGAGGCTATACCTCAGCAGCTGTGTCGACCACCTGATCCAGTGCGTGCCAACCTGTTGTGCGGCCTGTGTACGTGTGCATGGTGATCATATCCCACATTGATGTCAGGATACATGCGCAGGAAACAGTGGCGTTTTGTAGCACATGTGTTTCGGGACGGGTTTTTTCAACTTATAACCAATACTGTGGACTCACAGATCTGTGTCGTGTGTGTTCCCTATGTGCCTATGCTAATAGCGCCAGTTTTGTGTAGTGCCACGTTGTGTGGCACCACATTCTGCAGTTAATCTTAATTTATGAGCATGAGTGTATTAATATTGTTCTCAAGATCATTAATATACAGCACAAGCAGCAAGGGACCCAATACGCTTCCCTTGGATGCATCCGAAGTCACTTCTATTGTGTCGGGGTATCTCTGCTGACATTTGCCATCACCTGTCTGTCAATTCTCACATGTTTTGGCTGTCAGATCTTCGTTTGAACACCTTAGGTTTTTGTAGCAGAATTCTGTAATCTTTGTATATTACAATTGCGCCACTGTATGTCACATGGAAACTACATAGGAATAGTAAATGCATGATTAAAAAAATCATTGCCCTCTTTCTTTAAAAATAGAGTTGTTACTGCTTTTACAAGCAGGTAGCGGGTGTTAATGCTCCAGAAATAATAAAGTGCGAATGGTTTAATTCGATTCTTGTAACTACCATGGACAAGACGTTCTACAATTCTCATTTTAAATGTACTACATAATCCAGAACGCTGATCTGTAACCGGTCTAAGGCGCTGCAGTCATGGGCTGTGCGGCTGGTCCCGGCAGAGGTTCGAGTCCTCCCTCAGGCATGGGTGTGTTTGTCTTTAGGATAATTTAGGTTAAGTAGTGTGTAAGCTTAGGGACTGATAACCTTAGCAGTAAAGTCCCATAAGATTTCACACACATTTGAACATTTTGATCTGTAACCCAGAACTCCACACGGCAGGCATTTCGTAATGACAACACCGTGCAGAGACACTTCGCCAGTGAGTCAGTGATTCCCGTACAGACAAAACATATAGGAGTAGCTGTGGAACCACGTGCATGCGATACTCCCCCCGCACAGTTCCTGAGTTCCTAATTATTGCTAAGTATATGTTACAGGAAGTCTCATGTGGTTGTACAATTATTATTATAGCTATTCCAATTATGCCTAAGTCATATACACAGTCCTTTTACTCAGTATGTTTCTGACGTACAGCAACTGTACAACGAATAAGTTTTGTAATACTTTGTAATTAGACTTGGTTTTCCTAAGCGTTATGCATAGTTCTTGAAGTATCGGCGTCCGTTTGTTAATTGTTGATTGGTTGTCTGTCGGTGTGCACTTTATTAATATGTGAAAAGTACGGGTTTATGGATGTGTGGTAGCAAATCTCGCGTGGTGATGGATTTTGCATTGAGTTTAGTGTGTTATTTTTTTCGTTGTTATAGCTGTCTACAGAGTCAGTGACAGATTGAGGCTGAGACAGGTTTCTTATGGAATGTGACCGTGGCATTGTGATAGGAGTTGAGTGGCATGCTCTGTTTGTTGGCTGATCTAACTTACAGCTTAAAGTGCATCTCTCGATGTGAATGATTTAGTATTTGTACCAAAGAAAACAATGTTATTCCCACGTCTAAAGTGTCTGTATTATTTGTTAGCATGTCGTTTTACTTCGACTAAGACCACTGTCAAAGTGACCCATTGCGTAGTGTGCAAGGGGAAAAAATGACTGCTATAATCACCCTTAGCTGGCCGTTGTGACCGAGCGGTTCTAGGCGCTTCAGTCTGGAACCGCGCGACCGCTACGGTCGCAGGTTCGAATCCTGCCCCGGGCATGAATGTGTGTGATGTCCTTAGGTTAGTTAGCTTTAAGTAGTTCTAAGTTCTAGGGGACTGATGACCTCAGATGTTAAGTCCCATAGTGCTCAGAGCCATTTGAACCATTTTAATCACTCTTGTCTTATGATCCCTACAAGAGATACACTATGGTGGTAGAATTGTGGTCACACTCTCTTCTTTGAGTACAGGTTCTAGAAGTTTGCCTGTCACAAGACCCCTCATAGGGCTCATTATTCTTTTATCAGTACATGTGTGACAAGGACGGGGTCCCAAGCTACTGGAACACCTCATTCCTTTCTTGTGCTGGACTCTCTTATCTCTGGCTACCCTACCTTCTCTTGTTCTCTTTCTCATAATGACAGGCTTTGATGCCGACTTGGCTATTCTCTAGGCTCTGCCTTCCTTTCTTAGAATATCCTTTCATTCTCCTCCTTTTGGCTGAAGTAATTTGCGGTTCCCTTCTGGGTTTGACTTTCATTTTGAAAATTTTTCTGTAATATGGATCGACTAGGGAGAACATCTCAAATAGCGCCTACTGCACACGATGCTTAAGATCTGTGCGACATATCTGCATAAGCTCTTACTTGTGTTTCAAAGCCTACATGGTAGCCAATCCTATGGGATGGGGTCGTTATGTACCCTTTCGGTTGAACCCCCTGACAACCCTTGGGTTCCACTGCTGATACCTGAGCTACTAGCTCTCCACACATGCCGAGCAGTACATACATACCCATCTCCCTGGGGCATCAGGACTCGTAACAACGGTCAGCCTTTACAGTGGATAGATGGCGCCCGTTTGAAAAGGTGATATCACGGCAGACGTCCCACATGAAAAGTATTAGATTACACCACAGCAATGGTCGTTCTGAATCGGCTATCTCTTCAGACATGAATCAAAACTTCAGTGCACACAGTTTAAACCCTACTGCCTTCCCTACCCCATCTATCCCATGGGAATGTACTCCAACTGATGGGAATACTTTTATTGCGACAAAGCCATCATTTCTCAGGAGCATACTGAAGATAATTTTGGAGAAGTTTACTCATTAGGAAAAATTGTTCAATGGGTCGCAATTGATTAAAGCGTCTAACGCTGTACAATCTACAGTTCTTCAGGCATGGTAACATCTGAGTGACCATTGCGCCACTTAAGGTTCTGAATGTGGTCCAGGGAATCATCTTCCACTGAGACCTTAAGCTCCAAATAGACGTGGAGCTACAGGTTAATCATGAACGGCGAGGCATACATTTTGTTCTATGCGTTCCAAAAGGATGCAAGGATGATAGAACAGATAAAGGTGCTTTTGGTTTAACCTTTGAAGGGTATGTCCTCCCAGAGGAAGTTAGTCGTGGTGTACATATATAATGTGAAACCTTATGGCCCACTATGCAAGAGGTGCTTTCCATGCTCACTTTGGTCATTTGTCATCCCACTGCACAGCAGACCCAAAATGTGATAACTGCAGTCCATCACTCCAGGAAGGTTATCCTTATGAAAACCAGTTTGTGTGTCAGCTGCACAGAATACTATCCTCCACGTTCACTTGTTTGCCCATTCTTCAAGAAAGAAAAAAATACAGGAACGTGTAAAACATATAAACGCCTACATCCTGTTGATATGACTTCTAGCTGCGAAGGAGGAGGGGGAGGAGGGAGGGAAAGAGGAGGAGGAGAACAAAAATCTGTAGAAGGCTACTCTGGTGACCCCAGAGGCACAAGGTCCCCCCATGCAGTCAGGTTCTGAACCAATGCTCATTGATGTTTTTCCACTTCCATGAATGGTAGGTAGTGATCTGGGGATATGATAAGTTCTCTTGGCTCCTTCACACCTAACTTGGACACTCGCAATGTGATCATTCGGTGGAACTGTAATGGATATTACCATAACCTGCATGAGCTACAACATCTTATTTCCTCGCCTTCTGCAATTTATGTTACTCTACAAGATAGGCTCTTCACTGATGATCATTCGCCAACACTCCGTAGTTATTGTGCATTCTGTTGGAACCATGTTGGCCCTGGCGAGGTCTGTACATTAGTTCACACAGATATGGTCAGTGAGTGGATTCTCCTTCGTACCATGTTGGAAGCAATAGCAGTGCGAGTAAAAACAACCTCAGTGATCACCAATTGCAACGTTTTCGTACCTCCAGACAGGCCACTCACTCACCTTGAGCTGACCACCTTAATCAAATCACTTTCCCTCTTTCCACACTTGGGGATTTTAATGTGCACCAGACCCTCTAGAGGAGTATCATTTTGTCTGAGAGAGGCCTTTTTCTTGAACAACTTCTTACTGACTGTGATGTGTGTCTCCTCAATGATGGTAATCCTACCCACTTCAGTGCCGCCCGTGGCACCTTTATAGCTATCGATCTAACGATCTCTTTTATCAGTCTTGTGGTTTCATTTCATTGGACACTATGATAATCTTTGTCGCACTGACCACTTTCTAGTGACTTGTCACTTCCTTGCCATTGCCAGCTGGACCGATTACCACACTCGGTGCTTCAAAGAGCCAACTAGCAGTTGTATGACTTAGCTATTATCTTCGCCCTCTCTCTCTGTCAGACTGCACCAACGATGTTGTGTAAGACGTCTCCGATGTGATCACCCACGCCATCAGAACTGCTATTCCCCTTTCTACAAGTCCCCTCCACTGCTCACCAGTGCCATGGTAGACCAAAGACATTGCAATAACTGTTCAGGATAGCTAAAGATCCCTGCAACGTTTCAAGCGAAATCCTTCACAGACCAACTTTATAACTTTAAAGTGACTTCATGCTGAGGCTCGCTATCTAATTAAATGCATTAAGAAGGAATGCTGGTAACGCAACATCTCCCTGGGAACGTATGCCTCTTCATTCCAGATGTGGGTCAAGCTCTATAACCTCCTGAGACACTAATGATTAGCAAATGTTCTGGATCTTATCCTCCAAAGTGGTCATTGTACTGATGCATTGCTTCTTGCTGAACGCCTTGTGACCAATTTTGCGACAGCTTCGACATTTGTTCTTAGAAATGACAATTTGAAGAAGTCACATGTTTTTCACTCCCCATTCCCGCCCCCCTCCCCCTCCGAACATACACCGTGATGCTGAATACTATAATGAACATTTCAGTTAGTGAACATTTCAGTAACTGGCAACTGCTTCAAGGTCTTGCCTCATCTCACGATACATCCGCAGGCCCTGAACAACTACCGAGCGAGGTGGCGCAGTGGTTAGCACACTGGACTCGCATTCGGGAGGACGACGGTTCAATCCCGCGTCCGGCCATCCTGGTTTAGGTTTTCTGTGATTTCCCTAAATCCTTCAAGGCAAATGCCGGGATGGTTCCTTTGAAAGGGCACGGCCGACTTCCTTCCCTGTCCTTCCCTAATCCGATGAGACCGATGACCTCGCTGTCTCCGGCCGCGGTGGCCGAGCAGTTCTAGGCGCGTCAGTCCGGAACCGCGTGACTGCTACGGTCTCAGGTTCGAATCCTGCCTCGGGCAGGGATGTGCGTGATGTCTTTAGGTTAGTTAGGTTTAAGCAGTTTAAGTTCTAGGGGACGGAAGACCTCAGATGTTAAGTCCCATAGTGCTCAGAGCCATTTGAACCATCTGAACCTCGCTGTCTGGTCTCCTCCCCCAAAACAATCCAACCCAACCTGAAAATTCATAATCAGATGATCCAACACCTGAATGTTACCCAAAACCTACATCTTCTCAGGGTTTTCAATCATATTTGGCTTGAAGGAGGTGTCGTCTCAGCCTTTAAGCCAGGTAAAAACCCGACATCTCTCGACAGCTACCGACAAATTAGATATACCAACATGCTGTGCAAAGTGCTTGAAAGAGTAGTCGACCATAGATTACGCTGTTCTTAAGTCTCAAAGTCTTTGTCCCCCGGTCCTGGCGGATGTTCGAGTCCTCCCTCAGGCATGGGTGTGTGTATTTGTCCTTGGGATAATTTAGGTTAAGTAGTGTGTAAGCTTAGGGACTGATGACCTTAGCACTCAGGTCCCATAAGATTTCACACAGATTTTAGTCCCCCTATCAGTGTGCTTTCTGGAAGGCATGATTCGCAAACTGACCATGTGGTCGACTTAGAAACGGCAATCTGGTAAGCTTTTCCTAAACTCAAAGCCTCATTGCAGTCTTTTTTGCCTTACACAAGGCATATGACACTGCTTGGTGCCATCACACTTTACTTACCTTCTATGACTGGGGCTTTCGAGGCTCCATACCGATTTTTATTCCCCACCATTTATCCTACTGGTTGTTCTTGGCTCCAGTTGGTACTTCATCGAGCTTTCCACAGCTCCAGGACACTCGCGTCTCACTGGGCTCTGTCCTGAATTTCACACTTTCTATCGTCGGTATCAAAGGGCTACTGACCTCTGTTGGACCACTGCTTACCCCTGTGGTGTAAGGCGACGACTTCTGGATTTGGTTCAGCTCCCAATCAGAAGCCTCTACTAGACGCCAGCTCAGAGGTGCCATCTGATGGTCTCTGCATGGACCCGTTCCCATGATTTCCAATTATCTGCTGCAAAAAAAGGTGGTCATGCGTTTCTGTTGTCATGCCACAGACCATCCTGGCCCAGAACTCTATTTGGGAACCCAGCGCTTGGAAGTTGTTTCAAAATCCAGTTTTTAGGTTTCTATTTGATACAAAGCCCTATATCCGTCAACTAAAGAATAGTTGTATGTGGGAGCTGAACACTCTTTGCTCGCATTCTTGGGGTGTGGATTGTGCTACACTTCTCCATATTTACTAGGCTCTGGCTTCACCCCTACTCGACGTTGGTTGCAAGGTTTCTGGCTTGGTAGCATCTTTGACTTTGAAATTGTTAGACTCAGTCCCACATTGTGGAGTTTGTCTGGCCACTGACACCTTCTGACTAGTCCCATAGACAGACTGCTTGCTGCAGCAGGTACCTTACACTTATGGCTCTAAATCTGTGGGTAAGATAGGATATGATTTACATCCCCTGCCAGTCAGGAACACCATTTGTTGCTAGAAATATCTAGTGTTTTTACAGAGAACCTGATAGCTATTAACAGAGCCTTCAACTTTATTAAATGGGCAACCGTTGATCGCATTTTCATATGTAGTGACTCAATGAGCAGTCCTTAGGCCGTTGCCCAGCGTTACTCTTGCTACCCTGTGGTCTCTGCTATTCATGACCTCCTCGCTGAACTTAGTCATACTGACGGCTCAGCTGTCTTTCTCTGGGTCCCAAGTCATATGGGTACCCTAGGGAATGAACTGGCCGACTATTTGGCCAGAGGAGCGGTTACTCACCTTCCATCCATTTTGCCAGACCCAAGTGCGGATCTGCAGGTGTAAGTAAGACCTCTGCTCACTCAGAGATGGAATGACATCTGCTTGGCCTCTGCCCCCTCTACTTAACTCTGCACTATCAGGTAGAGTACTGAATCATGGCCCTCTTTCTTCTATTCCTCCTGGAATAAATTCACCATCCTATGTCGCCTCCACATTGGTCTTACCAGGCTATCCCATAGTTTCATTTTATGTAACAAACCATCTCCACATTTTAGTTGGGAGCCTTGCAAACAGTCGTTCATATTCTGGTAGAATGCCTTTTTCTTCTATGCTAAGCATGGCCTTCCGAATTCTTTTTTTATTATTGTTGGGGTAACTGAGGTCCAATATCTTTTCAGGGTTCTCACTTTTACTGTTCTGAATCTGCCTAGTTGAAGACGGTATTTACTCTGTAACTGTCGTCATGCTTCATCAGGCTGGTGGGGGTCAAATTCTGTGTGAGGCCTTTCTTTTCGCTGGATGAGTCCTGGGCGACCTCTCGGCTTTTCTGACCTATGTACAGGTTCAATCCATACACGTCTCCATAACTTTTTTCCCAGCTCTGGCATCAGTATTGCCTACAGTGCCTCGGTCTTACTGCTCCTACATACTTTCAGTATCAGAACATGTACTTCACAGATGTCACTAATTCTGGATGAACCATCACTGGATCAGGGGACTGATGGCTTTGCTGTTTAGTCCCTTAACGTCCAATCATCCAACCGGTTACACAAGAATTACATTGTCTTTCTTCCACGGAATCCCATTTTCCTTCAAAATGCAAAATGGCTGCTTGTTCCAATATGCAAGTGTGATTAAAAATCTCGGATCGTGAACAACAGAATTCGATATTGCATCCAAAATAACATTATCTGTATTATTTGTCAAATGTTCATCTTAGTTCGACTAAAACCGACATCAAAGTCAAACATATCGACGACTCCAGTTATGAACAGCATGTGGAAAAAATGAAAAAAGTATGCCTGAAACACTTATATCTTTCTCTACTCTTAAAGTAGCTCAGCATTCTTTTGCCACCTCATGGGAAGACGTTTTACAGAATAATGCTAGCCTGCAAATGATTTACTAAGCAACATATAATTATTACCCCTTTAAACAAGAGAAGTTACTATACAGTTCACAACTAATGACAGGGCACATCCTTAATAGAATGGAAGAAATCTGTGTTACATATCTGATCCCATTTGGTACCTCGCTACCACTGTCTGTCATTGGATGCAATAAAAACTATAATATTAGTGCAGTTGAAAAATCTGTCTGTATTTGTGCATAAACAACGAGGCGATATTGATGCCATGTGACTGGTAGTAGTATTATTTCAGCTTGTGGGGCAACGGCTGTAGACCGGCTGTGTTTAAATAAAGTCATAAAGTGTCAGCATAACACGCATCCTCTACATGTGCGATTGCACTCTAACAAGACAAGATGACTAACAGAAAGGTGAAGTGGTGTACACCGAGTGACACGTGACTGCAGATGGTTGATCCACCACCGTACAGTTCCCAGCCTAATTGTGCAGTGGCTCGCAAACACTAACTGTTCCTGCATGTTTGCCACATTCCACACACGCCAGTGTATGGACCAAAAATGCGATAAATGTGAACTGAGCCCCCAGCCGTAATAACGAATCTGAAAATTGAATTTTCAGAAGCAATGTGTGAGCTAGAAATGTATGTATTATTTGGCATCTGCATGCCATTTGGGAGAAGCCTGTGGCTCAGGGGTGAGATTGGGTGCTGGGGGCAGTCATCTGGGCTCAGAGTGAGGACCATCTCTGGATACAATATTACAGTCTGTGGCGCCAGTGGATGTTAGGGGCCATGTAGTACATGGTGACTGTTTGGTCCTGGCAGTCTAGACAACGTGCTTGCTGCATAGCAGTCGCACCAAGGTCTAGCAGACACCGCAGTCCTATCAAGCATCCCCATCTAGCCGATGTATAATAGTTGTAGTACAGTATGACCACCAAGCGAAGTGGCACAGTGGTTAGTACACTGGACTCGCATTCGGGAGGACGACGGTTCAATCCAGCGTCTGGCCATCCTGATTTAGATTTTCCGCGATTTCCCTAAATCGATCCAGGCAAATGCCAGGATGGTTCCTTTGAAAGGGCACGACCGACTTCCTTCCCTAATCCGATGAGACCGATGACATCTCCTTTTGGTCTCTTCCCCAAAACAACCCAAACCAACAGTATGACCACATAAAAACGCTGCAATAAAGAACATTCCTAAATGTTTAAACAAATAGAGCATGCAATATATAACCCTTTAAAACAAGCTGTCTCCCTGGACTTTTTTAATTTCTGGCGTTAGTACACTGGTTTATATCTACTGTGTCTATGTGACTCTGACATTTTGGCCAGACTTACCCGTATATGACTATTCACCATCTTGTCATCTTGGGCAGCCATCTTGGACTGTTACTTCACTGAGAGAACCATCTGGCAACGAATAGGACAACTGCCCAGCAGGGTAAGTGTGATAAATTATCCCAGACCCTATCCTGATGACACTTGACCCTTCACTATTTTGAGCAATCTGTCAACCATGCAGGCTGTGCCAATATCCTCAACCAACAAGATAATTGCCCTTGTATAGGCCAAGTGGCCTAGAGAGGAGAGGTGGTGGGGTTACCTGACAACAATGCAAGGTTGTGCCAGAACTACCATATCGCCCATACTACTGATGGAACTCTGTGTTCGGCGTCGTCTCAGCTGCTTCCACCGCCATTATCACCATCACATTGTTGGCCACCACCAGCATCACGAATTCTTCCGCTTTCACTTCATCTTGAGTGTTTTGCCACTACCATTGGCAGTGTCACCACCTAATATCTTCATTTACTGCTTACTGTGTGGTCTTGTAGCACTGTCTACCGCTACCTTTAATTATCGACAGCAACTGATCTTTCTACTACCACCATATCAACAGTTATCTACATCTATGTCTACTCCATGTTTCAACCAATACTCTTTACACAATGTTTAGCGTACACTCGTGTATTACCCCAGCACCAGTGCAGTCTCTGCACTCTTTCACCCCAAAACTACACATTCATCAAATTTACCAAATACTTATTATGTAGCTACCGACATTCCTGAATATCTAGCAGTTCCACTACCAACACTGTCATCACATGCAGCATTCAAATTGCACAGCATTGTACATAGCAGTAACAACTGTAGGATCAACGTGTGCACAAGCTCCAGCTCCAACACATTCATCATCACATCTGCCTGACTGTGCTCCAGGTAAAATGTCATCTCACAACAAATCGAAACCCTCACATGGACCACCAATCTCATAAACCACGTCCCAAAAGAATCCCAACAAAGGATGTCGTTGCGAAATACCTGTGCAGTAAGCAGTCAGTCTTCATGTGATTGGGAATTAATTAGATGTGTTGTTCCTGAAGGTTCAGTCTTGGGTCTATTGCTTTTTCTTGTGTACATTAATGACCTCTCGTCTGTTACATTCCCAGATGTTAAGTTTGTTTTGTTTGCAGATGATACAAACACTGCGATGTGTAGCAAGTCAAGTACAGATTTAGAAGTAGTTGATAATCAAATTTTCACTGACATTAATAAATGGCTTAAAGCTAATTCACAATCATTAAACTTTGAAAAGACCCACTATATGCAGTTCAGAACCTGTGAGAGATTTCCTTCCAGCATGTGTATAACATATGAAAACATGCAGATCGAAGAGGTTGACAGTGTTAAATTTTTGGGATTACAACTCCATAATAAATTCAGTTGTGAAGGGCATACCACAGAATTGCTTAAGCGCCTGAACAAGTCTGTATTTGCAATGAGAATGTAGGAGATATAAATATAAAAAAAACTTGCATACTTTGCTTACTTTCATTCTATTATGTCATATGGGACCATATTCTGGGGTAACTCATCAAACCCAGCGAAAGCTTTAGTGTGCAAAAGCGTGTAACAAGAGTCATTTCTGGTGTGAATTCAAGAACATCCTGTAGAAACCTGTTCAAGAACTTGTATTCCTTGATGAAATTTTTTGCAATTAATATATATTTCCAACCAATAGTTCAATATATAGTATCAGTACTAGGAATAAGAACAATCTACATAAAGACGTAAAATCACTTACCTTGGTCCAGAAAGGGGTCGAATATTCAGGAACACACATTTTCAATAAATTGCCAGCAACCATTAAAAACTGTGTTTCAGATAAAGCACGGTTTAAACAGAATTTGAAGGACTTTTTGATAGGCAACTCCTTCTACTCTATAGATGAATATCTTAACAGAGACTGTTAGGACAGCTTAAGTAAAACTGTCTGTTAGATTTCAGTTTTGACAGCACTTAGTCACAACAGCCAAGATTAGGTATTTTCTGTATGATAAATTTATTAATAGTGCATAACAATGTTTCATTCTGACAGCGTATTAATTCTGTAAATATTGGCTGTTCCAGTTTACTGTATTGTATTCACCTATTTTGACAATCTCCTGACAAAAGATCAGGGTAGCAATTCAAATGTTTTATGTTTTTTATGTTATACTTTCTGACATGTTCCACACCACGAGAATCATCTCATTTTTGGGTCTATGGAACGAAAAATGAATCTAATCTCTAATCTAACCTGATCACAGTTTCCTAATAAACCAAATTATCATCTTATTTTTGCACATAAGTGGCATTGACCCTCTGATACCCATCCATGGGTCTGATTACCAGTTCAAATGAACCTTGAGGCCCTCTGCCAGGACCTGCACTACACCACCAGTTAGCTACAAAATTTGTTGCTGGGAATGTGTAATGTTTTTACGATGAAACTGATAGCCATTAACACAGCCTTACATTTTATTGAAAAGACCTCCCTCGATCACGTTTTAATTTTTAGCTACTCGACGATCAGTCTCCAGGCTACTTTTATCACACTGTGATCCATGCTATTCATGACTTTCTCTCTGACCTTAGTCGTACTGCCTGCTCAGTTGCCTTCCTCTGGTCCCAGGTCATGTGAATATCCCAGGGAATGAACAAGCTGGCTGTCTGGCTAGAGAAGCGATTACTCGCCCAACATTCGATTTGACGATTCCAGATTGGGATTTTTGGGTGCAAGTAAGACCTTTTCACTCGGAGGTGGAAAACATTTTGTGAGGTATTGCCTCCTCTAATAAACTCCGCACTATTAAGGAGGCTGCCGCTGCATGGCGCTCTTTCCTTCCGTCCCTTCCCGTGTGGCCTGCTCATGGCTCATACCAGATTAACCTATAGTTTTACTTTATGCCACGAGTCACCGCCACGTTTTAGTGAAGGAGCCATATAGAGAGTAGTTCACATAATTGTGCAATGTCCCCTTCTTGTTGCTCTCCATGTTAAGCATGGTTTTCCAGATTCGTTGCCTCCAGTATTGGTGGATTATTCACAAACAGTTGAGCTGATTCTAGGTTTTCTCCGCGAAAGTGCTTTTTTATTTCCAGATGTAATGTTTTAAGCTGCTTTCGGGATGAACGTGGGATGGTTTGGCTTGGGGCGTTTTTTTCCACATGCTGCATCTAGGGGTTCATCGACCCTACCTTTTTTGCCAGCTGCCTTGGTCTTCCTTCTTTTATTCTGTTTTAGATATGGTTAGCCACCTTTTCTCTGCCACATCCTATTTTCCGTTTTAGGGGTAGCACTCTGGTGAAAAGCCTTGACTATATCGGGATGACTGTGGGAGGGAAGGATCCCGTCATGTGCAGATAGGGGCACTCGCCTAACCCAACCTACATATTGACCTGATTATTTCTCTCAGCTCTTTTTATTACTGCCGGTTCAACTGTTGTCCATTGCGTTTTTAGCCTTCTCAGTTTTACTATTACAAATCTCCTAGGTAGAAGGCTCTCTTTACTCTGTAAGTATTTTAGCCCTTGATCAGGTTGGTGTGGGATCGGATGTGGGTGGTGTTTATCTCTCGACTTACGAGCCGTGGGAGACGCCTCGTCTGCGGTGACCTACTTAGCAGCCCTACCCATATACTTTTGCTTCTCTTTAAATCATATCTCAGCTGTGGCATCAATATTGCTTTCAGGTCCTCAGTTTTACCATTCCTATATACTTTCATAATTAGATAAAATTTGTGGTGGACGTCACTAGCTCCAGATGAACTAGTTCTTGACCGAGGGACGGATGATCTCGGCGTTTAGTCCAGCCCCTTAATCGCCAGCCAACCAACCACCCAACCAACCAGTCCAAACGATACGAGTTCTGATTCCGCATACAGCGTCACAGAGGATGTATCTGTGTCTTGAGGCTCAGAGGGAGGACAACATTGACAATTTGCTTTCATCGTAATATGGGTCCATTGCCAGCGCAATAGTGTGGGGTGCCACTGCGGTTGATTAACTCTGGCATATAGTTGAAGCAGCATAGAATGACATACCTGTAGCTGTCATCCACTCAGAGTCTATGCCCAGCTGGGTTACAGTCGCTGTTGCTGCCAGATGTTGAATATCTTTGTACAAATGACTTTCGCACACAGTACACACTCAGATCACCTACAAATTAAATTATGCATTCCTCCAGGGAGAGAGAGAGAGAGAGAGAGAGAGAGACAGAGAGAGAGAGAGAGAGAGAGAGAGAGAGAGAGAGAGAGACAGAGAGAGAGAGAGAGAGAGAGAGGGAGGAGGGGGAAGAAGAAGAATGTCGTGATTGTTTGTTTGTATACTGTACGGAAGTAGCCTGCAGAGTCTCTCTCTGGCTGTTATGTAAAAGCTGAATCGTCCCACATCCATGAATTCTCGCTTGCTAATGATATGTATTGATTACGATGCGTGATTGTGTGAGTTCTATACATCTCTGTGCCTAACTGAGGGTTCGGTGTGAGGTAACCGGCGAGTTGTGGCGCCCTGAAAATATTCCAAGTTCGGAATTGGCGTGGCCACAATGGCGGCACGGCAAGCTGGGGCTCGTCAGCGACCGCGGAGCAGGAGGGCTGAAAGTACTTCTACTATCGAGCTCATCATTTAAAGTCATTAAAATAGTACCTGCAGATTTTATTTAATTGCAATCTTTCATTTATTAACGTCTTTGTTACGTTCTAAATTCACAATTGCCGAGTGATAGGAACCTTCGACCATTCGATTCATGAGTATATCCGTATTGTATACTGTAGACTCAGCAGCATTTGGCTTGTAATGCGGCAACCACGTATCCCACACCATAGACAACGAAACCAGCCAAAACTTTTAATATTAACTCTGAGTCACAGGGTACGTAGTTGAGGGCCACTCACCACTTCATTTTTCTTTTTGAAAGCCCGCAACGGCAGAACCATATTCACTATGACGGCATTAATAAATCTGTGCGGTTTATCTGTTATCCACTTAGCTCACTGTTAGTTACGGGACTACCCCAAACTAAAAGCTCACAACTTCCTGCGGAAAATACATTTCATGACTGACATCACAGAAAATATCGAAACTCGGCTAAGGAACGGCGGAGCGGCCCTGCAGCAATATAAATACTAGACGTCCGGAACAGGAGGAGAGGGCTCTTTTATTGATAAGGAGAAATACATTGTCGTGGCTATAGAATAAGTAGTTAGAAAGGAATCGCTCCAGTCTAAGGCAGTCAGCGAACAGTTACCTCGCTGTAGCTAATAGCATTCAGCGAAACCTCGCGGCGCCAAGTATTGTTCCGATGATCTCACCTTTCGCAACCGGTCCCACTCTCGTCATGTTTTTCGCATTCCCCATACGTGATGCAATGTGATTTGTAGAGCGCTGCTGTATTCAGTTTCTATGTCCTCATTTTGAACGTAATCGAAAACCTGCATGTGCTCAGCTGTTGACCTACAGTAAAACTGTCACCAGTTCCTTTTGTACTATTATATTCTCGGTTTGGTGCCACCAATACTTAGGCTTCATTTTCAGATGGAGGTTTTTTAAACGTTGTTTTACATAATGTGTATGCCAACGGTTTTTCGGCCATACTTTTTCTAACAGGTTTTATACAGTCAACGGGGATTACACCTACTGTACCAACCTCTCCATCTCGGAGTAGCACTTACAACCAATTATTTCTTGGAGATATTCCGACTTGTTTTTCTCCTCTAAGTATCTCTCCAATATCATGGAAGCTATTCCCTTATGTTTTGACACATGTCGTATCATCCCGGCTTAATATCTTCTATATATTCCTTTCCTAGATGATTTTGCTGAGAATTTCTTCTTTTCATATCTTATCAGCCCACATTGTTTTCGGTATAATTCTGTAACAACACACTTCAATCTCTTCGATACTAGTCTTTCCTGATTTTCCTCACAGTCCGTGTTTCACTTCCATGCAGTGCTGTGCTCCAGACGTACACGCATAAGAAATTTCTCCGTCATATTAGCGCCTAAGTTTGATACTAGTAGCCTCCTTCTGCTCTCTTTGCTTGTGCTGGTCTGCTTCTTACGTCTTCTCCATTTCATTCGACATGCGTTATTTTGCGGTCACGGCAGCAGAATTCCTTCACTCTGTCTACTACGTGGCCTCCAGTTTTGTTGTTAAGTTATTGTTAAACTCATTTCTGCTATTCCCCAATACCTTGTTTCCTTGGGTTATTCGCGATTCATATTCCATACTCATCATTAGGTCCTGTAGTTCTTCCTCACTTTCATGAAGATGGCAATGTCTTTAGCGAATCTCATCAATGATGTCTTTTCACCTTGAATTTCAATTCCATTACTGGACGTTTCTTTTAATTCCTTCATTGCCTTTTCGATATATGGATTGAACATTAGAGGAGCACTGCACTGCATACATGCCTTCTGTCCTCATTAATCAGATTAATTCCGATTCCCTCTTTGTTCTTGTGTATACTGTATATTACCCGATTTATCTTATGGCATGCAATTATTGCTTCCATTATCAACTGTGTTGTGACTGTAGTAACTGAATGCTAATTATGTTAATCCAGCCCAAACATCGTCGGTAGCGGAAAAACTGCTATAGTTCATTAAGGTAGCCATTGCACACTTGCTAATTACACAATTGTATGACAGGGCACACTAACACAGAAATCCGGCAACACAGTAAGATATAAAAAATAGAATATATTAAGAGTATGTTACGAAATGATACTTAAATTTGGCACAGTTTGATATACGACACTTATGGCCTAAACCTAGTACAATGATGTCTAAAAAACTTTTGTCTCTAGGCAGTCTGTGACACTGTTAGTATCATTCATAGTTCTCCATAAACAGTAACTGTCAATTCAGAAGAAAGTCTTCACAGCACTATACTGAGTAGGCTGCAGCCACCGAACTAAACTGTGTAAGTGCTGGTTCGTAACTGTCTAATTGCTGGGGCGGAACCATGTGGCGTCCGCAGTGTGTCGTGTTTCGGTGCCTATCGCCGGAATGATTTCCAGGTTCGCCAGAGCTAGATGGAAGTGCGGCTTATGGCGGTTGTACTCACTATCAGTGTATGTACGTGGATGCAGGAAGAGGTCCGCATTTGTGAGTGCGAGACTGCTGAGAGCCGGCAGACGAGTGCCGGCCTCTCACACTACCCCCTGCTTGCTACACAACAAAGCGCAACATCAGTTAACTGTATCTCTGGTGTCTTTACTTTTCCTAAAGCCTCCTCAACTTCTTCATTATTCTGTGTTTTATTTTAACTGGATGCACGAGCTTTCAAGCTGGTTATGCGATAGTTCTCGGATCTATAAAGAGATATATCTGTTGTTTCGCAGTTCTATCCAGAATATTTTCAAGGAACTGAGAATAAAGTAAAAACGCCAAACTTCTAATTTTCTTAAGGATAAAAAAGAGCTCCTCATCCAGGCTGTGAGGGCCCAAGGGATATCAACCGGTCGCCGTGTCATCCTACACCTTGTGGATGCGGTATGGAGAGCACGTGTTTAACACACTGCTCTCCTGTAGGTTCACTCTTAAGAAAAAAGCTGTACAAGAGTAAGTGGCGGCAATCTTAATACAGTTGGGCAGTTTAAAAGCCGAATACGAAATGCATGTGTGAAGGACCATTCCCTCGTACTTCTTGACACAGACACTGCTGGTTTCGATCTGAGTTTGTGCTTGCGTGGAACCGGGGAATTGACTCAGTTGGCCATTAAATTTGCAGCACCATGAAGACGGCACGCAACAAACGTCAGATTGGCATTAAGTGACTATATGCTCGGATATGAAAATGATTAGCATTTTAACGCCACCGTACAAAGAGTGTTTGACCAACGGCATCTACGTACATTCTGTATACACTGAAGATCCAAAGAAACTGGTACACGTGCCTAACATCGTGTAGGACCCCCCCCCCCCCTCCGAGCACCCAGAAGTGCCGCAACATGACGTGGCATGGACTCGTGGACTCGACTGATGCCGGAAGTAGTGCTGGATGGAATTAACACCATGAATCCTGCAGGGCTGTCCACAAATCCGTAAGGGTACGAGTGGGTGGAGATCTCTTCTGAACAACACGTTGCAAGCCAACCCAGATATGCTCAATGATGTTCATGTCTGGGGAGTTTGGTGGCCAGTGGAAGTGTTTAAACTCAGAAGAGTGTTCCTGGAGCCACTCTGCAGCAATTGTGGACGCCACGGGTGTCGCACTGTCCTGGTGGAATTTACCGAGTCCGTCCGAATGAACACTGTACTTGAATGGATGCAGGTGATCAGACAGGATGCTTACGTACGTGTCACCTGTCAGACTCGTATCTAGACGTATCAGGGGTCCATATCACTCCAACTGCACACGCCCCAGTCCATTACAGAGCCTCCACTTGTTCGAACAGTCCCCTGCTGATATGCAGAGTCAAATGGTTCAAATGGCTCTGACCACTATGGGACTTAACAGCTGTGGCCATCAGTCCCCTAGAACTTAGAACTACTTAAACCTAACTAACCTAAGGACATCACACACATCCATGCCCGAGGCAGGATTCGAACCTGCGACCGTAGCAGTCGCACGATTCCGGACTGCGCGCCTAGAACCGCGAGACCACCGCGGCCGGCTATGCAGAGTCCATTGATTCGTGAGGTTGTCTCCATATCCGTACACGTCCATCCGCTCGGTGCAATTTGAAATGAGATTCGTCCGACCAGAAACATGTTCCAGTCAGCCAGAGTCCAATGTCGGTGTTGACGGGCCCAGGCGAGGCGTAAAGCTTTGTGTCGTGCAGTCGTCAAGGGTACACGAGTGGGCCTTCGGCTCCGAAAGCCCATATCGATGACGTTTCGTTGAATGGTTCACACGCTGACACTTGCTGATGGCTCAGCATTGTAATCTGCAGCAATTTTCGGAAGGGTTGACTTCTGTCACGTCGAACGATTCTCTTCAGTCGTCGCTGGTCCCGTTCTTGCAGGATCTTGTTCCGGCAGCAGCGATGTTTTATCGGATTCTTGATATTCACGGCACACTCGTGAAATGGTCGTACGGGAAAATCTCCACTTTATCGCTACCTCGGAGATGCTGTGTCCCACCGCTCCTGCGCCGACTAAAACACCAAATTCAAACTCTCTTAAATGTTGATAACCTTTCATTGTAGCAGCAGTATCTGATCTAACAACAGCGCCAGACAGTTGGTGTCTTATATAGACATCGCCGACCACAGCACCGTATTCTGCCTGTTTACATATCTCTGTATTTGAATACTCATCCCTATACCAGTTCCTTTGGCACTTTATTAGCAAAGATTATGCACCTGTTTTCTCATTCACAATCAGCATTTGAATCCGGGCGGTTTGCGAGGAGATCGTGTCATGAATCTTGTAAGGAGAAAAAACCTGAGCTAGCACATATCGGAATTCTACAGCAGCAAGAATGTGGCCTGTCGTATCGAGAGAGCGGTTTATCGTTGCGCTATATTGGTGCTCGCATCGGTCCGGATCCCCTGATTGTCGTACGAATATCGAATCGATAGTGTCTTGAAATCAATGTGGTACTACACCTCTGTTGGTATCTGCTTGAGATTAATTGCTCTTGGCACCGACTGTGTATGTATGACTGGCTGAAATATCTTAATACAATCTAGTCGCCAGATTGTTACCCTAGAAAGAGTAACAGCGCACTTTAATCGAAACAGAAATGCTATAGATAAAAGGTCATCGGTTCGATCCAAATTTCAGAGTTAAGCAACAATATTATGACCGTGGATCGATTATGGAGCTGCGAGAAGAGTGGGTGTAGCAACACGCTATCTATTATTTGGAACGGCTAAGCAAAATGATGTATAAATCAGGAAATCCTGATAAAACAACATATGTTCTGAGTGATATTCTATGCAGACGCTGGGATCGAAGAAGATACAGAATTGTTGCCCTAAGTGTGGGAGAAATCAGAAGAACAACTGCGCCAGGATTTTGCTATGCATGGAGACTTTACCTGAGTACTACAATATGGTTTGTAGCGGCGGTATTTTGCTCAGTGGCACTCTGACCTGAACGTCAGAAATACATGCTCATCCTTAATGGAGACTGCCGCACGACACATCTCCCCTGCAACACTGACCGCCAAGAAGTGAGCTCTTGGACCACCACGAAAACCATTGGCCTTTCTAAGGCAGTTGGCTTCACAGACTCTTCTGTACTGGTTCCTCCATTGTTGCCAATCCAACTGGTGCCATAGGCATACTCCTGCGATAGGAACGAAGAATTTGTCTCTTTTAAGTTACTTGGTAAGGTCGATCTTGCACGAAGGCTGAGATTGACATCTTTGTCTTCTCCGCATTGAAATTAACGGCCTCGTATAAGCTGTTCCAGCAAGCAGCCGTTGTAGAACACTCCGTCCGATCGAGTCCTGTGTGCCACGCTGTTCCTCTACCATCTCCCTGGCTCACGTCATTGACAATTTTGAAAGATATATAGATAAATACCTAACACTCCCTCAGTAACAACCATCTAGTGTTGTGGTGAGGAATCAAAATATTCGTATCACTACAGTCATACTCAACGCCCTACAGGCCCCAAACAACTAGCGCCCGAGAGGACGGACATATTGTTGTAACATCTACATCTATGTACGTACTCCACAAGTTACTGTAGAATTCGTGGCGGAGAGTACTATTATTAGTCATTTCCTTTCCAGTTCCACTCGTAAACAGAGAGAGGGGAGACAGACTGTCTAAAACCCTTCGTACTAGCCTGAATTTCTCGCATCTTATCTTCGTTGCCCTTACACGAAATGTACGTTGTCGGCAACAGTATCGTTCTGCAGTCGGCGTAAAATGCTGGTTCTCTATATTTCCGCAATAGTGTCTCGTGAAAAGAGCGTCGTCTTTTCTTCAGGGATGCCCATTTCAGTTCACGAAGCATCTCCGTAACACTTGCGTGCTGATCGAGCAGTACGCCTTGAATTACTTCGATGTCTTCCTTTAATCCGACCCTAATGGGGATCTCAAACACCCGAACAGTACTCAAGAATGGGTAACACTGGCGTTCTGTAGCCGTCTTCTATGGGGACGCCTAGATATTTGATATTTGATCGACGTGGCTGTGTCAGTCAGCACACTAGTGATACTGTATTCGAATGTTACTGGATTATTTTTCCTACTCATCCGCGTCAACTTATATTTTTTCACATTTAGAGCAAGCTGCCACTCGTTGCACCAATTACACTGGTGTCCAGTATTAAAGCAACAAACGGAAATTTTGCAAAGTTGCGTTTATTTTGTCACAAAATAGTACAAACAGGCGATAGTAAAGAAGAAACAATGTGAAGAATACACAACGTAATCATCTGCAACATTGATAACGGTAGACAAAAATGTTCTTCGTTTTACGGATTTGCATACACGTTCTGACAACTGGTTAATGTGCTCAGCATGGGATGCGACCACCTCTGGCACCAATACGGGCCTCACAACGACGGGACATGCTGTGAATGATGTCATCAATCTCGCGTTGAGGCAATAACGGCCATTCTTCTGCAGAGCTGCTCACAAGTCTTGGAGAGTGGCTTGTGAATGCTGTCGTGATAGAACCCGTGTCCATTGTGCATCCCAGACATGTCCATTCGATTCAAATCGGGAGAGCAAGTAGGCGTGCAATATCTTCCGTTTCGAAAAAAACACCAACCACTCGTGCTCTATGAGGTGGAGCAACAACTACGCATGATATCCCAAGATCTCCTCGCGGTGCCTGAGAGAGGTTAAATCTTGCTGATTCACGCGTACAATTCCATGAAAAGGTGTTAGAGCGGTCAGTATAATTTCTGTACGCACCACTAGGAATCCTCCTCGATATCGGCCTCTTTTCACAATGTTTGGGTCCCGAAGTCGTGTTCCACGTGCCTTCCAGATGCGAATGCGTCAAGATTCACTCTCCAGACCAAATGTGGACTCATCTGCGAAAGAAAATTGGGCTACCGTTTGACCGTCCAGGTGGCATGTTGAAGGCTGCGCTCTAGACATTCCCTTCTATGAAGACAGCCAGAGGTAAAGAGACAGCAGGTCTCCAACAATAAAGGCCTCTGCCGAAGCCTTCTGCCGCCGTTTGTCTCGATACAACACGTCCAGGGCATGCTGCGAGGTCAGATGTCACTTGCAGTGCAGTAATAGGGCGGTGGCCGTGCCCTTACAACCAAATAGCGGTCCACTCTTTCTGATGTCACACGTGGTCGGCAATGTCGTGGTCTCCGGGATGCAGTTTCGGTCTCTATAAACTGTCGCCTCATCCTAGAAACAACAGAACGATTCACATTAAGCCATCGGGCCACATCAGCTTGCGACTCTCTTGCTTCCATTCTTCCTGTGGCCCTCCACAGCAGAGAGTCTGAAGGCGTCTCCTCTGTACCGTACTGCACCGTCTGTGACTGTGTACACGACGATTGTGGATGTGGGCTCATCTTGCAAACACTACCCCGCTTGATAGGTGCTCTGACGTCACTGCTGGCGTGGTTGTCCGTTGATCGGAATGCCATCTTCCGTGCAGAACACGATCGTAACGACATCTGTTGACAGTTTGTACGATCATATCGTCAATTACACACAGGACGGGGAAACAGCAGTTTGTTGTTTAATTTTGGACACCAGTGTATAAATTGTGCCTAAGCCATCTTGTATCCTCCTACGCTCACTCGACGACGACACGTTCCCGTACACACAGCGTCATCAGCAAACAGAAACAGCGGTAAATTGTTGCTCACGCTGTCCATCAGATCATTTACGTATACAGAGAACGAGAGAGGTCGTATTAAACGTCCCTGGTTCACTCCTGATGACATCCTTCTCTCTGATCAACACTCGCCATCCAGTGGGTTCTGTTACTGGGTTATATTACTTAAAAGGTGTTCGAGCCACTCACATATCTGGGAACTTATTCCATAAGCTTGTACTTTTGTTAAAAGTCTGAGGTGGGGCAGCAAGGTCATATACTTTTCGGAAACTAAACACATGACGTAACCCTGTTACCCTGCATCCACAATTTTTAGGTTATCGTGTGAGAAAAGGACAGCTCAAATTCGCACGAGCGATGCTTTCTAAATCCCCGCTGGTTTGTGAACATAAGCTTTTCTGTCTCAATTAACGTTATTATATATCAGTTCAGAATGTGTTCAACAATACTGCAGCAGACCGATATTAAGGATATTGGTTCGTAATTATGCGGGTGAGTTCTTTTACCTTTCATATACACAGGAGCCACCTGCGGTATTTTCCATTCGCTGGAGACTTTTCGCTGTGCGAGAGATTCGCGGTAAATGCAAACTAATTGAGTGCCCAATGTCGCAGAGCACTCTCTGTAAAAAGCAATTCGTTCGGCCATGTGAGACCGTACAGCCACTTCATGTTCGTGGGCCTGTATGCAGCAAGTCAAGTACCCACACGAGCAGTGCAACGACGTCTGTAAAACACCACGGAGTGTGGGCACGGCGGCCATCTTCCCTCGACGCGGAAGCAGAGAGAAGTGATTGACTACCCAGGACACAGAAGTGGTACCAAGTCTTCTTTTCAGACGAGATCTGATTCATCGTGACCAACGTATCCCTGTGTGGAGGTTTCGAGGAGAAATAAAATTGCCAGACAGCATTCGTTATCGTCATACGGCCCACCACAAGTGATAGCCTGAAGTGCCATTGGGTACGCAAAAAGATCACTTCTGTTTCTCATAGCCGGTAATTTGGTCATCAGCCGCTATATTTGAAGAGTAGTGGCTTGCCTTTAAAAAAAAATGGCTCTGAGCACTATGGGACTTAACTTCTGAGGTCATCAGTCCCCTAGAACAGCCGGCCGAAGTGGCCGCGCGGTTCTGGCGCGGCAGTCTGGAACCGCGAGACCGCTACGGTCGCAGGTTCGAATCCTGCCTCGGGAATGGATGTCTGTGATGTCCTTAGGTTAGTTAGGTTTAACTAGTTCTAAGTTCTAGGGGGCTAATGACCTCAGCAGTTGAGTCCCATAGTGCTCAGAGCCATTTGAACCATTTTTTTCCCCTAGAACTTAGAACTACTTAAACCTAACTAACTTAAGGACATCAAACACATCTATGCCCGAGGCAGGATTCGAACCGGCGACCGCAACGGTCGCGTGGTTCCAGACTGTAGCACCTAGAACCGCTCGGCCACTCCGGCAGGCGGCTTGCCTTATCTTCGAGGTCTACGTCGCATTGTCTTCAACAGGATAACGCAGGACCTCATGTTGCTCATGCTGTCCGAAGCTTCCTAGATAAAGGAGGGTGTCAGAATGTTCCCTATCTAGTAGGTTAGGCAGATGTATCACCCACTGAAAACATCTGATCGTAGGCAACAGAGAGACTAGCACCCACCACTTAACAGCCACTACCATTGTTGACCTCTGGCACAGAGTTGTAGCAGCATGGAATGTTGTAGCCACATGTGATACTATCTCAGGTTTATTCAATGCCCATCCGGGTTAGAGACACTGTTGTTGCCAGAAGTGGCAGTTCTGTGTACTAATGTTTGCGACTTTTATACCCCAGATCAGCTACAAATTTTACAATGTATTCTTCGCACTGTACTGTACATGCACAATAAGTAAACGATTGTATTTTGCTACTCTTAATGCTGTTTCAAGTTTAATAGCCAGCACTGTAAAAACCGAGCGTTTAACTGTGCGCTGTGATCACGTTACTGGATGACCACCATCTCGTCCGCATGACCATAACGTTGGATTCAACTTCGTTCACAGTACTGACTTCGGCTGGACCATAGCCAATGCTGTGCATTGTCTTCTGCTGACGGTGCGATGCAGTCCGCTGTGGGCGTACCTGGCGACGAGGACGCCACTGTGTCTGTCAGGTAGGTGTGAAAAGATGTCAGTAGCGCCGAAGGTGGGGGATTAAATATGGTGATGAAATATTCAAGTGACAGTGATCACGAATAAGTGCGTGAATATAAGAAATAAAGTGAGGTAGAAACAGCGTCAGATCAGTGACGTGTTGTGTCTGTTGTACAAACGATCTCCACAATAGTGGCTTATGTGATTGTAATTTAGTCTGAGATACATTAGAAACTAGTAACAAAACCGTATGCTTATCTACACAAAGCTGTGATGACTCAAGATTTTCCGGATTCGCACAATAACTGGACGATTGACCATGTACGAGGGTGTGCTGAAAAGTAATGTCTCCGATTTTTTAATCTGAAAATGCTTAATGCGTACTAAATAAAACAAACATTATTAACATCCTACATATTTATTCTTCATGTCTACATATTTATTTCTCAACATAGACACCCTAGCGACGAACACATTTCTTCCAGGAAGAGACCAATTTGTTGATACCGTCACTGTAAAATGTTTGACGTTGTTGAAGGAGCCACAACCTCACGTCTACTTGCATCGCTTAATCACTATCAAAGCGAAGTCCTCGAAGACGTTCTTTAAGTTTCTGAAACCGATGAAAACCGGATGGACCAAGTCGGGACTTTATGGAGAATGATCGATGACAGTGAAGCCAAGGAGTAGGATTGTTGCAGATGTGGCAGCGCTCGTGTGTGGTCTGGTAGGGGAGGCTGCACCATGTGTGGACGAGCTCTCCAATTCCAAAGTCGATCACAGCACGTTGTTTCTCACACACCGGCATAGTTAAGTTACACATGGCCTTGTTGCGTACTTCAATTCGGTAGAAGGCTGCAAGTATGTAGACACGAAAAATAAAGATGTATGATATTAATAACGTTTGTTATATTTAAAAAGCTTTGAGACTTATCACATAAAACATCACTTTTCAGGACGCCCTTGTAACAATATTACAAATTATTTCGATAAGTAATAAACAAAAATATTATGTATGGAATCCGAACAGAATTGTATTGACTTGAGAGTAATCAAACTACACACTAATTGGAGGGCTAGTCATACTAGAGCAACACACATAGGGTTATTTAGGAATAATATTTGTAGAAAATGTAGACGTAGGTCAAAGTAAAGGGTATCAAAGAATTTCACATAGGGGAAAACATTAAAGACAGTTTAATTTTATTTTCATTTTATTACTATTTAACGAGTACTTTTATATACTCATTGCTAAGTTACATTGTATAAACTACCATCTTAAGTGTTGTATTTTTACAGCTAAGTATTCAAAAGATTCGTTATGTGGATGATATTTATTATACTTAATGTGCTGCACGAGACACTGTAAGTAGGATGTTTAGGTTTTTATTTTGGTAACGTCACGTAGCGCTCTGTATGAAAATCACTGGCTGTGCTGTGTGCAGTCTGTGGCTGGTTGGCATTGTTGGAATATTCGATATTGTAGTGTTGGGCAGTTGGATGTGAACAGCACGTAGCGTTGCGCAGTTGGAGGTGAGCCGCCAGCAGTGGTGGATGTGGGGAGAGAGATGTCAGAATTTTGAGAGCGGACGATCTGGACGTGTGTGCATCAGAAAGAGTAAATTTTGTAATACTGGATATCATGAACTGATATATATATATATATATATATATATATATATATATATGATAACTTTTGAACATTATTAAGGTAAATACATTTTTTGTTCTCTATCAAACTCTTTCATTTGCTAACCGTGCCGATCAGTAGTTAGTGCCTCAAGTAGTTAGAATCTTTTATTTAACTGGCAGTATTGGCGCTCGCTGTATTGCAGTAGTTCGAGAAACGAAGATTTTTGCGAGGTAAGTGATTCATGAGAGGTATAGGTTATTGTTAGTCAGGGCCATTATTTTGTAGGGATTATTGAAAGTCAGATTGCGTTGCGCTAAAAATACTGTGTGTCAGTTTAGTGTTGATCAGAATAAGTAAAGAGAGAAATGTCTGAGTACGTTCAGTTCTGCTCAGCTGTTTGAAAATCAAATAACGTAAGAGGTTTATCAGCACAGTAATTCATTAATTTTTCTAAGGGGATGTTTCATATGTTGATCCTTAGCCGAGGATACCGCACTGGAATCTTCTGATTTTTTTCTTGTAGTTTGTGTGATTAGTGTAGCTATGTTTACTGCTAGAGCGTAATTGTAGAGAGAATTTCCTTTGTAGTTGTAGTTTTTCATTGTTGTACAGTAAAACAGTTGTGGCATGCATGTAGATTTGCACCAAGTATTTCGCAGCTGCGCTTGCAATTAATTAGATATTACTTTCAGTGCTGTTTTAATGTGTTTTATTATTTTACTCTTCAAATTGTGCTTTTCTGTGTTATCGTGTGAAATATTGTGACAATTATGGCGTGTGAAAAACGTAATATTAAGCTCCAAATTAAACTGAGAAATGATAGTGACGACGAGCGTAGCTTATCAGCACCACTGTGTAACGAATTAACAGACATTCACCATAGTAATTTGGTTATTGTGCATGGGGAAATGGACCAGGCGGCAAATAATGTTGCAGACAGTGAAACAATTAGTGAACAGGGAAGCATTATCGATCGATCGGTCGCTCGGCAACAGCTCGTCTCAGGAATCCGAAATGACAGGATACAATCTTGCAAATACTGTAGATTCAGGTTTTGCGTCCTCGCCGTTTTCTCAAATAAGTCAAGACACATTTTCTGCTTTTCAAAATGTGAATATTGCCGGTTCAAATACACTGCCGAATAGCACTGAGGAACATGTTTCAGACACCAGTGCATTGTTATTACAATTAATGCAAAAAATGGGACAAAAGCTTCAAAAATTAGACACAATGGAACAACACCAGAGGCAAACACAGCAACAAATGGAACACAATCAGAAACAGATTAAAGAAACACTTCAACAAACACGTGAAGATTTAACTACTGAGTTACATAACATCGAATCGAAATGTCAAAAATTCTGTAATGACGTAAAAACACAAATTTGTGAGCATTATCACGAGACCTTGCGCGCTAAAATTGACTCAGTTTGTAATGGTACTTGAATTACGTAACCATTACGGCACCTCACCTCAACCTCTCGATACCAGCAATATTCTACTGTGTTTCTGTAAAGTAGTTAACGTATTTCTGAGACAACATTCAGATCTGCTTTCATTAATGTAGAGGTACTTCGACACATCGATATGTTTATATTGCAATGGTATTATTCTTATGTGAATTCTTTCTTTTGTCACTATGATCTTTGACGTACTTGTAACAGAGACTAGAGAGTCAAATCTTGGTCGTTATGTTGAAAAGACGCAAATTGTAGTCAGTAACTTTAATAGTGAGGAAGATATTTTCAAGTATGTTTTATATTATGAAGTGATGTTTTGTGAGTTACGTGCTATTGCAACAAAAGTAATAAAAAAGAAGTGTAACTTAAATTCGGAGTGCCGATTACTTTTTTACATCACCATTGTGCTAACTTGCAAAAGTTTAATCTTCAAGAATGGTTTCGTTAAGCGCATCTATAAAACTTTTGAATATCGCAGAATATCAACTAGTCCTCTTTGCATTCGAGCTTGGAATCATCACCACCTAGATTTTCGACGATTGGGCCATGAGTTCACAACGAGACCAGCGTGGGAAACACGAAAAGATGAGTGCCTAGTTTATCCATTATTTCATGAGATGCCTTTATTAACTGTGCTCTAAGGACACCTGCCACATAATATAACTATGTTGTTGCCCGAAAATGCAATATTGAGCAGCGTGAGCAACACTACAATCATAATTAATTTTTGACCGTTGTTGTGGTAGGGTTTTTAGAAGTTGCATCTACCGATTCGGTTACGCAACTTCCAAAAACTCAGGAAAAATTAAAGGACACAGTAGATACTCTGAAAATTGGTTCAGAAAGACACATGGAGGAAATTAATTCATTCTCAGAGAATGTAGTCGAACTTTCGGATCAGCTAAATAATTTATCTACAAAGGTAGATGATAATCTGAATGACACAAGACCGGTAGTCTTTAATGACACAGAAGAGTACAGACAAATCAGGAAATTCAAACAAAATCAGAATCAAATTAATACGCAACACAAAAGAGAAATCCGGAAAGTACAAGATCAGTTGGCACAGGTAATACAAGAATTACATATTTCAGAAGAGACTCGCGCTCCAACACGGGAAGAGGGACTTAGAATTACGGAAAAGCCACAAAATAATAACACAGGGCATTTCGGAAATTATGAAAGAAATTGGCAAGGTGCACCGAATTTTGAGATGGAACCGCCGACACGATGTAACAATGACCGATACGCGACTCGCCGACACGATCACTTTGACTATAAGCTGTTCATTACTACACGTAAATTCAAAACATTTGAGAACTCTGGCAACGACTTTCCTCCCAACTGGTCATTGGAGCACAGATTAGAGTTTATGTGTGACTGCTTAGAGAATGAACCAGCTGTAAGAATGCGATCTGTCATTCACGATTGTCACAGTCAACGAGAATTTTATCATGCCTTCCTCTCAGCATATTGGTCTCAAGCTACTCAAGATCGCGTAAAACATAGCATCATGATGATGAAACACTTTGAACAATCTGAATTTTCCAGTCTTGTGAAATATTTTGAAGACATGTTGCACAAGAATCAGTACCTGCCAAACCCATACAGCCCCTCAGAACCCATCCACATTTGCTTAATCAAATTGCCTGAACATTTAAGACATATTATTTTGGCAGGACGTTGCAAAGACGACATTGAAGCTTTTCAGGAACTCTTACAAGAATTAGATATTGACACAGACAGTCGCAGGATGCGAAAACAGGAAAACAATCATTACAGGTCACATCCGTCACAATTCCGTGACGACAGAAACAATAACTGGACACGACAAGGCTATTCTTACAACGCAAATCGTGACCAAAGCAGACACAACCCATATGACAACCACTGGCGGAGTAACAATAATCACAGGGAAAGATCACCTCTCCATGGTGATGACTATGTCAGAGGCATTCAGAGACACAGACAATATGGGAACCAAAATAATTATTATCAAGGGAGACAGAACAATTTCAGATGCTACGGTCCACTGCGCAGTTACGATTCCGGGAGAAATTCTCCACCACATGACCAACAAAAAAGAAACTATGGAAACTACCGACATAACGACAGACCTGAATTTCATCAGAACTGGCGGGATTCAAACAGGGAAGGGCCCTCTCGGCAAGCTGAATTTATAGAAGTTAGGTCTCCTAATCCCAATAACGACGCGCGCCAACAAAGAGACAGTAGGCAATGACTCACACCGCTGGCAGCCACAAAACGTACTAATGAAGCTGACGACGTAGCTGTCGTGGCTAGTAATTACGTAAAAATGGAAGACATTAGGGACATCTTACTCCAGGAACACGACGTAAAACAGAACAACATTGCGTATCCTGTAATTCGCATTACAGTAAATGACGTAAAATCTACGGTAGTACTTGACTCTGGCAGTCCCATTTCAGTGGTTAGTGAAACAGCCTTTAGTAAATGCAACAAATCGAACGATTGTCCCACACTTCCGTTACGTAAGATTAAATTACAAGGTGCAATCTTTGGAAAAACTGTAGATGTACGCCAACAAACCAACTTAGAATTCTTTTGTCAAAGCCACAGCTTCTCTATGAACTTCTTTATCGTTCCATTATTGTCAACAGAAATTATATTGGGAGTAGACTTTTTGAATGAATACAAACCAATCTTAAGCTTTCACGATGCTGAAATAAGTTTAGAGAAAGAAGGTAAGTCAATAGCTTTGAAGTTTGAAGATTGGCTCTCAAACCATGACAAGGAAACTAATCGGCTTTACCTCCTGTTAGATAACAGTTCGGAACTTTCAGCGGAACTTTACACTAACAATCACTCTGCAAGTATTGACAGGGATGATATCGATGGCGTATTTGATACTAATGAGTTCATTCACAATAAAATTCAAACAACTGAGAATTGTAATGACACTGATAGGCAGGATCTTATTGCGATTTTACAAGCACATTCCACAGTTTTTACTCACAAAACAGGAACAATCAAGGGATTTCAATACCAATTTCGTGTTCGTGAGCATACTGAATTTTGTGTTAGACTATACGTAATTCCGGCACATTATAGTGACAGTCTTAGAACAGAAATACAATCTATGCTTGACGAGGGCATTATTGAGCCTGCATTCAGCTCATAGAACAATCCATTACATGTTGTTGAGAAGAATACTGGATCCATCAGGCTTGTCTTAGATTCAAGACAAATCAATACTATCATCATTCCTGAAACAGACAGGCTGCAAACGTTGGAAGAACTCCTTCAAAATTTTAATGGTGTAAAAGTGTTGTCTTTCATTGATCTCAGATCCAGCTTTTATCAGACCGAACTTCATCCAGAATGTATAAAATACACAGCTTTTCTTTGTTTCGGCGTTTGTTATCAATTTCGGAAACTTCCTTTTGGTTTGAACATTTCTTCGGCAGCATTCATTCGCGGGCTAAATTCCATATTACCTGAGTTCTTAAAACGTCTCATCACTTTATATGTGGACGATATTCTAATAGCAGAAGCCACATGGGAACAACATAATCGCATCCTCAACAGTTTGTTACGTATTTTTGCAGAATCTGGAATTACAGTTAACTTGGAAAAGTCTGAATTCTGTAGGTCAAAGGTAAAGGTTTTGGGACATATTATTTCTTCTGAAGGCATTCAGCCGGATCCTGAAAAGTTAGAAGCAATCAGAGCCATTCCAGTTCCATCCACAAAAAAACAAGTCCGCAGTTTTCTAGGTCTCGTAAATTTTTACCGTCGTGTTCTTAATATGCAAATTCTAGTTACACCAAAACTTAGTTCTCTCACTGGAAAAAATATTATTTGGAACTGGGATGAACAGGCACTGTTGGAATTCAATTCTTTGAAAGAAGCGCTACTTAACGCGCCAATACTACCTCATCAAGAGCTGTCACAAGATTTCTGCCTTAGCATGGATTCTTCTAAAGTCGGTCTTGGTGCCCATTTATTTCAGGAAGCCATAGAAAATGACGCTACCGTTCAGAAAAACATTGGTTTTGCTAGCTGAGTGCTAACAAAATCTGAAAAAAAAATTATTCCGTTACGGAATTAGAAGCTTTAGCTATCGTTTAGGCATTTAACAAATTCCGTTTCTTTCTTTCTGGTAAGCACGTAAAAGTATACATTGATCATCGTGCATTACAATTTATTATGTCTTCAAAATTAAATCATTACAGGTTAAAACGTTGGGCATTGTTTCTGCAAGGATTCCACTTCACAATAATCTACATTCCCGGCAAGAAGAACATTGTTGCGGACGCACTGTCACGCGCACCGGCTGGGCTTGAGAAAAGTAACACAGAAGGCGGCAACCTCGAAAAAAATTTCAGTATTCCTTACATTCAGAAAGTCGCCTTTGAAAACTTCATCACCACACCTTTAAAGGACATTGCTCATGAACAAGATAAAGACCCGATTTGGAAAAACATCAAAAGTAAATGGCATGAAAAGACACACACACAGATTCGGCACTATTATCTGGTTAGAAACAACATACTCTTCAAACGCTGCACTGTTGATGACAGGCTATGGGTACTTTGCATTCCTGACGATTTTGTTAATAAGCTCATTTGGTACATTCATTTCAACTACGCACATTTTGGTCCACGAAAATGTTATAATATTCTTCGGACGACTTGTCATTTTAACAATATGGAAAAGAGAATTCGAAGAGTCTTGTCTATTCGTAAACTTTGTCGAAAGGCTAAATCATCTACTATCTCACATCGTGCTCCATTGTTTCCTACCATTCCTTCTAAATTAAAAGAATTTGCTGCTGTTGATCTCTTGGGACCCCTTGAAAGAACATTGAATGGATTTTCGTACGTTTTAGTCGCTCTTGAAGTTATTTCAAAATTTGTTTCTTTCACACCGTTACGTAAAGCCACTGGACGGTCTATATCCAACGCCTTTGCTAAAAATTTCTTACGTGAAGTTGGACACGTCAGTAAAGTCATTTCAGATAACGGATCGCAATTCAGATCTGCTGTTTGGTCACTCATGCTTCAGAATCATAAAATCAAACCTGTTTTTATTTCATTGTACTCACCACATTGTAACCCGTCTGAACGAATTATGAAAGAAATCAATAAGTTTTGCAGACTTTATTATCGCGGAAAACATCAGTATTGGGACAGATATTTACACTTATTTCAAAATGTGCTCAATGAAATGCCTCATGAGTCCACTGCTTTACCATCTATTCTTGTATTGAAGAATGAAGAACCACCAAACAGAATCGGAGAGCTTGTACCTTTTCCGAATACACGTCAACTTCGACCCAAAGACATAATTGACTTGGCTCTTAAAAATATAAATTCTGCAGCAGACAAAAGGAGAAAACTAACGGTAAAGCAAATGCAAAGAAACTATATATTGGTCAGAAAGTTCTCATTAAAGCTCAATCATTGTCACATAAGAAGAAACACTTGAATCTCAAATTCTTTCTGGTTTACAATGGACCTATACCACATGATCATCGAGTTGAAGTTTAAACTCTGTGTACTATGAAGAGTAAAGGTTTACACCACATTTCACATGTAAAACCGTTTATTGAAAGATAATCTACTCTTTAACTTAGTATTTGCCATAAAATTTCTCGCTTCACGTTACTAGTACGCTCTGTCAGACTTAGAAACTGTTAACTTGCAACAATGTTTGAAGTTAACTATCCAGTCAAGAACCAAGAGGTCTTATTTAAATAGTAATTACGAATGCATTGTTATAGTGAACAGACGGCACAGTGTTGTTATTTGTGCATTCTTGCTTGTTAGTTGCACGATTACGTAACGAATATATGGCTTACATGCTTAGAACATATACTGCTAATGAGATTTTAATGCAACATTTTGGTTTACTTGAAAATACATTCTTTATTTGAAGTACTTTCTGTGAGATTAAAGATGACTTAGTATTTGGTTTCTTTGACAGCTACACCATTATATCACGATGCTACTAATGTGTGACACAATTTAAATTATTGCTTTTGCGCTGTATTTGTTTTCTATCTACACAGTTTTTCTGAATTCTTCTGGAAAGTGGAACATGTTTTAGTAGTAACTTTTGTGGTATAGCTACAATGAGACAGCCTTTTCGTAGCACAACAATACATACAGTACAGTACAGTACATCACGGAAATAAGCGTAATAACTACGATATCTACACGGAAAGCATTTCACTTATGTTTATGATGAGGTAAGTACATTGACTTCTGCAGAACTTTGCTTACGGAGGACGATAACTACGACACTTCCACAAAATTATCTTACAGCAAGACGCACATTTAGCGCTACAGGACACGCATTTGAGTAATTAAGTTTTGTACTTACAACATTTATTTTTTATGATTTTTGAATCACAAAGATACAAAGAAAGTTTTCAGTGATACATTTCATTCGATTGCTGTAATCTGTAACACCTGAGGGTATAATTACATTAATCCTCAAGGGGGTACACGCTCACTTTGTGTACCATATGTGTGGCAAGCACAAGGAGCCCTAGCTAAAATGGTATTTGCTTATACAACTTTACACATCGGTGCCATATTTCTCTAACACATAATTACACAGCTATCTGATCATTTAACTGAGAGAGACAAACATCAGTGACACGTGTTTACGCAATTTCACGGTTGGATAACTTCACACTTATGAAATTGCATTTTGTCTCTACTCTGTGAACTCTCCATACTTTTTCGGAACCATTTGATACTATGAGAGCTTTGAATGATGTATTTGCTATGGGATCATGATTTTTAAAGTACGTTTGAGGTAGATGACACTATTGAAATGAGCAGAGAATTTTTTTTAGGTTTTGAAATTATTGCAGAAAGCTACGACGTTTTTGGAGATTTGACTGAGGTGTTATCATATTATTATTATGAGGACGATGTGTATTATGCTGTTGAGGTAAGTTTATGATCAATAAGCTGATGCTCTATGAGAAATTTGATTATGCTATGTATTTATTATGACGAAATATTGAAGAAGTGTCGACGAATATGTATGTGTGTAAAAAGTAAGGAATAATGAGTAGTGGTTAGGGACTCTGATTTGTGAAAAAGGATGTTGGAAACCAAGAATCGCACTTCAAGAGTTGTGAACTGTGTGTACATGCCTGAATGTACCACAATGCTGGGGAAAATTTTTTGGACTCTGTTATATTTATAGGATTTTGTTTCTACACATTTGTAACGCAAATTCTCGACCTGTGAAATTTTTTTATATTGGACTGCCACTCTAGCGTAAACTGCTGTCATAAATATTTCGGTAAGAAAGCTAAGTGACCTTGATGTAACGCGTTGTGGGCGCCCAGCTGCACCAGTCGCCTGAAGAAAAAGCCATTAGGTGGAGTAAAAAGAGGCTATTAACCTCGCTATTGACATACCTTTGTAGAAAGCATCGCGAATATGACACGCTATTACTTGGAAACATATGATTGTACTGTGGAGCTCGTACTTTGTGCTACTTACTGAAATGCTTATGAATTGATGGGAAATATTCTTACATCTGCACACCTGCTAATGACAAGTGTCTTTCTACGAGAGTTGAGAGAATTTCTACTGACTTATGAAATGCCACATGGCTATTGAATGATATTTTTATGCTTCGCTTTACATAGTTGCTTATTTCATTTGATATCTGGCTTCCAGCTGTGTTGCAGCATTGGTTTTATAAAATAAAAGTAAATTCCAGAATGAGATTTTCACTCTGCAGCAGAGTGTGCCCTGATATGAAACTTCCTGGCAGATTAAAACTGTGTGCCGGACCGAGACTCGAACTTGGGACCTTTGCCTTTCGTGGGCAAGCGCTCTATCAGCTGAGCTACCCAAGCACAACTCACACCCCGTCCTCACAGCCTTACTTCTGCCAGTACCTGGTCTCCTACCTTCCAAACTTTACAGAAGCTTCTGTAAAGTTTGGAAGGTAGGAGACAAGGTACTGGCAGAGGTAAGGCTGTGAGGACGGGGCGTGACTTATGTTTGGGTAGCTCAGTTGGTAGAGTACTTGCCCACAAAAGGCAAAGGTCCTGAGTTCAAGCCTCGGTCCGGCACACAGTTTTAATCTGCCAGGAAGTTTCATATCGGCGCACACTCCGCTGCAGAGTGAAAATCTCATTCTGGAAACATCCCCCAGGCTGTGACTAAGCCATGTCTCCACAATATCCTTTCTTTCAGGAGTGCTAGTTCAGCAAGGTTTGCAGGAGAGCTTCTGTAAAGTTTGGAAGGTAAGAGACGAGGTACTGGCAGAAGTAAGGCTGTGAGGACGGGGCATGAGTCGTGTTTGGGTAGCTCAGGTGGTACAGCGCTTGCCCGCGAAAGGCAAAGGTCCTAAGTTCGAGTCTCGGTCTGGCACACAGTTTTAATCTGACAGGAAGTTTCAAAATTAAATGCATTTGCTAATGTGAACACTTTCTGTCAACAGATTTATTAAATAACAATTTTATGATCCACATTCTTCGAAAAAGGAGCACTTGGAAAGGAAAGAACAATAAGAAGGGACTAATAACAGTAACTGCATACATAATTTTCTTTTCAAGTACTTGATAATTTTTTTGTAGAATAAGTTGTTATGGTGCACCACTTTAATGACATAGACATTAAGATGTGAACAGATATTTCCCTTATCTGCATTGTTGTCTTTATTGTACAATTTTTTCTGCTTGTGGGTTTGTCATGTTTAAATATAAGTTATTGCATTTGCTGCTGCTGTTTGCCAGGCATAGTACTACTGAATTTCACGTTGTATTATTCTGTTAAGCCAGTTTTACTACTGATTTATTTTTCTTGTTTGCTGCACTTTGCCTTATATTAGTTGTGATATTGCATTTTCTTTGCTAATTTAGATATACTGCTGCTTGCTTTGCCAATTTGCATTTTTTTGTCATTGCTGTTTGTGTTAATTGTTTTGTGCTGCTGCATTGCCTCATCCCTTAGTTTATGCATCTGAGCTCAGTAGATTTAAGTTAGCTTAAAAGGGGTAGGCTATATAAGAGAATGAGTTGTGATGAATTGGAAGAAATGCATTGAGAAGTTGTACGAAAAAAGTTTGTAAAAAAAGGTACTGTACAATGATGAATAATTATTTTGAAAGAGGATATGAATAGAATAGAGAAATCAGGTATAGATAGGACGATTTGGGAATAATGATGAACGAAGGGAGATCTCCAAGAAGTAAAAAAAGTTATGTTAGCAAAATTCTGCAGTAAAACAAACCCTATCCTTTCCTTTTGTGTTATTCCGCTATGCATTTGCATATCCTTGTGTATTTGTGTTTTTCCTGTCTTTATGTGTTTATCTGATAAGAGTTATGTTGTAGAATTTTTCTAATACTAAACTACATTCACTATGACGAGGAATACTGTTATACTCAAATATAATTTGCATTAATACTATGTTACTTACTTCGTAAAGATGTTTAGAGATTATTTATTCTGTTTTGTCTTAATGTTCATGTGTGAAGTTGATGTTTCAAAAGTTATTCTGATCTTTTATGTATTTAGTTATGTCATAATTCATGTAACACCGATGTATATGTTATTTCGATTCTTTTGTAAAGCCCGTATTACTACAAATGTCATCTGTATTTTGTACCTTTGTATTTGTATTCTCATGTTATAAAATTGTAGTTGACACCAGTTCATCAAATTAAGTAACTTGTAAGCATTCATTTCAGTGCACACATTTCTGTCGGTCATAGTATACGCACAATATGTGAGAAGTTGGGACTGTTAGTGTTTACACATGTGTTGATAATTCAGCAAGGGACTGGTTAACAGCATTGCTGGCTCTAAGGACATACCAAAAAGTTTGTGAGTGCACAAGTGGTAGTTTATGGACTTGCTACATGGTCCGCAAGACTCTTTGATGGTGATTGTGCACCTGCACAGTCGCAACAGATGGCTGCTGGCCGTCTCTACAAGGACTGCAGTGGGTCTGCACCTTTGATGGATCACCAATACCATACTCTCTACCAGGACTACAGTGCGTCTGGTCTGTGATGATCTACCTACCAATATTCTTCAAAACTTCGACTGACTCTGCTGTGGGTTTGCTCTGTTGTGGCCCTTTACCTGTCTGCATGTCAAGAGTCAGCACTGTCTTTCCGTTGGAAGGACAACACTATTTCTTCAAGACCGCATGGAAATCCATTACTTCTGTGTGCATTTTCTTTTACTGCTCAGGCTTTGAGGGAACAAAAACTGTAATTACTACTGTGATGAATGATCAGGACTGTCTTCATGAGAACAATTTTTGCTTTTGACCAACATTGTAACCACAAGTGTGTGCATTTGATATACACTCCTGGAAATGGAAAAAAGAACACATTGACACCGGTGTGTCAGACCCACCATACTTGCTCCGGACACTGCGAGAGGGCTGTACAAGCAATGATCACACGCACGGCACAGCGGACACACCAGGAACCGCGGTGTTGGCCGTCGAATGGCGCTAGCTGCGCAGCATTTGTGCACCGCCGCCGTCGGTGTCAGCCAGTTTGCCGTGGCATACGGAGCTCCATCGCAGTCTTTAACACTGGTAGCATGCCGCGACAGCGTGGACGTGAACCGTATGTGCAGTTGACGGACTTTGAGCGAGGGCGTATAGTGGGCATGCGGGAGGCCGGGTGGACGTACCGCCGAATTGCTCAACACGTGGGGCGTGAGGTCTCCACAGTACATCGATGTTGTCGCCAGTGGTCGGCGGAAGGTGCACGTGCCCGTCGACCTGGGACCGGACCGCAGCGACGCACGGATGCACGCCAAGACCGTAGGATCCTACGCAGTGCCGTAGGGGACCGCACCGCCACTTCCCAGCAAATTAGGGACACTGTTGCTCCTGGGGTATCGGCGAGGACCATTCGCAACCGTCTCCATGAAGCTGGGCTACGGTCCCGCACACCGTTAGGCCGTCTTCCGCTCACGCCCCAACATCGTGCAGCCCGCCTCCAGTGGTGTCGCGACAGGCGTGAATGGAGGGACGAATGGAGACGTGTCGTCTTCAGCGATGAGAGTCGCTTCTGCCTTGGTGCCAATGATGGTCGTATGCGTGTTTGGCGCCGTGCAGGTGAGCGCCACAATCAGGACTGCATACGACCGAGGCACACAGGGCCAACACCCGGCATCATGGTGTGGGGAGCGATCTCCTACACTGGCCGTACACCACTGGTGATCGTCGAGGGGACACTGAATAGTGCACGGTACATCCAAACCGTCATCGAACCCATCGTTCTACCATTCCTAGGCCGGCAAGGGAACTTGCTGTTCCAACAGGACAATGCACGTCCGCATGTATCCCGTGCCACCCAACGTGCTCTAGAAGGTGTAAGTCAACTACCCTGGCCAGCAAGATCTCCGGATCTGTCCCCCATTGAGCATGTTTGGGACTGGATGAAGCGTCGTCTCACGCGGTCTGCACGTCCAGCACGAACGCTGGTCCAACTGAGGCGCCAGGTGGAAATGGCATGGCAAGCCGTTCCACAGGACTACATCCAGCATCTCTACGATCGTCTCCATGGGAGAATAGCAGCCTGCATTGCTGCGAAAGGTGGATATACACTGTACTAGTGCCGACATTGTGCATGCTCTGTTGCCTGTGTCTATGTGCCTGTGTTCTGTCAGTGTGATCATGTGATGTATCTGACCCCAGGAATGTGTCAATAAAGTTTCCCCTTCCTGGGACAATGAATTCACGGTGTTCTTATTTCAATTTCCAGGAGTGTATTTGTTAGAGTTAATATAAATTTTTTTAATAAATATGTATTGGCCATTGCCCAAAACAGTTTGTAAAATTTTTTGTGGGGAACATGAGGGCTATGTAAGTAGGCTGTTTAGGTTTTTATGTTGGTAACGTCACGTAGCGCTCTGTATGAAAATCACTGGCTGTGCTGTGTGCAATCTGTGGCTGGTTGGCATTGTTGGAATATTCCCTGTTGTAGTGTTGGGCAGTTGGATGTGAGCCGCCAACAGTGGTGGATGTGGGGAGAGAGATGGCAGGATTTTGAGAGCGGACGATCTGGACGTGTGTCCATCAGAAAGAGTAAATTTGGAATACTGGATATCATGAACTTTTGAACATTATTAAGGTAAATACATTGTTTGTTCTCTATCAAAATCTTTCATTTTCTAACTATGCCGATCAGTAGTTAGTGCCTTCAGTAGTTAGAATCTTTTATTTAGCTGGCAGTATTGGCGCTCGCTGTATTGCAGTAGTTCGAGTAACGAAGATTTTTGTGTGGTAAGTGATTCATGAAAGGTTTGGGTTATTGTTAGTCAGGGCCAGTCTTTTGTAGGGATTATTGAAAGTCAGATTGCGTTGCGCTAAAAATATTGTATGTCGGTTTAGTGTTGATCAGAATAAGTAAAGAGAGAAATGTCTGAGTACGTTCAATTCTACTCAGCTGTTTGAAAATCGAATAACGTAAGAGGTTTATCAGCACACTAATTCGTTAATTTTTCTAACAAAAGAAATCCACTACTGTACAGCTACACTAATGATGACAAACAGTTGGAGACAGCGTCTACCGTAAAATATCTATGCGTAACTATCCAGAGCGACCTAAAGTGGAATTTCCATATAAAACAGATAGTCGGAAAAGCAGATACCAGACTCAGATTCATCGGAAGAATCTTAAGGAAATGTAACTCATCCACGAAAGAAGTGGCTTATAAGGCGATTGTTCGCCCGATTCTTGAGTACTGTCCATCTATCTGGGCTCCCTGTCACGTAGGACTGATAGAGGAGATAGAGAAGATCCAACGATGAGCGGCGCGTTTCGTCACAGGATCGTTTAGCTGGCGAGAGAGCGATACGGAGATGCTAAACAAACTCTACTGGCAGACGTTACAAGATTGACGTTGTGCATCACGGGGAGATTTACTATGAAAATTTCGGGACAGCACTTTTCAGGAGGAGTCAGACAACATATTACTTCCACTCACATACATCTCGCGTATTGACCACGAGGAGAAAATTCGAGAAATTAGAGCCAGTACAGAGGCTTACCGACAATTATTCTTCCCTCGCACTATTCGCGAGTGGAACAGGGTTGGAGGGATCAGATAGTGGTACCGAAAGTACCCTCCGCCACACACCATTAGGTGGCTTGCGATGTACGATGTAGATGTAGATGTATGACACTCCATTGAGGTAATCCGGAAATCAGCTTTACATCTATCGATTTTGTTCTTGTAACGAGGCACCGTTTTAACAAAATACTTGAAAAATATCTCGGAACAACCTCCAGTCTGAGTTTGGATTCACCTTGTAGACTGCCCATTCTGACGTACACCGATCAGCCATAACATTATGACCACCTTCCTAACAGCCAGTATGCCCACATTTGGCACGGCCAACAGCAGCGACTCGTCGTTGCATGGAAGCCATGAGGTATTGGTAGGTCACTGGAGGGAGCTGGCACCACAACTGCACACACAACTCACCTAATTCCCATAAATCCCGGCGAGGGGGGCGATGAGGTCTGGCGCCAAGTTCAATCGCATCCCAGATGTGTTCGACCGGGTTCAGATCTGGCAAGTTATGGGACCAGCATATCAATTGGAACTCGCTACTGTGATTCTCCAAGCACTCCACCACATTCCTGGCTTTGTGACATGGGGCATTATCTTGCTGAAAAATGCCAGGGCCGTCGGGAAACATGATCGCCACGAAGGGTGTACGTGGTCTGCAACCAATGTACGATACTCCTTGGCCGTCACGGTGCCTTGCACGAGCTCCACTGGACCCGTGGATGCCCACGTGAATGTTCCCCAGAGCATAATGAAGCCACCGCCAGCTTGTCTCTGCCCCGCAGTACTGGTGTCGAGGAGCTGTTCCTCTGGAAGACGACGGGTTCGCGCCCTCCCATCGGCATGATGATGAAGATATAGGGATTCGTCAGACCGTGCAACGCTTTGCCACTGCGCCAATGTCCATTGCAGTTGGTCACGTGTCCATTTCAGTCGTAGTTGCCGACGTAGTGATGTTAATATTGGCACACGCGTGGGTCGTCGGCTGCGGAGCCCCGTCGTCGGGAGTGTTCGGTGCACTGTGTGTTCAGACACACTTGTACTCTGTCCAGCATTCAAGTCTGATGTTAGTTCCGCCACAGTTCGCCGATCGTCCTGTTTGACTAGTCTGCCCAGCCTACGACGTCCGACATCTGTAATGAGGGGTGCCCGTCCGACCCTTCGATGTCTGGACGTGGTGTCACCTCGGTTTCGCCACGTGTTGAAGACACTTTCCACAGCACTCCTCGAACACCCGACAAGTCGTGCAGTTTCTGAAATGCTCTTGCCGAGCCTCAGGGCCATCACAATCTGCCCTCCAAACAGATCACACGCCTTCCCCACTCAGCACGCTGACTGATACCGCATGCACCGTGTGTGTGCCTGACTAGCAGTCATTCCTCGCCAGGTGCTGCTGCTACCGCCTGGATAGGTTTTTATCGATAGCAGGTCGATGATCATTAATGTCCTGACTGATCAGTCTATAGATGTCCGCCCCCGATAGCTGAGTGGTCAGCGTGACAGAATGTCAATCCTAAGGGCCCCGGTTCGAATCCCAGCTGTGTCGGAGATTTGCTCCGCTCAGGGACTGGGTGTTGTGTTTGTCCTAATCGTCATCATTTCATCCCCACCGACGCGCAGGTCGCCGAAGTGGCGTCAAGTCGAAAGACTTGCACCGGCGAACGGTGTACCCGACGGGAGGCCCTAGTCACACGACATTAACATTTAGTCTATAGATGCTACACCTCTGCAAGTTCGAGCTGGTCGCGGAAAGCAGGTGGTGAAAAGGAGTGAACCCAACAGGTCGATAAACTACTGACGCGGAGCGCCGAAAAACGGAATGAGCCGTAGGAAGAGGCAACACCGTGTCTTTTCAATAGATGCCTCGTGAATCGAGAGAAACGTCTACACCTAATTGTGGAAGCAACCTTAAGCCTGTTACGGAGGGGGTTTTTGATACTACTGTCACTTCCCACAATCTCTGTTAAATTCGCAAGTAGGGCGTGGAAGGATGCATGCATTCATATTACTCATTGTGGCTATTTCGCGAGGAGTATCTTGGAGGGAGAAGCTTCTTCAAACGTACGCTCTCAGAATGTTTACACATTACCACTCCTCGATGCACGACGGCTTTGAGGGCCAGCCACAGCAGTTTGTTGAGCATCTCCGCGACGATCTCGTGCTCACTAAGCGGCGGCAGCGCTTTGTTGGATAGCCGCCCCCTCTCTCAGTTCGACCTGGTGAGGGCCCCACACTGACCAACAATACTCGAGAACTGGTCTCAACAATTATTACTAGGCCACTTCTTTAATGGATGAAATAAAATTCCTTGAGCTATTTACAATGAATATCAGGCAGGCATTTGCTTCTCTTACAATACGTTTTATGTGCTCATTTCACATCGCGCCACTCTGGATGGTTACTCTTAGTTATTTTACAGTTTTTACGGTTTCCACTTGAAAGTTGCATGTTTTTTCCTCGGATCGCATGGCCAATATGATCTTGATCTGCGCTATGTGATGTTGCTATAAAAATGTTGATGCTTATTGCGTCTGAATACTGCAATGTCATTAGCCAAATCACCGTGAAACAACATACACGAATGTTATAATCCTAGGGGAAGTCATCAGAAATCTCCCTAGTCAATAAACAAATCTATAATTATAGAAGACGAGTGAGTGAAATGCTTGTTACCTGCAATGTATAATAAGTAATTGATAATTGGAATCGACCGATATGCATAACAATAATACCGTCACAGTCAGAACAACAAACTTACGCATATTTGTTATTAGATGGTCGCTTAATCGTGGAAAAGTTGTTAGACAGTTGAAGGATCTTGAAATTTAAGTCAAGTGTGCTTATAACAGATTTTAGTTTGCTCTATTTGAAGGAAAAAATTTACAAGAAGTTGAGAGAGAACAAATTTCTCAAAAATCTCGATCGAATTTACACAAAATGGTGCTAACACTGCTGGGACGTACCAAATCGTATGGAAGACTGCGTGGAGGAAACGCAACAAGATATTCTTATTTGGGCAGCTTATGAATTCAAAGTTAATAAGACGAAAACACAAATTAAAAGTCACGTCGGCAACTAAAGTCGCGTACCAGATCAAGTAAGTAGCGAGCTGCTCAGAATGTGGATAGTGCTCCCGTGGATTACAACACTTACATTTCCCCAAGTCAGCAGAGTGCACGCCCTTAAACACCAGACAGCAGCTGGGAGATGAAAAGCACCGAATTTTATCCTCCCTCCTCAACTCTCTACCTTCCAAAAATCACTACAGGGAGGGGACGACTCAGTGCTGTCGCCAAAGTGACAAACGAGAGTACGCATATTGCATGAAAAAAAAACAGGGGTTAGCAGAAGAAACTTCCCACTCTTTTGGCATACAAAACATGCATTCACAAACATAAACACAAGGTTGATAGCAGCCTGGACCAGTCAACTCGATTGGTCGGCTTTTTCACGCCAAGCGTTGTTGCCGTAGAGTGACATTCGTTTGGATACAATGGAATCTTTGGAGCGAAAGTAACCGACCTTCTCTCACCGGCCAGGCAGCAGTACAGCATCTCATCCTTTGATGGTCGTGGAGAAAAGGCAAAAATGTGCTGCTCAATTATTCTCTGGGGACAGCAGTGGTGGCACAGCATCCTCTTCCCTCAACGCGGACAGTCAATGGCTCTGCCCACAAAAGCAAGGAGCATGTTGCAGCCCCAATTCTGTGAAACCTTCCCATCTCCCTGCGGAGGCTCACCTCTCCTAATGAGGTACACTGCCTGCCTTCTGCCGACGAACAGAAACCTGAGATCACACCAGCAGTGCACCTTCCCATTGATAAAAATGTTAAGCTTTGCTCCCTAGCAAACATGGCCAGTACGCAGAATAACATAACTACAACAAAATGTGCAGAAAAATGAAACAATATTGCTTAGAGGAATGGGATAGTAATATATCAAACAGTAATGGACCTCTCGCATATTTATATGCAATGTGTTTCACTCATTTACATTCAGGGTTATCAACTGTCAGTTCCTGCACTGATCATCGATCCTCTGAAAGTCTTACCGCAATCTGCTACAGCGTTTTGGCATATCAGCTCTCCTATTAACAATACCAAGACAGCATTCTGTGGCCGCCTGTTCATTTCATTTGCAGTCCACCATGTCTCTGCTAGAAAGGTAGGCCATCAAGTTTGCAACACAAGTGTAAGAGAATAGTTGGGCTTCTTAAGAAGTGCCAGCCAATGACAGGATGGTCATCCCCGCACGCTACTTCCCTGTGTCGTTAATTTTTAGTAATTCCTTATATTAAATTCGTGCTTTATTTTTTCAGTCAATCTTGACTGTGTTACGCTAATGTTTCTCCCTTATAATTATCTCTGTTTTTTATGATTTGCTGAGAGAATGTTTGGAGTAAGCCACTCGTGGGGGGATTGTGAGATGTTCTTGCTACTCGTGGAAGCCTACATGTATGTGTCTTGCACTACTAGATGATCACTATAGAAAATCTGCACTGCCTTTACCCACAAGCAGTATCACTCATTCGCGGTATCCGTTCTGCGAATCGTATAGAACCAAACGCAGAAAATCCAAATGCGTACCATATTTATTTTTAATATCTTCGTGGCAGGATTGTATCTTTACAGTATGCATTTCTATCGACACGTTAACTATTAATCTCTAGAGTTGGATGAGCTATTCTCATGTACAGGATACAAACACGGGATGAAATGGGCCCCATGTTACATCTACCAACATCTCTCAACAGCGAACGATAAAGGCATCTACAGTCTGATTATGTGCAAATGTTTGACCACCTACAGCACGCCACAGGCGATCTATAATTTCAGCTGACCATACAGCAACCCACCGCTTCCAAGTTGTGTGAGAACAGTTTAAATGACGTCCACCTAATGGAGGGAAGCACGACTCCTCGCCTCTGTCATCAGTACAAGAGATGGCGTCTTTCGCTACTGTTCGTAAGTGCATATCTAATTTTCACGCATCCGCATATTCAAGTTGTGGTCGCTATGTAGCGGAGTTCTTTGCGTACTCAGTTTGCTACGATACACAGACAGCACCTAAAGAATGAATTCTTTGGAAACTGACATCATACAGTTTGAATCTACGATCTAAATCTCCTTCGTAAACCTTTTTTAGTTAAAAGTTTAAAAACTCTCCAGACAATAGGATAACTGCACTCTAAGAAAAAATGAGACAAAGTCATGGCCCACGAAGGAATTATGTATTCTCCGAATGGGACTGAAACCGGTGGATGTGATGTACGTGTACTGACAAACAAATGACCACAACGTCAGAATTATTGGGTGATTTATTCGAGAGAAAGAGCTTCATAACTCGAGCAATTCAATAACGCGTTGGTCCACGTCTGGTCCTTGTGCGCCTTTACATTGACTGATACACTAGTTGGATGTCCTCACGAGTGATACGCCAAATTCTGTCCAATTTGTGTGCTAGAGCGTCAAAATCTCGAGTTGATTGGAGGCCCCTGCCCATAATGCTACAAACGTTCTCAATTGGGGGGGAGATCCGGTGTCCTTCCTGGCCAAGGCACAGTTTGGCACGCACGAAGATAAGCAGTAGAAACTCTCGTTACGAATGGTCGGGCATTATCTTCCTGACATGTAAGCCCAGATGGCTTGTCATAAGGGCAACAAAGTAGGGCGTAGAATATCGTCGACGTATTTCTGTTCTGCGGATAACAACCAAAGGGATCTTGCTATAAAAACAAATGGCACCCCGTACCATCACTCCCTGTCGTCTGGACGAAAGGCGGGCGACTATCAAATTGGTATCCCACAGCTGTCCGGGACATCTCCAGACGTGTCTTCGTTGCTGATCGGGGCTCTGTTCGAAGCGGGAACCCATCACTGAAGATATTCTACACCAGCCAATGAGATTACAGGCCGAAGACTTGTCTGGAGATGCCGTGGATAGCGATGGGAGACCAGTCTGATAGTCACCCGCCGTACGGCCCGACAACCAGAAGTGTTGGTCTGGGGTGGCATTTGTTTTCATAGCAGGATCGCTCTGGTTGCCGCCCTTACGGCACAGCGGTGCGTCGACGGTACCCCACGCACAGTTTTGTGGCCAGACGTACTGGGCTCACATTTCAGCGGGACAATGTCGCCCGCACACAGCGAGGGTTTCCACTACTCGTCTTCGTGCTTGCCAAACTACACTTTGGCCAGCAAGGTCGCCGGATCTCTCCCAATTGCGAATTTTTGGTGCATTATGGACGGGGCCCTCCAACCACCTCGAGATTTTGACCATCTAACGTGCCAACTGGGCAGAATATGGGACGATATCCGTAGGGAGGATATCCGACAACTCTGTCAATCAATGCCAGGCAGAATAGCTGCTTGCGTGAGGTGGACCAACGCGTTATTGACTTACTCAGTTTTGTGGAACTCTTCTCTCGGATAAAAATGCAACTTTTCTGAAATTTTTGTCATTTGTTTATCATCTACCGATTTTCGAACAATTCCGATAATTCCTCCGTGGTGTCTTTTTTTGTCTTAGAGTGTATATGGAAAGAGTAAAACTATTAATATTCAAACCTGAAGATAATTTAGAAGTCTGTATCTACGTACAATCGATTTAAATTGGACATAGGTTACTACTTCTCAGACATCACATTTGAAGGAACAATATCGATGGATGTGTAGGTAATTTCAGAAGTACTCCAAAGAAGTAGGATAGGACTATTCCTGTTTATCGTATATATCAAGTATCTAGTGGAAAACGTCGAAGTCTTCCACGATGCTGTTCTCAGATGATGCGGTTGACTCTATAAGAAAGTATCAATGACAGAAGACTGTGGCGAATTGCAGGGAGACGTGCAGAGGATTGACGACCGGTGCATGGTCTAGCAATTGACCGTGAACGTAAATAAATTAACGTAGAGAGCATAAATAGAGGAAGAAATCCGGTTCTGTACGATTAGACTAATGTCAATAAGTCACTGGAAAATATCCAGGAGGAACCATAGTGGGTGACAAACAATCGAATAACCACATAAAGCAATTAGTAGGAGAAGCAGATGCCAGGCTCAGAGACACCGGATGAATCTTAAGGATCTGTAATTCATGAATTACAGATCCTTAAGATTCATCCGCGAAAGACATGGCTTACAAAACATTTATTCGAGTGATGCTCGAATAAAGTTCCTTAGTCTGGGACCCTTACCAGTTGGGATTAATAGAAAAAAAAAAGAGAAGACCCAGTGAAGAGCAGCGCGGTTCCTCACGGGATCATTGCTGTGATGCTAAGCAACTCGAGTTATAGACGCTACAGGAGAGATGTTGTGCATCACGGAGAGGTTTATTATTGAAATTCCGAGAGAGCACGGTTCTTGTAAAGGTCGCGCCACTCATTACATGCTCCCACATACGTCTCGCTAAATTATCACAATAAAAAAAATCAGAGAAATTGGAACTCTTACGGAGGTTCGCCGACAACCATTCTTCCCATGCGCCATTGGAGAATGGAACAGAGAATGGGGCACGGATGGTGATACCAGAAGTACTCCCCACCTCATACCGTAAAGCGACTTCTAGTGTATCAGAGACTCGGCTAATCTTTTATCTGTCACCCGAGGAGACACTCTAAGGCGAAAACAGCTATAAGAAAGACGTCAGCCTTACTCACAAAATTCTAAGAGACCACGTTTCATAATGAGTCAAGAAAAATATTACTTTACCCAAAAGATTTCTCGCGAAGTGACCACGTCACTAAAATTAGAGAAAGTCCGGCTCGTGCAGAAGGGTACCGAAAATCTTTCTTCTCGCGTGCTATCTTCGAATGGCATAGGAAAGGGAGGAGGATTATGTGGGTACACTTTGTGTTCTCCCCAAAAACCCAGTTGCATTACTTTCACGTTACTCGCCGGAAACTGACGATTTATTTAGAATAATTACACTTAAATCACACTGGATTTTGTATCACTCGGTTTAAATTCACTTTCACGAATAATCATGCCATACGATGACTTTTAGAGCAGATACACTGAGGTGACAAAAGTCATGGGATAGCGATATGCACATTTAGAGATGGCGGTAGTGTCTCATACACGAAGTGCATCGGCGGAGCTGTCATTTGTATTCAGACGATTCATGTGAGAAGGTTTACGTCGTCATTATAGCCACACGATGGTAATTAACAGACTTTAAACGCGGAATGACAGTTGGAACTAGATGCGTGGGACATTCAATTTTGGAAACTGTTAGAGACTCGAATATTCCGAGATCCACAGTGTGAAGACTGTGACGAGAATACCAAATTCCAGACATTACCTCTCATCACAGACAACGCAGTATCCGACAGCCTTCACTTAGCGACCGAGAGCAGCGGAGTTTTTAAAGAACTGTCAGTGATAACAGACAACCAACACTGCGTGAAATAACCGCAAAAATCTATGTAGGACGTACGACAAACGTCCGCTAGCACAGTGCGGCGGAATTCGGCGTTAATGGGCTACGGTAGCAGACGACTGACGCGAGTGCCTTTGCTAACAGCACGACATGGGCTCGTGTCCATATCGGTTGGACCCTAGACCACTCGAAAGCCACGACCTGGTCAGATAAGTCCCGATTTCAGCTGGCTAGAACTGACGGTAGGGTTCGAGTGGGGCGCAGATTCCGCGAGGCCACGGATTCGACAAGGCATTTTGCAAGCTGGCGATGGCTCCATAATGTGGGCTGTGTTTACACGGAATCTACATCTACATCTATACTCCGCGAGCCACCTTACGGTGTGTGGCGGAGGGTACTTATTGTACCACTATCTGATCCCCCCTTCCCTGTTCCATTCACGAATTGTGCGTGGGAAGAACGACTGCTTGTAAGTCTCCGTATTTGCTCTAATTTCTCGGATCTTTTCGTTGTGATCATTACGCGAGATATATGTGGGCGGTAGTAATATGTTGCCCATCTCTTCCCGGAATGTGCTCTCTCGTAATTTCGATAATAAACCTCTCCGTATTGCGTAACGCCTTTCTTGAAGTGTCCGCCACTGGAGCTTGTTCAGCATGTCCGTAACGCTCTCGCGCTGACTAAATGTCCCCATGACGAATCGCGCTGCTTTTCGCTGGATCATGTCTATCTCTTCTATTAATCCAGCCTGGTAAGGGTCCCATACTGATGAGCAATACTCAAGAATCGGACGAACAAGCGTTTTGTAAGCTACTTCTTTCGTCGATGAGTCACATTTTCTTAGAATTCTTCCTATGAATCTCAACCTGGCGCCTGCTTTTCCCACTATTTGTTTTATGTGATCATTCCACTTCAGATCGCTCCGGATAGTAACTCCTAAGTATTTTACGGTCGTTACCGCTTCCAATGATTTACCACCTATGGCATAATCGTACTGGAATGGATTTCTGCCCCTATGTATGCGCATTATATTACATTTATCTACGTTTAGGGAAAGCTGCCAGCTGTCGCACCATGCATTAATCCTCTGCAGGTCCTCCTGGAGTACGTACGAGTCTTCTGATGTTGCTACTTTCTTGTAGACAACCGTGTCATCTGCAAATAGCCTCACGGAGCTACCGATGTTGTCAACTAAGTCATTTATGTATATTGTAAACAATAAAGGTCCTATCACGCTTCCCTGCGGTACTCCCGAAATTACCTCTACATCTGCAGATTTTGAACCGTTAAGAATGACATGTTGTGTTCTTTCTTCTAGTAAATCCTGAATCCAATCACAAACCTGGTCCGATATTCCGTAAGCTCGTATTTTTTTCACTAAACGTAAGTGCGGAACCGTATCAAATGCCTTCCTGAAGTCCAGGAATACGGCATCAATCTGCTCGCCAGTGTCTACGGCACTGTGAATTTCTTGGGCAAATAGGGCGAGCTGAGTTTCACATGATCTCTGTTTGCGGAATCCATGTTGGTTATGATGAAGGAGATTTGTATTATCTAAGAACGTCATAATACGAGAACACAAAACATGTTCCATTATTCTACAACAGATTGACGTAAGCGAAATAGGCCTATAATTATTCGCATCTGATTTATGACCCTTCTTGAAAATGGGAACGACCTGCGCTTTCTTCCAGTCGCTAGGTACTTTACGTTCTTCCAGCGATCTACGATAAATTGCTGATGGACTGGGTCCTCTGGTCCAAGTGAACCTATCATTGACTGAAAATCGTAATGTTCACCTACTTGTAGATCATTTGAAGCAATTCACGGACTTCGTGCCAATGCGCCATGTTATCGGGCCACAGTTGTTCGCGATTGGTTCGAAGAACATCCTGGACAGTTCTAGCGAATGATCTGGCCACCCAGATCACCTGACACGAATCCCATCGAACATTTATGGGACGTAATCGAGAGGTCAGTTGGTGCACTAAATCCTACACTGGCAACACTTTCGCATTTATGGACGGCTGCAGAGGCAACATAGCTTACCATTTCTGCAGAGGACTTTGAACGACTTGTTGAGTCCACGCCACGTCGTGTTGCTGCCCAACTTCGGCCGAGAGGAGGTCTGACACGATATTAGGAGATATCCCATGACTTTTTTCATCTCAGTGTACGTAAATGTAGATCGGATAGTGTTATCTGTTTGTGAATCAGGTTCGTATTGTGGAAGTGTGTGTGTGTGTGTGTGTGTGTGTGTGTGTGTGCCCTGCAAGGAAACTGTTTCAAGTGCTACAGGAAGAACAGCAGCTTTTACAGCAGCACTGCAGTAATAAATTGTGGCGAAACGCAGCTGGCAGAACAAATGTTGCTTGCCTTTAGTCAGTTGCATACTAACAGTCCTAACATAAAAATCACTACTATGATATTAATAGCAGCAGAGGACTGAAAAATGAACATTAAATATGTCCCTGTAGTCTCAGTTTGCATACTCAGTGATTGGCACGTTTGTTGTAAGACAAGTGTCAAGGAAAGCATTCCGAATATTTAGTGTTAGAATGAAGTTACAGGTTGGCGTCCAGCGCGCGCTGTAGTGTCGCCAGTGGCCGCTTAGCAGCGTGTATCCCGGTTTTTCTCCCGCCGTATAGGCAGCGCGTGACTCAGGCCGCCCCAAGGCCACGAGCGATAAAATTCCAGTCAAGTGTGGATGCGTGCGGCTTCACCAAGGACGCAGCTAGCGGCCATATAGCTGACAATGCCTATACCAGCTGCGGGGCAAATAACAGACTGCCTCACATCTCTACTTCATAGCTCCAGGCAGGAGATACGGAAGCAGAGGGATCCGGTTTCAAAGCTACCACGATTATTTGTTCTGTGTCTAGAAAGAGCTAGCTTTTTCTTCTCCAGCCACACACAGAGCGTTAGTAGCATACTGTGGTACAAATTCTGTGCAGAACTTAAGTCGACAACTCCTCACGCAAAAAGAGATATTAGCAATTCCCTAAAGCCACTATCACGGTCTTGGGTAAGAATGACATTTAGATAGAAGTCGTTTTCCTGCATCGGGCTGTTTTTATTTGAAATAAACATTTTATTTAATTGGTGACGTACCAGTGGCACCACTTTGGGACAGGCTAGATCGAGCACGTTGATGTGATCTTCAGTCCAAAAACTGATTGTATGCAGCTGTACATGCTAGTCTATCCTGTGCAAGCCTCTTATCTCTGAGTAGCTGCTGTAACCTACATCCATTTAAACCTATCTACTTTATTCAAGCCTTGGTCTCCCTGTACAATTTTTGCCCCGCGCATCCTTCCATACCAAACTGATAATTCCTTGATGCCTCAGGACGTGTCCTATCAAGTTGTGCAAAAATTTATTTTTTCCGCAGTTCGATTTTGTGCCTCACAATTATTTACTCGATCTAATCATCTAATCCTCAACATCTTTTGTAACACCACAATTCTGAAATTTCTCTTCTCTTCTTGTCTTAACTGCTTTATCATACACAACATACGTTATATAATTCCATTTTTCAGCTTGTCATGATTTCCAAACAATGTGAGATAAAAAAAGTGTAACGGCTTCCCTTTTCCCAGGTGAATGGCGTTAATGTCGTACATTCACTTGGAGAAATGCATGGTGAACACTGGGCTGTCTTACAATATATTTATTCACAACCGATTTCGATCATTGATCCTCTTCGCAGTGGAAAAATATTGTGACAACTTCACATGTCATACGAGCTATTTAACCACACCATATATGACATGTGAAGTTGTCACAATATTTTTCCACCGTGAAGATGACCAGTGATCGAAACCGGTTGTGAATAAATATATTGCAAGACAGCGCAGTGTTTACCATGCATTTCTCCAAGAATGTCGATGCTGTTGGCAGTCGTCCGAAAAAAAAAAAAATAGATCGTACATTCACAGATGTCAGGTTGTAATATAGAACGAAAAAGTGCATATATAGTCACAGTAACAGTGCACGGTATGTACAGTGCGGTCATAATCAAACTTTCGCTACATGAGCCATTACCCAGCTTAATAGGAATAACGCTCAGACGGCGCACTATTGGATTTACGTTGTTCGTAGTGTCAGGGTCATGACTTGGCGTTCGGCGCCAGTACTTGTACGGCGACGCACGCCTGAAACACAAGCTCCATTTTGCATTAGAGCTTCGTGAAGCTGTTTTATCAGACCAACAGCAATAATACTGCTGCTCTTCGCGAATACTACGTATCAGAACAATACGGAGAGGACCTCTTTCCGCAATGTGGTTAAGAAACACGATTTGGAAGTTCGAATTAACTGGCAATTTGGGAATTGCTCCTGGTAGAAGACGAGGGCCAATTGCGCCACCAATTGACGGAGAAGTTGCAGTCACCATGGCTGAGAATGCTGAACGCAACGCGCGATCTCCAAGCAGTGCACGAAGTTATGTCATGACAGCTCAACTTTCCGAGGTCCATCGTTTGAAAAGTGCTGCGAACGGTTGTGAAGTGGTATCCAGGTTGTCGTGGATGCAGATGGACATCACAATGAGCATCGATTGAACCTGCACCATAAACATGGTACGCAATTAACAAACGTTATCCTCTCATTTGGAAATTAAAATGTGTTGCTTGCAGTGGTTTAATCGTTATTTCTCTTCCGCATGTCCTTAAAAATGTTTCAACGGCCGGCCGAAGTGACCGTGCGGTTAAAGGCGCTGCAGTCTGGAACCGCAAGACCGCTACGGTCGCAGGTTCGAATCCTGCCTCGGGCATGGATGTTCGTGATGTCCTTAGGTTAGTTAGGTTTAACTAGTTCTAAGTTCTAGGGGACTAATGACCTCAGCAGTTGAGTCCCATAGTGCTCAGAGCCATTTGAACCATTTTGTTTCAACGAAGTTTCGTCGTCCTACAATCACTCGTTTCTCATGGGGGCCCTCTCAAGTAGCGAAAGTTTAATTATAATTACCGTGTGTATTATGGCGTGGTCAACATAGCACATTTCAAGACATAGGCTTATAGTGAGTAATTTCAAATCAATACGTCATGTATTCTGTTACGGTAACCAGGCCTACATTTATGTTTTTCTTTCTCGTTCTAGATACAGAACCTGTCTTCTGTGAATGTGCGATATTACACCATTTGGCGGGAGTATGGGACGCCATTGCATGTTGATCTATTTCACATTGCTATGTGGGTCATAAGATGCTGACAAAATGGAAGCATATAACGTGCTTTTGATGGGTTTGGTTGATAATGCCCAAGGGGATGAAACTAGTCAATCGCCAGGAAAATAATGTTTGTCTCAAATAAAAACAGCCCGTTGCACGGAGACTTCTTTCAAGAAAGTCAATGCGGCTGTGGACCCAAGTACAAAAAGACAATTAATAACGCTTAACATGTCGAGATTCTCTCGGATCAATTATGTGTGCGGTTTCAGGTCGTCCAACTCTCAATGAAGACGACCATAGCCGTCGTTGAAATGCTGTATCGAAAAATTATTCCAACTGTGGTCTGGAAACGTATAAATTTATCTTTGTTCTGAAACATTCGCGACTCTAAATTCCAAGCCGGATTTACACTTTTCCACTACCCGTTTAACAGTGGTCTCTCAAGTGAGGCAGGCTAAATCATTGTACGTACATACCACAGACGTCATTAATACTCTGACGGAACTGAGAGCACGTAACAGCCTCGAAATAACCTCTTAAGCGACTGCGATTTACAGCGTTCATTTCTTGTGGAAAACCACAATTTAGCAGTGCGGCAGCAAAGACTGCTGGAAACTACTCGATCGAACTGCGTGATCTTGGCTTTGATTCAAGCTGGCAATATCTCACAGTCAAGTAGCTATCACATTCAAATGTTCAGTCAGAGGCTCATTGCGGAAGTGAAATACTGATCATGTCATAATCCTTGGTATTTTAGTGAAACGAAAATGACTCAACTAGAATGATTGGAGGTGAGAGCGCTTTCATGCTTTCTTATGTACTCTTTAAATGACTGTGCCTGATAGAAGGAGCTATTTGTTCTACACGTACTGAGATTTCCAATAATGTCTGGGCTATTGGAGGAGGGCTAATAACCAAGATGCGAACATCTACAGTATTTTCACAGTTATGCGATTGGCTCAATAAATTTTTAACTATTAGATCACAGTATGGCATACTGGATGGCGAATGTTCAACAATAACGAAAATAACATCGGATATGCGCCACAGGAGCGTATTAACACTTTTGCTATTATATATAAACAATTGATCAGGCAGGGTCAACAGGACTAACAGATTGTTTGCTGATGATGCTGCTGTTTACGGGAAAGTGTCGTCGCTGGACGATGGTGAGCAACTGCAGGAAGAACAAATTTCTACTTTGTATAATGGATGACAGCTCTCTTTAACTGCAGACAGATGCGGTATAATTCCCATAAAAAGAGAAAGAACCATATAGGAGTTAGTCGCTCTGTAGAGAACCACTGCAAAGGCGGTCGAAACGTTGCTGTGCTAATTGTCTTAACGCTTCGTAATGACGGGAGCTAATAGTCATAATGGTTTTATTCACATAGCATTACAATGTTTACTGCGGAATATTGTAGGGAGAGTTAATAGGAGTCTGAGATTTGTTGGCAGGGTTCTGGAAAAGACTGATGCATCTGTAAAGGAAATACCATACAAGATGCTAATGCAACCAATTCTAGAATACTGATCCAGCGTTTGGAACCCTTATCAAGAAGGAATGGTGGCAGAAATGGAACGAATTCTGAGAAGTGCTCCAGGAGGATAACAGGTCGATATTACTCATACGAAAATGAAACGGAGAGGCTCTGGGAACATAATGAGACTCTTCTAAAGGAACGTGAGATTATTACAAAGGAACTGTTCAGTAAATTTAGACAAACGGTTAGAGGAAGACTTTTGACAGTTCTGCTGCCACTATCATATATTCCGTGTTAGGAACCATAAGAATAAACTAACAAACATGGGGCGCATAATGGCTCTGAGCACTATGGGACTTAACATCTTAGGTCATCAGTCCCCTAGAACTTAGAACTACTTAAACCTAACTAACCTAAGGACGTCGCACACATCCATGCCCGAGGCAGGATTCGAACCTGCGACCATAGCAGTCCCGCGGTTCCTGACTGTAGCGCCTAGAACCGCACGGCCACCACGCCCGGCTGGGGCGCATAGAGAAGCTCAAAATGGTTCAAATGGCTCTGAGCACTATGGGACTTAACTTCTGAGTCATTAGTCCCCTAGACTTAGAACTGCTTAAACCTAACTAACCTAAGGACATCACACACATTCATGCCCGAGGCAGGATTCGAACCTGCGCCCGTAGCGGTCGCGCGGTTCCAGACTGTAGCGCCTAGATCCGCTCGGTCACTTCGGCCGTCCATAGAGAGGCGTATAAATGGTAATTTTTCTCTCGCTCAATACACGAACTGAACAGGATATAAATATAAGGGCCAGTTAAATGAAAGGGAGACAGATGGAAAAAGGAAGAAAACCGTTTATGATTTCAAAAGTAATCGCCATAACTGTTAATAAATGTATCCCACTGTAAGACCAGACGCTCAGTGCCTTCATGGAGAAACGCTACGGAGCCATGATTGTACCCAGCCATGCGTCTCTTCATCTGAAGCAAATCGACGGGCACGAACGTCTTTCTTCAGGGCTCCAAAACTAAGGAAAACGCATGGCGAGAGATTGAGACTGTAAGGAGGATGTGTAAGGGCTTTTCAGCAAAATTTCTGCTTCGTAGTCAACCCACTCTTGTCAACATATGAGCTCGTCCGCAGAGAGAGAGAGAGAGAGAGAGAAAGAGAAAGAGAGGTTACCAAAGGTACTTGGTGGGGAACAGAATTAGCTCAGAATCATATACGAGTAAGTTAGTTTTTTAAATTCAACTCAACCTTCCTACACATCAGTTACGGTTATTGTTTGTCTGACCAGAGAAGCCAAGAAGCCGTTGCAACTAAGAATGCGCTGACAAACGTGGGAGAGTGAATCCGAATACGAGTGCCGGCCGCGGTGGTCTAGCGGTTCTAGGCGCGCAGTCCGGAACCGCGCGACTGCTACGGTCGCAGGTTCGAATCCTGCCTCGGGCATGGATGTGTGTGATGTCCTTAGGTTAGTTAGGTTTAAGTAGTTCTAAGTGTTAGGGGACTGATGACCGCAGTAGTTAAGTCCCATAGTGCTCAGAGCCATTTGAACCATTTGAACCGAATACGAGTATGAATTTCTGGTTTGCGATGGTCCGACCGTGACGAAGCTGCAAGTTATGCTCACCATTATCGTCGCTGCGGTATGAGCAGATCAGTGACACCATGTCTGACTGCCATCAAGTACGTTGCTAGAACCGCTCTGCCGAGGACTCGAACATTGAACTCAACTGTGCTAATGGAATCTGCTGTTCCGGTAGAGAGTGAAGCATGCGGAATACCGATGCGTTCAGCGCCAAGTCAAAGACGAAGTCCCAAATTTCTTGTCAGTAAAGAACTGCCTGCTCACTTATTCCCACCAAGAATCTCGGCAACCAATCCTCTTAAAGTTATACTGGTCCGCAAATGGCGTAATTGTTTCCTTGTAGCAAAATCTCCCACCAGAAGAGGCGAAACGTTAAAAACCAATAATCTAGACTTCCTCCCCACTTTCTCTAAGGCCTTCGCACAACGTATTACGTACTCCTGACGTCATATCAATTTCACTATTCGAGGTCCTCTCGAGCAACAGCTAGCCTCGCATGACAGGGCCTGTGAACAGCTAAAGTCTGTGCTCGAGGCTTTCCGTCAACACCGCGGTATCTTCTGACGTGTAATATGTCAGAGCTGTTTTGTCATGTAGGGGGACGTTTATTTCTGAGTGTACTTTTCTTAGTACGGCCTGGATGGATACCTCCTGCCAGGCAGAGTTCCGTCGTCCATAAGGAATGATTTCAGCTCGGCCGTCCAAAGCAGATATGTGCAATAAATTGCAGAATAAGCTGGGCGCCAGCGTGACGTTAGCTGAGACGTATTTCCCCGAGACAATGCGAGGGTGGCGTCAATCTGTAGAGCCCCATGCTAGCGGTTCTGCGAAGAACTCGCTACTCGGGCCCTCCGCGTGGCACTACTGCGAGTCTCCTGTCCTGTGGCTCAGCTCGTCTCAGTGCTTCAGCTTAAAAGCAGTTGAAACAACCGGCACCAAGTTTCATTAACGGATGTTAAAAAGTCGCCTGTTAATGGTACTGAAAGCCAGCTGTCGTCCTCTGAAGTACCAATTAGCCGCATTAGAGCATCTAATTCGCTGTTGTGCTTTAAGGGCGACGGTGTTTCATCATTGCAGAAGTTATCTCAGTGCAAACTGGAGCTCAAGTGATATCTCGCCACAAGCTGCCTCTCATTTGTAGGGACCGACGACCTCAGCAGTTTGGTGCCATAAGACCTTACCACAAATTTCCAAATTTTTCTTATTTATAGTAGGAAAACCAGTAGCAGCAATCGTGATGATGTCAGCAACTTGTGAAGAACTTGTATCTACATCTACATGGATACTCTAGAAAACACATTTAAATGCCTGGCAGAGGGTTAATTCTCTATTATTCCAATCTCGTATAGCGCGCGAAAAGAACGAACACCTATATCTTTCTGTACGAGCTCTGATTTCCTTCTTTTATCATGGTGATCGTTTCTCCCTATGTAGGTCGGTGTCAACAAAATATTTTCGCATTCGGAGGAGAAAGTTGGTGATTGGTGATTGGAATTCCGTCGCAACGAAAAACTCCTTTCTTTTAATGATTTCCAGCCCAAATCCTGTATCATTTCTGCGACACTCTCTCCCATATTTCGCGATAATACAAAACGTGCTGCCTTTCTTTGAACTTTTTCGATGTACTCTGTCAGTCCTATCTGGTAACGATCCCACACCGCGCAGCAGTATTCTAAAAGAGAACGGACAAGCGTAGTGTAGGCAGTCTCCTTAGTAGGTCTGTTAACATTTTCTAAGCGTCCAGCCAATAAAACGCAGTATATGGTTAGCATTCCCCACAACATTTTCTGTGTGTTACTTCCAATTTACGTTGTTTGTAATTGTAATACCTAGGTATTTAGATGAATTTACGGCTTTTAGATTAGACTGATTTATCGTGTAACCGAAGTTTAACGAGTTCCTTTTAGCACTCATGTGGATGACCTCACACTTTTCGTTATTTAGGGTCAACTGCCACTTTTCGCACCATTCCGATATTTCTTCTAAATCGTTTTGCAGTTTATTTTGATCTTCTGATGAATTTATTAGTCGATAAACGTAGCGTCATCTGCAAACAACCGAAGACGGCTGCTCAGATTGTCTCCCAAATCGTTTATATAGATAAGGAACAGCAAAGGGCCTATAACACTACCTCGGGGAACGCCAGAAATCACTTCTGTTTTACTCAAAGACTTCCCGTCAGTTACTAACAACTGTGACCTCTCTGACAGGAAATCGCAAATCCAGTCATTTAACTGAGACGATATTCCATAAGCACGTAATTTCACCACAAGCCGCTTGTGTAGTACAGTATCAAAAGCCTTTCGCAAATCCAGAAATACGGAATCGATCTGATATCCCTTGTCAGTAGCACTCAACACTTCATGTGAATAATGAGCTAGTTGTGTTTCCAGGAACGATGTTTTATAAACCCATGTTGACTGTGTGTCAATAGACCGTTTTCTTCGAGGTAATTCATAATGTTCCAACACAATATACACTCCTGGAAATGGAAAAAAGAACACATTGACACCGGTGTGTCAGACCCACCATACTTGCTCCGGACACTGCGAGAGGGCTGTACAAGCAATGATCACACGCACGGCACAGCGGACACACCAGGAACCGCGGTGTTGGCCGTCGAATGGCGCTAGCTGCGCAGCATTTGTGCACCGCCGCCGTCAGTGTCAGCCAGTTTGCCGTGGCATACGGAGCTCCATCGCAGTCTTTAACACTGGTAGCATGCCGCGACAGCGTGGACGTGAACCGTATGTGCAGTTGACGGACTTTGAGCGAGGGCGTATAGTGGGCATGCGGGAGGCCGGGTGGACGTACCGCCGAATTGCTCAACACGTGGGGCGTGAGGTCTCCACAGTACATCGATGTTGTCGCCAGTGGTCGGCGGAAGGTGCACGTGCCCGTCGACCTGGGACCGGACCGCAGCGACGCACGGATGCACGCCAAGACCGTAGGATCCTACGCAGTGCCGTAGGGGACCGCACCGCCACTTCCCAGCAAATTAGGGACACTGTTGCTCCTGGGGTATCGGCGAGGACCATTCGCAACCGTCTCCATGAAGCTGGGCTACGGTCCCGCACACCGTTAGGCCGTCTTCCGCTCACGCCCCAACATCGTGCAGCCCGCCTCCAGTGGTGTCGCGACAGGCGTGAATGGAGGGACGAATGGAGACGTGTCGTCTTCAGCGATGAGAGTCGCTTCTGCCTTGGTGCCAATGATGGTCGTATGCGTGTTTGGCGCCGTGCAGGTGAGCGCCACAATCAGGACTGCATACGACCGAGGCACACAGGGCCAACACCCGGCATCATGGTGTGGGGAGCGATCTCCTACACTGGCCGTACACCACTGGTGATCGTCGAGGGGACACTGAATAGTGCACGGTACATCCAAACCGTCATCGAACCCATCGTTCTACCATTCCTAGACCGGCAAGGGAACTTGCTGTTCCAACAGGACAATGCACGTCCGCATGTATCCCGTGCCACCCAACGTGCTCTAGAAGGTGTAAGTCAACTACCCTGGCCAGCAAGATCTCCGGATCTGTCCCCCATTGAGCATGTTTGGGACTGGATGAAGCGTCGTCTCACGCGGTCTGCACGTCCAGCACGAACGCTGGTCCAACTGAGGCGCCAGGTGGAAATGGCATGGCAAGCCGATCCACAGGACTACATCCAGCATCTCTACGATCGTCTCCATGGGAGGATAGCAGCCTGCATTGCTGCGAAAGGTGGATATACACTGTACTAGTGCCGACATTGTGCATGCTCTGTTGCCTGTGTCTATGTGCCTGTGGTTCTGTCAGTGTGATCATGTGATGTATCTGACCCCAGGAATGTGTCAATAAAGTTTCCCCTTCCTGGGACAATGAATTCACGGTGTTCTTATTTCAATTTCCAGGAGTGTATGTTCTAAAATCCTGCTGCATATCGACGTTAACGATATGGGCCTGTAATTTAGTGGATTACTCCTACTACCTTTCATGAATATTGGTGTGACCTGTGCAACTTTCGTTGGGCGACCGGTTGTATATGATTGTTAAGTATGGTGCTAATGCATCAGCGTACTCGGAAGGGAACCTAATTGGTATATAGTCTGGACCAGAAGACTTGCTTTTATTAAGTGATTTAAGTTGCTTCACTATTCCGAGGATATTTACTTCTACGTTACTCATGTTGGCAGTTGTTCTCGAAACGAATTCTGGAATATTTTCTTCGTCTTCTTTTGTGAAGGCATTTCGGAAAGCTGTGTTTAGTAACTCTACTTTCACAGCAAACGTCAAGGTAGTTGTCATTAGGAGTAGCATTCGATCGTAAATTTATCGATCTGCTTCATTACAGAGTGTGTATTGCAGCTACCTCTGGTTTTGTTGAGGTATAATTCCAAAGCAATCGCTGTCCACCGACAATGCATCGAATAATGTATGATTGTTGTTGTTGGGTGAGAGCACTTGGTGTGGCTGTAGAGTCGAGAGAGTAGAGTCTGAAGTCTTTGGGAGAATCGAGTGAAGCCCTGGCAATGTGCCTGCCGGCGTTGTTCAGATGAAACTGCTGATTCACTTTTCATATCATTATTCACGTCGTGATTGGCGTCTTTAGAGTTTCAGTGTGAACTGTTCAGTGTGCTGTAGTGACATGTGGTACACTGCTAAAATGTGTATATTTTAAAGTGTTTTTAACGAGTAATGGTTTAAGTAACAAATCGTACTTTGGTCATCCACTGACAATAACTATTCTGAATCGAACCCGTCCTTATCTGTTTCCTCAAACCAGCAGTAATTCAAAACGATGTCGTTATGTTTATGGAGTGGAAAGAGGCAGAATCATCGTAATGTAACCATACGCAACCGAAATGTTATAACGTGCAGGGAGGAAGTGGAAAGTGGAGCCACATAGGCAGTGGTTGTTGTTGTTAACTTACTGCCGTTGGAAAAGCTTGAAGAATGCTGTATTAAATTTCTTAGCTCAAGATATCGTGCACTGGAGTGCGCCAGCCAACACGTCGTACGCTGATGCATTGTTGCAGATGACCGTCAGCAGGTGCAGCGTGAGCTGAGAGAGGCTAGCGGTACGATACGGCACTGTTCAGAGAGGACTGTATTCTATTCATTACTGTGTCGTTACCTCATCCTGTGTTGTGCGGCTGGCCGTGAGGTCCTTAATCTGTGCATGCTTTTTAGCTGTGTAGGCAGTGGAATGTTTCTATCAGGCAACTGGTGGCACTGTTCAAAGATTACAACTGACACGTTGGTGTCTCGATATGTGAGTGGGTGCAGCCACTCTACGCTGTCAGTATCGTTTCGGACCTGCTAGCTTCCGAGAGCAGCCGATGCGGAGAGTACCTGGACGCCGCAGCTGTGGCCTCCGTTATTATAAAAAGGGTGGCCGTGAAGAACGCACGCTTTCTAGCTGAGGTACGTACCTTGGTTTGCATTTCAAATAACTGGGATTTTTCCATAAGCAGGGCAGCTCGGACAGGGTCTTGGCAACAGGCAGCAATCTATTGCTTTTATTTTCGTCACTGTACACAAGAGGCATCAAAAATTATATCTCCCAGCCTTGATGAACTGCAAAGAAAGCGTGTCACGAATTCTTACCTGAAACTTATAAGTGGCGGAGGAGCGGAAAAAATACAAAGTTTTGCTAAAAGAACATATCATTTATTGGTAACTCAACTTTATTTGAAGCACATACGAACCATTTTTATCTTCTTGTCATACATTTGCTGGAGTCACCAAATAGGGGGATAACTCTCTGTTTCAAGAGTCTGAGTAGAACTGTTCTTGTAGATCTCTTGAATCCAAGACATCTTCTCTTTACGTAAGCTCTTTGTGATCAAAGCTTCGAAGTCGTATTGTCATATCTTCGTATATCTCTCTGACTTCATCCCAGGATATTCAATGATAACCATGTTACAGTTTTTCGAGTCTTGCTACACTGCACTGTTCTAAACGTTTGGGGCGAATCGATGATTGCGAAGAAAGTCGTTATCCTGTCTGCCTGCATCACCAAAATAATGAATCGAGGCATTTCTAGTTGAACTGCTGTTTTAATGGGCCATGTCTGTCTGGATGTTGGTAGAATTGGATATTTGTACAGCTTTCATGACTGGAAACTTAATGATATTTGAATACCTGCATTCAATAAATATAGGAACATCAGGTACTCCTCGTCTGCTGCAGAAATATGGGGCATTTTGTACACCAATTTAGCGATTCAGTTTTATTCGCTCCTTGATCGTACGACTTCTTATCCATCGCACTTTTGAACCAGAATCAGTTGCTGTTTGGCATTCATGATGATGCATCTATTAACTTCAAAGAACCCATAAGAATTTTGGGCTGGGATTATCTATCGATCTGTCTACAACCCATCCTGTACTTTGCAGACTGTTCAAGTCCCGCCGGCTGGTGTGGACGAGCGGTTCTAGCCGCTTCAGTTTGGAACCGCGCTACCGGTACGGTCGCAGGTTCGAATCCTGCCTCGGGCATGGATGTGTGTGATGTCCTTAGGTTAGTTAGGTTTAAGTAGTTCTAAGTTCTCGGGGACTGATGACCTCGGCAGTTAAGTCCTATAGTGCTCAGAGCCATTTGAACCATTTTTTTCGAATCCTGCCTCGGGCATGGATATGTGTGATGTCCTTAAGTTAGTTAGGTTTAAGTAGTTCTAAGTTCTAGGAGACTGATGACCTCAGATGTTAAGTCCCATAGTGCTCAGAGCCATTTGAACCATTTTTGTTCAAGTCCGATACTGATGCAGAATCATACATTGTAATTCCAACATTTGTTGTATGGCCTCAGTGGCATTATTAAGTCTGTATGTTATTTCTTGAAACAGGAACGCAAATGCATTATATTGTAAATCGTGATTCATGCTACTGTAGAGCTTCCATCTTTCTTCATAAATGTTCCTTCAACGTGTAGGAAACTGCTGCTCAGAACTGTTAAATGATCTTGATGTAGAATGAGAATCATTATTGCATCATTATTATTAAACATCACCGACGCAAATGGTTTCTGGGAGAAGTTTCCTGGTGAACGATTCACTTGTCATATTCAATTGGGGCTATTATACTGAGTGAAGTCATTGTGCGGTTATAGCTCTCTTGTGTTATCACATTGTGACACCACTGCAAAATGACGTACTGATGGCTGTGTGCATCGTTTTTATACCTGAGATTAGATTAGATTAGATTAGTTTCTCGTTCCAATGATCCGTGCTGACGAGATCCTCATGGGTGTGGAACATGTCAATTTCTTTAAAGCTGAAATAACAAAACTAATAGTATAAATATATAAAATGGTTCAAATGGCTCTGAGCACTATGGGACTTAACTACTGAGGTCATCAGTCCCCTAGAACTTAGAACTACTTAAACCTAACTAACCTAAGGGCATCACACACATCCATGCCCGAGGCAGGATTCGAACCTGCGACCGTAGCGGTCACGCGGTTCCAAACTGACGCGCTTAGAACCGCACGGCCACTTCGGCCATTTTCTCACTTTCTAGTATGTTATGCTACTGCACTATTTGAACTTTGCACACTCTGTTATATGAAAATATTCTGAGCATTCACCCAACGGTTGTACAATGATGGGAAACCAAGCCGTTTAACTAAAGCCTTGTTCCTTCAATGTCTTATGACACAATCTGTAAAAAACACATTAGGTTCAGAGCTTTTCTGTAATTCTTTTGTGTAAAAACTCACAGTAATCTTTTTACCTTCGTTGTCCTGTAAGATGTAAGTTCTTATATTTGTTTTTTGGACTTTGGAAACAGGAAATATCTCTACTGACCAGTTTGGCAGGCAATAGTTATCAAACACTGTTTTTAATTTGAAATATGCACCAGATCACTAACACTGAATGTCTGCTTGCATGGATTCACGATTTTAGTATGACTGTATATTGTATTTAGAAACTCATTATCATGAACATCAATTGGCCTAATTTTTATTGTATGATATTTAACTCAGATATACTGCTTAATTATTTGTGGGAGAAACTGTAGCTGTCTGCATGAACTGTGAAGATTAAATCGCATCCACATACGATTTTTTATTATTCATTTCCAATGTTGCACAATACTCACTTTTATGTGGGAGAATGGCTTGAAATACCTATTGCAAAATATGTCCGCATCGGCCTTTGATGTTTGTCAGGGCAACATACCTCTGTCTGCAGCAATTGTTCAGACACCTCTGCAACTTCCTTTCTGGTCTTTGTTTTCACAGGTAGAGTCCAGGTGAATTGGTAGTATGTATCCATAACCATCAAAATATATTTGAAAGCTTTATTAAGCCGTGAATAAGGCCACATATCTACAAGATCTACCTGCCATAAATGGTCCGAACCTCGTATTATGATGTGTTTACGTGGGAATAGTTTGTGCACTGATTGCGGAATTCTTGGAGCACTGTCTCTATATTTATTATTGAGTAATGCATCTTTCTCGAAGCTATGAAATGATTGATATTATTTCATTTGTGTGAACTGTATTCCCTAAGGCATCTGATGATGTGAGCAGTCATAGCCATTATATTATTTCGTTGGGGTCATTGTAATACATGTGTTCCAGTGGTAGACTGTTCATTCTTTTATGTTGGATGTCAATACCACCATCTTTGTGATGTAAACCTGCTAACGCAGGTCTAATAATATGAATCTATTTCCTATTCTTTGGGCCCTTTACTCATTCAGTTGGGTTGTTCTCCCATCTGTGTACGTTTCATACTTAATATTTCCAAATACAGTTGTATCTATTTTGGCAAATATTTACCATCATTTGAAGTTTTTAAGAATATTTGTTTGACCAAATCTTCGTTAGTTTCCTTGTTCCCAACGTGCATTACTTTCTGGGTTAATTGTATAGGATGCTCTCCCAACTAAATCGTATCTGTTTCACTAACATTGTAATGGTTAATGTTATCGGTAATAGCATATTCTCCTCCTCCTCCTCCTCTTCTACCTCCATCTAGATGTTTGATATTTTCCATTACTGGCTTAAAGGTTTCAGGCAGAGACTGATCTGTCTCCAACTTTCCTAATGTTAAGCGTTTTAATTTCTGATGACTAGCCTTCCACACCTCTATGACTTCACGATTTATCGACTTGCTGCTGCATATTAAACAGATTTTGAGGTGGTATATAACACTTAACTCTGGCACTGGTTGTGGTGATGGGTTGTTCTCTTTTTGAACTCTTCTGTCTCAGCTTCATGTCTGTGGACTCGTTCATTCGTGTCTCTCACCAGGGACGGTGAATTTTACACGCTATCTCCAACAGATTGCTTCATATTTTCTTGTAGCATCGGTAGACATAGTGTTGCCAGTTTAGTCGACAATCTAAAGCATGATAGATCACATAACTTTAGACATCAGATTTTTACACTTGTGCTCTTGTAAATGTGTGCACTCCACCTCATTTACAGTTTAATTGTTCGTGGGAAGTTAGGTGTGGGGACCGTGTAATCCCCCACTATCACTGAAGGAGTGTAAACATTTCTGTGGAATATGGCAGCAATTTACATTGATGTGTCACATAGATAAATCCACTCATACAGGGGTAAACGAGTTTGGTATCACTATATTGAGGGTTTTCAAAAACCGCCGTGAGGAGTGGCCGCGCGGTTAGAGACGCCACGTCACGAATTGCGCAGCCCCGAGTCCTCCCTCGGGCATGGCTGTGTGTGTTGTTCTCAGCATAAGTTAGTTTACGTACTGTGTAAGTCTAGGGACTGATGACCTCAGCAGTTTGGTCCCGTAGGAATTCACATACATTTCGACATTTTTCTTTTTCAAAAACTAACACTGGATGAGACTTACAATCTGACATAACTCCCACACTAGTGTGATTACTGCCACCCTACTCTTCTTCTTACACTGGCCAGAGGCCGGTCTCTGCTGCTGCTGTTTCATGGTGATCCTTTCTCTATGGCGTACAGACGTTGAATGATGAAACTCACACAACTTGAATATTAAAAAAGGAAGGGAGGGAGTCTGTTTCTTATTGGCTCATGGGTTTCCGGTCTTTTTTAACACACAAAACTGGCGTAAATCATTAAGGGACGGGAACCCACACTGTGAATGGGTGACCTTCATTTTCCCACCTTTGCAGAAGTCTTATTTTGTCAGTAACCTTGAGATAAGATCGTTATCGGGATCATAATCCGCCCCGACATCCTGCTGTAACACTGCTAGGGTGCAGCAACAATGGGGGTTGCCGTAGAATTAATGAGAATCACACAGCAATGAGGCCCCACCCTCAGCGGTGTCACAGATATGAAAGGAAGCAATCACACTGCCCTGCATGTAATTACAAGACTCTCATCTGAAACCTGGTCGTTATCTCTTTGATCAGCCCCATGTTTCATTACTGTTCACAATGGTGTGAATGTCTGATTCTTCTAATATTCCTAACTGCTTGTTAACGGATGCTCCAGCTGCAAAGTTAGAAAACGTATTCTCTGCTGTGCTGTGGGAACAGTTGGTGTCTTGTTTTGTGACATAGATCTTGATGCACATATTTCATCTGTCACCATTTTGAGGCTTTACGTTGCCTGTCTTCCTATAGTCTCCTACGACTGAGAAATTTTCATGTGTTCAGCGTATATTATTTGTACTGAGGAGAGGCTTATCGGCAGAGCAGTGCAGGGGTTAACGCTGCTGTGGATTTCCAAAACACTGGAAAATGGGACCTGTCTGGTCATCTAGGATAGTAAAGACAGCGGTTCATCGCTGAACACAACATGACAACATCCATCAGCAGTGCATGCTTCTGGGCCACAGCACCACTCCAAATGCAGCCGTGTGTTAGCCTAAGCGTGGGAGTCCGGCTGCTGTTAGTCTTCGACCAATGGTGCGGGATGACACAGTGACACAGAATATTGGATGGCAGTTGCAGATGTGAAGACGTTACTATGTGCTCGGTGCACAATACGGCGACCCTTCCTTGTGGTGGTCAGACGTGGTCAACAGGAACCTTTACAAAGAGTATGCTTATCTTCACGTTCCCATGCAGTCCGACATCGGGCCACTGTCGCATCTCAATGCCACACAAGTCTCGATATCGCACGATTCGACCAGCCGGCCAAAAGGAGACCCTCCGTGAGCCCCTTTGAAACTGTTCAGTTACCGATAATGATGGCTCACATGACTAGACGGCATCTCCGCGTCATTCACAGTGACCACTCGACATCTGACGCTGCTCACGCTCCTTATACACGTTACTAGGCCTGATAACACTAAACGAGAACGACACTAATGCACACTGGTAGCCTTTTACTTGTCGCTGAGAATTCCAACTCTAATCATTTACGGACCCGCCGATGTTGTGTACGTGTATTACGTTACATTGACATCCAACCATATCTTTTAGGTGCTTCCCTCTTTTCGTCACACAGTGCACTTCGGAAGAGGGGACAGATGATGGAAGGTGTGTGAAAGAAATAAGAAGTAGGTTACATATGACTATAATAGCTTTCGAAAAGGTGAAAGGTTCTTTGACAACATAAAGAACTCCGATAGAATTAACAAAAAATTCGCCAAATGTGTAATCTCAAGTGTAGTATTATAGGCAGTGAATTGGGCATGCACAAGAAGAGAGTTTCGTAGTGTGATTGTCTAGAAAGATAAAATGACAGAATGAGAATGAAGAATTGCTTCTAAGAACAGGAGAGGAGAGAAAACATTGGAAAATGATAAATGAGGAAAACATTTTTTGTGAACCATATATTGTGAAGAAATTGCCTACAACGAAGAATCGTCGAAGGAAAGATTGCAAAGAACAGAGGGAGAGGAAGAAGGCCTTTTGGAGTGCTGCGTTAGATTAAAAATTGCAGAAATTAGAAGCAGATTAAACAAGAAACATAGTCCAGAGGAAAGTGCAAAGCGTTCAGTCGATTATGCCGTAAGATAGGTACACCGAAGAAGACGACGACGAAATGACAGCGACGTGACGGATCTCCGGTAAGTGGGCCAGGTAGCGCTGCAGCGCCGACACAGCTGAGCAGCGCTTGCGCAAAGCGGCGGAGAGCGCTGAGCAGAGGCCAACAGCCGCGGAAGGCGTCATCACTCAGCCCCAATGCTGAGTCGACACGGTAGCGCCGCCGGCCGTCATACCAACATCTACCTATATACGATGATTCACATGTATCCAGTTTTTGTAGGTTATAGAGATACATCTATTACAATGTAACCCAAACAAATACTCGCAGCAGATGTTACGCAAAGGCAAATGATTAAGTTCAAAGCAGATTTTCATAAATTCTACCTCCGATTTCAATGCACTTTAGGATTCTCTTGACATCGCGAGTAGCTCTACTGAGGTCGTCTTAGCGTTCTTTTATGAGAGGAATACTATTAATTATCTGGACGATCAATCTCTCTTTTGTGATTACGGTTTCTGTCTAGAATTCGCCTTTCCTTCATCCAAACCGGCAAAAATCTAAAATGGTAAGGTCTGGCGATTTTGGTGGCTAAGAAATATGACAATTTGTGCCGATCCGTGTTCTGGAAAATGTTATATGATGAATAGAATGTGCTCGGACCGCATCGGGCTGGAAGAATATACCAATCCTTGTGGCAAAAGAAATCTCTTCCAATAATGCAGGAAGCTCGTTTACGAGAAACTCTAGGTAATAGGATGCTGAAAGACGATGCGGTAACACAACAGGCCCAAGCAGCTGAATGGCTACCATACCACATCACATATTTAGAGACAAGTTTTATTGATCACGTGTCTCCACAAACGCATCTGGTTTCTCAGCGGACTACCGATGCGTTATTGATGACACCAGGAGTGAAAGTATCGGTTTCAGTAAACGATATTATTGGGATTACTCGGCGATTTGCAATTAGGCAACAACAAAAATTCCAGTCGATTACCTTCATCTCCTTGTCGAAAGCGTCGAATCCTCAATAAATGATATTGATAGGGGCCATGTATACAAAATTTCCGCTATCTTCTTGTGTGGGTAACACCGATACACGTAGAAACTCTGCGTCTGCTTGTGGAAGCACTACGGTCTACCGAGAGAATGGTGCCTTATACTTTATCCACTCTATTATCATTTGCAGGTTAAGATGACACGACTGCTACGTACTGCACCAGTTTAGTGAAACCATGAGTAAATACTCTCGAATCTGGTCCTCTGACGTAAGGAAATTGCCTACAATATTCCCTATAAACAGAAACCACGTTTCAAATTTAAAAAAACCGTACTCAAATAGCATATCGGCATACTCATCATTTATAAATACGTGCGTCATACTTAAACGATACAGTAGAATTGGCCAACGAATCTTAATTATGATCACAGCTGAAAAATTCAGTTATTTAAACACAAGTACAACTTTACAACTCTAATTTTAAACCAAAAATTACAATCGATGAATAAACCCATGACAACTAGAGTGCAATTACACGCAAGGAAAATTTATCTCTACAACCAGCTGTGATATTATTTCTAATAAAATTTGAACACTTGTTATATGTAACGTTTTATTCGAATTATTCTATACTAACACCTCCTAAAATATTTACTTTTCGCCCTGCAACACCCTGTATACTGTACAGTGCGTGGCCGGGGGCAATTCGTACCAATACTGGCGAATTTCTGCCCTGTTCCATTCGTGAAAATAAAATGACTGTACATACCCTATCTCATCAAAAGTATACGGACACGACTATGTAATGAGAAGCGGATCACTAGATGTCACTAAAGGCGAACCCACCAGCATAAAGGAGGCGGGGATGTCGTGTTGTCAGTAGAGAAGTAGTAAGAGCTGAAGCGCTGAGTGACTGGCAGTGCATGGCACAAATACACCGGGGACATTTCAGCCCAAGTCGATTCTTGGCGGAGTGACTGTGAACTGGAAACGGGGAAGGACAGCCACAGCTAGACATCTCATGTTCTCACGGACAGGGACTGGCTTTTATGGACGGTGATTGTAAAAACCGGCAGAAGGAATGACTCGTTAGTGCCAAAGTGCTAGCAGCTGTCCCGCTAGCTCAGTGACTGTGCATAAGCAGTTCAAAAGACTGGGCTACCGTGCTCGGCTAGCTCCTCATTTCTGTAGAGGATGCTAAGCGACGCTTGATGTGGTGCAAAGAACGACGCCGCTGGACAGGGATGACTGGAAACGAGTGCTTCGAAACGATGAATCGCGCTATACCCTGTGACAATTCGGTGAAATGATTAAGGTTTGGGGAATGTCTGGAGAACGTTAACTGCAATCTGTGATGCCAACAGCGAAGTACTGAAGATAGAGGAGGTGGTATTACGGTATGAGGATGTTTCTCGCGGTTAGGATGTAGTTCCCTTATTGGGCTTAAGAAAACGCTATATTCGGAAGGATATGAACACATTTTGCAGTAGTGTGTACTGTATACAGTTCGGAGACTAGGACTGATAGTATCGGCATTGCGATGCACTATGTCATAAAGCGGCATCTTTGAGGCCACGGTTCGTGGACAACAACATTCCTGGAGTGGACTAGCCTGCCCAGAGTCCCGACCTGAACCCATTAGGTTGCTTTAGAACGTAGATCCGCTCCGGACCCCAGCATCCTACACCACTACCTTCTCCGGTTTCGGTTATAGAGGAAGAATGGTCTCCACAGGCATTCAGACAACTAACTTATAGTGTCTCCGACAGAGTTCGAGCCGTAATCGAGACGAAGTGTGGACACATCCCATATTAGTGTCAACAAACGGGTACCGAGATACTTTTGTTTAGATAGTGTATGCCTCTGTACGTGCTCCCCTCTCTCTTCTGCCTCTTTGAGCGCTGTAATTAGTCTAATTTTGTCTTCGCGGTCTCGACAGTAGCGATACTTAATGGGTTGTGATATATTCGTAAATTTCTCACTTGTAACTGGTTCTTGAAACACTGTAGCTAAGCTGTCGCAGAGTAACTGGGACCTATCTTCAAGCATTAATATAATGCACGAAAAGCAAGGGTCCTAATACACATCCGTGGGGCATACCACACGTTACCTATCTGTCGATGTCTCTTCATCCGAGATAAAATACTGAACCCTCGCTACCACTAAATCCTTAATCCAGTCTCAAATTTTTTTTTTTTATACTCCATATGATCGGTACTTTCGTTAATACGCTTTGCTGTAGCACCGAGTCAAATCCTTTTCGAAAATCGAGAAAGAATGTAACTAACACATTTCCACAATACATAACTTTAAGGACGCCGAGTTCAGCATTCCTGCTTTTACTTTGCAACCCACAATTTCGCTTCCTGCATCATCTATGAGTGTCTGAGATGATTGGAGAATCATTGTTCCGACGATACAGGCCGCAAATGGGAAAGTCAACTGACACAAGCGACTTTGACAAAGGAGTGGACTGTTATGCCCGGCGCCTGGGAATGAGCTTATCAGCAAAAACGAAACTGGTCAGCTGTACGAGCGCTACTGTCGTGAGCACCTCTGGAAAGTGCTTGAAGGATGGCGAAAGCACACGTATGCGGTAAGGTGTCAGACGTCCACGGCTCGTCACAGAACGTGGATGTCAGAAGCTAGTCCGCCATATAAAGACTGCCACCTGTGGCGGCAGATCTGATGACAGAGCACAAGTGTTACGAAGCACACACTACTGAACGTGGGGCTCTTCAGCAGTGGACACGATATCATTGAGACTGGACCGTAGATCAATGGAAACTTGTCGCCTGATCGAATGAAGAACGTTGCTTGGTACACCAAGTCGTCGATTGTGTCAGCTGGAAGAACCGCTGTGTACCAGCCGTGGGCACAGGGGAGGCGGGTAACCAAGGGCACCGTCACACCTGTCGACTATCACAATATTATTGCGGGCCACTTGCATCTCTTCATTTCTGATGTCTTTCCCCGTGGCGATGACATGTTCTAGCAGAAAAACTGCCCATGTCAGAAAAACAGAACCGTGCTGCAGTGGTTTGAGGAGCACGATAATGAGTTCACTTTGATATCTAGGCCACGAAATTCACCTGACCTGAACCCTATCGGGGGCCAGCTCTGCGTCCACAATCATCTACCTGTAATTTAGGGGAATTGCGTGACCTGTGCGTAGAATCCATTTTTAGCAGTACTGGTGCTAAACTGCGTTCCAAATGGAGCCGACACGCTATTAAGCAAGTGACCGTAACTGTAACTGATCACAGTATCTTACAATAGTTAGTGTTTTTTGTGTTGTTTTAGGACGCAAAAACAACTAGGGTCATACGCGCCCGTTTCAGAACTGTAGAACACGAAGACAAAGAGAGGAGTTGAAAACCACTACACGTTAATCCCAATCGACGGAAGAGAAGACAGCTAAAAACAGGGACGTGGAGAAAGGTCGCTAAAATACGCCATAAAGAAACGGAGGTCCAGAACCATAAATTAAATGGCCTTCGCCATATTGCTACGACGGATAAAAAGTAAAACGCGGCCGACAGCCCGCGCATCGTTCGCTAAAATGGTCAACAACTCAGACGGCAAAGACAAACGAGAACACAAGGGGTTACAAAAAGGGCATCCGTAGGGAAACAGCCGACCGTCAAAGGCTGAGCGCAGTGAATACAAAGTGGTTGGGGACAACCACTTAACAAATGGCTATACAGATAGATTATATAATGGTAAGACAGAGATTTAGGAACGAGGTTTTAAATTGTAAGACATTTCCAGGGGCAGATGTGGCCTCTGACCACAATCTATTGGTTAGGAACTGAAGATTAAAACTGAAGAAACTGCAAAAAAGTGGGAATTTAAGGAGATGGGACCTGGATAAATTGACTAAACCAGAGGTTGTACAGAGAGCATAAGGGAACAATTGACAAAAATGGGGGAAAGAAATACAGTAGAAGAAGAATCGGTAGTTTTGAGGGATGAACTAGTGAAGGCAGCAAGGATCAAGCAGGTAAAAAGACGAGGCCCAGTAGACACTCTTGGGCAACAAAAGATGTATTGAATTTAATTGATGAAAGGAAAATATAAAAGTGCAGTAAATGAAGCAGGCAAAAAGGAATACAAATGTCTCAAAAATGCGATCGACAGGAAGTACAAGATGGCTAAGCAGGGATGGCTAGAGGACAAATGTAAGGATGTAGAGGCTTATCTCACTAGGGGTAAAATAGATACTGCCTACAGGAAAATTAGAGAGACCTTTGGAGAAAAGAGAACCACTTGTATGAATATCAAGAGATCAGATGGAAACCCAGTTCTAAGCAAAGAAGGGAAAGCAGGAAGGTGGAAGGAGTATATAGAGGGTCTATACAAGGGCGATGTACTTGAGGATAATATTATGGAAATGGAAGAGGATGTAGATGAAGATGAAATGGGAGATACGATACCGCGTCAAGAGTTTGACAGTGCACTGAAAGACCTGAGTCGAAACAAGGCCCCGGGAGTAGACAACATTCCATTAGAACTACTGACGGCCTTGGGAGAGCCAGTTCTGACAAAACTCTACCATCTGGTGAGCAAGATGTATGAGACAGGCGAAATCCCCACAGACTTCAAGAAGAATATATTAATTCCAATCCCAAAGAAAGCAGGTGTTGACAGATGTGAAAATTACCGAACTATCAGTTTAATAAGTCACGGCTGCAAAATACTAACGCGAATTCTTTACAGACGAATGGAAAAGCTGGTAGAAGCCGACCCCGGGGAAGATCAGTTTGGATTCTGTAGAAATATTGGAACACGTGAGGCAGTACTGACCCTACGACTTATCTTAGAAGCTAGATTAAGAAAAGGCAAACCTACGTTTCTAGCATTTGTAGACTTAGAGAAATCTTTTGACGATATTGACTGGAGTAATCGCTTTCAAATTCTGAAGGTGGCAGGGGTAAAATACAGTTAACGAAAGGCTATTTACAACTTGTACAGAAACCAAATGGCAGTTATAAGAGTCGAGGGGCATGCAAGGGAAGCAGTGGTTGGGAAGGGAGTGAGACGGGGCTGTAGCCTCTTCCCGATGTTATTCACTCTGTATATTGAGCAAGCAGTAAAGGAAACAAAAGAAAAATTCTGTATAGGTATTAAACTCCATGGAGAAGAAATAAAAACTTTCCGTTTCGCCGATGACATTGTAATTCTGTCAGAGACAGCAAAGGACTTGGAAGAGCAGTTGAACGGAATGGACAGTGTCTTGAAAGGAGGATATAAGATGAACATCAACAAAAGCAAAACGAGGATAATGGAATGTAGTTGCATTAAGTCGGGTGATGCTGAGGGAATTAGATTAGGAAATGAGACACTTAAAGTAGTAAAGGAGTTTTGTTATTTGGGGAGCAAAATAACTGATGATGGTCGAAGTAGAGAGGATATAAAATGTAGACTGCCAATGGCAAGGAAATCGTTTCTGAAGAAGAGAAATTTGTTAACATCGAGTATAGATTTAGTATCAGGAAGTCGTTTCTGAAAGTATTTGTGTGGAGTGTAGCCATGTATGGAAGTGAAGCATGGACGATAAATAGTTTGGACAAGAAGAGAATAGAAGCTTTCGAAATGTGGTGCTACAGAAGAACACTGAAGACTAGGTGGGTAGATCACATAACTAATGAGGAGGTATTGAATAGAATTGGGGAGAAGAGGAGTTTGTGGCACAACTTGACTAGAAGAAGGGATCGATTGGTAGAACATGTTCTGAGGCATCAAGGGATCACCAATTTAGTATTGGAGGGCAGCGTGGAGGGTAAAAGTCGTAGAGGGAGACCAAGAGATGAATACACTAAGCAGATTCAGAAGGATATAGGCTGCAGTACATATCGTGAGATGAAGCAGCTTGCACAAGATAGCGAAGCATGGAGAGCTGCATCAAACCAGTCTCAGGACTGAAGACCGCAACAACATCGCTAAAAAGACAGTGCCCGATGCGCAACCTAGCTAACTAAAATGATCTCCTCAAGGCCAGAAGGCCGAGAGGAGGTCGTCTAAGACGCTGGGAGAGGATTAATAACCCGGAGCTTGTTCCCGTGAAGGGAGGACCAGTGGTGATGCCAAAGGGACACCCCCTGCTGACAGACGACAAAAAAAAGATCATTGGAGGGAACGTAAGAACTAGCTGGCTGAGGTACGAGGACTTCTGCCTTGGGAGCAACGTCAGCAGGCCCGTTTCCTGTCAGACCGACGTGACCAGGAGCCCAGATAAACATCACAGTACAGTGACTCCATCAAGAGTAAGCAAATGACAGCTTTCTTGGACCCACTGTATTAAGGGATGGACAGCGCACAGAGACTTGGAAGCACACTGAGAGAGTCAGAGCAGATGACGCAATTGAAAAACCTGTGTTGCCGAATGTACTGCGTGGCTTGATACAGGGCGAAGAGCTCTATTGTAAATACTGAGCAGTGTTCCGGAAGCCGACACCTAAGAACGTCGGTGCCAATGACGAAGTCACACCCGACACCACAGTCAGTCCGAAAGCCATCAGTGTACACGAAGATACTATCACGACGTTCCATGCGGAGGTTGTGAAACTGAAGGCGATAGATCGAGGCTGGAGTAGTGTCCTTAGGAAGCGAATGAAGGCCAAGGTGAAAATGGGCCGCCGCACGAAGCCAAGCTGGTGAAGGGTTTACACCCACTGGGAAAGTTGCAGGTAGCGTGAAGTTAAGCTGCTGGAGCAAGAGCTGAAAGCGAACTCCAGGAGGTAACAGAGAAGGGGGTTGCGCCCCATACTGGCTATCAAAGGAGTCATTGAAGAAGGAGGCATAGGATGAGTGGCCACGCATGGCAGACAAACGCAACCGGTCTAGTGTAAAAGGCGCCAGTGGCCAAACGGATGCCACTATGGTGGATAGTATTGAGATGGCGTAAACGGGACAGACGTCCAGATGCATAAACGAAGGAGGATGGTTCGATCTGCACCCCAGGAAGTACCACTGAGTACATGTAGGATATTGAGGGACCACGTGCAGCAGGCTGCCAGGTAAGACACATGGGAGGATCAAGAAAGTTTCCTATCGACCATGGGCCCCATGAATTTTGTAGTTTCAGTGAATGGAAAAGCAACAGGCCCAAGATGTAAAGACGATGGAAGAAACCAATTGTGCTGCCAGAACTTCGTACAAACGGTCTAATCAGTGGAAAAACGAAAGCCATTGTCGATGCTCCACGAGTAAACACGATCGAGACATAGCTGAAGACATCGCTCAATGAGACAAGTCCGCAGAGAACTGCAACAGATAACAAAATCGTCAACGAAGAGGGAGCTGGAGATGCCCGACAGGAGAGAGGCCATTACAGGGTTAACGGGGATAGCAAAGAGAACGACACTCAGAACGGAATCCTGACGCACACCATATTCGTGGATAAAGGTGTCCGACCGGGCAGAACCCACACATATCTCGAAAACTCGGTCTTTCAAAAATTCCGAAGGAAACGGGGCAGGCGGCCACGGAAGCCCCACGTGTAGAGAGTATGGAGAATACCAGTCCTCCAGCAGGTAGGCTTTCCCCAAATCGAAAAACACGGCCACAGTGTGTGATTTCCGCAGAAAACCATGCATGACATGGGTGGACAAAGTGACGAGATGGCTCAAAAGCCCGCATCTCGTGGTCGTGCGGTAGCGTTCTCGCTTCCCACGCCCGGGTTCCCGGGTTCGATTCCCGGCGGGGTCAGGGATTTTCTCTGCCTCGTGATGGCTGGGTGTTGTGTGCTGTCCTTAGGTTAGTTAGGTTTAAGTAGTTCTAAGTTCTAGGGGACTTATGACCACAGCAGTTGAGTCCCATAGTGCTCAGAGCCATTTGAACCATTTGGCTCAAAATGGCTCTGAGCACTATGGGACTCAACTGCTGAGGTCATTAGTCCCCTAGAACTTAGAACTAGTTAAACCTAACTAACCTAAGGACATCACAAACATCCATGCCCGAGGCAGGATTCGAACCTGCGACCGTAGCGGTCTTGCGGTTCCAGACTGCAGCGCCTTTAACCGCACGGCCACTTCGGCCGGCAAAGTGACGAGATGCTCAACTGCAAAACGGCGCGCTCGAAATCCACACTGTGCAGTAGTCAGTAAATTGCGAGGCTCGAGCCACCATACCAGCCAGGCATGAACCATACGGTCCATCACCTTGCAAACACAGCTGGTGAGAGTTTAATTCTTAATTTCTTAGCGTGTTTTTGGTACTTGCATTGTTTAATTCATAAATTTCGGGCGTATTATAGTATTTGAGAGTGTAGCATCGTGTTTTAGTACCTGAATAGTGTAATTTCGCTTAGTCTCCTTCCGCCGCCGAGCAGTGTCAGCAGTGCCCAAGTAGCAGCATTACTGCATTTACTAGGCAATCTTGTATTTTAATAACCGTTTAAATTTTGTCGATTTGTTTGCGCTCTCTGTAGATTAGTTCAGACGTTCTTTGCAAAACAGTTTTTAGCATGGATAGGGACTGCAACTGCTGTGTTCGGATGCAGGCTGAGTTGGCATCCCTTCGCTCCCAGCTTCAGGCAGTGTTGGCTTCGGTCACACAGCTTGAGGCTGTTGCCAATGGGCATCACTGTGGGGGTCCGGATGGGGGTTTGTCGGGGACGGCCAGCTCGTCCCACGCATCCCCTGATCGGACTAAGACTGTGGTTGCCCGGGATACTGCCCGCATTGAGGCTGATCCCTCACCTGTGGTAGAGTGGGAGGTCGTTTCAAGGTGTGGCAGGGGGCGAAAGACATTCCGGAGGGCTGAACGGAAAGCCTCTCCAGTTTGTCTGACGAACCGGTTTCAGGCTCTGTCTCAGGCTGATACTGATCTTCGGCCTGACATGGCTGCTTGTCCTGTTCCAGAGGTTGCCCCTCAGTCTGCAAGATCCGGGCAGTCGCAGATGGTGGGCTTACTGGTAGTTGGGAGCTCCAACGTCAGGCGCGTAATGGGGCCCCTTAGGGAAATGGCAGCAAGAGAGGGGAAGAAAACCAATGTGCACTCCGTGTGCATACCGGGGGGAGTCATTCCAGATGTGGAAAGGGTCCTTCCGGATGCCATGGAGGGTACAGGGTGCACCCATCTGCAGGTGGTCGCTCATGTCGGCACCAATGATGTGTGTCGCTATGGATCGGAGGAAATCCTCTCTGGCTTCCGGCGGCTATCTGATTTGGTGAAGACTGCCAGTCTCGCTAGCGGGATGAAAGCAGAGCTCACCATCTGCAGCATCGTCGACAGGACTGACTGCGGACCTTTGGTACAGAGCCGAGTGGAGGGTCTGAATCAGAGGCTGAGACGGTTCTGCGACCGTGTGGGCTGCAGATTCCTCGACTTGCGCCATAGGGTGGTGGGGTTTCGGGTTCCGCTGGATAGGTCAGGAGTCCACTACACGCAACAAGCGGCTACACGGGTAGCAGGGGTTGTGTGGCGTGGGCTGGGCGGTTTTTTAGGTTAGATGGCCTTGGGCAAGTACAGAAAGGGCAACAGCCTCAACGGGTGTGGGGCAAAGTCAGGACATGCGGGGACCAAGCAGCAATCGGTATTGTAATTGTCAACTGTCGAAGCTGCGTTGGTAAAGTACCGGAACTTCAAGCGCTGATAGAAAGCACCGAAGCTGAAATCGTTATAGGTACAGAAAGCTGGCTTAAGCCAGAGATAAATTCTGCCGAAATTTTTACAAAGGTACAGACGGTGTTTAGAAAGGATAGATTGCATGCAACCGGTGGTGGAGTGTTCGTCGCTGTTAGTAGTAGTTTATCCTGTAGTGAAGTAGAAGTGGATAGTTCCTGTGAATTATTATGGGTGGAGGTTACACTAAACAACCGAACTAGGTTAATAATTGGCTCCTTTTACCGACCTCCCGACTCAGCAGCATTAGTGGCAGAACAACTGAGAGAAAATTTGGAATACATTTCACATAAATTTTCTCAGCATGTTATAGTCTTAGGTGGAGATTTCAATTTACCAGATATAGACTGGGACACTCAGATGTTTAGGACGGGTGGTAGGGACAGAGCATCGAGTGACATTATACTGAGTGCACTATCCGAAAATTACCTCGAGCAATTAAACAGAGAACCGACTCGTGGAGATAACATCTTGGACCTACTGATAACAAACAGACCCGAACTTTTCGACTCTGTATGTACAGAACAGGGAATCAGTGATCATAAGGCCGTTGCAGCATCCCTGAATATGGAAGTTAATAGGAATATAAAAAAAGGGAGGAAGGTTTATCTGTTTAGCAAGAGTAATAGAAGGCAGATTTCAGACTACCTAACAGATCAAAACGAAAATTTCTGTTCCGACACTGACAATGTTGAGTGTTTATGGAAAAAGTTCAAGGCAATCGTAAAATGCGTTTTAGACAGTTACGTGCCGAGTAAAACTGTGAGGGACGGGAAAAACCCACCGTGGTACAACAACAAAGTTAGGAAACTACTGCGAAAGCAAAGAGAGCTCCACTCCAAGTTTAAACGCAGCCAAAACCTCTCAGACAAACAGAAGCTAAACGATGTCAAAGTTAGCGTAAGGAGGGCTGTGCGTGAAGCGTTCATTGAATTCGAAAGTAAAATTCTATGTACCGACTTGACAGAAAATCCTAGGAAGTTCTGGTCTTACGTTAAATCAGTAAGTGGCTCGAAACAGCATATCCAGACACTACGGGATGATGATGGCATTGAAACAGAGGATGACACGCGTAAAGCTGAAATACTAAACACCTTTTTCCAAAGCTGTTTCACAGAGGAAGACCACACTGCAGTTCCTTCTCTAAATCCTCGCACAAACGAGAAAATGGCTGACATCGAAATAAGTGTCCAAGGAATAGAAAAGCAACTGGAATCACTCAATAGAGGAAAGTCCACTGGACCTGACGGGATACCAATTCGATTCTACACAGAGTACGCGAAAGAACTTGCCCCCCTTCTAACAGCCGTGTACCGCAAGTCTCTAGAGGAACGTAGGGTTCCAAATGATTGGAAAAGAGCACAGATAGTCCCAGTCTTCAAGAAGGGTCGTCGAGCAGATGCGCAAAACTATAGACCTATATCTCTTACGTCGATCTCTTGTAGAATTTTAGAACATGTTTTTTGCTCGCGTATCATGTCATTTCTGGAAACCCAGAATCTACTATGTTGGAATCAACATGGATTCCGGAAACAGCGATCGTGTGAGACCCAACTCGCCTTATTTGTTCATGAGACCCAGAAAATATTAGATACAGGCTCCCAGGTAGATGCTATTTTTCTTGACTTCCGGAAGGCGTTCGATACAGTTCCGCACTGTCGCCTGATAAACAAAGTAAGAGCCTACGGAATATCAGACCAGCTGTGTGGCTGGATTGAAGAGTTTTTAGCAAACAGAACACAGCATGTTGTTATCAATGGAGAGACGTCTACAGACGTTAAAGTAACCTCTGGCGTGCCACAGGGGAGTGTTATGGGACCATTGCTTTTCACAATATATATAAATGACTTAGTAGATAGTGTCGGAAGTTCCATGCGGCTTTTCGCGGATGATGCTGTAGTATACAGAGAAGTTGCTGCATTAGAAAATTGTAGCGAAATACAGGAAGATCTGCAGCGGATAGGCACTTGGTGCAGGGAGTGGCAACTGACCCTTAACATAGACAAATGTAATGTATTGCGAATACATAGAAAGAAGGATCCTTTATTGTATGATTATATGATAGCGGAACAAACACTGGTAGCAGTTACTTCTGTAAAATATCTGGGAGTATGCGTACGGAACGATTTGAAGTGGAATGATCATATAAAATTAATTGTTGGTAAGGCGGGTACCAGGTTGAGATTCATTGGGAGAGTGCTTAGAAAATGTAGTCCATCAACAAAGGAGGTGGCTTATAAAACACTCGTTCGACCTATACTTGAGTATTGCTCATCAGTGTGGGATCCGTACCAGGTCGGGTTGACGGAGGAGATAGAAAAGATCCAAAGAAGAGCGGCGCGTTTCGTCACCGGGTTATTTGGTAACCGTGATAGCGTTACGGAGATGTTTAATAAACTCAAGTGGCAGACTCTGCAAGAGAGGCGCTCTGCATCGCGGTGTAGCTTGCTGTCCAGGTTTCGAGAGGGTGCGTTTCTGGATGAGGTATCGAATATATTGCTTCCCCCTACTTATACCTCCCGAGGAGATCACGAATGTAAAATTGGAGAGATTAGAGCGCGCACGGAGGCTTTCAGACAGTCGTTCTTCCCGCGAACCATACGCGACTGGAACAGGAAAGGGAGGTAATGACAGTGGCACGTAAAGTGCCCTCCGCCACACACCGTTGGGTGGCTTGCGGAGTATCAATGTAGATGTAGATGTAGAAATGGGGCTGTAGCCAGAAGGAAAGTGTTCTTACTGGTATTAGGTGTGGGCATGACAGTGGCTTCACTCCAGCTTCTGGGAAACATTGCATCTGGCCAAATGCGTTTGTACAAATGAAGCAGAAAGTGCTTGGCCACAAGAGAAAGGTGCTGCAACATCTGAACGTGAACATCGTCTGGCCATGGGGCGGAGGATCGCGATAAAGTGAGAGCATGATCTAGGTCCCTCATAATGAAGGCAGCATTGCAGCACTCACGATTCTGAGAAGAGAAGGGTATCGCCCGAACCTCCGCTGCTCGTTTTAGATGGAGGAAGGCAGGGTGATAGTAGGGGGAGCTCTAAATCTCCGTATAATGGCGGCCCAAGTGTTGGATATAGCCATAGGGTCCACGATGTCGTCCTCTGCTACTGTCTAGCCGAAACTTGGAGAATGGATGTAGGTCCCAGAGAGCCGTCGGAGGTTGGCCCATACGACGAAAGAGGGAGTGGAACTGTTAAAAAAACTAGTGAATTATATCTAGCTAGCCTTTCTGCTATCCTGTAGAACGGGATGACACTGTGCACGCAACTGTCTATGATGAACGCAGTTTGCCATCGTAGGATGACGGTAGAAACGCGGAAAACACGACCCCGAGCGAGAATTGCGTCGTGGCACGCCTCAGTCCACCAAGGGACCAGGACACGGCGTGGTAAACAGGAAGTGCGAGGAATGGAACGTTCTGCGGCGGTAACGATGACGTTTGTAAGATACTCTACCTGGTCATCATAACTGGGGAAATGTTGTTCGTCGAAGGTTGCCAGGGAGGAGTAAAGCCTGTAGTCGGCCTTAGTAAGCTGCCATTCAGGTGTGCACATAGGTGGGGTAGGGGTCAGCAAACGGATAGCACACGGGAAATGGTCGCTCTAGTATGTGTCAGAGAGAACGGACCACTCGAGACGATGGGCAAGCTTGGCAGTGCAGAGGGAAAGGTCCAAATGGGAATAGGTGTGTGTGGAGTCTGAAAGGAAAGTGGGGGCACCTCTCGGAAAGATTCTGGGAGAACCCCAAAAGGGGTTGTGCACATTAAAGTCACCGAACAGCAGAAAGGGGTGAGATAGCTGCCCAGTAAGCTGGAGTAAGTCTGCCCTGGTGACATCGAATGACGGAGGGATGTAAACAGTACAAAGAGAACAGGTCAGTTGAGGAAGGGAAAGCCGAATTGCGACTGCTTGAAGGCGGGTAGTCAGGGAGATTGGTTGACTATGAACGTCATCCCGTATGAGCAGCATGACTCCGCCACTGAGATGGAATTCCGTCCTTGGGGAGAAGGTGAAAACAGATTGGAAGGAAATGCGAGAGTTCAAAGCGGTAGTGAAAGCAGAGAACAAGTGTATGCTGTGATTCTAAGAGCAGCCGTAAATCCTCTTTGTTGGATCGAAGACCGCGACGTTCCATTCGAGGAGAGCCATGTCGAGGGAAAACTGAAGGGGTGTCACCTCGGCGGCTGCCGAGTGCCAGCCTTCGAAGACTCGCTGCTACAGGGCACAGGGACAGGAGGATCCTGCTCCACGAGGTCTACAAAAACGTCGGCATTCTCCTTCCGTGGGCCTGCGGAGTCCAGCGCAGAAAAACGGTGGGTGGTGCGCGCCGGCGACACGGAGGTCGGCAGGCCGAGGGCGTCACGTGGCCACACCGTCCCACAGGATCTTCCAGTCGGCGAAGGAGAAGACCGTTTACCTTTGTTTGACCTCTTGGAGCCTTTCGGTTTGGCAAAGGAAGACTCAGACGTTGGTAGGCTGGAGGAACGTGGGCAGTCTTCACAAGAGTATTATTTCTGTCCTTTCCGGCCTGCCGGTTGTGTAGCTGGTGACTTCACAATGAGAGGCGAAAGTTTGGTGGCGTGTCGCACAGCTGGAGGTGGAGACGGGGACGCTACTATGACGCTGGGCGATTTCACAACTGCGGTGCTAAATTTGAAGTCGCATGTCTGCGTGGCCACGTCCTTCGTGGAGCGAGACGTAGCAAGACCAGTGCTGTAGGTGCCGGATGGTAGAACGCAGAGTTCCCGACTAGCCAACAACTTCCGAGCGACGGGGTAAGGCACTTTTTCCTTCACCCGGAACCCCTGGACAGCCCGCTCATCGAGATACACGGGACAATCGCGGCAGGAGGCGGCACGGTCGCCATTGCAGTTGATGCAGTGGGGAGAAGGGGGCGGACAATCGCCCTCGTGGGCATTCCTACCACAGGTTACACATTTGGTTGGGTGTCGATACGACTCTCGAGTGTGGTTCAAACCGTGACACTGGTAGCTGCGCATCGAGTTCGGAATATTCTGTCTGACTGTGATAACTTCGCAACCTGCTTTGATCTTTGCTGGAAGAACCACTCTATCAAAAGTGAGAAAGAGAGTGCGCGTGTGCACTAAGGAGGCATCTGTTTTCATCACCTGATGGGCTGCAATGACACCCTGATCAGACAGGTACGTTTGGATATCTGCCTCGGTCAGCCCATCGAGCAGCCTAAGTGTAAATAACACCACAGGGAGAATTCAGCGTTCGATGGGGCTCGAGTGAACAGGATAGTCATGGAGGAGCGAAGGTGCAAGCAGTTGTTGAGCTCGAGAATCAGAAGTAATTTCCAAAAGCAAAGTGGCATTGCGTAAACGAGAGCAGGATTTCACAGAGCCAGCAACTGTCATCAGCACCTTTGTGAACTATAAACGGACTTACCATAGCGAAGGACTGACCATCTTCAGTATGTAAAACCACGACGAACTGTGGTGCAGCTGGGAGGGTCTTTGAATGGTTAGCCCCATTCTGTTTACATTTCGTAGCCGTAGACTGTGCAGATGATTGGCTCGCTGCAAGAAACTCCCCCACGATTTCCAGTGTCTGCGATGGCGCGCTCCTCCCAGCTGGGGGCGCCCTTCACAAGGCGTCATTGTTCACACCTCAGTCACTCCCTCCCGAACACCTGACATATGGACCAATCGGCAATTTGGGAAGGTAGCTGCTCAGGCAATCACCCCTCCCTGAGCATGGCGTGTTCCAGGGGGTACGTGCGAACTCTACCTGTCGACCCGGGGCTGGGAATTACGAGTTACCTTGTCACCCGTTACGTGTCAGACGAGTGGGCCGGCTTTCAGGAGCGCACAGGGAAGAAGAAGGAAAAGAGGAACCTCAAACGCCGAAGCGGAGGAAGGATGGGATATGGTGAACGAAGAAAGAAAAAAGGAACGGAAAACAGTGGAAATATTCTGATATTGAATACTGAAAATGCAGAATACATTTCCAAAAACCGCCCAGACATGTTCCCCAAGAGAGCAGAAAAGGAACAGCAAGATGATACACATGCAGCATGGAAGGGAAAAGATGCTGCAAAGGCTGGGGCCCCGTGGTAGCCAAGCACGAACCCGCAAAAGAGTGGCGATCGCCCTGGGCGGAATAGATAGTGTGTTAGCTTACGGGAAAGAGGTTCAGTATGGAAAGAACTGCAATATAAGTAGAAACATTTAAATGCAAATATCAGATTGGCTATAACAGTTAAAAATATGTCCACTATGACACACGAGTTTTATTTTTCTTTTTATACTAAAAGGACTCAGGGTGTTATACATACATTGTGTTGAATGATGCTAGTAAGCTCTGAGGAGTGTTCAGTTACAGTTTACAAAATGAATGCTGCAAAACAGTATAAAATGAACACACACACACAAAATTGTAATAAAACCGGATACTGAATATACACTCCTGGAAATTGAAATAAGAACACCGTGAATTCATTGTCCCAGGAAGGGGAAACTTTATTGACACATTCCTGGGGTCAGATACATCACATGATCACACTGACAGAACCACAGGCACATAGACACAGGCAACAGAGCATGCACAATGTCGGCACTAGTACAGTGTATATCCACCTTTCGCAGCAATGCAGGCTGCTATTCTCCCATGGAGACGATCGTAGAGATGCTGGATGTAGTCCTGTGGAACGGCTTGCCATGCCATTTCCACCTGGCGCCTCAGTTGGACCAGCGTTCGTGCTGGACGTGCAGACCGCGTGAGACGACGCTTCATCCAGTCCCAAACATGCTCAATGTGGGACAGATCCGGAGATCTTGCTGGCCAGGGTAGTTGACTTACACCTTCTAGAGCACGTTGGGTGGCACGGGATACATGCGGACGTGCATTGTCCTGTTGGAACAGCAAGTTCCCTTGCCGGTCTAGGAATGGTAGAACGATGGGTTCGATGACGGTTTGGATGTACCGTGCACTATTCAGTGTCCCCTCGACGATCACCAGTGGTGTACGGCCAGTGTAGGAGATCGCTCCCCACACCATGATGCTGGGTGTTGGTCCTGTGTGCCTCGGTCGTATGCAGTCCTGATTGTGGCGCTCACCTGCACGGCGCCAAACATGCATACGACCATCATTGGCACCAAGGCAGAAGCGACTCTCATTGCTGAAGACGTCACGTCTCCATTCGTCCCTCCATTCACGCCTGTCGCGACACCACTGGAGGCGGGCTACACGATGTTGGGGCGTGAGTGGAAGACGGCCTAACGGTGTGCGGGACCGTAGCCCAGCTTCATGGAGACGGTTGCGAATGGTCCTCGCCGATACCCCAGGAGCAACAGTGTCCCTAATTTGCTGGGAAGTGGCGGTGCGGTCCCCTACGGCACTGCGTAGGATCCTACGGTCTTGGCGTGCATCCATGGGTCGCTGCGGTCCGGTCCCAGGTCGACGGGCACGTGCACCTTCCGCCGACCACTGGCGACAACATCGATGTACTGTGGAGACCTCAGGCCCCACGTGTTGAGCAATTCGGCGGTACGTCCACCCGGCCTCCCGCATGCCCACTATACGCCCTCGCTCAAAGTCCGTCAACTGCACATACGGTTCACGTCCACGCTGTCGCGGCATGCTACCAGTGTTAAAGACTGCGATGGAGCTCCGTATGCCACGGCAAACTGGCTGACACTGACGGCGGCGGTGCACAAATGCTGCGCAGCTAGCGCCATTCGACGGCCAACACCGCGGTTCCTGGTGTGTCCGCTGTGCCGTGCGTGTGATCATTGCTTGTACAGCCCTCTCGCAGTGCCCGGAGCAAGTATGGTGGGTCTGACACACCGGTGTCAATGTGTTCTTTTTTCCATTTCCAGGAGTGTAGTTTAAATAAGTAAGTGAACTTTAAAAGCTCTGTGTCACCTGATGATGACCTATGACTAATAAGCCAAAAACTGGTTCGTAAGGAACAAATGTGAGTGGCAAAAAATGCATTTTTTTATCTTGAAATATGAAGTTGTGCTACCAAGAAGTGGTGGAAGAATCCATTAATATGCTTTATTGCTGGACGGCACCGGTAAACAATCTCTGCATCAGTGCACAGTGTGTCCATTCACATTTTGCTTGGAGTCCAAACAGCGAGAACCTGAGGAAGACAACATGTGGAAATTGTAGAAGTATTGGGCAAACAAAATGACAACTCTCCATCAAACGCAAAAGCCTGTGCGTGAGCAATTTCACCAATAAAGTCCGCACGATAACATTGGAATGCATGTGTTCATCTTCATCGACTGTGTGCGAGATGTCTGATATGGTTTATGGATCAGGCAGCAATGTTTCCCTTGAATCCATAATCGTCTCACAATGATACAGAAATTGTCATTGTTCAGTAACGAGGTTACGCGCAACGCATAGAACTAGAACAATCGTCACATCTTAGCAAAACATCTGACAGGTAAATTGAGAAAATTCTAGTCCTCTGTAAAATCTCTAAGTGTTTGTAAGACTTCCATCCAGTCACTTCATGATGAGCCTGGTGTGAGAGTTGAAGATAAGGAAGCAAAAGCCGAAGTTTTAAATTCCACGCTCAAGAAATCATTCATGTAGGAGACTCGTACAAACATAGCGTCGTTTGACCATCAAACAGACTCCCGCAGATGACTCCTCTGTATAAGAAGGGCAACAGAACGCACCCGTAAGATTACAGACTAATATCCCTAACATTGGTCTGTCACGGAATCCTTGAACATGCTCTCAGTTTGAACGTAAAATTATCTTGAGATCGAGAAGCTTATGTCCACGAATCAGCATGGATTTAGAAAGCATTGCTCGTGCGAAACTCAGCTTGCTCTTACCCCACATAGTATACTGCGAACTATGGAGGAAGGGCAACAGGCAGATTACATATTTCTAGATTTCCGGAAACCGTTTGACATTGTGTCTCATTGCAGGCTGTTAAAGAAGAAACAACCGTGGAATAGGTTCACAGATAAGTGAGTGGCTGGAAGACTTCTTTAGTTACAGAACTCAGTATGTTCTCCTCGATGTCGAGTGTTTATCAGAGACAAGGGTATCGAAGCGAAGTGTGATAGGACGGCTATTATTCTAATATACAGGGTGGTCCATTGATAGCGACCGGGCCAAATACCTCACGAAATAAGCACCAAACGAAAAAACTACAAAGAACTAAACTCGTCTAGCTTGAAGGGGGAAACGAGATGGGGCTGTGGTTGGCCCGCTAGATGGCGCTGCCATAGGTCAAGCGGATATCAACTGCGTTTTTTTAAAATAGGGAACCCCATTTTTTATTACACATTCGTGCGCGGGGAGCACTACTGAGTAAATTTAGAGCTCCGGCATTTCAAGCTGACTGCAGAACGATTCTGTTGCCTCCAACATACATTGCGCACAAGGACCACGAAGATACGATACGAGAAATTAGGTCTCATACGGAGGCTTATAGACAGTCGTTTTTCCCTCGTTTTATTTGCAAGTGCAACGGGAAAAAAAAGAATAGTAATGGTACGGGGTGCACTCCACCAAGCGCCGTAAGTTGGACTGCAGAGTATCGGTGTAGCTGTAGCACAATGAAAACCAACAGCTCAAAATAAAGGTATACGCAGAGTACGTAACTGCACTCTATGAGGATAGGACAGGTGGTCGGCCTTGGCCTCGATGAAGGAACCATCCCGGCATTCACCTGAAGTGATTTGGGAAAACGACAGAAAACCCAAATCGTGATGGCCGTACAGTGTGAACTCCATCCTGCTGAATACGTCAATGTCCTAACAGCTGCACCGCCTCATTCTCCTGTTATACAATGTTCTTTGACTTACACACAATTTGCTTCAGATAACTTATAGTGTAAAACACGGTTCTTCATCGCTGCACGCACTAAGGGCACCCGCTGATGACTTGTGCGCCACGAAGATGCTACTATGTCTCTGAGACAAGCTAGTTTTCTGCAACAGACGGCGTCAGCGATGTGGGTCGGTATTTCTGTGCTTCAATTCTTTTACTTTTTTGAAACAGGAGTGACCTACGCTCTTCACAAGTCAAGTAGATTTATCTCCTTCGCAAGACACGCACAGCCAGTGACACGTCAGAAGTCGGTTATCGCGTGGCCACATCACGGAACGGGCTCGGGCGACGGAATTCATCTGCTTGTAACAACTCTTGCAGTAATTGCGGCGCGAGGGAAACATTTGTAATAGTAATCGTTTCGCGACAAGAATTTACCTTGTACATACCAATGTTGTTTACGTTTTTAAACATTGCCCGTGATCGTGTTACGTAACCCATAAAGAACGTAGCCAACTTGTTTGCAGTAAAGGATTTTGTTAGTAGGTAATACACTGAGGCGACACCTCCTAACATCGTATCACACCTCCTTTTTCCCAGCAGCTCGACGTGGCATGTACTCAACAAATCGTTGCACAAATACTGAACCATTCTGCCTCTACAGCCGTCCATAACTGCCAGTGCTGGATTTTGTGCACCAACTGACCTCTCGTTTATGTCCCATAAATGTTCCACGGGTTTCATGTCGGACGATATGGGTGGCCAAATCATTCGCGCGAACTGTCCAGAATGTTCGAGGCAATCGCTAACACTTGTGTACCGGTGACATGGCGCATTATCATCTATAAAAATTCCATCGTTGTTTGGGAATATTTAGTACACGAATGGCTGCAAGTGGTCTAGCAGTTACCGACCATAACCATTTCCGGTCAACTATCAGTTCAGTTGGACCAGGGGATCCAGTCAGTTACATATAAACATAGCTCACACCATTACGGAGCCAATACCAGTTTGCACAGTGTCTTGTTGACAACTTTGTGGAGTCCGCGCCACACTCGAACCTTACCATCAGCTCCTACCGACTCATCTGACCACCCACGACTTTCCAGTCGTCTAGGGTACAGGAAAGGTGCTGCAGGCGACATCGTGATGTTAGCGAAGGCACTCGAGTCAGTCGTCTGCTGCCATAGCCCATTAACACCAAATTTCGCTACACTGTCCCAGCAGATACGTTCCTCGTACGTCCTACATTGATTTCTGCGGTTATTTCACGCAGTGTTGCTTGTCTGTTAGCACTGACAAGACTACGCAAACGCTCCTGCTCTTGGTAGTTAACCGGAGGATGACAGTTGAAACCCGAGTGCGACCGTCCCGATTTAGGTTTTTCGTGATTTATCTAAAGCGCTTCAGACAAATGCCGGGATGGTTCCTTTGAAATGGCACCGCCGATTTTCTTTCCCATCCTTCCCAAATCCGAGCTTGTGCTCCCTCTCTAATGACCTCGTTGTCGATGGGACGCCAAATACTAATCTCCTCCTCCTCTTCGATCGTGAAGTGGATGCCGTCGGTTACTGTGTGGTCCTTGGTGAGAGGCAGTGCCTGAAATTTGGTATTCTCGACACAGTCTTGACACTGTTGATCTCAGAATATTGGATTCCCTAACGATTTTCGAAACGGAATGTCCCATGCGTCTAACTCCAACTGCCATTCCGCTTTCAGAGTCTGTTAATTCTCATGTTGCGGCCATAATCGTATCGGAAAGCTTTTCACGTGAATCATCTGACATTTTACAACTCGTGTACGCGATACTACTGCCGTCTGCATGTCGCTCTCCTATGACTTTTGTCACCTCAGTGTATAGTTCATCAACAGATGAGTGCGAGTGTAGTGCGACTAAACTTAGGAACATGATTTTGTTCAGGTAAACTGTGGCAGTTATTGTAAAAGTCAACAGCACAAGTCGGAAATAAGCTTACTTTAACCATGTGCTTACGCAGACTTTCCTTACATAAGTGAAAAGTCTTAAACAAAAGCGAAAATATTCTTTTCACACTCTAGAGAATGTGAGTAGTCAGAAAAGAAACGGATTTCTACTTTACAGAAACATAGGATGGGGCAAATAAAAGTCGCCCGGACGAGTGTATACGATTGGAAGTATTAACGGAGGAGGAAAAGGGCTGCAGTTACTTGCAACAGCATGGAGCATCTGTCCATAGAGACATTGACACAGTCTTCATGCCTGACAGAGTTGTTAGCAGGGGTGAGTCTGGTCGCGGCCCTAGCTGGCCGCCGAGGACACCTGCTTTGTCAGGGTGCGATTACTTTGCATGGGGAAGCCTCAAGTCTAACGTGTATTGCAACAACTCTCATAGTCTTCATGAACTGCAGCAGGACATTTCGGATGAGACTGCAGTAATAGGGTGTATGTTTTCTGGAAATTTCTTAAACGGCTAACTAATTACGTCATTTTATGCTCCTAAAATGCTTTTTTTCCTAACGAATTTCTGCATTCTTTTATAAAAACGGAAGTGAAATTCAAATAATTTGTAAGCCCGCTAAAACGCCTCATTCGAGTCAAGTGATGCAGTGAGGCCACTGGCTCGCTCGCTGCTTCTACTGTCACAATGCTGATTCACAGCGATGTCTTGTTTTGGAATTTACGTTTAGGAAAATGAGTTACAAATTGTGTGTAGTATCATACCGAATAAACACATCTATAAAAGCTCCTGAAAAGATACTTTCGAGTGTTCCAGAGAATGAGAAGATGCGTAAAATACGGTTGCACTGTACCGACAACTTGCCACCATGTCGACGCACAACTTAATTAAAAATGTGTTGCACTGTGAAGTTAACATTAAATTACCTCCGAGATATCTCTCCCACCGTTATAACGAAGGAAAGCATCATTCATCGAAATTAAACTCATAGCGAAAACTGTCGTTTTACCCAAGTACACCTCAGTTATTAGAGCGGTAGACCATCGAATTTTATATGATGATGTCCACAGATCGCTCTTTCGAATCTAACTCGAAAGAACATTTTAACTTATATGTCAAACGACTCAACAGTCTTCGCATGTGAAAACGAAATCACAATTACAAGATTTCACCACACCGATCATAAACAATATTAATTTGTTTTCCTTGCTGTTTATGTGCGCTTACATTTGCAATCGCTGCTCACACACGTAAAATTCAAAAAGATATTTTCTAGTTAATGCGACCACACGCTTTTCACTTTATTAGAAAGAATGTCTGTATCTTCGTACTGCCCAGCTAGGATCCTAATTGTTTGACCTTTTGAAGTTTCATCATCTGACATAAAGATGAAGTGAGTCTGCTTCAAACGCTTTAATTTACGCTCACAAACATCACAACCCTTCCGTTTGTGTCACCAACATGTTGCACGCGCTTTATATCTCTCCGTATAATCTCATCGTCCTACATCTCTTTGTACTGTGGGCGTATTGTGATGTCTTAACTACTAACAAATCTTTCAAAAAAGTGAATTGTCTGTTGATAAAGCAAATGCATTTCTCCTCTGTTGTCCATTTCTCCGACTAAGACTAATGTGTAGCTATATATAATACATTCCACAATCCAAACAACTGCTGCAGTCAGTTATTGCTAACGATACTTTCGTTTGTTCGTGTAAAATTTTTAAAAACATTTGACCCCTTAGTGTGCCTTCTAGAGAGGAAATCAGCACTAATTTTTGCGAAGAATAATTTTATTGTGCTTTGGATCGTAGCCCATGACTGATAATCTATAATCTGGTCATAATATACGGACCCATTTGCAAAAGTTCTACAATTCCCAGTTTTGAGCGAGTTTAATGATGTTTCATGGAGCAGGCAAAAAGAATGTCCGTCGTTGCACATGTCGCGGCTCTAAATGGGTGGAGCATAAACGGAACAAGTTTCGAAAGGCTTCCACTGTCAGCGTTCACAAAATTCCTTTCTATAGTTACTTAAAAGTTGTAATTGCGTTTTCCGTCACTAAATAGCTAGACTGTCTACTGGAGTATGTATAAACCGCGTAACTTCTACTAACGCTCCTATAACATACGTCTAGCTTCGTCTTACTCCTAGTCTGTGACATCAACAGAGCAGCAGCCACTAACAGAGCGTTTTCGATCACGTGACCAGATCTTGGTATATACTGATTTTTAAACCTTAATTACATAAAAATAACAGATATTTTGTGAGAATATTGACCATAAATGCTATTTAAATGTTATAATCAATCAGAAAACAACAATGCGAACCATATTTTTAACATTCCAGCAGTCCAGCTTCGATCCGCCTTCAGCAACTTGATGACCAGGGCCCAAAAGTGCCAACACATGAATCATGGTCACTTTCAACATCTGCTACGGTCAAGTTAGTATTTTATTTCCTCTGCTCTGCTGTGTTTCTTTGTATCCCGGAATCTGATCTCCAGGCCACTCTGTCCCACCCTCCACTTCCGCTGACCACTTTTGAGTAGATATAAAAGCCACGAATAAGAGTCCTAGTGGCAGGGTAGCCTGTGTTCTGATACAGTTTGTGCAGGTTACATAAATTGAGGGGCATGCATACATTCAGGGACGAACTTGATTGCTTTATGACTCCTCCCCCTCCCCTTAACCTTTTGTTTTGCTAAATGGTTTATGACCCCCTGGGGCTGATTTATATCCCCCTGGGGATAATCTGTCCTTCTGAAAAGCCCCCCACACTTCCCCCTCCCCCTCCCTCTCCTCCTGCCCCACCCCTCAGGGAATTCCCTCACTGATACAAGCACACTTTTGATATCAAATTAATTGACTAATCAATTAAATCCATAAATTAATAAACCCCTCCACCCCCCCTGGAAAATCGCCCCCAGCTCTTCCCTCCCACCCATCGGTTTTCTGTACGTCCCAACGCTTCCGCTGGTAGATCCACCTTCAGACACAGAACACATCTTCGGACGTAACACGTGGTGGATCCCACCTTCAAACCCTATCCTGGACGTGGTGTACTGTGGATCTGCATCTGAACATCGCTTAAGATACAACGCGTGGCAAATCCACACTCGAACTCTAACTGAGGTCTACTCTGGGGCATAGGAGCCGTCCGCAACATCCGCAGAGATACAAACATACAGAAAACAGAGCAAATGCACTTCAGCTGTACATTATGTGGTTGGAAGTGACTGGATCCATCGAGTACAGGGTCATACTATACCGTCTGACCAGTAAAATAGTGCATTTGCGCTGGGTGTTAACAACTGCGCTACATTTACAAGCAATTTTAGACTACGTGGCGAGAAGTGATGCCGTGATCACATGGGCAGAAGCGACATAAAATCTATAAAATTACGAAAATTGATGGAAAATACGTATAAATTTGAGGTAAAATACGCCAAAATGAGGGGAAACTGAGGGAGTACTTGCATACCTTCTGCTTGGTGCAAGAAAATTCTTGTACATGGGAACGAGTATGTGACAGCAAGAGGAACGCGAGAAAAGTTGACACAGAAGCACCAGGAACCACGGAAACAGTCATTTTTCGTTGACAGTGATAACACGGCTGGAACAGAATGTTTAACGTGGATGATCATCAAATGTAGAGTGATAAATGTTTATATGTTGGATCACAAGCCCAAGTGTGACCCCAAAGTTATCGGCAACTACTTTATAGGTTTTTATAAAGTGTCCTTAGTTAAAGAGCGTTGTATTAGCAGCTATATACAACGACAGAATGGATAGGGTGTTTGACCCTTTGCAAGAGTGTTTAGGTGGTTTAAATCCAAACAACAGTATTTACAATGTGCTTCTCTGTACTCTTCACCAATCACAACCATGCTGTGTCAGCTAAACAATACCTTACAGAAGAGTTGCTGCATGGTTTCTTAACAACATTCTACTGTATGTCTCATGAGGTAATAGTGACACGCGCAAGTTGACTGTTGTCTTTTATTCTTAGCTGGAAAGGAGAACAGTCTGCCTCTAAAATGACATGGATCTACGTTAAAGGATGATAGAAAGTAGATGGAGTGATCAGTTGAGAGGGGTTGTAACGAGGTATGATTTAATGGTAGACTGATGATGTATTCTAGAGAGAGGGATATGTTGCTGCAGGTCATTTAACACGCATTAAACGAATTTTTTCTGTTGTTCTCTTGGGTTCCATGAGTTGTGTGGTATAACTTTCAATCGACTCGTATACATACGCGTGTTCTGTGTGTGACTTAGAGCATTATTTACCTACTGTCATTAACAGCAATCGTCTCCACACCACAGTCAGCTGAGGACTTCCAATGCATGTATGATCAGTCATGTCCATCAATGGAAAACCTATTTCAGCACCATCCTCTAGACGAACAAGGATGTATGCGAAGTACTCCATTTCTCTGCCACATCTTGGACATAAACCGAGTATTGAGTTTCATAACTGCAGTGATTCTAAGTTAGTGACAGGTGTTTGTGAGGTTCTGCAAACCCTATGTATACATTTGCTTGACAGTTGTCCTATTTACGGAGCAGTTTGGTCCCTTAGGAATTCACACACATTTGAACATTTTTATTTACGGAGTTACATCAACATCTATTTGATTACTCTGATATTCACAATAAAGTGCCTGGCAGAGAGTTCAATGATCCAGCTTCAAGCTGTCTCTCTACCATTCCACTCTCGAACGGCACGCGGGAAAAACGAGCACTTAAATTTTCCTGTGCCACCCCTGATTTCTCTTATTTTACCTCGATGATCATTTCTCCTTATGTAGGTGGGTGCCAACAGAATGTTTTCGCAATCGGAGGAGAAAACTGGTGATTGAAATTTCATGAGAAGATCCCGTTGCAATGAAAAACGCCTTTGTTTTAATGATTGCCACTCCAATTCACGTATCATGTCTGTGGCACTATCTCCCCTATTTCGCCATAATACAAAACGAGCTACCCTTCTTTGAACTTTCTCGATGTCATCCGTCAATCCCACCTGATGCGGATCCCACACCGCACAGCACTATTCCAGAATAGGACGGACAAGCGTGGTGTAAGCAGTCTCTTTAGTAGACCTGTTGCACATTGTAAGTGTTCTGCCAATGAATCGCAGTCTTTCGTTTGCTCTACCCACAACATTATCTATGTGATCGTTGCAATTTAGGTTCTTTGTAATTGTAATCCCTAAGTATTAGTTGAATTTATAGCCTTTAGATTTGTGTGATTATCGCGTAACCGAAATTTAACGGATTTCTTTTAATAACTTCACACTTTTCTTTATTCAAGGTCAATTGCCACTTTCCGCTCCATACAGATATCTTATCTAAATCATTTTGCAATTAGTTTTGGTCATCTGATGACTTTACAAGACGGAAAACAATCTAAGAGGGCTACTCAGTTGTCTCCTATGTCGTTAATACAGATCAGGAACAATAGAGGGCCTGTAACACTTCCTTGGGGAACGTCAGATATTACTTCTGTTTTACTCGATGACTCTGTCTGTTACTACGAACTGTGACCTTTCTGACAGGATATCACGAATCCAGTGGCACAACTGAGGCGATATTACACAGGTACGCAGTTTTGTTAGAAGATGCTTGTGAGGAACAGTGTCGAAACTCTACTTTTCCTGTTATTAATCTGACCATAAAATTGTAACACAATAAGAGCAATATGCAGATGAAACAAGGCAAAATCCACAGAACCAAATACACGCACATAGGTTACATAAACTGTTACCCATGAAACAGTTTCAGGACTTACAACAGTTATGAACTTGTAAAGCAGTGAGTTTGTCAAGCACAAGACGTGTGTGGCAAGGCCACAGCGTATGTCCAGACCAGCCCGCGGCACAAAGAGTAACAAAATTAATCATTCAATTCTGATCACAGATTCGAACTCCAATTAAAATTCCGAGTAAACTGATACCTAACTCAGACCAGTCGATTAGTTAATTAACAATTCATCAAACTTAATCACCGAATTGATAGTATTAAATTAATTTTCCCCAGTTGACTGATACTACCGAGGTATTGTCTACATAGAGGACCATCGGTTGGAGGTGGTGGGCCAAATTTAACATTCCCCATTTAATTAATATAAAAACGCCCAAGATGGCGAAATCTATCTCGATTTTCCGTCAATTATTTCGAATCGTCTTTGAAGCCACGCGGTGGTGGAGGCATACGCATTTCTCCAGCGTTCTGAGAATTGAAGTCAGCCAACTCGAGCACCGGAACTGTGGCAGTCCGGGCGGCCAGGACAGCAGAAACGATTCCACTCTCACCTCTGTTAGGAGGTACACCGCGGCTCATCGGCCGAGTCTTTAAATAACCAGGACAGCAGCTCTCCAGCCCATTCCGTAGGGTTTCAATGTACGGCAGTTACCGCCATTTTACGGCTAGTGCATCCCATAACCTTGCGAATAGCCCAAGTTAGTCATCCGCGAACTACTAGTGATGTTTAGAGTATCGAAGCACATTGCAATTACAATGGCTGCGACTGTACTACCGCTAAGTCTGCGTCGCAAACCGAGCGAGGTGGCGCAGTGGTTAGCACACCGGACTCGCATTCGGGAGGACGACGGTTCAATCCCGTCTCCGGCCATCCTGATTTAGGTTTTCCGTGATTTCCCTAAATCGCTTCAGGCAAATGCCGGGATGGTTCCTTTGAAAGGGCACGGCCGATTTCCTTCCCCATCCTTCCCTCACCCGAGCTTGTGCTCCGTCTCTAATGACCTCGTTGTCGACGGGACGTTAAACACTAATCTCCTCCTCCTCCTCTGCGTCGCAAGACACGGGAGCTGCAGATCGACGGAAGCTGTTTCGGCCGACCCGTGCTGTTATAGTGATACCCATTATTTCATTTCTGTGCTCTCTCTGGGAGCTGCCCTTTATTCTGAAGACGCTTTTGTTGTGCCAACTTGTGTACTTCGCACTTTTCCTACAGCAAATCTATTGATCGCCAGTGGCTACATTCTGAGAGTGATTATTTCTGGAAAGCTACCTCTCATTTATGTGTTCATTTTTAATGTATGTTTCTCCATATCATTCCGACTTTCATTGTCTGTAGCTTCCCTATTGCCCCTTTTGTAAACTAGCTCCTTACTAGGCGATGAAGCATCTGCTTCAAGGAACCAAGTCCAGTGCCTGGGACAGAAGATCTGCATGTAAGTGATCCGCTAGGGAACAATTTTAGTCGGTGCTTTTTTGCTAATCTGCTACAGTTACATCAACCAACACCCAAAGGCTACAAACTACTCAGACGTTTTAAAATTATGCGTGTCAATGAAGTTACTTTTCAACATAAATTTTTAATATGGAGGTCTATGACATTATTCAGCTTTAATAAAAAGGAAACTTGCACTGAAATGCCAGTTGAATGCTTTACAAACCCTCCTATTGAACACTGATTTTATGTTTTATCCCTGTCTTTTCCAACTTCAAAAATGGTTCAAATGGCTCTGAGCACTATGGGACTTAACATCTGTGGTCATCATTCCCCTAGAACCTAGAACTAATTAAACCTAACTAACCTAAGGACATCACACACATCCATGCCCGAGGCAGGATTCGAACCTGCGACCGTAGCAGTCGCGCAGTTCCAGACTGAGCGCCTAGAACCGCTAGACCACCGCGGCCGGCTTACAACTCCACATGTAGTACAAAACTAAGGTACGAAATGAGGACGTGAAAAAACAATCAATCTCAGGTTGCATGTAATAGGATAATAATAGGCTTCACACAAGTAATATAAATCAGGTACATTATAGACTGTCAATAACAGCAGAATGTGGCCCATACGATTACATAACTTGTATTTACTATACCTGTAGGAATAAACTTTGCAGTCGCATAATTCCTATACATGGAATACTCATTTAACTTTTCTTAACACAAAAATTAATTTTAATCATTATACATGCACACAGCACTTAGGACTAGTTACAAATCTCCTGTTTAATTTCCAAATAAATAATCTTATGAAAATTTAATCAGAAAATACAATAGATAATAATTTATTTTATGTGTGAAGCATACATGTGACACCAAGTTGGATGGATTACTTGCGACATGAGGTACATTGTGTCAGCTAATGCACTAATAGCTATTGCTAGAAAGTAACAAGCACTTATTTCCCAAATATTTAGGACAACGATACTTTTTTGGTCTAATGTACTGACATTTATGCTTCTGTTTTGATTCTACAGGAGCACTGTATCAAATGCTCTAATTTCGTGGTATATCCACTGATAACTATGAGGTTCTGTTTCAATAACTCAAAAATGTTTATTTCCACGCATGCACAATGCATTTCCATTGCTACTTTGCGACGATGGCAGTTGCAGGGAATTGAATCAAGGACAGTATTTCGTGCAATTTTTACAGGACGCAATGCCATTTATTTGGAACGAACTCAGTACGGAGAGAACTTCGCTGCCCACAGTCAATGATCTTCAAGACAAACTGCTCCCAAGGGCGTTCCACCAGGCCAATTTCACCGAGCAACGGCGCGAAAATGCGCGATTGCGTGACGAATTCAACCAAGCTACCTCGCCAAGCACAGAACGAGAGAGGAAACAGAAGCAGAAAATGTTAAATTGAGAGATGTTACGCAGACTTAGCGGTAGTACAGTCGCAGCCATTGTAATTGCAATGAGTTTCATACACAACTACGGTTAAAATGAACTCCAATCAATGAAGTCATCCCTCGTCGGGCCATATCGCGACCAGATCTGTGCAGAAGACAAAATGCATTTTGATCTACGAAACGGAATCGCAGACAGACTGCAACAAATTTACTGAGAAAGTTAGTGACGTAAATACGGCCTAACCAAGAAGAAACGACCTTAGTTGGGATATGTTCTGTTTCCGACTGTATGACTGAGCGAGGTGGCGTAGTGGTTTGGTTTTATTTTGTTTTACGGCACAAAAACAACTAAGGTCATACGAGCCCATGTCAGAACCGTAAAACACTAAGAAGAAAGAGAAGTTAAAAGCGACTACACATTAACCCCAATCGACGGAAGGAAAGACAGCTAAAAACAAGAACTTCCTTGTCGATAAAGGTCCATAAAATACGCCATAGAGACAACGAAGGTCCTCAGCTAAAGATTAGGTGTCCTTCGCCATACTGCTATGGCGGATCAAAAGTAAAACGCGGTCGATAGATCGAGCGTCGTTCGCTAAAGCGGCCGATAACTTAGACGGTGAACATAAATTAGAACGAAAGTGGTTAAAAAAAGGGCAGTCGGTCAGGAAGTGGCGAACCGTCAAAGGATGATGACAATAATCACAAAGTTGCTGGGGATCACCACTTAATAAATGGCGGTGGCTAAAACGGCAGTGCCCAATACGCAAGTGAGTGAAAATAATCTCCTCGCGGCCAGAGATCGGCCAAGCCACTGGGAGAGGTTCAGTTCCCCGGATCCTGTTTCCTGTTCCCGTGGAGGGAAGACGGCCACAGGGGCAGACGGCAACGCAGGGAATGGATGAACTAGCGGACCGGGGTGGGAGGACAGCAGCCTCGGCAGCTACGTCAGCAGCCTCGTGTCCTGTCACAGACGTGACCAGGGACCCACATAAACTCCATTAAGATAGAGCAGGTAGAAGCTTACTTGGACCTTTTGCACTAAGGGAGGGACTGTGTATAGCAAACAGAGGCATTGAAGAGCACATAGAGTCGTAGCAAATGACACAATTGAAAAACCTGTATCGCCAGCTGTACTGCGTGGCCTGGTACAGGGCCAAGAGCTCCTCTGTAAATACTGAGCAGTGTTCTAGAAGCCGATACTGAAAATCGTCGGTGCCAATGACGAAGGCACGCCCGACACCACGGTCAGTCCGAGAGCCATCAGTGTACACAAAGGTACTATCCGTCTGGAATAGTGTCCTTAGGAAGCAAATGATGTCGTTGCGACTCTGAGCAGGAGGTGGTGGCGGTCGTGTGATTAGTGTTCAAGCTACGTAATCGGTGGGTCGCGATATCGAGTCCCGTGTATTTTTTTAATTTATATTTTTTAAACTACTCATATTATTTCGTACAAATTACATTTTAAAGCTAGTATGATATAAAGGTACGTGTATTTGCTTGAACTATTATTGAAATTCCAGTGTTATTCCGCTGTTTACTAGTTTTTATTATTACAACGAATATTATGTGGTATATTTCTATAAGCAAGTTAAAAACTTTATCAAGTGTCTTCAGAGTTTTCTTACATATTTGGTTGACAATGAAAGAGAAATAGCTTCTCGTGAAGATGCTATTAAAATACATTCAACCGTACATCGCAAGTTTTCAACGCCGATATTTACAAAAATGTTGCGTTACGCATGGTTTAAATCCAAATTGTTGTCAGGAAGATAAATTTTTCAAAAGGTGAACCAGTTTTGCTTTTCGGTACAAGGGAAACTGCTCATCGCACTCCCCTCAGATTTATTGGTAAGATGGCCCATTGGATAGCCCGAAAACTGAACACAGATCGAGCACGAAAACAGGAAGAAGGAGTACTGAACTACGAAAAAAGAAGCAAAGTGGAAACACTGAACGGTCCGAGCTCAACATGTGCAACGCCGAGCGAGTTTCTCAGTCATGGCGTTATGGTTATGTGGTTACGGTGTTGAATTGCGAAGGCTCCGTCGTGCCCCCAATTTCTTTTCACACAATTATGAATTGCCCGTCCGCTCACTGACGTGTCTGTTCGCTGTATTCAAATCTATGTCTGTGTCATGGTACAATGTCCGTTTGCCGTAGCGAGGTATATGGAAGGGACCTGCAGACGTACATACCTCCTATTTGTTCTACACAAGTACCACATGTTATGACTCTTGGGTTCCGTTTTGAACGTTTTGACTCTTGAATTCCTTTGTTGCAACATAGTTCACATTCGTTTATTTGTTGTTTTCATTCCTGTGAGATGTCTACGCGGCGTCTCGCCTGCTCTGACTATTCGTCACATTTACTTGCGACGGTGCTATATTCTTACCACATGACCCATATTCTATAAGCAATATATAGTATGACAAATGCCAAAAACTACAGAAGGAGAACAGACGCGGCAATGATCGGAAGGAAAGTTCATAATTTTGTAAAAAAAAAAAAAAAAAAAAGAAAGGGAGATGGAGAAGGGAGATTTTAACACGAATTTCCCGCTTTATTGTCGACCATTGTGACCACACAACCACATCACGTCCTTAAGATGCGCTCGATGTTGCACATCTTACGCTTGGATATTTAGTGCTTCTACTTTGCTTCTTTTTTCACAGTTCGGTACACCTCTTTCCCGTTTTCATGCTTGATCTATGTTCAGTTTTTGACGGGCTATCCTCTGGAGCATCTTATTAAGAAATCTGGGGGGCATGAGGAGTTTCCCTTGTCAGAAACTCGGGCGTGAGGGAAAATTGTATTCAGGCGATGTAGTAAATGCCATTTCAATTTACGTTTTCCATATCTATCTGAAAAATATCGTCCTGCAATCCTGCAACTTGTAATATCTAAAGCACACCCGACGATTAACCATACATTACCCTCATATTCCGGCATATTGTGACTCATTGTATTACTGAATAAAGCTATTTACACCTTTATTTATCGGTGTTTGACTTGCACTTTCCAAGCCTGGCTCTCGTCCTCGAAACCTGTATCTGCAGATCGAAGCGTCCAGGTGCAAAGCAATTCTCGGTACCTTGCCGAACTGCAGGTATAAGGGATTTCGGAAATCACGACAGGCATATATTTTCAGGAAAGCATTATGCATTCCGCCGTTTACTTGTCGATAATTATAAATATAAAATGTGGTGTGATGATGAAAATTAGCAAAAAATCAAATAACATTTGAAATTCAATAACAAATCATGCAAATACCAGTTTCTTTTCTTCATATTACCTTTCAAACTGGTACGGCGTAATGTCAACGCCAGCACGCCAGTCGGGAACGACAGAAGAGAAGGCTGTGACAAGAGGTGAGCCAATAGCACGCTGACCGACTCCCCTCCAGGACGACAACGCGACAGCACCGGCCTCCAGGACAAGACGACACAAGCGCCGCGCCCGAGTGGTGGCAGCCGACGCGTCTTAGCCTCTTCATTAACAATCTCCACGTAGCACAGTTAGAGATCAGCAGTCACTGCAGTTCAGTTAGAGGCACACTCCCAGCCAGAGCCTTCTATCCGCCGTCCCTGTCCCTGTACGTGTCCTCCGTGCTCGATAATTTTAGCTTCACGCTGGAGGTCGAATAAAAATGCGCATCTGCACTGAGGGTTGCGGATTAATTGCCCATCGAGGTGAATCAGTTATACGGATGCGCGGTGTCTGTTCTTTCGGACATGCCCGAACGCAAATCTGCATCTGCACTGGAGGTAGTGGATTAACTCCCCATTGAGACGAATCAATTGTATGAATGTGTGGTGTCGATTCTCACGGACATTAGTATAATTGATTCGTTTCGATGGACAATTAATCCACAAACTTCACTGTGGATGCACATTTGCGTTCGGGCATGTCCGAAAGAACAGGCGCCACGCATCCGTATAACTGATTCACCTCGATGGGCATTTAATCCACAATTTTCAGTGCAGATGCGCATTTTTGTTCGACCTCCACCGGGAATCTAAAATTAGCTAGCACGGAGGACACGGACGGCGATTGTGGATAGCTGGTGCTAGATGGGAGTGTGGGTCAGCCAGCAAGCGTACTGAGATAGACCACACATTTGCGATAACACTGTGTACGGGGGGGGGGGGGGGGGCGCAATGGTTAACGCAACTGCCTAGTCAGAAGGAAATATCGAATTCAAATCCTGGTCTAGCACAAAGTTTCACTCGTCGTCGCTAATTCCGCATAAAGTCCCGATGCAGCTGATATCATTAGTTCCTTTCCTTTCTCCTCCCTCCACCTTCAATTGCATAATATGTATCACAGCTGCTGATTCTGGGTGGTGTCTGTTCTTCCGACATCTCCGAAAGAACAGACATCACAGCTTCGTATAACAGCTTACCACAAGATCGCCGCCCTCTTGGGCTCAGGGTCGCAACGCTCCAGTACACCACTGGCGACTAAATCTTCCATCGCAGTTTTCTCGAAGTCTCCTAAGTGGTGCACCTTACTACTTGCACATTATGCTGTACTACTAATAGCGAAGTAAATCAGTGAGACAGTCCACCCACTTATGTACTCCGTATGGTAAAAGTGAAAAGAAAAAGCTATTAACAATAAGAAATGACATAGTCGAACCGGTAACTCGCAGTCGAGTTGCTATCGAAGTGTCTGTTCCGTTGTCAATAGCAGTCGAGCGCAGGCGGAAGAAGCGGGACGACTGCGGGGCTAGACGCAGCGCCGGCTGCCACAGTCGCTGCCTGGCGGCCAGAGAGCTTGCTACCCCCGTCACATACCTCTTATCGTCCCCAGGATTCGGACGTACAGCACTTGTAAAGACCATTTTCCTTAATGAAACATTATTTTGTGACAAATTGGAAGAATTAACGACAAGGAACTAGGGTTCGTTGCCCAAAACAACATCTCACGATGACTCGGTGTCAAATAGATATCTCGATACAAATACCGGGGAGTATTTACAACTCGAAAACGGACAGAAGGGGCTTGTGAGCCGTTCAGCACTTGTATCGGCATACGAGCTTCTACGCGCTGTAAATGACAATGGAATAGCTGTTCTAATTTTTATTTTTTTAGATTACACTGGTCGTTCCGAAAGTAAGTTTCGCTGTTGTCTGATGCTCGGAGGAGTGGGGGTAGCGGATTGATTTTGGCACATTTGTGCTGCTCGGATCGGTACGATTCCTACAGTGGTGCGGAAAGTTTATCGAACTGTTTTCTGCGCCGTAACTGTATCAAAATGGCTACTGTAATCGAAACTCTCATCGCCTGTAAATTGTGCACTATAAATGATTATCATTGTACGAAAAATGTGAAAGCTGTACGCATTCAAAGTGATAGTGCGGTTTGTTTTGAGAAGTTCTGCCGAAAGTCTTTGATGAAGAAATAAGTGGACGACCATCTATTGTGAAGCACGAAGTTATTGCAGATATTAATCATAGAATTAGAAAAAAAATCGTCAGTTCACATTTACTAAATGATCAGTTAGTTTGGCTCAGATATCACTGAAAGTGTTGTACGAACTTGCGATGTCCCACAGCTGCAAGACTGATGAACTCAAACGGAAGAACGCGGGAGCCACATTAAGCTTTCTGATGCGGCACAATATAGAAGGAGACGAATTTCTCAACCACGTTGTGACAGAGGATGAAATATTTGTTGCATATGACAATGTGCAGTCAAAAAGAAAAAAATGGAGTGGGGCCACATTAGTCTTTAAAATGCCACCGAGTGCCTCCTAACAACGTATACACTGAAGCCAGCTGTGTGGTAATTGTAAAAAGCGCGTTCAGTGTGAACTCACCCCTTGACGTGGATAGTCCAGTTGTGACTACGAGCGTATACAGGTGTTTTTAATGTTTTAACTTACATTTACTGGTACGTATTTTGTCATTTTAAAGCTTTTGTAATTGCATATTTAATAAGAGATGCGTGTTACCTTATTGTAACTGGTTCTTCACACTTTTCTTAGCAGTGAAGACGACCACACAGTGACCAAAGTCTAGATATGCAAAAAACATCATTTGCGACTGATTGCAATACCCGTTACTACATGAAATGAATACAGTCGCTGGGCACAACTATTTCCCTATTGAATCAAATGTGGAACACCTAATATATTCTGCACGAAACATGACGATCTTTATTTCCTTCTTTGTCAGAAAGAGAGTACTTTTTGTTGATATTATGGAAAGAAGCACTACAACAAACTCCGAAGTTTATTAGAAAAATCTAAACACGCTCATAAGTGCCACCCAGAAGAAAAGGCTTGGAATGCTGAATTCTGCTCTTTTTTTCCCCCTCGATAACGCAAGGCCACATACTGCCACACAAACATAAACGTTGCTCAACAGTTTCAACCAGACCTGTTTGATCATCCTCATACAGCGTTGTTTTGTCAGTGATTTTCTTCTGTTTCCGAAGATGAAAAAACAGCTGTTTCAAGATGACGATGAGTCAAATGAGAGCGTCGTAACCCGTCTTAGCTCACAGGTGCGAGAACTCATTCCTCGATATGACAAGTGCCTTAATGTAGGAGGTGATTGAAGACCTAGGTACAAGAAGGAGATAACTCACATTTTATTAATTTTTGAAGAGGCACAAAAAACTAATTTTTTAAAATCTAGACAATGTACTTCATGCTATCGTTTATACAGATTCAGTAAGGGTCTAATGGTTACTTTGTAGGCACAAAAGCGAGAAGCACATTATTTTCTTTACTCAGCATTAGAAAATTGATTTACGAAAAAGAATGGATTTATCCCCTTCTTGCACGTAAGTCTTCAATTATGTGTAAACAGCTGACAGTTTTAGTTTTAAGTTGTATACTGAGTGGTCAGAACCAGTTTAAAAACCTTGTAAGGGTGTTGCAGGATAGGTTACACAGAAATAACTGTCATAAAAAAAATTCGATACATCGCATCGTTTCCGAGTTAGGCAATCAGGCCGTTGTGCGTGCAACTTCAACTGACCCGCCAGAGACGGTGTCGCCAAAGGTGTTCTTCGTTTGACTTCCTCAAACCGAACAAGAGAGCCATACAAAAATTGGACATTTGACTGTAGTAAGGATGGAAGCCGAGCCAAAGGCTGAGCAGTCTCATGCGCTGTCAGAACAACTGACACTAACTGTATCTGGCAGGTCGCTCGAATTTGAGCGTGCAACGGACTGATTGCTTATCTTCAGTGATAATTAACTCATAAACGGTGCAACGTATCGAATTATTTCTCAGCGCATCCTATCTTAAAGCATCCGAACAAACTTTCCAGACTGTTTCTGACCACCCGGTATAACACTTCTTAATTTACTGGCGTTTCCTTACAAGTTAACACAACGTACTTTCCGAACAGCCGTCTTTATATGGCTTCCTTCGTTCACGGAATAAATTCAAATGAATGCAGGGGCTATTACGTCCTCTATCAGCCCCCCCCCCCCCAATCGCCCTCATCCAACCTGAGCTGTTATGATGTATTATGATGTATACAACGAGCGGAATATCGTCAGAACGTTAAAAGTATAGTTCTCTTGAAGTTATCAACACCGCGCTGGACGTTGAGTCTTATGTAGCGTCAGTAGTTTGAAGCAAGTGATATGTGGAACGTCAGCTAAATACATGTTTGACCCGGTTTTGAATACGGTCTCATTCTTGTGGGGTGATTTGACCTGGATTACTTAAATATTCGATCGTGATGTTATGAGGATGTAGATGTTTAGAAACTGAACTTGGTGTTCACATTTCACAAACATATCTTATGTTATTCCATTTACTTCCATACATGAAGAAAAAATCAAAAAATTACTGTGTGTCAAATGTGATAAATTGTTGCAAAGAGAGAACATACAACTGATCTTAGAATACGTCTAAAACGTACAAAATTGAAGTCTGTGCTTAGTGTAACACGAGCTGAAACGTTTCTTCTGCTCGTCCCTAGAGAGATCTTAACGTCACGCGAAATCTCTCTCTCCACCACGGTTGGCATTACGCCCACTCGGCGAGAGAGATAAAACAGATTAATTAGAAAACATTAGTTACTGGCCCCGTATCAATTTACTACACTCCAGCACTTAAAAATTTGTGTTAATAAGTGCCCGCGAGACAGGGTTAAACTTAATAATTTCTCCAAAGACGAAATTGTATAACAGACAAAATGCGATATGTAAGTGATAACACAGAAACACCACACTTCAAGTTTCCATACAAACGAATGTAATTTACAGGCTGCAGTTGGACCTTACCAAATCCGTCTATGTTATAATGATTATTTGACGTTGTCAGCTGTATTGGTGGTGATCTCAAAAACCTGTTAAAAATTCGTGGTCTTACTACGCTATACCATGTTATATAATATTCAGCATAAAACGCTCAGTTGGAGTTTTCTTATGGTCATGTCAGACTGAAGTCATCATTATCATCATCATCATCATTTAAGACTGATTATGCCTTTCAGCGTTCAGTCTGGAGCGTAGTCCCCCTTATACAATTCCTCCATGATCCCCTATTCAGTGCTGACATTGGTGCCTCTTCTGATGTTAAGCGTATTACTTCAAAATCATTCTTAACCGAATCCAGGTACCTTCTCCTTGGTCTACCTCGACTCCTCCTACCCTCTACTGCTGAACCCATAAGTCTCTTGGGTAACCTTGCTTCTCCCATGCGTGTAACATGACCCCACCATCTAAGCCTGTTCGCCCTGACTTGCTACATCTATAGAGTTCATTCCCAGTTTTTCTTTGATTTTCTCATTGTGGACACCCTCCTGCCATTGTTCCCATCTACTAGTACCTGCAGTCATCCTAGCTACTTTCATATCCGTAACCTTAACCTTATTCATAAGGTAACCTGAATCCACCCAGCTTTCGCTCCCGTACAACAAAGTTGTTCGAAAGACTGGACGGAGCACAGATAACTTAGTCTCGGTACTGTCTTCCTTCTTGCAGAAGAGAGTAGATCGTAGCTGAGCGCTCACTGCATTAGCTTTGCTACACCTCGCTTCCACTTCTTTCACTATGTTGCCATTCTGTGAGAATATGCATCCTAAGTACTTGAAACCGTCCACCTGTTCTAACTTTGTTCCTCCTATTTGGCACTCAATCCGTTGATATCTCTTTCCCACTGACATTACTTTCGTTTTGGAGATGCTAATCTTCATACCATAGTCCTTACATTTCTGATCTAGCTGTGAAATATTACTTTGCAAACTTTCAATCGAATCTGCCATCACAACTAAGTCATCCACATATACGAGACTGCTTATTTTGTGTTCACATATCTTAAGCTCACCCAGCCAGTCTATTGTTTTCAACATATGATCCATAAATAATATGAACAACAGTGGAGACATGTTGCAGCCTTGTCTTACCGCTGGAACTACTCTGAACCATAAACTCAATTTACCGTCAACTCTAACTGCTGCCTGACTATCTATGTAAAGACCTTTAATTGCTTGCAAAAGTTTGCCTTCTATTCCATAATCTCGTAGAACAGACAATAACTTCCTCCTAGGAACCCGGTCATATGCCTTTTCTAGATCTATAAAGCACGGATACAATTCCCTGTTCCATTCGTAACACCTCTCCATTATTTGCCGTAAGCTAAAGATCTGGTCCTGACAACCTCTAAGAGGCCTAAACCCACACTGATTTTCATCCAGTTTGTCCTCAACTAATACTGACACTTTCCTTTCAACAATACCTGAGAAGATTTTACCCACAACGCTGATTAAAGAGATACCTCTGTAGTTGTTACAATCTTTTCTGTTTCCATGTTTAAAGATTGGTGTGATTACTGCTTTCGTCCAGTCTGATGGAACCTGTTCCGACTCCCACGCCATTTCAATTATCCTGTGTAGCCATTTAAGACCTGACATTCCACTGTTCAAATGGTTCAAATGGCTCTGAGCACTATGGGACTTAACATCTGTGGTCATCAGTCCCCTAGAACTTAGAACTACTTAAACCTAACTAACCTAAGGACATCACACACATCCATGCCCGAGGCAGGATTCGAACCTGCGACCGTAGCAGTCGCGCGGTTCCGGACTGAGCGCCTAGAACCGCTAGACCACCGCGGCCGGCACATTCCACTGTATTTGATGACTTAATTTCACACACCCCAGCCGCTTTATTGCACTGCAATCTATTGACCATTTTCTCCACTTCCTCAAATGTGATCCTATTTCCAGCATCATTCCTATCCCATTATACATAGAAATATGAAGTATTACTGATCGTATTGAGCAACTCTTCAAAATATTCCCTCCATCTGCCCAAGGCATCAACAGGATTCACCAGCAGTTTTCCTGACCTGTCCAAAATACTTGTCATTTCCTTCTTACCTCACTTTCGAAGACTGCTAATTACGCTCCAGAATGGTTTTCCAGCAGCTTGACCCGAAGTCTCCAACCTGCTTCCAAAGTCTTCCCAAGATTTCTTCTTGGATGCTGCAATTATCTGTTTGGCTTTGTTTCTTTCTTCAACATAACTTTCTCTGTCTACTTGAGTTCTAGTATGTAGCCATTTCTGATACGCCTTCTTTTTCCTTTTACAGGCTGCCTTGACTGTGTCATTCCACCAAGCTGTTTGCTTCATCCTACCGTTACACACTACTGTTCCAAGACATTCTTTAGCCACTTCTACTACTGTGTCCCTGTACCTTGTCCATTCCTTTTCCAGTGACTGTAATTGACTACATTCAACTAACTGGTACCTTTCTGAGATCACTGTTATGTACTTCTGCCTGATTTCCTTATCCTGAAGTTTCTCCACTCTTATCCTCCTACATATGGACCTGACCTCCTGCACTTTCGGCCTCACAATACCAATTTCACTGCAGATTAAATAGTGATCAGTGTCATCAAAGAATCCCCTGAATACACGTGTGTCCCTCACAGCCTTCCTGAATTCCTGATCTGTTATTATATAGTCAATGACAGATCTGGTTTCCCTGCCTTCCAAAGTATACCGGTGAATGTTCTTACGTTTAAAAAAGGAGTTTACGATTACTAAGCCCATACTGGCACAGAAATCCAAGAGTTGTTTCCCGTTCCTGTTGGCCTTTATATCCTCCCCAAATTTACCCATAACCTTTTCATACCCTTCTGTTCGATTTCCAATCCTGGCATTATTAATCACCCATGAGCAGAACACTGTCCTTGTCCTTTATTCTAACAACTACATCACTGAGTGCGTCATAAAAACTACACATCTTATCTTGATCTGTCCCTTCACAATGCGAATATACTCACACAATCCTAATTTTCTTGCTAGACACTGTCAAATCTATCCACATCAGTCGTTCGTTTGCATACCTTATTTCAACTACGCTGGGTTCCATTTCTTTCCTTACGTAAAGCCCTACACCCCATTGTGCTATTCCTGCTTTGACTCCTGACAGGTAGACCTTGTATTCTCCCACTTCCTCTTCTTTCTCACCCCTTACCCGAATGTCACTAACAACTAAAACGTCCGACCCCATCTTACTTGCAGCCTCTGCCAGCTCTACCTTCTTCCCAGAGTAGCCCCCATTGATATTAATAACTCCCCATCTCGTTACCATTCGTTTGCCGAGTCGTATCTTAGGAGTCCCTGGTATGTCAAGTAGAGGTGGGACTCCGTCACCTCCAAAGATCCAAGGCATATTGCTCTGATTGTTGCCAGCATCATATTTAAAGTACCAGGGAAGCAGGTTGCTAGCCTCACTTGCCCCGGGTCCCATTGAGTTTTACCCCTAACGGTTCTAAATCTAAATCTACATCTACATACATACTCCGCAATCCACCATACGGTGCGTGACGGAGGGTTCCTCGTACCACAACTAGCATCTTCTCTCCCTGTTCCACTCCCAAACAGAACGAGGGAAAAATGACTGCCTATATGCCTCTGTACGAGCCCTAATCTCTCTTATCTTATCTTTGTGGTCTTTCCGCGAAATGTAAGTTGGCGGCAATAAAATTGTACAGCAGTCAGTCTCAAATGCTGGTTCTCTAAATTTCCTCAGTAGCGATTCACGATAAGAACGCCTCCTTTCCTCTAGAGACTCCCACTCGAGCTCCTGAAGCATTTCCGTAACACTCGCGTGATGATCAAACTTACCAGTAACAAATCTAGCAGCCCGCCTCTGAATTGCTTCTATGTCCTCCCTCAATCCGACCTGATAGGGATTCCAAACGCTCGAGCAGTACTCAAAGATAGGTCGTATTAGTGTTTTATAAGCGGTCTCCTTTACAGATGAACCACATCTTCCCAAAATTCTACCAATGAACCGAAGACGACTATCCGCCTTCCCCACAACTGCCATTGCATGCTTGTCCCACTTCATATCGCTCTGCAATGTTACGCCCAAATATTTAATCGACGTGACTGTGTCAAGCGCTACACTACTAATGGAGTATTCAAACATTACAGGATTCTTTTTCCTGTTCATCTGCATTAATTTACATTTATCTATATTTAGAGTTAGGTGCCATTCTTCACACCAATCACAAATCCTGTGCAAGTCATCTTGTATCCTCCTACAGTCACTCAACGACGACACCGTCCCGTACACCATAGCATCATCAGCAAACAGCCGCACATTGCTATCCACCCTATGCAAAAGATCATTTATGTAGATAGAAAACAACAGCGGACCTACCACACTTCCCTGGGGCACTCCAGATGATACCCTCACCTCCGATGAACACTCACCATCGAGGACAACGTACTGGGTTCTATTACTTAAGACTTGAGGGACTAACCGGTGGATTTGGTAGTCTTTGCTGTCTGAGCACAAAGGTGACCACGACTCAGAATATGTCCGAGATGCCCAGCCTTATTCCAAAGTAGCTGGTATCCCGACTGTCAGGAGTACTTCCATGGCCACTCATACGTTGCCCGTGGTTCATGAACTAGGACATGACAACAGGAACCCACACCATGAACCACTGAGGTATCGTAAATAAATGTTGTAATAATATAATGCACGTTAATCACAAATACCATGTGTCATAGGGCCACTGGACAGTTGTTATTAATTATGTATACTGTGTATTGTCACATACAGTTCTAGGGGATACTGGATGCTCACCCAGCAAGTATTTTGTTATATCATTGTTAAAATCTAGAACTCCAGCTATACATTATTTACAGAAAGACGCACATTATGCATTGGACCATAACTAGACCTTGGGCTGAGTATTGTATTTTCCTAGTGTGCCACTATGTACAATCTAGACCTCAGGCTAAGTATAACATCATCCTAGTATACTGCACTAACACTAAAGCGCTACGTAAGAGGTTTTGCTCTTCATATGTTCTTACACCACATTCCTTCAGTAAGAAAAGACTTTTTAATAAACATTTATTGCTATAGCAACTTCAACTTAACCTTTGTGCTGAATATTATCTAACATGGTATAGTGTAGTAAGATTCAGAATTAATGCAAGAGAGTTCTGGTTTTGCAATCTAGAGGCCCCTGCAATACGCTCTTTCAGTATTTATACCTACTAAGTTATTCTAACTACGCTTTATAATACTGAGAGGTGATACTACAAATGTTGTCTGCCGTAGGGCAAGTAAAGTCGCTAGTGGTAGTTGTGCCTATATTAATGTCTGTTACAGCCATATTAGAACTTCACATTTAACTTGGCAGGCTCTTACTGGGTCATGTTAATCCTAAACCTCGAACTTTGCTACTTTATCGCTACCACGTCATATGAGGTGAAGCTAGTACACTTCGTGAAATGGTAACACTATTTGTAAAGTATTATTACTTGGCACATTCTATGAAGTTGGCACTTTTATTGATATTAATGCGATCTACGTGATATTACGCTGGAAGGTGCTGCAGTAGATTAGAATAGAGCATACTAAAGTGTTTTATAGATCATTACGGCGTGCTACCTCTGGTGTTTTTATGGTTCCGCTTTCCAGCCCTTGTCTCTCTTTTTAAATTTAAAGATGGAGTTTGGTCCGAAACTTTTGTATGAGTCAATATGTAACACCTATCGTAACATAGACCATGACTCAGAGAACTTACTTTATACATTGGACCATAACCTAGATCTGGAGCTGATCATTGAAGACTCATTAACGAGACTCTACACGCGCATGTAGTAAAGTCATACAATAATGTTTTCATATTTTTGTCTCTATATACCATGAATTTATTACTGTAACGTTAATAGTTTGCCACCTTGTTTCTGGTAACTGTGACCATTACACTGATATAAGATACAGTAAAAATATTTTTTGCAATAATTTTTTGATGTGTACATTTGGAAAACCAGGCATACAATCCTTTCGCTTTTATGGATTTGTATATGCATAAAGAATATAAAAATGTAAAATTCTTTACATTCTATTTCGAATATATAACCGTATGTTGAAAAAGACTGCTGCCACCTGGCGGCACGCCAAAACACAATGATTCCGTTGATTGCCTCGTCATTTTCGTATCAGATGTTAACAAGAACACAATATGAAAGGGTTTCGTTTGTGACTATTGTGCACTGTTCACTCAGGTATCGTCTTACTATATGACGAGAGAGGGTACTATGGAACCTCGTCTCTTTAACGTATGTTTACTTTGAATTAGTATGCATTTTATGTTGGTTTGATGTCAGAGCCGGCCGGAGTGGCCGAGCGGTTCTAGGCGCTACAGCCTGGAACCGCGTGACCGCTACGGTCGCAGGTTCGAATCCTGCGTCGGACATGGATGTGTGTTATGTCCTTAGGTTAATTAGGTTTAAGTAGTTCTAGGGGACTGATGACCTCAGCAGTTAAGTCCCATAGTGATCAGAGCCATTTGAACCATTTGATGTCAGAATTTTCCGTAATTGTTCCTTTATGCACATTCAGTTACGTCCAATAAACGTGATCAGTCGACGAAATGGATTGGCCCTGTAAAATTTTCTTTTCTATCCAAATGATCTGAAGCTGGTAATTTAATTTCAGTAATTTTATGCGTTCGGAGCAAATAATCTTCTGTAATGAGATGAACAACCGTGTCCCGTCTCTCTCACTCCCATCTAGCTAATGGCTCTACGCTGTGATGTAAGGCCTATTCCTGGCTAGTTGGTACATGCTCGTTAAACTGTAGCATTCGCCTAGAAAACCGAAAGCTGGCTAATCAGAATTCCACGCCCACGCATACGAACACACTTGTGAAATCTTCTAAGCTTTGTATTCTGATAAAGTAACTTTGTATATCATGAAGGAGCACTGACTTCATAATTTAAAAGTGTTAAATACTTTTTAACTAACACCACCAAACCAGAGGGCCCACGATTTTCCTCTTATAACCGGGAGGGCTTCTGATTGCCTCCATGAGATTCGCGAGATACCAACAACCCCTAAAACGTTAAAACCCAGCCCTTTCAGCCCATACGGGTAGCAGGGGCTGTGTGGCGTGGACTGGGCGGTTTTTTAGGTTAGAGGGTCTCGGGAAATCACAAGAAGGGCTTCAGTCACAAAGGGTGCAGGCTGAACACAGGAAGAACGTAGATACAGGAACCATCGGTATAACTGTTGTAAATTGTCGTAGCTGTGTTAGGAAAGTACCAGAGCTCCAAGTGCTAATAGAAAGCACTGATGCTCAAATCGTTTTAGGCACTGAAAGCTGGATAAAGCCGGATATAAGCTGAGCCGAAATTTTTGCGAAGAACCTAACGGTGTTCCGAAAGGATAGGCTAAACACGGTTGGCGTTGGCGTGTTTGTTGCTGTCAGAAGCAGTTTAACTTGCCGCGAAATTGAAGTAGATACTCCTGTGAGTTAGTATGGTCAGAGGTCATTGTTGGCAACTGGAATAAAATAATAATTGGATCCCTTTACCGACCGCCTAATTCAGATGATACAGTTGCTGAAAGATTCAAAGAAAACTTGAGTTTGATTTTAAACACGTACCCGACTCATATGATAATAGTCGGTGGTGACTTTAATTTACCCTCGATATGTTGGCTACAATACATGTTTAATTCCGGAGGTCCGCATAAAATATCATCCGAAATTGTGCTAAACGCATTCCCTGAAAATTATTTCCAGCAGTTAGTTCATGAGCCCACGCGAATAGTAAACGGTTGTGAAAACACACTTGACCTCTTAGCAACAAATAATCGTGAATTAATAATGAGCATCAAAACCGATACAGGGATTAGTGAACACAGGGTTGTCGTAGCGAGATTGAATATTGTAACCCCCAAATACCCCAAAAATAAACGAAAAATATACCTATTCAAAATAGCACATAAAAATTCACTTGACGCCTTCCTGAAAGACAATCTCCACTCCTTCCAAATTAATAATATAAGTGTAGGCTAGATGTGGCTTGAATTCAAAGAAATAGTACCGGCAGTAATTGATAGATTTATACCAAATAAATTAACAAACGACGGAGCTGATCCTCCTTGGTACACAAAACGGGTTAGAACACTGTTGCAGAAACAACGAAACAAAGATGCCAAATTTAAACAGACGCAAAATCCCCAAGATTGGCGATCTTTTACAGAAGCTCGAAATTTAGCGCTGACATCAATGCGAGATGCCTCTAACAGTTTCCACGACGAAACTTCGTCTCGAGACCAGTTAGAAAATCCAAAGAGATGCTGGTCGTATGTGAAGTATGTCAGCGGCAAGAAACAATCAATACCTTCTCTGTGAGATAGCAATGAAGACACTATCGAAGACAGTGCTTCCAAAGCAAAGTTACTAAGCTCAGCCCTCCGAAATGCATTCACAAAAGAAGACGAAGTAAATATTCCAGAATTAGAATCGAGAACAGCTGCCAACATGAGTAATGAAGAAGTAAATATCCTCGGATTAGTGAAGCAACTTAAATCACTTAATAAAAGCAAGTCTTCTGCTCCAGATTATATACCAATTACGTTCCTTTCCGAGTATGCTGATGCATTAGAGCCATACTTAACAATCATATACAACCGTTTGCTCGACGAAAGATCCGTACGCAAAGACTGGAAAGTTGCACAGTTCACACCAATATTCATGAAAGGTAGTAGGAGTAATCCACTAAATTACAGGCCCATATCGTTAACGTCGATATGCAGCAGGATTTTAGAACATATATTGTGTTCGAACATTATGAATTGCCTCGAAGAAAACGGTCTATTGACACACAGTCAACATGAGTTTAGAAAACATCGTTCCTGTGAAACACAACTAGCTCATTATTCACATGAAGTGTTGAGTGCTACTGACAAGGGATATCAGATCGATTCCGTATTTCTGGATTTCCGGAAGGCTTTTGATACTGTACTACACAAGCAGCTCGTAGTGAAATTGCGTGCTTATGGAATATCGTCTCAGTTATGTGACTGGATTTGCGATTTCCTGTCAGAGAGGTCACAGTTGTTAGTAACTGACGGGAAGTCTTTGAGTAAAACAGAAGTGATTTCTGGCGTTCCCCGAGGTAGTGTTATAGGCCCTTTGCTGTTCCTTATCTACATAAACGATTTGGGAGACAATCTGAGCAGCCGTCTTCGGTTGTTTGCATATCACGCTGTCGTTTATCGACTAATAAAGTCATCAGAAGATCAAAATAAACCTCACACTTGTCCCTAAATAACGAAAAGTGTGAGGTCATCCACATGAGTGCTAAAAGGAACTCGTTAAACTTCGGTTACACGATAAATTAGTCTAAGCTAAAAGTCGTAAATTCAACTAAATACCTAGGTATTACAATTACGAACAATTTAATTGGAAGGAACACATAGAAAATGTTGTGGGGAATGCTAACCAAAGACTGCGTTTTATTGGCAGGACACTTAGAAAATGTTAACAGACCTACTAAGGAGACTGCCTACACTACGCTTGTCCGTTCTCTTTTAGAATACTGCTGCTCGGTGTGGGATCGTTACCAGATAGGACTGACAGAGTACATCGAAAAAGTTCAAAGAAAGGCAGCACGTTTTGTATTATCGCGAAATATGGGAGAGAGTGTCACAGAAATGATCCAGGATTTGGGCTGGAAATCATTAAAAGAAAGACGTTTTTCGTTGCGACGGAACCTTCTCACGAAATTCTAATCACCAACTTTCTCCTCCGAATGCGAAAATGTTTTGTTGACACAGACATACATAGGGAGAAACGATCACCATGATAAAAGAAGGAAATCAGAGCTCTTACAGAACGATATAGGTGTTCGTTCTTTTCCCGCGCTATACGAGGTTGGAGTAATAGAGAATTAACCCTTTGCCAGGCATTTAAATGTGATTTGCAGAGTATCGATGTAGATGTAGATGTAGATGTAGATCATCCTCTGAAACAGAAGGCAGGCATTTTCATTGGCCAGTTCATGCCCGTACCAACAGCGCTCGTCTGCAAAGTGTGCTTCCTATCGGATTTTCACCCGTTTGGTTCCAAAAGGTGCTGGCAAATATCAGCTGTTCGTGGGAAAATCACTAGCCAGAAAAGTAAGCTCCTACCTAGTAACACTAGAGACACGTTAGGGAAAGACCACTGCTTCAGCTGCTTCCTTTACAAAGCCTCCTTCTTTCAGATGCTGGCTGTGGCATCCGAAGCAATTAACAGAATCATCCCACATAGTGGCAGGGAACAATATGTTACAAAGTAACGTCAGTATGGAGTGTGATCGTACATGTCATGATGTGTGAGTCCAATAGGAAGCGAACACCGTGTCTTCTTTCTGTCTGACCAGGAGAACTGAAAACCTACCTGCTCGCTCCCTGGGGTTCCGTTTGGATGGTAGCACTGGCCACTCCGAGTGCTGAATATCTTTCTGTTCAAGTTATACAACCATGAGCCTAAGTCACCATTGGTTTCTCGTACGTTGAAATCATGACCTATTACACTAGCTTATGGAAGTAAGTAAGGAATATGGACGTGGTCTCTAGCACACTTGCTCATTCACAGTCCCACATCGACATTGATATAGCACTGGACTTTTTGAAATTTTTAACAGGGCTCTAGCTAGAAATTATTTATCACACTATAATCTTATTACACACGTCGATTCAGCTGCCCCTACCGATAGTATTTTATGCAATCTGCAATGTTCTACTGTCCTTCAAAAGGCAGGCGAGAGATTTACGTAGTCTCTCAGTCGCGCAATCTATTAGTCCTACAGGAAAAATGAACAGGACCTCTGTTTGTAGGAAATTTAATGTAGTTAAATTTTGTACTGGTATACGTTTTCTCCGGAGGCCGTAACTTTCGAGTTATTCGAGAAAAATATACAAAAGCGAGCTTCAGGCCCCACTTCCACATTCAGCTTCCACCGGTCAGGATTTCTAGTATGTCGCTCATGGTACTCCCTGCTACCACTGTACAAAAATTTGCGACTGCACGAATTACGTCCCACATTCGACCTTTGTTGGTCTTCATTGATTGGCCTTATTAATTTTGCGTACAATTTTGTGAATTTTAATATCATAAAATAAACAATTCCATCGTTGTATTTGTCATGCCTTCTGACTACACGGCTACTGTACTTGTAAAGGTTAAATTTGGATCGAATGGTCAGCCTAATTAGTTTTAGTCTAACGTTTACAAAAGACGGTGTTCTTTCGTGGCCCTCATGGACAAGTTTAAATTAATGACGATAACGGAATAGGCGACTATGCTGGTGACGTAATAGCATAATAAATATAGACCAAAAAAGGTGGAATGGCAGGAACAGTTCGTGTAGTCGGAAATGTTTGTACAGAGGCAGGAGAGAGGACCATGAACAACGTACGAGAAACCCTGATCGATGAGGGCGAGGGTGGGAGTGGAGTCTAAAGCTCACATCTTTTACTTTTGTCTTGAATAACTCGAAAACTATGGCCTCTAGGAAAAACGTATCCGAGTACAAAATTTAACTACATTAAATTTCCTTCAAAAAAGTCCTGTTCATTTTTCCTGTAGGACTAACAGCTTGGGTTTAGAAAGTGAGGGAATATGAAAATCTCTCGCGTGGTTTTTGAAAGCCAGTCATAACACTGCTGGTTGCATTAAACGACATCCGTAGCGGCAGCTGAATCACCCTCTATATGTTAACAAACTGAATAATTATCTCTAATGTTTAAACTGAGTTTTCCCGTCGTTCCTAATCAGATACATTACTTGATGAGAAGTATCCAGGCACCTATTAGCGGACAGTAATATGGAGTATGTCCACCCTTCGCCTTACGACGGCTTCAAACTGATGAGCACACTTCTCAACATTCTTTATAGAACTTGTACAGTGCAGTACCATGAGATGATCAATATGAAATGCAAAATATAGACAAAAACAAAAATTGGGAAACAAGTCTGGCTCAATATACAAAACCCACTATAGAGATGGGGCCCCTCCACGCCCGCACCAACGTGGTGACCAAACCAAAAGTTCTACTGTCACCTCCGTAAACATGTTAGTTGTCTAGTAAGTGGATCACAGGATGCTGGGCTGTGATGTTGTCCGTGCGTCTGGGTAAGGCTACGCATTAACACGGTCCATCAAGTGATAGATAGTGGACGAAACGCGAGTGAGGGTAGCGATTTGAAGAGCAGAGGGAAAAAAGTGCCATGGCTCGTGCCGTGGGGAAAAAACCTCTGCGACAGTGGGATGGGTAGTAAGAGCAGTAGTGGCTTACTAGTTGCGATAGCTCATGCAAGGTTGGATTTGTTAGTATAGGTATCATGCATCATTACCATGACAAGCGATGGCGATGTGTCCCAGTTGCTGCTGCATTCCTGGAACAATCAAGATCGTTATACAGTAGTGGGAGATCGGCCATAGATCATCTCACTGTGTGGGGGATGTGTGGAGCTTGTTTGCATGCAGTGTACGGTACGGCTTCCCTGTGTGGTGCCAGTTATTCGGCAGTGTATTCCAGCTGGATATCCAGTATTGGCGTCTGATTAACAGGGGCTCGTCTGTGCCGTTGTGTTTGCGTATGCTTGGCCATAGATGTTATGTCCTTACAAGTATGTCTTTTGGTCTTTTATGTTTCCATCTATGGTTGTGGTCGTAGTTCCCCAGATCCAGAATAAACGGGTTCTGCGAATGTCTGGAGTTTCTGTATAGTCTTGTGGTGAGCTTGTGGATTACCTCCGTGAGAGAGTCTCAAGTCGGTATTCCCGGTGAAGGTCCGCGATGCGTGTGTATCGTGGAGCATTGCTTATGATTTTGAGTACTTTGTTTTGTATGAGCTGCAGACGGCGCAGGCGTGTAGGCGCAGCGTATCCCCAGACAGGAGCTGCGTACGTCATCAGGGGTCGGATAAGTGTCATGTACATGGATCTCGACACCCTTCTGTTCAGTGTGCTACGCCTGTTGAGCATAGGATAGAGCTGTTTGAGCCTCGTGCTAGCTCGGTTGGTCATGTGTTGTATGTGGTCCCCCCAGAGTAATTTCCGGCCCAGCCAGACACCGAGGTATTTGACTTTCTCGCGGAAACGTATTGGACGTGCATGTAGAGTTATTGGTCTGCAGTAGCGGTGTTTGCGCAGTTGCTTCGGTCTTCTAGTGAACAGAACGGCTTCGCACTTGTCGACGTTTACTTTAACACGCCATTTCTCCAACCAAGGCTCGGCCACTCTGAGCGCAGTCTGTAGGCGTGACGTAATGTTTGATCGTTTCCAATCTTGCGCAAGGATGGCTGTGTCATCCGCGTAGATTGCCATCATTGTGTTGTGTGTGGTTGGGAGATCGTTTATGTAGAGGTTAAACAGTAGGGACCCTAGGATGCTTCCCTGGGGTACTCCCACGTGTATACCGTGTCGTGTTGATTGTTTTCCCTGCACGTCAGTGTTGAAACTCCTGTCTGTGAGGTATGAGTGTATTAGACGCAGCAGCCCGTCAGGGAATCCCGCGTCGCTGAGTTTGCGGATGAGGCCGTTGTGCCATAGACGGTCGAAAGCCTTTTCGATGTCCAGGAACACTGCCCCTGTAGCTTTGTTTATGTTGAAGCCACGTGTTATATGTTCAACGACCCGTAGGAGTTGTTGTGTTGTGGAGTGGTGATTCCTGAAGCCGAATTGCTCCAGTCTCAGGATGTCATTTGTTATGCAGTGCCTAGTGATGCGTTTGAGAATCACCTTCTCAACAATCTTACTGAGCGAGCTCAGAAGGCTGATGGGTCGGTAATTTTTTGGGAGGCTGTGGTCATTCCCCGGCTTCCTGAACATCAGGACCTTGGCCGTCTTCCAAAAGGCGGGGAAGTGTTGGTGTTTTAGTATGGCGTTCGTTATGTGTGCTAGGTACTCAGTTGCTTTATCCGTGAACTCCTGGAGGACACGGTTTAATGAACCGGAATGCTTGGTCGGTTTTGTACAGAGTGGTGAATAAAAAGTTCGCGATAAATAGCAAACATTTTCAATCACGGTTTAGTCTCTCAATCACGAGTCCGTCTTGAAATTAGCGGGATACAGTAGAACACGAGAGGATAAGCGGAGAAACACTGGCGATATGGAAAGAGACGAGAGAAAAACTGGCTCTTGTAATGAGGGCTTCGCATGACATAATAACAAAAAAAATGGCTCTGAGCACTATGGGACTCAACTGCTGAGGTCATTAGTCCCCTAGAACTTAGAACTAGTTAAACCCAACTAACCTAAGGACATCACAAACATCCATGCCCGAGGCAGGATTCGAACCTGCGACCGTAGCGGTCTTGCGGTTCCAGACTGCAGCGGCTTTAACCGCACGGCCACTTCGGCCGGCTGACATAATAACCTCTCGAAACGAGACCAGTAACCGAAAATTAAACAGAACGCATATTACTGGTACAAACTAAATGATACCGAAGGAAAACTAGATAAACCAGGAGTATTACTGGTACTACGCTGAAGCACCGTAGAAACTGGTATCGGCATGTGTATTCAAATACAGAGATGTGTCAACAGGCAGAAAACGGTGCTGCGGTCGGCAACGCCTAATATATAAGACAACAAGTGTCTGGCGCAGTTACTGCTGCTTCAGTGGCAGGTTATCAAGATTTAAGTGAGTTTGAACGTGGTGTTATAGTCGGCGCACGAGCGATGGGACATAGCGTCTCCGAGGGAACAATGAAGTAGGGATTTTCCCGTACTACCATTTCACTAGTGAACCGTGAATATCAGGAACCCGGTAAAACATTAAATCTCTGACATCGCTGCGGCCAGAAAAAGGTACTACAAGAACGGGACCAACGACGACTGAAGAGAATCGTTCAGTGTGACAGAAGTGTAACCGTTCTCCAAATGGCCCCAGATTTAAATTCTGGGCCATCAACAAGTGTCAACGTGCGAACCATTCAACGAAACATCATCGATATGGGCTTTCGGAGCCGAAGGGCCACTCATGTACCCTTGATGACTGCACGACACAAAGCTTTACGCCTCGCCTCAGCGTATCAACACCGACATTGGACTGTTGATGACTGAAAACATGTTGCCTGCTCGTGCGAGTATCGTTTGAAATTTTACGCAACGGATGGACGTGTATTGGTATGGAGAAAAACTCATTAATCCAAGGACTCTGCACGTCAGCAGGGTACTGTTCAAGCTGGTGGAGAATCTGTAATGGGATGAGGCGTGTGCCGTAGGAGTGATATGGGATCCCTGATACGTCTAGATACGACTCTGACAGGTGACATATATGTAAGCATCCTGTTTTATCACCTTCATCAATTCATGTCCTGTGCATTCTGACGGACTTGGGGCAATCCCACGAGGACAATGCAACACCCTACACATCCAGAATTGCTACAGATGGCTCCAGGAAGACTCTTCTGAGTTTAAACACTTCTGCTGGCCAACAAACTCCCCAGACATAAACATTATTGAGCATATCTGGATTGCCTTGCAACGTGCTATTCAGAAGAGATCTTCACCCCATCGTACTCCTACGGATTTATGGACAGTCCTGCAGGATTCATGTTGTCAGTTTCCTCCAGCACTACTCCAGACATTAGTCGAGTCCAGGCCACATCGCGTCGCGGCACCTCTGCGTGCTGGTGGGGGCCCCACACGATATCAGGCAGGTGCTCCAGTTTCTTTGGCTCTTCAGTGTATAATGCAACGAAACACAACAAAATAAAAAAAAAAACATAATAAATGCAATGAAAACTTCGCAAGTCTTGACAGCAACTAAGTGGTACAAGGAAACCGTATTGTAAACACACGCCGGCAGGGGTGGCCAAGCGGTTCTAGGCACTACAGTCTGGAACCGCGCGACCGCAACGGTCGCAGGTTCGAATCTTGCCTCGGGCATGGATGTATGTGATGTCCTTACGTTAGTTAGGTTTAAGTAGTTCTAAGTTCTTGGGGACTTTCCTCAGAAGTTAAGTCCCATAGTGCTCAGAGCCATTTGAACCATTTGTAAAAGAACAGTCATAGATGATGAGACAAAACGTACAAATAAAGGAAACCAACCGCGCGACTGCTACGGTCGCAGGTTCGAATCCTGCCTCGGGCATGGATGTGTGTGATGTCCTTAGGTTAGTTAGGTTTAACTAGTTCTAAGTTCTAGGGGACTGATGACCACAGATGTTAAGTCCCATAGTGCTCAGAGCCATTTGAACCATTTGTACAGATACCACAAACAAACAGTGTCTGTAGGCTTCCGTCCCAAAGAGGATCAATAAGTCGCCTAACAAATAATCGATATTTTGATCCAGTTTGCATAATGAAGACTGAATGTCCTATGCAATACCTTACCAAAGGTCTGGATGTCTGTGGAGGAAATGTAACCCACTCTTTCTCAAGAGCCTAAATCAGAGTAAGCAGTGATGTTGGACGCTGGAATCTGGAGTGAAGTAGAGTGAAGTAGACGTTCTAATTAATCCCAAAGATGTCCCTTTGTGCTCAGGCCGGAACTTCACTTACGTCAGTCCATTTCAGGAATATTATTATCCACAAACCATTCTCACAGATCCTGCTTTATGATAGGTGCATTGTCAAAGTGAAACAAAAAATAATCGTCTCCGAAATGTTCGTCTACTGTACAGAATAAGCAATGCTATAAAATGTGTTTGCACTCTTCGGGATACAGCGCTTTCTTAAGATCAATAAGGGGACGAGACCCGAAACACGAAAACATCCTTACAAAGTAAAACCACCTACTCCTACATCACTGTCGGCACTGCACATTATGGAAGGTTATGTTTTTCAGGCATTTGTCAAACACAAATTGCCACAGTATACAGTGTGATTCATCGTTACAAATGACTCGTTTCCAGTATTCCACTATCCAATGGCATCACTCTTTCACCACCTCAAGCATCGCTTGGCATTGTTTATTTATTTTATTCGTGTCAGAAGTACCAGGACACAAACTGTGCTGATTTAAAAATATACATATTTGTATACATGAATAATTCAAAGCCATATAAACGTAATAGAATGAACACATAGGGAAAAAAGAGTAATAAGTCAATATTTACATAATACACACAATAGTAAGAAATCAGTTTTTACGCAATACACACAGGAGTAAGAAACCAATTTTTACATAATAAACACATTTACACTAGTTGTGTCCAGTATTTGGCAACACTGACTGCGTTGCTATAAGCCAAGGCCAGTTCCAGTCCTGTACAAGAGTTTGGGCAGAGACGACACCTCAGGAGATGGCTTGTAGTTTGTTCATTTCCACACTCAACCAGTGTGTCTCCGCCTTGTGCGATGCCCCATTTCTTCAAGTTGTCCTTCGTTCTTGCAACGCCGGAGCGCACTCTGTTCGAGGACTTCCATGTTCACCATCCTTCTTGGTGACCAGGTAGCAGAGTTTCTTCAATTACATCTCGCTCTGGATGGACAGAATGTCTTTTTTTCCACAGTTTAACCCTGGCTGTACTTTGATCTCTGTCAATTGGAACAGAAGACTGTAGAAAGTTCTTCCTGGACTTCAGTCGAGGTGGCTGATGTTTGTGCAAAGGATGGTCCTAGCTATTGCAGACCTTTTGCCTCTCGTTGCTAGCAGCTATCTCGCGTCTAATATCGGGTGGGGCTGTACCTGCAAGTGCTCGAGTATATAGCTTCCGTATTGGCGTCGGCTTCAGACATTCTGTGACCAGCCTGTAGGTTTCATTCAGGGCGGTGTCCACTTTTTTTGCAAGAGCAGAAATGTACCACACTGGAGCGGCATATTCGGCAGCAGAGTAGCAGAGTGCCAGGGCAGTTGTTCTTACTGTCTGGGGTGGGCACCCCATCCAGAACCAGTCACCTTGCGCAGTAGGCAATTTCGCGATGAAACCTTGGCTTTAAGGTTGGTGCAGTGTGCCTTGAAGGTCAGGGAGCGGTCCAGGGTAAAACCAAGGTAAGCTGGAGCACTGCAGTGTTCCAACACCTTTCCATTCCAGTTCACATGCAGCTGTCGAGAAGCTTCTCTGTTCTTCAGATGAAAAGCACATGTTTTAGTTTTTGATGGGTTTGGATTGAGATGGTTTTCCTCATGATATTCTAAAAGAATCTTCAGAGCAGTGAGATTTTCTTCTACAGTCTCAAAATTCTTATCCTGAGTTGCCAATGCCAGGTCGTCTGCATATAGGAAGCTTCTTGTGAGGAGAGGAAGTGGTTGGTCATTGGTGCAGGTATTAAACAGCACTGGTGCTAAGACACTGCCTTGCGGGAGCCCATTCTTTTGTATTATCCATCTGCTCAACCTGCCTTGAAATTCTACAAAGAAACGTCGATTCTGCAACACGGTGGCGACGATTTGCGTAAGCCTGAAGTCGTAAATCTTCCTTAGGATGATTTGTTGTTGTACAGTGTCATAGTCTGAAGAGAGATCGACAAAGGCCACTCCAATGATATTTCCGAGCTGAAAACCATCTTCTATGTGCTGTGCCAGGTTAAGGGTCTGTGTATAGCAGTTCTTTCCTGGCCTAAATTCAGCTTGCTCTGGGATGAGACGAGGTTCGACCAGTAGTGTTATGCGGTTCAATAACAGTCTTTCGAAAACCTTGTAAAGAGGGCACAGAAGTGATTTTGGCCTGAAGTGCTTTGGGTCTTTTGGCTGCTTTCCAGGTTTCAGAACAGCAACAACTTTAGTCTTCCTCCAGATTTTAGGGATTTGGCATCGTTCCAGGCTTCCATTGCTTAGTAAGGTTTCGAAAGTAATGAATCTGCCCCATACGCATATCATCTTACCTGTCTTACTCTTTTCTATGGCGTCTTCCAACTCTTTGATAATGAATGGGTTGGACAAGTTAGATGTTTCTTGTTCGACATTTCTTTGAAGCTTAGATGGTCTTCTTGTTTTTATTTGTTTTGCCATTTATCAAGAGTTGATGAGCAATCTGGTAAAAGGTGTAATGTTGGAATGCAAGGGGCCTTTCGTGGGGTCATTATTCAAAGATCTTATTAAGTTCCAGGCCTCTCTGCTGTTTTTTGCCATGTCCAGTTCTTCCATCAGCTTAACCCAGCGTTCTCTCTTTATTTCGCCCATGTTGTTGTTGTGGTCCTGAGACTGGTTTGATGCAGCTCTCCATGCTACTCTATCCTGTGCAAGCTTCTTCATCTCCCAGTACCTACTGCAACCTACATCCTTCTGAATCTGCTTGGTGTATTCATCTCTTGGTCTCCCTCTACGATTTTTACCCTCCACGCTGCCCTCCAATGCTAAATTTGTGATCCCTTGATGCCTCAAAACATGTCCTACCAACCGATCCCTTCTTCTAGTCAAGTTGTGCCACAAACTTCTCTTCTCCCCAATCCTATTCAATACCTCCTCATTAGTTACGTGATCTACCCACCTTATCTTCAGCATTCTTCTGTAGCACCACATTTCGAAAGCTTCTATTCTCTTCTTGTCCAAACTAGTTATCGTCCATGTTTCACTTCCATACATGGCTACACTCCATACAAATACGTTCAGAAATGACTTCCTGACACTTAAATCAATACTCGATGTTAACAAATTTTTCTTCTTCAGAAACGATTTCCTTGCCATTGCCAGTCTACATTTTATATCCTCTCTACTTCGACCATCATCACTTATTTTACTCCCTAAATAGCAAAACTCCTTTACTACTTTAAGTGTCTCATTTCCTAATCTAATTCCCTCAGCATCACCCGATTTAATTTGACTACATTCCATTATCCTCGTTTTGCTTTTGTTGATGTTCATCTTATATTCTCCTTTCAAGACACTGTCCATTCCGTTCAACTGCTCTTCCAAGTCCTTTGCTGTCTCTGACAGAATTACAATGTCATCGGCGAACCTCAAAGTTTTTATCTCTTCTCCATGGATTTTAATACCTACTCCGAATTTTTCTTTTGTTTCCTTTACTGCTTGCTCAGTATACAAATTGAATAACATCGGGGAGAGGCAACAACCCTGTCTCACTCCTTTCCCAACCACTGCTTCCCTTTCATGCCCCTCGACTCTTATAACTGCCATCTGGTTCCTGTACAAATTGTAAATAGCCTTTCGCTCCCTGTGTTTTACCCCTGCCACTTTTAGAATTTGAAAGAGAGTATTCCAGTTAACATTGTCAAAACTTTCTCTAAGTCTACAAATGCTAGAAACGTAGATTTGCCTTTTCTTAATCTTTCTTCTAAGATAAGTCGTAAGGTTAGTATTGCCTCACGTGTTCCAACATTTCTACGGAATCCAAACTGATCTTCCCCGAGGTCCGCTTCTACCAGTTTGTCCATTCGTCTGTAAAGAATTCGCGTTAGTATTTTGCAGCTGTGACTTATTAAACCGATAGTTCGGTAATTTTCACATCTGTCAACACCTGCTTTCTTTGGGGTTGGAATTATTATATTCTTCTTGAAGTCTGAGGGTATTTCGCCTGTCTCATACATCTTTCTCACCAGATGGTAGAGTTTTGTCACGACTGGCTCTCCCAAGGCCATCAGTAGTTCTAATGGAATGTTGTCTACTCCCGGGGCCTTGTTTTGACTCAGGTCTTTCAGTGCTCTGTCAAACTCTTCACGCAGTATCTTATCTCTCATTTCGTCTTCATCTACATCCTCTTCCATTTCCATAATATTGTCCTCAAGTACATCGCCCTTGTGTAAACCCTCTATATACTCCTTCCATCTTTCTGCCTTCCCTTCTTTGCTTAGAACTGGGTTGCCATCTGAGCTCTTGATATTCATACAAGTGGTTCTCTTCTCTCCAAAGGTCTCTTTAATTTTCCTGTAGGCAGTATCTATCTTCCCCCTAGTGAGACAAGCCTCTACATCCTTACATTTGTCCTCTAGCCATCCCTGCTTAGCCATTTTGCACTTCCCGTCGCTCTCATTTCTGAGACGTTTGTATTCCTTTTTGCCTGCTTCATTTACTGCATTTTTATATTTTCCCCTTTCATCAATTAAATTCAATATATCTTCTGTTACCCAAGGATTTCTATTAGCCCTCGTCGTTTTACCCACTTGATCGTCTGCTGCCTTCACTACTTCATCCCTCAAAGCTACCCATTCTTCTTCTACTGTATTTCTTTCCCCCATTCCTGTCAATTGTTCCCTTATGCTCTCTCTGAAACTCTCTACAACCTCTGGTTCTTTCAGTTTATCCAGGTCCCATCTCCTTAAATTCCCACCCTTTTGCAGTTTCTTCAGTTTCAATCTGCAGTTCATAACCAATAGATTGTGGTCAGAATCCACATCTGCCCCTGGAAATGTCTTACAATTTAAAACTTGGTTCCTAAATCTCTGTCTTACCATTATATGATCTATCTGATACCTTTTAGTATCTCCAGGATTCTTCCAGGTATACAACCTTCTTTTATGATTCTTGAACCAAGTGTTTGCTATGATTAAGTTATGCTCTTTGCAAAATTCTACAAGGCGGCTTCCTCTTTCATTTCTTCCCCCCAATCCATATTCACCTACTATGTTTCCTTCTCTCCCTTTTCCTACTGACGAATTCCAGTCACCCATGACTATTAAATTTTCGTCTCCCTTCACTATCTGAATAATTTCTTTTACCTCGTCATACATTTCATCAATTTCTTCATCATCTACAGAGCTAGTTGGCATATAAACTTGTACTACTGTAGTTGGCATGGGCTTTGTGTCTATCTTGGCCACAATAATGCGTTCACTATGCTGTTTGTAGTGGCTAACCCGCACTCCTATTTTTTTATTCATTATTAAACCTACTCCTGCATTACCCCTATTTGATTTTGTATTTATAACCCTGTAATCACCTGACCAAAAGTCTTGTTCCTCCTGCCACCGAACTTCACTAATTCCCACTATATCTAACTTTAACCTATCCATTTCCCCTTTTAAATTTTCTAACCTACCTGCCCGATTAAGGGATCTGACATTCCGCTCTCCGATCCGTAGAACGCCAGTTTTCTTTCTCCTGATAACGACGTCCTCTTGAGTAGTCCCTGCCCGGAGATCCGAATGGGGGACTATTTTACCTCCGGAATATTTTACCCAAGAGGACGCCAATCATACAGTAAAGCTGCATGTCCTCGGGAAAAATTACGGCTGTAGTTTCCCCTTGCTTTCAGCCGTTCGCAGTACCAGCACAGCAAGGCCGTTTTGGCTGATGTTACAAGGCCAGATCAGTCAATCATCCAGATTGTTGCCCCTGCAACTACTGAAAAGGCTGCTGCCCCTCTTCAGGAACTACATGTTTGTCTGGCCTCTCAACAGATACCCCTCCGTTGTGGTTGCACCTACGGTACGGCCATCTGTATCGCTGATGCACGCAAGCCTCCCCACCAACGGCAAGGTCCATGGTTCATGGGGGGGACATAGACAGAATTAATTGTCGGGCAGTTTTAATAGTGTCCTCGCCAAATTGGTTGTCTTCATAGAGGGAGACACATTCTTTTAACTTATCTGCTGTACTGGGGTCTAAGCCCTGGATATACTGAGACCTACAGCCTCTTGGAATTGACTTACGAGAGCATTCTTGCACAGCAGTAGTAAAAACATCATATTTCTCTGGGACAGGTTGAATGTCTGCTATCATTTCATCGAAGCATTTTGTGAATTTTGTACAATCCGCTTTTTTGAAGTTGTATCTTCTCCTAAATGGGACAGATTGCGGGGGTACTGCTGATACAACTTGGCACATGATGGGTCTGTGCTGTGTATTGGATAAAGCTTCACAGACATTCTTCACACACTGCTGTGATATAGCCGCACTGACAAAGATTAAGTCCGGATTGCATCCGCGTGTGCCGGTAGGTGTGGCCGAGCGGTTCTAGGCACTTCAGTCTGGAACCGCGAGACCGCTGCGTTCGCAGGTTCCAATCCCGCCTCGGGCATTGATGCGTGTGAGGTCCTTAGGTTACTCAGGTTTGGATACTCAGGTTTAACTAGTTCTAAGTTCTAGGGGACTGATGACCTCGGATGTTAGGTCCCACAGTGCTCAGAGCCATTTGAACCATTTTTTTTATCCGCGTCTCCATCGGCTGCTGTTGAAAGATGCAGGTAGGTTGCTGTCGTGTATTAGAGATAGTTTATAAGATTCTACCCATGTAATCACGGCTTCACCATCTTCGTTGTCTTCACTGTATCCCCACTGGCAGCTATGGCTCTCGAAGTCGCCCACAATGACACGTATCTTCTCCTCTCGCCCTACGTCTGGTTCGGGAAAGTGGAAGGGAACAGTCGGTGGTTTGTATACAGATGTTATTATACAATTAAATAGTTAAACTGATAATATTTCGATATCGTTGTTGTCTGTGTTAGTGGTAGATATTACTTGTAGTTCTGGCTTTATGAAAATAGCGCTTCCGTATTCATCATGAGGTGTCTCAGTTGCTAAGCCCATTCCTGGGACTCTCGGTCGCCTTTGGTTTGGTTTGACACAGTTGTTGTAGCAGGGTTTCCTTGTTTGAAGTTATGCCTTCTGTGTTAATTGATATGACTGTCAGCTTTGGCCCCGAGAGGGGCCGATTGTTCGGGCTATTAACCATTGTCATTAACTGTTGGTACTTGTGGAGTGGATAGACCTGCCGGTTCATCACTGTTGCCCAGGGGACGCCCGAGTGTGGGTTATACACTCTTTCCGTGTCCCCCATCGCTTGGCACGAATGAGGTAGAATGGTGGAGCAGCTCCACATAAGGCACACATTACTGGCATTGACTTCAGCTGCTACACCATTCTATAGCTCATTGTGTTAGCTGGACTGCTGCTAACGCTTTTCTGCCTGGTCTCGGGTTGTTCCTTCGCGTCTACACCAACAGTCTAAATGGGTATCTGTAAAAGGGCTGAAATGTCCGTAATGGATTTGTTATCCAGTAAGAAGCCCACGTTCATAATCTCTGGGTTTCGTGACCGACCCATTGTGGTGTTACTGTTTCCCTACTGACAACACGGTGCTGCCTGCCTGCTTTTGTACTGGCGGTTCTGCCTCTCGTGCCATCTAGTGGCCAATTCCACATAACACAGGGGTGATAAGATTCTCTTGATCAGAGAGTGTATTGTCCTTCCAAAAACACAAACGACTGACATTTTTACGTTATATTTAACGAGTGAAAATAACAATCTTCTGCTGAGAATGTTCGTAGCTGACTATCGTATAGCACTTGTAATAAGTTTTAGGGGATTCACCATTACACATAAACAAAAGATACTAGGTATTAACTCTTCGAATTCCAATAATTATTTAATGTGTAGGTGAGTGGAGGTAGTTTCTTCTTCATGACGGTAAGGCCTCGCGTTCGGGAAAATGGCAGTTCAAATCTCCATTAGACCATCGAGATTTCTCTAAACCGCTGAAAGTAAACGAGGAGATGATTAGGACACGGCCGTTTAATTTCCGCAGTCTTTCCTAATACGTGCTCGTGTCTCGTTTCTAACGTGCGTTCGATTACTACCAAAGATGCCATAGAAGCCAGCTGAATGTCTTCCCTAGCGTAATATCGGTGCGTGGTGCGGAGTATGTTTCAAGCAGCCATTCGCACGGACGGCGGCGTGTCTGGACACGATCATCGATCTCGTATAACAAAAATATGATTCATCCGAACAGGCGATACGTTTCCATTTGAAGATGCTCCAATCTCGATGATCCAGTGTCCACTCATTTCATAATTGACGATGTCATCGGGTCGACACGGAGACACGCAGGGGTCGTCTGTAGCGAATCCTCGTGTCCGACAATGTGCTTGAAACACTCGTCTCTGCACCAGCATTGTACTCTGTTGTCACTCTGCACCAGCATTGTACTCTGTTGTCAGATCTGCCTTCTTTGCCTCCTAAAAATGGTTCATATGGCTCTGAACGCAATGGGACTTAACTTCTGAGGTCATCAGCCCCGTAGAACTTAGAACTACTTAAACCTAACTAACCTAAGGACAGCACACACATCCGTGCCCGAGGCAGGATTCGAACCTGAGACGGTAGCGGTGGCGCAGTTCCAGACTGCAGCGCCTAGAACGGCTCGGCAGGCTTTGCCTCCTATTCCCACGTTCTGTGATGAGGCGTGAACGTCCAATACCTTGTCGACTACTCGTGGTTTCAACTTCGTGCATCACATTTTGTAGGTCCCCATGTCAGTAGCACACCAACGACTAAGAAGCTTCCGAAATGCTCTTTCTCGTGCACCGGCCATAATTATCTTCTGTTTCTCAAAGTCGGATGTGTCAAAATATTTTCGCATTTTCGACCCGTTTCTTCGCCAGAGTGATTCCTCATTCGTCCCTTCTCTGCTTACATACTTTCCTTACCGCGCCACGTGCTCGCAAAGCCAGCACGCGGTAGTCAATATGGCGGTGGGCAGTGTTATGGCTAAGCACTTCACTTAACTAGCATTTACAGTGATACGAATACTAAATGATCGCAACATTCCTTAATTTCGTATGCTAAGGAACATCTAAAGTCAGAATCGACTTTCGTTAAAATTCTACGCATTCTATATCGTCCGCATGGGTCTGGACACTGATTTCTGGGCTACTGACAATCTTCATATACTACTCAATTTTTTCAAAATGGCTCTGAGCACTATGGGACTTAACTTCTGAGGTCATCAGTCCCCTAGAACTTAGAACTACTTAAACCTAACTAACCTAAGGACATCACACACATCCATGCCCGAGGCGGGATTCGAACCTGCGACCGTAGAGGTCGCGCGGATCCAGACTGTAGCGCCTAGAGCCGCTCGGCCACTTCGGCCGGCTCAATTTTTTTTTTGAGATTCTGGGGTAGGTCATGTGACAATATTCTGCTTCGGTAGCTATTGAAGACTTCACATCTTTGTTGTGCCTTTCCGTAATGTTTGACGCATCGTAACACGCTCCTCTGTGTCTCAGAACTGGTCAGTTACTTGTAAGGAAAAAGTTTCCTGCGTGAGCACTAGCATACATTTACAATACGTTCCGGCAGTCACACCATCATCAGATTGAAAACTACGGTGTTTACATCTCTGTTATACTCGGCTACGACGAAGAGCTATAGTAAGCAGTATGTCGTCTTGGTTGCTGTTGTCGAATACCTTTCGCACATGCCACGAAGTAGACGAATATGTAATTTTATGTATGAGGGCTTTTGGGGTGATCTCGTTAATTGTAGGTCTAGCTATAGGAAGCTGCAACTTACATTTTGAATGAAAATAATCAGCAATGGCGGCCGAAGACTTCCGGTGTAAGGAATGACCCTCATTCTGCCAAAAACCTTGTCAAAGAGAGTGGAGGAACGGATGGAGTTTCAGGGAATGCTCTTGCCCTTGGAATGGGAAATTGTCCCTGAATGCGGAAAAATCAGCGATGATCGACGGCATGAGGATACATACGGCAATGAAAACCACTATAGCAGAGACACACAATGTGAATTCACGGGAAATATGGCCTGTAATCGTTGGGCCGTGTCAAACCAGACAGAAGACAGATGACACAAAGGAAATCAGTGTGTCATTGTTTTGTTGTATTTTTTTGACCTGAGTTAACGGTCTCACTGAATTTTCTAGAATATTCTTTTATAATGCGAGGATATAGAAAGAAAATTCAATGAAACTGCAATTATTAGCATATTATCGATTTACAGAGAAAATTGTTGCACATTTGAGACGGACGAAAAATAACAGCTTACCCTGATACTGAAATACATAATTCAGCGGAAACGTTAAGTGGGGAGGCCAAAATTACAGGTCTAAGATTTAATCAAAGACTGATGATGATGATAATTGTACATAAGAAAGAGCAACGACCAGATTTCCTAACGATCTCATTCCAGATACATACATACTTTTCCGACGTTCACACCAGGTATTTATTTTGTATGTAAATCGTAATGAGTCATGATGTTTTGTATCTCTTCTCATCCCTTTGTGTCAGTGATCCAATGAAAGTGAAAGGACGTATCTTTCGTGGTACAGTTGGCCTAGCTACTGGTCGTCTTTCAGACGGGCTTCAGCTCTATGTAGAATGTTAAGGACACTGCTACTTCTCAAGGTTAGGTAAGCGGCACATCAAATCCTAGCACCCTTCTTGATGTCCTTAGTGTGTGAGTCAGCAAACTATCTGGTCAATTTTTGCGAATAACAGTGTAACATCACAATAGGTGTCGTTACACGATTGAAAAAATGAGTGGTGCAACTAATTAATCTCAGCCCCAACAACCGCGTGCCTGTAGAAGCAATATTGGTCTACACATTTCTTTCTTTCATTCTTATGTGCACGTCCTGTGTCCTGATTTCCATTTTCCACCCCTCCTGAAAGTGTGTGGTGAAGTGTGAATGATTTGAATGCAGTAGTAGACGAACCAGAGAAGTGGTGGGTTTCTTAATCTTCTACCAACCTAAACGGTGTCGGTGGGAGGCAGAGAACAGGAACAGGAGGGCTTGGCCTAAGATGAGTAAAGCAAACCGTTTTCCTAGCAGAGGTTGGTCGTGGCCCTTCCCCACCACCTCGGGCGGTTCAGAGAGAGCTCCGCGCGACTGTTACAGATTGAGTTGTTCTGAAGACAGGTAAGCGACCAGACGTTCCCTAAGAACGTCCGTCTCGAACAAGGGACAAAAGGTATTTGATTCTGTTAATAATAATTTGTTAATCTCAACAATTTCTTCTCCTAGCCATTTTTGAATTATCGTTTAGGTTCTGGTTACAATTTTTGGTTCAGTTAATCAGTGTCGTAATAGTGTGATTTCCGTTAGGGGCGACTACGCAGTCTATAGATTCGAAGCGCAGTTCAAGCCTTAAAAGTTACTGTCTGCCATATTATTTTATCTGTGCAGACATTTCAAATTATCGATAAAACTATACCGAGCGTATATTCGGCAAGATGAATCGATTTGATTCCAAGCGCTTCATGCAGAGATATGCAGCCACCTAAATCCTGCTCGATGCCAACCACGAGGTGCATGCAATTCTTCCCAAAAATCAATGCTGTCCACATGTTATTTGCCGTGTGAATTAGTGCGTGTGAATGTCTCTGTTAGAAACTTGAGCAGTGACCACGTGCTCCCCAGATTCTTCCACCCCACAATACTCTACAGACTAAGGCCAACGTGGCTTGTTATTCTCGTGTGAGAAAGCCATAGGATCGTATAAAAATGTACCAGGAATGTTTTGTCCATCTATTAAATACAGAAAGATTACTGTTAGCATGCGAAATATTAGTGACGTCAATCAAGATGGCAACACCCAGTGTATCCACCACGTGGTGTAAGATCTCACACTTGGTCTACCTCTACTAACCTAACCCCCACCACCCCCAATAAAAATATCGAAAAGTTCAAATTCCAACACGATAATGCAGCACACCTACGATAATGGCGGGAAAAACGGACTTCTCTTTATTATTTAACCAATTGCAAGCGGATGTGTTCTCCACTGGGTCTGGACTGCAACTGGCTCAGCTCATAACGGTGCCACCAAAGGGCCCTCTCTTGACGTCAGACCATGCCGCAAGTACCGGTATTCGAGATGGCTGCACCCGATGTATCCACCACGAGCTCCAGAGCTCAAATGGCTTAGTTCATGCCGTGACCTCCAGAGGACGCTACTGTGACGTCGCGTGATGACACAAGATCGTCTGCTCTCTCTCGCGCCCGCTTTTTAATCGGACACGCGCTGCGCCACCGTCACACACCCTCGGCCACCACCTCCATACACGCGCCACACATAGTCTTCAGTAAATATGCTAACACCTACATTGCGCATCTAACCTATCAATTATCTAAGTACTTAACTGCATTTCAAGTTTATTCATATTAAATAATTCAATTTACAATTTCATATACCTATGAAACGTGTTCAGTATACTTACAGCTACCTAGTTTCAACAACTTTTCAAGAAACCAGACGGTCTCCCCTTCCTAGGAACCGCCGCCGACTTTGGATTCTGGCAGTAAAGAAAGGTCATTTGCACTTTCGCTACCAACCCAAGAAAATTTGGGGGAACGAAAGGACACTGGTACTAACCTCATCCACCCAACCGCCACTTCCTCCTAGGATCCGGCGCCAAGTGTGAAATGTTCCAGTAAACAAAGCTCACTTGCGTCTTCGCTACCAATGTAAGAAAATTGCTGCAAACGAAACTCACCAACACCCCTAACCTAAGTCGCCAGACCACCACCTGTTCCTAGAGGCGGGTGGTAAAAGGACTCAACTTGCATTAGGTTGGCTTGCTTTGTGGGGAGAGACCAAACTGCGGGATCATCGGTCTCGTCGCATCAGGGAAGGACGGAGAAGAAATTCGGCCGTGCCCTTTCAGATGAACCATCCCGGCATTTGCCTGGAGCGATTTAGGGAAATCACGGAAAACCTAAATCAGGATGGCCGGACGCAGAATTGAACCGTCGTCCTCCTGCATTAGGCTGATGGAGAGAGGAAGGAGTGTACTTTATTTATTTGGGAGCAGTTTATTTAGGGATGGCGTATATGTATCACAGAACACACACTCTGACATGCCCCACAGCATACAGACCTGCAAACTACTCCTACATAACTCATGTATAAAGCTCTACACACACACTTGCTAATTGCAAACCGTCAAAAATAACACACTGCACAACCTATAGACATGCCAACCTCTCATAAACAATTCAGGGCCTTTACGTCCAGATGGCGAAACAACTCGTAAATTGTCAAAATAATAATCCATGTAAAAGACTCTGCTTGGTAATGGTCAACTGTCTAAATCATACACCAGCCTTTATTTAAATAATTAGAGGCCTCACCACCACCAAGTGTATTCGCCACTGAGTCCATAGCCCAACTGACTTAGTTCATATCGATGCCACTAGAGGACGCTGTAGTGACGCAAGTACTGTAATCTAAGATGGCGCTACATAGTGGCTTCACCACGAGCTCCAGACCCCAACTGGCTTAGTAGATTTCCCCGCCGTCAGAGGACACCACAGTGACACCAGCTGATGACGCACGTACATTTATCCGTGACTGTGGCAAACCGGATGTTCTCGACGAGATCTAATACTCAGTACCACCAGCATAGGACGCTGTCGCCCCTTCTGTGACGTAAACCAAGGTGGTGAGGGAAAACGACTCAGCCTGCTCTGGGCCGCTGGGGAGAGTAAGGATGGAGTGCACTCTATTTATTTTCAAACAACTTATTTAACGTTTGTGTATATCTACTACACTGATCCAAAAATCCACCCTAATGTGCTTGGCGTCATGTTACACAGCCCACAGACACGCAACCAACTCGTAATTTAATTACACATTAGGAAACTGCTGCTAAAAAATACAGCACAGTGATGTGTACACACGCTAAGTACTCGTAAACTGTCCAAATAGCGCATATCGTGGCGTACAGACCCGCTCCCGAAATAATGCAATGAACGCGCGCAAGCACAGTCCACCGCCGCCGTCCATTAGAGTACGCAGGAAGTAGCGATAACTGACGTATCTCACAGATGTCGAACCACACACAGGCCCCTGCCAGGCTTGTGCAAGCATGACTTGGCGGCACCCCCATTCATACGCAACACCTGAGAAATTCGTATCGGCTAGACACCGATGATGATGCGATCGGACGTACGGTCGACGCAGACGTCATCTGTAAAAGCGCTCACAGACCTCCATTTAGGGCCGCGCACCACAACACCCGCGAAGTGAGGCAGATGCAGCTCGGGTCCTGCGGCGTCATCGAACACATGTGAAAGTTGCGTGCCTCTATACAGTCACCGTTATACTGTAATAACATTCCAAAGCCCGTTCACGCCAGTCTCATATTCGAGGCATCTCCAGGCACCACTTGTCTTTACCATTGAAGGCAGAATGTACTAAGCCTGTTGACACACGTGTTCAACTACACGTACCCGCCACCAGCTTCACTGACACATCGCCATCTAAACTGCTTCCCAATATATTTATTCCTCATTGAAATTTGTCATTAAAAATATATCACTTTTTCAAACCAACAGCTCAATTCGTGGAATCAATACTAGAAATAAGAATAATTTTTGCAAGGATTTAAAGTCACTTAGTCTTGCACAAAAAGGTGTGCACTATTCAGGAACACACATTTTCAATAACTTGTCAGCAGCCATAAAAAGCTTAACAACCAATGAAATTCAGTTTAAGAGAAGCCTAAAGGATTTATTGGTGGCCAACTCCTTCTACTCCATTGATGCATTTCTCAGTAGAACCAACTGATTTGTATATATATATATATATAAGTACAATATAACTTCTACACAATTTCAGTGCAGTAATGTATTTGAAACTTCCTGGCAGATTAAAACTGTGTGCCCGACCGAGACTCGAACTCGGGATGTGTTTATTGTAAATAAGTATGTGTGCGTGTGTGTGTAAGTACAATCTAACTTCTGCACCAGTTCAGTGCAGTAATGTGTGCATTGTAAATAAGTTTTTAGTCGTTGTATTATATGTTTATTACCTTATAAATAAATAAAAAACTTTTTTTATTTTAAATTCAGTGCATTAGTATTTGTAAAATGATTCTTTCATATAGCGTTCATTAAAAAATGACGACCATGCCACTTGGGACCTGTGGAATGGTACATTAGCTTATTTTAGTTGTAAATATTTGTCATGTATTGTTGTTTTTCTGACATGTTCTACATCCTGGAAGACCTCCTCGCTATGGATCAATTGGAATGTAAGTAGATCTAATCTAATCTAATTTAATCCCATGTTATTGGTAGCAGTCTTCCAAATGCAGAGCCCTGTTGGACTGTAGGAATGTATTAGAGTTAACTTTGCTGTCTTCTAGACGAACGAACTAATACTTAGAAATGTGAGCAAGAAAGCGGAAAGAATAACGGGGCGACAAGCCTCTCCTTGTGCTTGAGTTCGTGTACAACGGCCAGTATTAAGACCAGACAGACGGCGTAGCAACAGGTAGCCCATTGGCTCCAGCTGTTGGAAACCTCGTCATGGAGAATTTTGAGGATATTTCCATAGGTACTGCGCCATTGAAGCGTAAGTGTTTCTTTCGATACGTTGACGACACGTTCGTCATTTGGTCACACGGACGTGAGATACTAGACGAGTTTTTGGAACACCTCAATGGCATCAACAGTAAAATCCAGTTAACCATGGAGGTGGAAAAAGATAATGCATTGCACTTCCTCAACGTCCTTGTCTACCATAAATGAAATGGATGCCTTGACCACAGCGTCTACAGAAAACCCACCCACACAGACCTGTACCTGGACGCCACCAACCATCATCATCCAGCACAGAAGTGCACAGTATTACAAACATTGGTGCATTGTGCAAGAGTAATATCAGACGACGACAGTAGTAGGGCAAGGTTCGTGTGGCCCCACTTTCCATTGTTGACAAATTTATTCAAGATGGCGGCGTTGACATCATCCAAGATGGCGGCATGTAGACTTGGCAACAGCGCATGACGTCATCCAAGATGGCGGCTTTTGGCGGGAAAATAGGCCAATTGTACTACGTCCACTAACCTAACCCTCGAGAAAAAATGGCGGGAGTTTTGAATTTTGGCAGGAAGATAGACCAACTGGGCTACATCCACTAACCTAAACCTCCAGAAAAAATAGGCGGGAAGTTTGAATTCCAACAGGATAATGGCAGGCTTCTCATTATTATTTATTATCATTTATTATTATTTATGTTAATTTATTATTATTATTCATTATCATTTATTAACATTCATTACCATTCATTATCATTTATTATCATTTCTTATTATTTATTATTATTATTTATTATTATTATTGGTCTACCTCCACTAGAAAATTCCCTCCAAATTCAAATTCCAAAACGATAATGGCTACAAAATCATACTTGTCTTTATTGTTATTTATTATCATTCATCATTTAGTATTATTTATTATTATTTGTTATCATTTATTATTTATTATTATTGGCCTACCTCCACTAACATAGAAAATCCCGCCATGTTTAAATTCACACGCCATAATCTCTGGATAACTGTACTTCTATTTATTATTATTATCATTTACTCAAAATGGTTCAAATGGCTCTGAGCACTATGGGACTTAACATCTGTGGTCATCAGTCCCCTAGAACTTAGAACTACTTAAACGTACCTAACCTAAGGACATCACACACATCCATGCCCGAGTCAAGATTCGAACCTGCGACTGTAGCAGTCGCGCGGTTCCGGACTGAGTATCATTTACTATTATTTATTAGCATTTATTATTATTTTATTATTATTTATTCAAGATGGTCCATTTTTGTGGCAGGAAAGTCAATTCCCTTACATCCATAACAAAGGAACTGTCACAAATTCAAATTCCAACACGATAATCTGTCACACCTACGAACAAAAAAGACACCAATTGGGCCATATGCACTAACCTAAGTCCACCTCATCATACGAAGTTTGAATTATTCGCTGTCACTTATTGTTTCGCTCCTAAGCTATGAAAATCGCGTCAAATAATAATAAAGTGCACTTTTACTAACGTAAGTCACCTCCTGTGAATTCGTGGGAAAAGGACTGAAGTCTTTATTTCAGACAGTACCGTCATCACTTGTTCTCCAACAGAGTTAGTACACATTCTAGAGGTCGCAGTCCAACCGCCACGAGGTCCCCAGTCGAACTGAATTAGTTCATATGGTCGCCGCCGACCCGCGCCGGAGCGCGCCACCGGCGCCTCACGTGACGGCCGTCGGATGCGTCAGTGCCCGCTGCCGGTCCAGCGGCCGCTCACGTCGCAGCCTACTGCCGCCGGCTCGCTTCGCAGGCCCGCAGTGGTCGAGCGATGTAAACATGTTTTCGTGGACAGTGGAGTCCGCCCCCACCGACCAGTTGGCGCCAAAGCTGTTCGCTGGACAGGTTGAAACCTGCCGATGTCGGTTGATCCAGCACCTGGTTGACAAAGAATGCCCTGCCGCACGTTTGGCGCCAAAGTTTGCTCGAGAGTAGAATCCGCCATGACGTCACAACAAGTGGTCCAGCCCATGCGCTCGCCACGACTTCCCTCGCCAAGTTAATTGATCAACCCACTCTCATTATTCAATCCACATTCTGTACTTACCTAATCGAAGATCGTCGCGAAAACACAAGCGCGTACAAGTGAGCATTCGCGCGCGCCGAGCTTAGTACCTCCGCAAGTGAATGTAACACAGTTCCCATCACTACTTAATTAAATTGATCAATTAATTAACCTCTCTGATCCGGAAAGCATCCACGTCCACCTAGACCGGGAATCAATTTTCAGCGGTGCCACGCCCACCTGGACTAGGAAAGAAATAGTTAAAGTCGGTACCGACCACCACGGCCCCTTACCGACCCATGTTCGTCGGCTAACATGTACTAATGTGTACTGCCATTTACTAACGTGCACCAACCTACATTAACGTATGTCACATTTTTTCTATACAAATAAGCCAAGTTTGAATTCTGATGGTCAGTTCGTGTTTCGCTACCAACACAAGAAAATTGTGGCAAATGTAGCCACTAACCTAAGTCACCTGTGATGATTCAAAATCGTTGGCTTTGCCTCTCTCACACACCACGAGCGTGAGACAGCCCACGTCACAGCGTGGACCTTTATACGCGCGTCAGACATACTCCTCTGTAAATATTAAAGCTAAACTATGGCCTGAATACTGTTGTTAAATCCACACGGTCTAGGACATGGCCAGAGCACACCCCCAGTACTAGGGGGACAACCTTCACGTCACTCCACTCTCCATTGTTGCCAAATTTATTCAAGATGGCGGTGATGACGTCATCCAAGATGGCGGCATGTAGACTTGGCAACAGCGCGATGACGTCATCCAAGATTGCGGCTTTTGGCGGGAAAATAGTCCAATTGCGCTACGTCCAATAACCTAGCCTCAAGAAAAAATGGCTGGAAGTTTGAATTTTGGCGGGAAAATAGTCCAATTCTGCTACGTCCACTAACCTATGCGTCCAGAAGAAAAAAAATGGCGGGATGTTTGAATTCCAACAGGATAAGGCATGCTTTATTATTATTATTGATTATCATTCATTAACATTCATGATCATTCGATGTCATTCACTATCATTCATTGTCATTCATTATCATTCTTTATCATTCATTATCATTTATTATCATTCACCATCATTTATTATTATAGGCCTACCTCCACTAGAAAATTGCTCCAAATTCGAATTCCAACACGATATTCTCTCGAAAACTGTACTTCTATGTATTATTATCATTTATTATTTATTCTAGATGTCCGATTTTCTTGGTGAGAAAGCCATTCTCCTTACATCCATAACAAAAATCTATCACAAGTTAAAATCCCCAACACCATAATTGATCACATGTACGAGCTTTCTCCGTCACTTATCTTTTTTTTTTCACTGGTAGCCTATCATAATCGCATCAAATAATAAACTGCACTTATAGTAACGTAATTCACGTCCTTTGATTTTGCAGGGGGGAAGGGTCTGAAGACTTTATTTAAAGCAGTACGGTCATCACTTGTTCTCCAACACAGTCAGCACACACATCTTTGATATCACAGTGCAGTCAGTAGGAAAAGGGAGAGAAGGAAACATAGTAGGTGAATATGGATTGGGGGTAAGAAACGAAAGACGAAGCCACACAACCTAATCATAGCTAACACTTGATTCAAGAATCATAAAAGAAGATTGTATACATGGAAGAAGCCTGGAGAGACTGATAGGTTTCAGATAGATTATATAATGGTAAGACAGAGATATAGGAACCAGGTTTTAAATTGTAAGACATTTCCGGGGGCAGACGTGGACTCTGACCACAATCTATTGCTTATGAACTGTAGATTACGTTTGTAATTCGAAAATAGGGGATGAGAATGGTAAATTGATTGATGGGCATGCTTTGTGGGGTGATATATGAGTGTCAAGATAGGGTTGAGGACTTTTGCGTATGATGATGGTGGGACGGGTGTGAGGTTAGGTGCGGTGGGAGGTGTAAATTAGATCTTATGTTTAAAAAAAGTTGTAAAGTAGGAATAATATTGAGAAGGTTTTTAGATGGCTGGTCACGTGACAAGGCGAGAGCAGGGATGTGTAGTTATGTTTAGTTAAAGGGCCGTGTAATGTCTTGTAAGGAGCAATGTGCAGTGTGCTACAGTGTCGTAGGAGGTAAATACATGTGCTGCTGTGATGTGTCTAGCGTATGGAGGCTGCGTTTTGGAATTATGCTACGTTGATATAAAGTTGACTTTCACCCATGTTAGGTGGTCTCGGCTCGGGATCGCGGTCCTGGACGGACGTATGTGTGCGCTTTGACCGCTGACGAGCACGTTGACCGCGCCAGCTGACGCTTGCGGAAGCCGAGCAGGGACCGTGCGAAGTCTGAAACCAGACGGATGAGTGACTTCACGATCCAGTGGGCAGCGTGCAGAGTGGGGGTACCTGCGCACGTCTGCTGAGTTATTTTGCGAGCGGATCTGCAGGCGTTGCTATGCGTTATTAGGATAGTTTACGAGTACTGAGCGTATCTACACATCTGTGTGATGTATTATTTAGTAGCAGTTTGCTATAGTGTGTACTGAAATTATGATTGGGTGCGTGTCTGTGGGCTGTGCAAGATGGTCCAGGGCACATCTGGGATTGGTGTTTTGTGATAGCGTGATACATACACTGTATGGTTAAATAAGTTGTTCGAAAAAAACAAATAGTCTTCTCAATGATTACACGCGCCTGCAGCGCAGATCAGAGTGATTTGGTTTTTCCGTCACCATCTCAGCTGCATGCGAGTAGTTAATGTTGTCCCGGCCGCGTTAATCGAGTGTGTGAACGAGCTATGAGCTATTCTGAGAATAGACGTGAAGGCAGGTCCAGACCTGAGACGCCGGCGGTATACAGGAGAAGAACAATGCAGCTTTCACATGTGTCGGCTGTCACGAGCGCTCGGAAGATGAACTTGGCTGGAGACTCTGGAATCCCCTTCCCCGTCGACCGCACGCACGCGCGGCCTGTCTTGGAGCGTAATCTAAGGCACATAGGCGATATCAATTTCCCCGGTGATAGGTGCGAATGCGACTGTGTGGAGGTCATGTTTGGGAGGGGGGGGGGGGGCGGCGAGCAGAGACTTTTGGTCGGTTTGGCAGCTGGTGGTGTTTGGGCGCGCCTGTTGCACTATTTTGCGAGCGTGTCTGTGCACTGTGCGGTGCTTTATTTGGAGAGTTTAAGAGTATAGAGCTCGTCTGCCGATATTGTGTACTGCATTATTTAAGAGCTGTTTGCTATGGTGTGGTGAAATTAGGAGTTGTTTACGTGTTTGTGTCCTGTGTCAGATGACCACAGTCGGATCAGTGCAGGTGTTTTGAGACAAAAATACTCCACGACTAAATAAAAGGGCTCCAAATAAATAGAGTGCAGAAATTCCTTACTTCCCCGAGTAGCACAACGCAGTCTGCGCTGTTTTTGCGGCATAACGGCAATCTGGTCAGAATGTGAGTGAGTAGACAAATAACTGGACAAATTTATCTGTAGAGGAGTTACAGATCTGGAATGGAATGAATATCTTGATGGGTGTGGTTGTGTTGCCAAGTGTAGTGCACTACTGGAGTTCAGAAACTGCCGTATGTCAGCCTTACATATCGAAACATACGAGAAGTAAAAGTTTGAAAAATATATGTAGCAAATAAATAAAGTACACTCGTTCTTCCTTCCATCATCCTATGCACTGAAATTATTTGCGAAAATTAGCAGTTGTTTGGCTATTTGGAGGTAAATGTTTTGCATTATTTACAAGCGGTTCGCATGTCTGTAGGCTGTGATATGAGTTATTTGTAACTGTTTACAATTAGCAAGCGTGTGTCTAGAACATTATAAATAAGTTATGTAGGAGTGTTTTGCAGGTCTGTATGATGTGGGACATGTAGGTGTGATATATATACTCCATTCCTAAATAAAGTAAATTCGTTCCTCAGTCTGTGTACCTAGTGCAGAGTGAGTCCATTTACCAGAAACGTGTAGGAAGAGGTCGAGTGCTGGTGGCTTAGTTTGAAACAATTTTCTTAGGTTGGTGGCGGAAGCGCAAGTGAGCTTTGTTTACTGGCAGATTTCAAACTTGGCGCTGGTTCCTAGGAGGAGGAGGTGGCGTTCTGGTCCTCGAAAAGTAGTTGATATTAGGGAGTTGAACACGTTTGCGTACGTATATGAAATTGTAAATTCAATTATTTAATACAGGGCTATTACAAGTGATTGAAGCGATTTCATAAATTCACTGTAGCTCCATTCATTGACATATGGTCACGACACACTATAGATACGTAGAAAAACTCATAAAGTTTTGTTCGGCTGAAACCGCACTTCAGGTTTCTGCCGCCAGAGCGCTCGAGAGCGCAGTGAGACAAAATGGCGACAGGAGCCGAGAAAGCGTATGTCGTGCTTGAAATGCACTCACATTAGTCAGTCATAACAGTGCAACGACACTTCAGGACGAAGTTCAACAAAGATCCACCAACTGCTAACTCCATTCGGAGATGGTATGCGCAGTTTAAAGCATCTGGATGCCTCTGTAAGGGGAAATCAACGGGTCGGCCTGCAGTGAGCGAGGAAACGGTTGAACGCGTGTGGGCAAGTTTCACGCGTAGCCCGCGGAAGTCGACGAACAAAGCAAGCAGGGAGCTAAACGTACCACAGCCGACGGTTTGGAAAATCATAAGGAAAAGGCTAAAGCAGAAGCCTTACCATTTACAATTGCTACAAGCCCTGACACCCGATGACAAAGTCAAACGCTTTGAATTTTCGGCGCGGTTGCAACAGCTCATGGAAGAGGATGCGTTCAGTGCGAAACTTGTTTTCAGTGATGAAGCAACATTTTTTCTTAATGGTGAAGTAAACAGACATAATGTGCGAATCTGGGCGGTAGAGAATCCTCACGCATTCGTGCAGCAAATTCGCAATTCACCAAAAGTTAACATGTTTTGTGCAATCTCACGGTTTAAAGTTTACGGCCCCTTTTTCTTCTGCGAAAAAAACGTTACAGGACACGTGTATCTGGACATGCTGGAAAATTGGCTCATGCCACGATTCGAGACCGACAGCGCCGACTTCATCTTTCAACAGGATGGTGCTCCACCTCACTTCCATCATGATGTTTGGCATTTCTTAAACAGGAGATTGGATAACCGATGGATCGGTCGTGGTGGAGATCGTGATCAGCAATTCATGTCATGGCCTCCACGCTCTCCCGACTTAACCCCATGCAATTTCTTTGTGTGGGGTTATGTGAAAGATTCAGTGTTTAAACCTCCTCTACCAAGAAACGTACCAGAACTGCGAGCTCGCATCAACGATGCTTTCGAACTCATTGATTATCGGCTTGATGTCTGCCGAATCACTAAAGGGGCACATATCGAACATTTGTGAATGCCTAAAAAAACTTTTTGAGTTTTTGTATGTGTGTGCAAAGCATTGTGAAAATATCTCAAATAATAAAGTTATTGTAGAGCTGTGAAATCGCTTCAATCATTTGTAATAACCCTGTATAGCGGGGTGGTGATAGTGAATTAGCGAGCATTCTCGAGATGAGCAAATGCGCTGTTGTACGGTTATGGTGGATTCCACTGTCGGCACACTCTGGCGCCAAACGTATCCTTTGTACGGCACGCGGTCGACAGGAAACATCGTGCCCGGTGTTAAGTGCTCGCGGGCGAGGCCGGCCGTTTGTGGGGGTACCCTCAGGCGCCGCTCGCCTACCTGGCGCGCTAGCCGTGGGGGTGTGCTTCACGTCAGCGGGCCGCGCATACGTCAGCTGCGCTCTGGAGTTTCGCTGTGTGAGCATGGAGAAGTCAGTTGGGTCACGCCTGCATGATCGTAATGTCTGAAATAAAGAGTCATTTTCCAGGTACTTACATAAGGCTATGTCCGTCGCGTGTATGGAGGGTGTGTGACGTGAGCGGGGCGGCGGCGCACTGATTGAACAGTTATTACGCGCGTGCGGATTCCACTGTCGAGCAAACTTTGCCGCCAAAAGTGTAGCACTGCGTTCTCGCTCGCACAGGGACACGTGGCGAACGGCTGTGTGAGGTTGGCATCGACAGGTTTGAACATGGTGCCGGAAGTGTTGCAGGGAAATGGCCGACCGTTGTGTGATTCAGCTCCGAGGGAGTCAATTTTGGCGGGAAACGTGTGGAGGTGACGAATGCACGTGGTGAGCGGACAAGGAGCCGCTGTGACATCAAACTCGACAAGTTCCAGCATGACCAGCGAAAACATGTTTACGACGTGGGAGCGATCGCTGGTCTCGCCCCCTGCGCTAATGGCCGGCCGCCTCACGTGACAGGTGTAGGCAGTGTCTCCGCGCGCTGGCCAGGGGGTGGCGAGGATCTGAACTAATTCAGTTGGAGCACAGATGTCATGGTGATTGCACTGTGATATCAAAGATGTGTGTGCTGACTGTGTTGGAGAACAAGCGATGACCGTACTGCTTTAAATAAAGTCTTCAGTCCCTTCCCCCTTGCAAAATCAAAGGACGTGAATTACGTTACTATAAGTGCAGTTTATTATTTGATGCGATTATGATAGGCTACCAGTGAGAAGAAAGATAAGTGATGGAGAAAGCTCATACATGCGATCAATTCGGGTATTGGGGATTTGAACTTGTGATAGATTTTTGTTATGGATGTAAGGAGAATGGCTTTCTGACCGAGAAAATCGGACATCTAGAATAAATAATAAATGATAATAATACATAGAAGTACAGTTTTCGAGAGAATATCGTGTTGGAATTTGAATTTGGAGCAATTTTCTAGTGGAGGTAGGCCTATAATAATAAATGATAGTGAATGATAATAAATGATAATGAATGACAATGAACGATAATGAATGACATTGAATGATAATGAATGTTAATAAATGATAATGAATGACAATGAATGTTAATAAATGATAATCAATATTAATACTAAAGACAAGTATGGTCTTTGCATGCATTATCCTGTTGGAATTCAAACTTCCTGCCATTTTTTTTCTTCTGGATGCTTAGGTTAGTGGATGTAGCACAATTGGACTATTTTCCCGCCAAAATTCAAACTTCCTGCCATTTTTTCTTGAGGTTAGGTTATTGGACGTAGCACAATTGGACTATTTTCCCGCCAAAAGCCGCCATCTTGGATGACGCCATGCGCTGTTGCCAAGTCTCTATGCCACCATCTTGAATGACGTCATCGCCGCCATCTTGAATAAATTTGGCAACAATGGAGAGTGGGGTGACGCGAAGGTTGTCCCCCTACTCCCAGTACGTAAGACGAGAACATCGGTCGCCCCACCTGTAGTCAACCGCTGAGAGACGGAGATATGCTGCAATCACATCGCTCGCGCTCTCGTAGCTACTTGCCTCAGCAATTCGATCTACCAAAACCTCCAAGTAGAAAAAAAATTAACCAACTCGAACTCTCTCATATTCTGTATCGTCCCACAAATACTTAACTTACATTTTATTTAAGCATCTAGTATATCTATCACTCTCAAACAAAAAACACTCGCCCTGACGGACCTGGTGTCATGTTGCACAGTCGGCAGATACGCAAACAGCTCCTAATTTCAGCGCACAATATCAAACTGCTCCTAAATAATGCAGTACACATAACTGTAAACATCATCAGTACTCGTAATCTGTCCAAATAACGCATAGCAAAATAACTCAACAGACGCGCGCAATCAATCTGTCCCACACTAAGTCACACGTCCGACAGCTCACAATTCACTCTAAGGTCTCTGTTCGACCCCTCAAACATGACTTGATGACAGCCGCATTCACACCTAACACCTGAGAAATTCATATCACCTAGACGCCGAACATGACTATCCAAGCCAGGCCGCGCGCGTCGTAACTCAGTGCTGTCCAACACACATGTTAAGGCCGCATTCCATTGCTTGCCGGCCTATTAGCGACACATCTCCACCTTCACGTCTGTTGTCAGAATAGCCGAGAGCGAGTTCACACACACGCCGTCCACACACAGCCCAGTGCTGCCCTCCCCTCACAATCTAAAACGATCATCATATTATGTAAAAAAAAATAAGAGCCCAGTCAACCTCTCCGAAATTGTATAGTGCTCCCCAGAAATAGTTAACGCTCGCTTTCGTGTTTTCTCAGCTTAAAATGGCTGTGAGCACTATGGGACTCAACTGCTGAGGTCATTAGTCCCCTAGAACTGAGAACTAGTTAAACCTAACTAACCTAAGGACATCACAAACATCCATGCCCGAGGCAGGATTCGAACCTGCGACCGTAGCGGTCTTGCGGTTCCAGACTGCAGCGCCTTTAACCGCACGGCCACTTCGGCCGGCCTTTCTCAGCTTATTTGTAAATTCAAATTCTTACCCTAACAGAACTTGTTCACGAAAATACTGAATGCGCTCCTAACCTCCTACACTTCCAGCTCTCAACATACGCAAAAGTTCTCAACCCTCCTATACCCCAGAACAACCGATTAATCATTCTTATTCCTTCTTATCGAATTTACTGGCCTAATTTCCTGAGGACCCGTTATCGAAGTACCATCCTGCTTTTCTTTCTGAGGCTTTCTGTGCTTACTTCTATAGAGATCGCTAAATTAACTCCACAGCCCCCTCAATTTACACACACACACACACACACACACACACACACACACACACACACACACACACACACGGTCATCCTCTCTACTCATCCCACAACATAAGCAATACTAACTTTGCAATCCATTATATACAAAGCCTACACAATGTAAGCCACAGTAACTTTACAATACCGACTATATGCCCCAATGCTCTCCATTCCTAAGGAAGCGCTGTGAACCTGCTCTTTCTTTCTACACACGTGACACTCAGCGGTAATCAGCCCTTCTACATCAACGGACAGAAGTCCCCCTCAGAATTGTTCCACAATTTCGGCGATCACTTCCCCTCAACACAAATGTGTTACTTTCTCTTCTTCCTTGCCTTCTCGCTTTTTTTCTAGAAACATCCCCACACTCATAGAATACAAGAACACACCAAAATTTTTCGAAGTACAGCATCCTGTAAACCACTGAGTAACTAGAAACAAACAGACCAAAAAATGATATTCGCACTCTCGAATACCGAAGTCGTTGATGTCACTATACTTACAGTTAAATGTTACGATCGCGGTCTCAATTGACTGGCATTCGACAATGAGCTAAGTATCGGAAATACACTCTCTTGATCCCTGTTACTCTGGAAATATCTCTCGTCCTTACGACTTCCTCTCTACTCATCACATAACATAAACAATATTAACTTTACAATGCCAAAATATACAGACGCTACACAATGTATACCACATTAACTTTACAATACAGTATATACACATTTGACACAAAACAGTGTACTTATCCAGTATATCTCTACAGCATGCGAAAACAAATTCCTATTCCTACAGCGTCTATATAACCCAATGCTCTCCAATCTTAGGAAAGCACCGTCAACCTGCTCTTTCTCTCTACAGACCCGACATTCAGAGCTAATCTTCCCTCTTACATCAGCGGACCTAAGTCACCCTCAGAACTCTTTTTACAAATTCAGTATCTTCCCCCCCCCCCCCCCCCCCCCCTCAGCACAAACGCCTTACTGTCTCTCCTTCCTTGTCTGTTCGCCGGCCGCGGTGGTCTAGCGGTTCTGGCGCTGCAGTCCGGAACCGCGGGACTGCTACGGTCGCAGGTTCGAATCCTGCCTCGGGCATGGGTGTGTGTGATGTCCTTAGGTTAGTTAGGTTTAAGTAGTTCTAAGTTCTAGGGGACTTATGACCTAAGATGTTGAGTCCCATAGTGCTCAGAGCCATTTGAACCTTGTCTGTTCGCTTTTCTACAAACAACCTCAGATTCATAGACTGCAAGAACACATGTACTTTCCCCATAATATTACACGATTTTAGCTGTACTTCTCAATATCATGCACTAGGCTACACCCTACGAATCACTAGTTCATCATAATACCCAAGATATAGACTTCAAATTAATTCTCTACAAACGCCGAACTTCATCTATGTGCAGCATGCTGTAAACCACTGACTAACTAGAAACGAGATCTTGGCTATAATTTACACGTCAACTAAGGTCTGTCCCAGGTCTAGAGAACAGACAAGCGTGTGTCCAACACACCACAATCGATCTTCACTCAACTAAATAAAGGAAGCAAATGTACAGAAGTAGCCAACCGAACAATCTACATCCCATCGAATAACAATCCAACCCAAATCAATCATCTTCCCAAATTCTGACATGATCACCAAAGCCGCCCAACACATACTATTACTTCGCTATTCGGTCGTCTAGAGGACATCAAAGTTAACTCTTACAGATCGATACACTCCAACAGGTCTCTGCATTCAGACAGCTGCTCCAGTTATTTATTATTATTTATTATAATTTATGATCATTTATTATTATTTATTATAATTTATTATTTATTATTATTTATATCATGCGCGTGTGTTCGCCACGAGGTCCGGAGTCCAACTGGGTTAGTACACATCGGTAAATACCGGCAGATCCTTCCACACACTGAGCTACGTCTAAAACGACATGTATTCAGAACCTAAAACGAAGGAAAGGCCCTTTTCAGAGCCATGTTTGACAGTCATATCTCTCAACATCGAGGGCATATCATCTGAAAAAGAAGAACTTATATCCAACACATGTAAACTTCATTCCTGCGATGTCCTGTGCCTCCAGGAGACACATAGAGGGCCATCACAACGCCGTCCAAATATTCCTGGGATGACCTTGGTGAAGGAGTACCCTCACGACCAATATGGAAGTGCTCTGTTTATTCGGCCTGGAATCAAAGTATCCAACATTCAAGTTTACACCGTTAACAACACGGAAATCATTTCTGTTACTATCGGAAGCATTACGGTGTCATCAATATATAAACCGCCAGGGGAAAGGTTAGCTTTCAGCCAACATGTATGTCACCCACAGCTAATAATGGGAGACTTTAACTGTCGCAATAGAGTGTTGGGCTATCAAGACACAAATGAGGATGGAGAACTACTGGAAAGCTGGGCAGAAGAACACGAGCTGAATCTCATCCATGATCAGAAACAGCCTGCGTCATTCAACAGTGCAAGATGGAAGAGAGGGTATAACCCAGACCTCATATTTGTTTCCAAAACCTTGTCCGGGTCATGCAACAAATGCGTTCTCAACCCTATCCCAAAGACCCAACACAGACCAATCATGCTACAGTTTAGACCAGTAATACTGCCACAAAAAGTACCCTTTAAAAGACGTTTTAACTTCAAAAGGGCCAACTGGAAAAAATTTGCGGGCACCTTAGACATGGAAATCGTAAATTGACCATCAAACACTGAAAACTACGGAAAGTTCGTCCAAGCTGTTAAAAGATCAGCAAGACTCAGCATACCTAGAGGCTGCAGAACACTCTATATTCCTGGAGTTTCCAACGACATGAAACAAATATATATCGAATACCTGGAGCAGTACAGCATGGACCCTTTCAGTGAAGAAACCATAAAACTGGGGGATCAGCTAATTGAAACTATAAGCAAAGACAGACAAGAGTCCTGGAAACATACGTTAGAGAGTCTTGACATGAAGCACAGTAGCAGAAGAGCTTGGAACCTCATAAAGCGATTGTCCAGCGACCCGGCAGCCCCTAAGGATCAGGTTTCCGTAACAGCTAACCAAATCGCACATCAGCTCCTTTTGAATGGTAAACCAACCAAGAACAGTAAGACTGCCACCTCATATAAGAGGCCACAAGTGACTGAAATACCACCTGAGCCATACTTCACTTCAATAGAACTGGAAGCTGCTATCAGTTCCTTGAAACCCAGGAAGACCGTGGGTCCCGACGACATCATTAATGAATTTATACAGAACCTAGGGCCCATAGCTAAGGAATGGCTTTTAGAACTCTATAATCTCTGCTGGTCAAACAAGACGATACCTAAGCTATGGTTGAAGGCCAAGGTAGTAGCTATCCCAAAGCCAGGTAAACCAAGAGATGATGCTAAGAACTATCGTCCAATATTGCTGCTGTGCTGCCCTTTCAAGCTATATGAACGTCTCATCTTGAATAGAATAGCACCACAACTAGAAAGGCAAATCATTCCACAACAAGCAGGATTCAGACCAGGTAAATCTTGCACTGGCCAGGTCCTCTGCCTAACACAATACATAGAGGACGGTTTTGAGAAGGGAGAAAAAACTGGCGTGGTGTTTGTCGACTTATCAGCAGCTTACGACACGATAAACCACAAAATCCTCCTGGGAAAAATTTTCAAAATGACGGGAAACTACCACCTTACTGAAGTTGTGAGATCACTGATATCCAACAGAAGATACTATGTGGAATTTCAAGAACAAAGAAGTCGCTGGAGGAACCAGGTAGTGTTTTGTCCCCCCTACTTTTTAATCTGTATACAAATGACCAACCAGTTGGACCGACGACAAGAAGCTTTATCTATGCTGATGATGTAGCCATTGCATGCCAATCTAGATTAATCAAACAGATTGAGAGAAACCTAACAGATGCCTTAGAAGAACTAACTGAATATTACAACGGGAACCAGCTTCGACCTAATCCAGCAAAGACGCAGACTTGTTTATTTCATCTAAACAACAAGGAAGCAAACAGGGAATTACAATTGGAATGGAACTCAGTTAAACTTCAACACTGCCCAAACCCAGTTTATCTTGGAGTCACGTTAGATCGAACATTGTCTTACAAGAAACACGTAGAGAAAACTAGAGCGAAAGTCAACACACGGAACGGCATAATCCGTAAACTTACCAACTCACACTGGGGAGCAAACCCTGAAATTCTACGTGCATCATCCCTGGCATTGTGCTTTGCTCCAGCTGAATATGCATGCCCCGTCTAGAGAAGATCGACACATGCTCAGAAGCTAGACGCAGCACTGAATGCCTCATGTCGATTAATCACTGGATGCCTGAAGCCTACAAACCGCGATCTCCTTTATATGTGTTCTGGAATAGCCCCCCCACAGATCAGACGGCAAACGTGGGCGATGGCCGAACGAAGCAGGCAGTGCGAAGAAGAAGACATCCCCTGTACGCACATCAGCCAGCAGAGGCAAGACTTAAATCTAGGAAAGACTTCGTAAAAGTTGAACGTCCACTAACCGAAAGTCAGTCTACAACTAGAGAATCAATGTGGAAACAGAAATTGGATAAAGGCAGTCTGAAAAGTTGGAACATTAAAGAAAAACTTCCTGCTGGATCGCAATTGGAATGGAGAGTCTGGAAGAGCCTAAATAGACTTAGATGTCAAATGGGAAGATCACAGGATAACCTGATCAAGTGGGGATACGCCGAAGAAGAGCCCTGCCAATGTGGAGGAAAACGAACCATGACACACCTGCTGAGCTGTCCATCTTTGCTGGCCCCATGCACTTTCCAAGACCTGTGGTTGGCCAACGACGCTGCAGTGAAGTGTGGCGAACACTGGAGAGAGATATGAACCTTGCTTTAGACAATAATGACGACTTACAATATGTGAAGATCATGAATGTATATATGAATGAATAACTATCATTTACTTGTATTTGTAATCTAGTATATATAGCGTATTAATTAATTACAGATGTAGATCAGACACGATTAAATACATAAGTACACATCGCCACCAGCAGAGGCCCTCATTCAAGATGTCCGATTTTGGTAGGGTGTTTGAATTTTGGCGGAAGATCATACAATTTGTTTACCTAACAAAATTGGCTCCAAGTTCAACTGTGTTTAGCTCCAATCACAAGCACCAGAGCTCTCTGTCATCATGTCAGATGATTACGCAATTATCATTATTCAAGATGGCTGCACCCAGTGCGAAACGTGTCACCTTTCCCGAACCTGCATGCTACAGTAAAATTCCAACTTGGCTTTAGTCACACCATACACATTGTTCAGCTGATCCCATTTCCAGATCTTTGCGCATCTGATATCTGCAATTTAAGTCCGAGAAAGACATATCCATTACCTTCTGCACCCTGTTTAGAAACAGAACGACCTCATTTACTGCAACAGGACCTTGTCTTGACCATTCGCTGAAAATGCGAGCGCCGTCGGCGGCATTTCAAAGCCACATATCCGTCCATCTAAACAGCCAGGACCAGCATGCCGAAGTGGGCTCTCTCTGTACCTGCTCTCCAGCTATTGTCTAACCACATATACAGCACAAATGGATTCCTGAATAGCGCAGATCTCTATCCTCCCCTGCATCTCCAACTCGACATGTAAACACTGTTCTACTTATATGCCACCCACCTCGTTATAATAATTTTGTACAAGCATTTACGCCCCCCCACATACAACCCAGCTCAATAGAACATAATAATTCCTTTTTCCACAGATAGTAATAATCGGTGAAAAATTAAACATACTAAATTACGCATACATGTTGTCAAATAAGCAAATACTTTTATCTACATACACAGCTCTCTCACCGAATTTAGGGCATTTAATATTATATACTTAAACACAGAGCAATGATAATATACACGCCTCGCGGAAGGCTCCCAGGACTGGTGGTAGACTTGAGTTAGTGTTCGAATGTGGATCCTCCGCGAGTTACATCGGGAGCAGTGTTCAGATGCGGATCCACAATACGGCACGCACGGGTAGTGTTTGAAAGGTGGATCCACCTCGTGCAAGGTAGTCCCAGCTACGAAATGAAGATCCAGACAGAATAGCTAACGACAGGGCAGTCTACCCCTTCTCTGAAGAGGAGGTGGCTGGCCACATCAAAGCACTAAAAACAGGGAAAGCCCCCGGCCCAGACGGCATTGTGGCGGAGGTGGTGCAGTTCCTGGCACCCCAGCTGGTGGCGCCACTAACCCAGCTATACAATGAGTGTCTAAGACAGGAAAAATTCCCGAAAATCTGGAAAGAGGCAAATGTTGTGATCATCAGAAAGGGACCCGACAAGGACCCAGCGGATGTCAAGTCCTATAGACCGATCTGCCTACTGGACATCTTTGGGAAATTACTTGAGAAATTGCTAGCTGACAGACTGACTGCACACCGAGTGCTGTGCGGGATGAGTGGCAGGCAGTTCGGCTTCAGGCGGGGCGATCGGCAACCGATGCGACCGCTCTGGCGGCTGAGGTCTGCGGCTCTACCCCGTACAAGTACGTTGTTGGCATCATGGTTGACATCAGTGGCGCCTTCGACAACCTGTGGTGGCTTTCGCTCTGCTCCTGCTTGCGGGAGGAGTGTCCAGGGTCGCTATATGGTTGCCTGAGGAGCTATTGTGAAGGGCGAGAGGTCTGGCTATCATCCCCTAGCGGCAGAGTAGGAAAAACTATAACTAAGGGATGTCCCCAGGGTTCCGTCTTAGGTCCCCTGTTCTGGGACATCCATACGGAACCACTTTTGGATAGTTTGCAGCAGAGTGAAGAAGTGCTAGAGGTGATAGCCTACGCAGATGACCTCCTTCTGCTGGTCGGCGCCCGGAGCCGCGAGGACATCGAGCCAAAAATAGACAGAGCAATGACCAAATTACAACTGTGGTGTACAAATACTAAGATGACAATCTCACTAACAAAATCGACGTACTTATTATTGAAGGGACAGCTGGTAAGGAACCCTACAGTCAGAATTGAAGGCTCACCAGTTATAAGACGACAAGAGACTCGCTACTTGAGCGTCATCATCGATGAAAGGTGGAACTTTGGAAGGCACATTGAGTCTGTAACCCAAAAAGCACTACAAGTACTTAACAACCTTACTTCCATAGGCCACAAACGATTCCACCTTCCACCGCACCTAATCAAGCTGTATCACAATAGTATATTAACGTCAATAGTGGGTTACAGATCGGGAGTCTGGGCACATAGGCTCACGAGGGTGGTGGTGGCTGCCATGGCAGTGAGAAGAGTACAGAGAAACATGCTGTTAAGATCTATAGGGGCGTACAGGACATCCCCAGGAAGTGCACTATTATTAATAACGGGGCTCTGTCCTTTAGATATAAAAATACGGGAGCAAGCAGCACGGTATTGGGTTAAGAAGGGGAACAACACGAAAATAGAGAATATCCTGGGAGCACTGGTGAGGGACAAGGGAGAAATACGCAGAAGGGGTGAGGACTTACGGCAGCAGTCTTGGGAAACGGAAGAAACTGGCAGAAGAACTTTTGGGTTCCTGCCAAATGTAAAAGAAAGGCTAGGGATGAAGTACTTCGAGCCAACGCGGGGTCTTATACACTTTCTCACTGGTCACGGGCCCTACCCGACATACTTGTGTCGGTTTGGGAAAAAGGCTACACCCGAGGGTGACTGTGGCGCTTCGGAGGGCACTCCCGACCATGTGGTTTACGAGTGCCCCCTTTTCGACGATGTAGCAGTGACACTAAGACAACAGCTTCCACATAACAATTCATATGACCTATTAAGACATGAAGAGACTTTTGAAACTCTAAATAGTCTGGCAAACGAGGTATCACGGAAAGTACTGACAGCATACTTGAGGGCCTTTCACGACTAAAGACAAATACTGAACGTGTCCAATTACCCTGATCCTATACCGCCTGTGCGTGGACAGGTCGAATTTTCAGTTGCAATCCGCCACGTGCAGGACTAGGGGGACCGGGGTACACTAATCAAGACCAAAAACACCGGAATTGACGTAGGATAGTACAGTAGTTGTAGCTTTAGATATAGATATTAAGTTAGGAACCTGCAGCGACAAACAGTCTTGGCCTGCCCAGTGTCAGGGGCACGCTCATCGGGATTAGCTCGATGAGCAGGGCCTAAAGTAGTAGGTTTATATCTACGCTGACACTCGTGTAACGCTGCAGGGAGTTAGGAATTAACAAGTAGGTAAGAAAACTAACAATTAGCAAGTAGTATAGATTAATAGCTGTAGTCTGCCTATTACCCTGTATTGTATCCTGTCTGTAGCTCACAATAATAAACATAGTACCATTGTAATAACAACAAAAATTGCTGCTGAATATATAACATTGTAGTATTATTATGACCCACTAATCATTAAGGTGGTGGGTTCCTTTTGTGTAAATATTATAGATGGTGTCAATAAAGATTAAAAAAAAAAAAAAGGTAGGACTTGACTTTCTTGCCACAAAAATAGACCATCTTGAATAAATAATAATAAATAATAATAAATGATAATAAATGCTTATAAATAATAGTAAATGATAATAATAATAAATAGAAGTACGGTTTTCCAGAGATTATGGCGTGTGAATTTGAACATGGCGGGATTTTCTATGTTACTGGAGGTAGGCCAATAATTATAAATAATAGTAAATGATAATAAATAATAAAAGATAATAAATGATAATAAATAATAATAAATAGTAATAAATGATGAATGATAATGAATAATAATAAAGACAAGTATGGTTTTGCAGCCATTATCGTTATGGAATTTGAATTTGGAGGGAATTTTCTAGTGGAGGTAGACCAATAATAATAATAAATGATAATAATAAATAATGCGCCGAGAAAGTCGGCCTACAAATCTCTTTTGAAAAAACGCAAGTCCTAACAAGAGAAGGCGACGACATCACAACCAAGTACGGCAAAATTAAAGGGGTCACACATTTCAGATACCTAGGTGAAATCATCGAACCGACCGGAACAGAGAAACTGGCTTACGAAGACAGACAACAGAAGACACGGAAATCACTAGGCATGGTACGAAACGTCTACAACAAACAATGCATTTCCAGAAACACCAAGATCAGACACTATAACACAGTGATCAAACCCGCCGTACTGTATGCCAGCGAAACACTAGCACTCAACAGGAAAATCAAAATTGAAGAAATCAAAAAAGAAGAACGCAAAATCATGAGGAAAATTTTAGGAGGAAGACCCACACCAGATGGCTACAGACTACAGAAGAACTCAACAGTAGAAGCATATTCGAACATCGAGAACGATATGAGAAAAAGGCGCCTTAAATTCTACGGACATTTAGATAGACTCCCTGAAACAAGACTCACCAAGAAAATTCTAGAACACATCAAGACACTTAAAGTCTCTACACCCTGGATGGAAGGAGTCCGAAAAGACCTACAAGCAATTGGCACCACAAACACCACAGACAGAAGCACCTTCCGAAAACACATAGACAATTGGGAAGTAAAGTCAGAAGCGCTAAAACAGCGGACCAAACAAGAATGGTCTGAGGAGAGAAAAGAGGCCCTCTCCAAGAGAATGAAGGAGTACTGGAAGGACAAGAAGAACAAGCCTTCAAAGTCATAAGCTTAACGATTTCCTTTTAGGGAAAATTCGCCAACAATAATAATAATAATAATAAATAATAAGAAATGATAATAAATGATAATGAATGGTAATGAATGTTAATAAATGATAATGAATAATAATAATAAATGAATATAAATAATAATAAATGATAATAAATAATAATGAGAAGCCCGCCATTATCCTGTTGGAATTCAGACTTCCCGCCTATTTTATCTGGAGGTTTGGGTTAGTGGACGTAGCCCAATTGGTCTATTTTCCCGCCAAAAGCCGCCATCTTGGATGACGTCGTGCACAGTTGCCAAGTCTACATGCCGCCATCTTGGATGACGTCATCGCCGTCATCTTGAATAAATTTCGCAACAGAGGTAAGTGGGGCGACAGAAACCTTGCCCTACTACTGACAACAATCTGCCCCACGAACTGAGCCACCTACGCAAGGTTTTCGGGAATAACGGCTCCAACGCCCATCAAGTGAAAGAAGTGATTTCTGGGAAATATCAGAATAAGACCACCAACGAAGAGCAGGAAAAGAAACTTGCTTTGCTGCCATTCCGTGGCTCTGTGTCGGGCAAGATAAACCGCCTGTTGAAAAGACACACGATCAAATCAGTCTTCAAGCCTCCAACTAAAATCCGTCAATTACTGAGACCAGTTAAAGACGCAGTAGTTCTCAGAACACCTGCAGTCTACGAAATATCTTGTGAGTGTGGCCAGAAGTACATCAGACAACCAGTGCGCACTGTGGAACAGCGCAGGAAAGAACATGAGAGGTATTATCGCCTACACTATCCAGAGAAGTCTGTGTTAGGTGAGCTTGCATTAGAATACGGTCACCACATAAATCTGACGATACCTCTGTCGTCCTTTGCACTAACAGCTTCTGGGATAGTTCAATAAAGGAAGCTATTGAAATAAAAGGTACGGCATACACCCTGAATAGAGACGGCGGCTTACAGCTGAGCCTTGCGTGGGATCCAACGATCACGCAGTTGAAGAGGGCACATCGAACGCCGACTCAAAACATGCCCATATATGACAATTTCACGGGCACCAGTGACGTCACAGCCGACGGCTAGCGTATGTAAGGGTGCACCAACAGCCCACTGGGAGTCATAACACTTGACAATGGCCAAGGAGTGCTTGGCCAAAAGCTAGTATAGTTTTAAGCAATTGATGTGGTTGGAAACCTGAGCACGTTTCATCAGTTTGCTATTGTGTAATGAAATTACGAGTTGGTTGCGTGTCTGTGGGCTGTGTAACTTGACGCCAAGCACATTAGGGTGGATCTTTTGTATCAGTGTAATAGATATACTCTATCGTTAAATAAGTTGTTTGAAAATAAATAGAGTGCACTCCATCCTTACTCTCCCCAGCAGCCCAGAGCAGGGTGAGTCGTATTCCCTCACCATCTTGGTTTACGTCACCAAAGGGGCGACAGTGTCCTCTGCTGGTGGTACTGAGTATTACACCTCGTGGAGAACACACGGTTTGCCGCAATTATGGATAACTGTACTTGTGTCATTAGTTGGTGTCACCGTGGCGCCCTCTGTTGGCGGGGAAATGTACTAAGCCAGTTGGGGTCTGGAGCTCATGGTGAACCCACTAGGTGGTCCCATCTAACATTACGGTACTTGCGTCACTACAGCGTCCTCTAGTGGCATCAATATGAACTAAGTCAGTTGGGCTATGTACTCAATGGCGAATACACTTGGCGGTGGTGCTGCCTCTAATTGTTTCAATAAAGGCTGGTGTATGATTTAGCCACTTGATGATTACCAAGCAGAATCTTTTACATGGATTATTATTTTGACAATTTACAAGTTGTTTGGCTGTCTGGACGTAAATGCCCTGAATTTTTTATGAGAGGTTGGCATGTCTATAGGTTGTGCAATGTGTTATTTTTGACGGTTTACAATTAGTAACAGTGTGTGTAGAGATTTGTACATGAGTTATGTAGGAGTAATTAGCAGGTCTGTATGCTGTGGGGCATGTCAGAGTGTGTGTTCCGCAAGACATATACTCCATCCCTAAGTAAACTGCTCCCAAATAAACACGTGTATGGAGGTGGCGGCCGAGGGTGTGCGATGTAAGCGGCCGGATGCACGTGGGCCGGAGGTTTGGCGCGTATCTGCTTATAACGTGCGTGCACGAGAGATAGCAGATGATCGTGTGTCATCATGCGACATCTCGGTAGCGTCCTCTGGTGCCGGTGGTTTGAAGTAGACCCTGGACCTCATGGTATTGGACACAGTGGGTGCAGCCATCTTGAATAACGGTACTTGCATCATGATCTGACGTCAGGAGATCGCCCTCTCATGGCACCGATATGAACTAAGCCAGTTGCAGTCCAGACCCAGTGGAGAACACATCTGCTTGAAACTCGTTAAATAATAAAGACAAGTCCGTTTTTCCCGCCATTATCGTAGGTGTACCGCATCATCATGTTGGAATTTGAATTTCCCGCCAATTTTTTTTCTGGAGGGTTAGGTTAATGGAGGTAGCCCAGTTGCCCTATCTTCCCACCAAAATTCAAACTTCCCGCCAAAATCCGCCATCTTGGATGAGGTCATGTGCTGTGGCCAAGTCTACATGTCGCCATCTTGGATGACGTCATCGACGCCATCTCGAATAAATTTGGCAACAATGGAATGTGGGGCCGTACACAGGTAGTCCTACTACTGGTATTCTCTGTGACAGATAGGACAGCCACCACCGTACATTAGTGTTGTTCGTATTTAGTGCTGCCGTTACCAGGCCTGATAGGATACACAAGGCATATTGGATATAAGTGCAGGCATTTCTGTTCGTTGGTGACGACGGTATACTGAAAAACATAACATTAGTATTTACGTCATTTGCAGACAAATAATTGTAGATGTTTCAAGTCGTATGTTTTTAGATAGGGTAGTATCTATACGTAATGCGTGGTACAATCAAGCCGTTAACGTTTCCCTGAGATAAGAGGAGGGGCTGCTGAGATGGGTAAAGCGGCGCGGCACGTCCTGCGACAACAAATGTGGAGGTCACTCTCCCACAACTAACAACAAATGGATGATTCTGTCACGGTTCTTACGTACCCCAAAAAGGCATTATTTGTCGTACACACATTCTTAGTGTGACATAACGATCAGTTATCAATCATTATTTGTGATATCCGAAGTGTCCATTGCCACAAACAAGGATGAAGGTGATTACAAAGGTGTAGAGACCTCTAATTGAGGATTTGAAGCTTATCCTGGCATTTCCAGTGCTTACCTTTCTATTGTTTCTTTTAATGTGCATAACAGATGGAATTAAGGCTCTTACGAGCTTCCATAAGAGAATACAACCCTGATTTCTGTCACGTCCTTCAAAGCAAATGTTCGAAATGGCCTCTGTCAGCTTCACGGCAGGCTTGTAAGCGATGACACCACAATGCTCTGACTCGTCCCAGATTTGTCATCTAAGAGTGGTTTCACCGTTGATGACATTTCTTTCTGTAGACGAGCTCACTGACATACCCCCAGAAATGAAAATACAGTGAATTTTCGTCAGGAGATTCGGGCGGCCAACACACATGGCTTCCCACGCCAACCCATCGATTGGGAAGCAGGCGATCACAATACATCGACGAATCTTTCTACTGGTATGATAAGGTACCCCATTGTGCATAAACTACATCTCGAGACGTTCTTGAAGTGGAATGTTATCCAGAAACTCTGGCAATGAAGACTGTAACAGGTGAAGGTAACGAGCACCTGTCAGCCCCGCAGGTAGCTCTAATGGATCCAGCAGTGTATCTCCGATGAATCTGGCCCACACGTTTAGAGAAAATCTCATTTGAAATCTGCCCCGTCGAATGGTATAAGGATTTCCGTGTGCCCAGGTGTGACATTATGCATATTCACACACGACTGCCACTAATGAACGTAGATTCATCTGTCACCAGTACTTTCCGAAGAACCTCTGCGTTGTTTCCACACTGTTCCAGGAGTCAGTTACGGAATGTAGCTCTTTGTGGATAGCCCGCATCGTGAATATGCTGAATTTTCTGATAATGATAAGGATGCAATAACGCTTCGCGCCCTGTGCGATGAACGATCGGATAATATATACTGCCAGGCGTTGTTCACTTCGCGGCCCAGGTATAGCAATGCAGGAAACATCGGGTCTTAAGCTTGAGATATGTTTGTGAGAAGACTGTTTGGCGCAGACAAAAAACAACCAACACACTGATGTGTGTACATATGAAGGTACCACGTATAGAAATATTTGCACTTATATCCGTTAGACCCTGTATATTCGGCGCGACCAACCTAAGATGTTCAGCCATCCTGATTTAGGTTTTCCGTGATTTCCCTAAATCGTTTCAGGCAAATGCCGGGATGGTTCCTTTGAAAGGGCACGGCCGATTTCCTTCTCAATCCTTCCCTAACCCGAGCTTGCGCTCCGTCTCTAATGACCTCGTTGTCGACGGGACGTTAAACACTAACCTAACCTAACCTAACCTAAGATGTTCAGTGAGCACTGTGAACGACACGGAAATGCCATGCAGATGTGTGAGACAGCGTTACCAGCAACTGTCAGAGTTTTAATGGGACCACGTTGTGGGTCTCCATTTGGACAGCTGTTCGAATCGTGTAATATCCAAATATGTGGGGCTTTCACACGTGACGGTGGCTCGATGTTGGACTGGACGGGAGTACTCGTCCTCAAGGTTTCTGTGGAACCACCACAAGGAAGGATCTCTGTATTCCACACCGTAAAGCCTTCACATCTATGCCTGCCATCGGAGAACAATTAATTGATTCCCTACAACATTCTGCGTTATCTTACGCCATTGGTCGGAGTCTCGCAGCAGCTGGACTAGGTAATTACTGTCCGTTGCGTAGGCTGTCGTTAACACCACAACACAAACGGCTCTGCTTGGTGTGGTGCCATGACCGGGAAACACGGACTACTTACGAATGTCATCGCGTTGTGTGTTCAGCGATGAATTGCGGTCCTCCACTATTGTGGACGACCATCTTCCGCAAGCATGGTGGCGACAGGGGAAGAGGTGATAATCTTATTATATTCTGGAGAGGCACAGCATTGTTACTCCTAGTTTCGTGGCGCCGGGGGCCGTTGGGTGTGACTTCAGGTCGCAACTGGTAGTAGTTGAAGGAACTCTAACGCAAAACAGTACCTCATGCATTCTCGTGTGCTACCTCTCAGACGACAGTACCTCGGTGCTATTTTTCAACAGGACAATGCTCGTCCACACGTTGCACTTGTTTTTATGAACCGTCCGCGTGATGTTGAGGTACTCCCGTGGCCAGTAAGCACCCTAGATCTGTCCTCGGTGGACCAAATGTGGGATCAGATTGGACAGCAACTCTGTCTTAGTGTCATTATCGATTATAACAGGAACCATATAAACAGTTGTGGGGCAGAGGATACAACACAACGGTTTACGCCCCCTCTTTCCAATTGAATCAGTGCATGCATCCAGACCAGAGGGGGGAGAAGGGCTCAACGGCATACTGATAAGTGGGCTCATACTGCAAAGATCCTTGCAAATTAGACTCCATTTTGCAATCACTGGAATAACATCACATACCCTCTCAACCAGTGGAGAAGTTCTATTTCGTTTCCTCTTTTCCATTCGAGTGCTTCACTTGTTTGTATGGGTGTGCACATAGGTAGTCGACTATCAAATTTTAACTCAGTATAAATATACGAAACATTGTTTTAACGTTCTAACAATTTGTCAGTGACGTTTTGTGTCGTAGGAAATGGAACATTGTAAAAGCTCAATTTTCAAAACGACCGACCGATGTGGCTCAGTGGTTAGCACACTGGACTCGCATTCGGGAGGACGACTGTTCAAATCCGCATCCGGCCATCCACATTTTGGTTTTCCTTGATTTCTCTACATCGCTACAGGAAAACGTCGGTGTGGTTCCTTTGAAAGGGTACGGCTGATTTTCTTCCCCATCCTTGACTCAATCCAAGCTTGTGCTCCGTCCTAGTGACCTCGATGTCGATGAGACGTCAAACCCAATCTTCCTTCCTTCCACCAATTTTCAATACGTTAAGCGCCTTTGTTTCCACCGAAACTTGACAATGTTGTTTGGTAATTTCTCCGTGCGTCTTCGAGACTAAAGTTAATCCAGCTATTTCGTTTTCGGAAGCAAAATCTGTGTCGTTGGTGCGCCAGACGCAGCAGACAATTGTAGTGAATGTCGATCACATATAAGACAGGGCTTCATGAATTCACAAATGAAATGAGTTTCTTTCCACTCTACGTGTTCTGGAAACGTCCTAACACATCAACATCAACGAATCCCAGCGAATTCTCTCATTTAAACAAATCAATATGAGAAAAGTCACTCATTTCCTGGCCTTATCCCTTTTTCTCACAGGATCGGCGTCTCGGTCTGGATTTTGCAACGGTAGCTGAAGAGAGTGGCTGGATGCTCTTCCTGTCGCCACCCTTTTCCCTCTGGGACGAAATTCTTGGTCCCATCTGTCTGGGTCTACTGTTGTTCCGTGTGAAAGTGTACGTACGTTTTGTAAATATTTGAATATTTGCTAATCCTGTAACTGAGGCTGGACGTGGGTACCAGCCCGGTATTCACCTAGCCACATGCTGGCTGGGCGGTACACAGTGCTGGCGCCCCTCTGTGAATTCCGCAAGCGGCATGCTATCGCGCAAAGCTATCCAGGCTGGTCTACGGGAAACAGTCAGTATTTCTGAGATATCCTTACTAACTAGCCAGTTCAGTTCAACATTATACAGTGAGGTGCGATATGCATTAATACAGATAGCGGTAGTATCGCGAACACAAAGCATAAAAGGGCAGTGCCTTGGGGAAGCTGTTCTTTCTACTCAGGTGATTCACGTGAAAAGGTTTCCGACATGATTATGGCCGCGGGACGGGAATTAACGGGCTCTGAACCCGGAATGGTAGTTGGAGCTAGACGCACGGGATATTCCATGCAGGAAATCGTCAGGAAATTCGATATTCCGAGATTCACAGTGCCAGAGTATATTGAGAAAACCGAATTTCAGGCATTGCCTCTTACCACTGACCACGCAGTAGCCGACGACCTTTACTTAGTGACTGAAAGCAGCGTAGAGTTGTCAGTGCTAACAGATTAGCAACACTGCGAGAAACAACTGCAGACGTACGAGTAACGTATCCGTTAGGACACTGCGGCGAAATTTGGCGTTAATCGCTCAACAGATGGCCAGGTACAATGTATCCATTTATGTTCGTGTACGCAGTGTTTTTGATATGGAATGGTTTTGTTTATGGTGAGATCTCCAGATGCTTCGGTTCTATTGGGGATTTAATGTAACCCAATGCTACAGTAATGATACTCTGCGTATTTTCCATTCTGTCTTTGAAAACGGTGTATAATCGAGACCCGTAAGAAAGCCACTCAATAAACAGTGTGGCTAGTCCAATTTTAAACCTCTAATGTAAGGTGGCCACTACGCCTCTTACTGCATTTTTGCAAATCAACAGCCGCCCGTTGTGGCAGAGCGGTTCTAGGCGCTTTAGTTCAGAACCGCGCGACTGCTACGGTCGTGGGTTCGAATCCTGCCGCGGGCATGGACGGGTGCGATGTCCTTAGGCTAGTTAGGTTTAAATAGTTCTAACTTCTCGGGGACTGATGACCTCAGATGTTAAGTCCCATAGTGCTCAGAGCCATTTTTTTTGCAAATCAACAACATTAAATCTTATAACATCTGCTAGTTCCTATTCCATACACAATCGTTAGTAACTCAGTGAGAGCTAGAGTGCAAATCGACATGTCTGTTGTTCGAGCCGCAGTAGATCCTCAGAATTTTCCGCCACTTGTTGATTCTTTCACCTCTGGAAATGAACTATTAATGTGATAAATTCCAAGTTGTCCGTGGTTCGTAGTCCACGTAAAGTGTTGGTCGTCTATAAGTTGCTGGGTAGGTAAGTTCAGAAGTTGTGGCAAGGGACGGCCATGCCGTCTCCAATAGGACCACGCATATTAAAGTAGTGCTGTGTTCAAACCAACTTTAGGACTGAGGACAGATTTACTTACAATCACAATATTCGAAAGACTAAGCCATCTGGTTAAAGTTATCATATATCATTTCTCCATTATGTTCATATGCTTGCAACCAAATAAGCTTTTAAGGGCTCCCTCAAACTGTTACCAGGGTGTTTCACTCCCTCTCAGATCTGGCTTTCAGAAACTTGCCGTGAATGAGAAAACAGCCTGTTACATCTGTCTTTCTTCTTTCTATAGCTGTTAACGAATATCAAAATAATGGTGCAACTGTTACGGCACTGTTCACTCATTCGCAAGGACACAAATTTTAATAGCTATCAACATAGACATAAACTTCCATCACCTTTCGTAATGTTCCGATCAGTCAACGAATTATTTAGCTGTCTCTTCCCGTGCTGCTTATATTTTAGATTTTCACAGTCCATAACAAGTATGTTACATTTAAACACTTTTCTTGGTACTACTCTTCCGTTATTTACAACACGTTGTGGACTACAGTTTTGGATAATGTTCTGCCGATGGTTCCTGATGGGCGTATATGCCAGTATCCGAAATAAATAAAATATCTTCTTCTTAATTTTTCATTTGGCAACTTCTACTCGAAAAAGTCTACTACATCTATAAAGTCCTTTGAAATGGTTAAAATTTATTGTAACAAAAATTATTACATTTACATCACGAATGGTGGGAAAAATAACTACGTGTGGCCGTCTGTACGGTTTGTTATTTGCCTAATTTTATCTACGAAGTGTCTATGGTTTGCGATATAGCTGTGTCTGTGTTGTTAAGAATGACGATGCAATGTTTTTTCGGACATGTATGCATAATATGGATGTAAAAATGTTAATAACGTTAGTTTTATTTAAAAAGTTTGAAGAGTTTTCACATCAAAATTCGGCGGCATTAATTTTCAGCACGCCCTCGCATTTGTACGATATGGCTGACGCCAATTTTGACTGGTTAAACACTTAGTTACGCAAAGTGTACAGCTTCGCACATCTCTATGTGAAGAGCAAGTTGTCAGTCCTTGCACACAGCGGATATTTTTTTCTAGATCTTACTGGATATTTCTGCATTCCAATATGTAGAATTTCTCAGTCAAGCACATTCATCTTCCAATGAGAAAACAACTGGAAAAATATCAACCAAATTAACAGAGTCTATCCGGTCTGTCAGAGCGAAACGAAAAAAAGAAAAAGACTCTGTCGAAACATGCATCCGCAGCACAAGGAAGGCTTTGTGTGGCCTGGCCCGTCACGTGCAGTGCCGCGGGATGGAGCCGTAGCAGCTGTAGGCCTACCAGTCTCACTGAAGGCACGAACACAACCATCGTGTAAAGGGCTCCACCGTATCACTACTCTGCAGTTCACACTTCAAGGGCTTGGCAGACGGTTCATAGAACCACTTTCAGACCATTTCTCGACTGTTCCACTCTCAAATGCCACACGCGAAAAACGAACACATAAATCTCTCCTTGCAAGTTCTAATTTCTTATTTTATTCGTACGGTCATTTCTCCATATGTAGCTGGGAGTCAGCAAAACACTTTCGAATTCGGGGGAGAAAGTTGGTGATTGAAATTTCGTGGAAAGATCCCTCCGCGACGAGAAACTGTTTTGCTTTAATGATTGCGGCCCCAACTCGCGTAACACATACGTGACACTCCCTCTCCTAAATCGCGACAATATGAAACAAGCTGCCTGTATTTGAACTTTTTCGGTGTTGTCCGTCACTCTCATCTGGTAAGGATTCTATGCCGCATATCAATACCCCAGGAGAGGACGGGCAAACGTAGTGTAAGCAGTCTCTTTAGCATATTTCTTGCATCTTCTAAGTATTCTGCCAATAAAAAGCAGTCTTTGGATCGCCTTACCCTCAAGATTTTCTGTTTTATGGTTCTAATTTCCATTCTTGGTAACTGAGCCGTAGGTATTTAAATGAATCGACGTCCTTTATATTTGTGTGAATTATAGAGTAATCGGAATTTTAGGATTCCTTTTTGGTGCCTATGTGGAGAACCTCAAATTTTTTATTGTTTAGAATCAGTTTTCATACCACACATTACTTTTCACATCATACATATCTTGTCCAAACCATTTTGCGATTGACTGCGACGGTCCGATGACTTTGTCGGATCCTGTCGCACAGCTGCGACAAGCATTTCAGTAGAAGCCCCTTCTGAGGAACGATATCAAAAGCCTTCTGGGAACCTAATAATATGAAATTAACTCCAGAGTCCCTTTCAATAAAATTCATTACTTCTTGTGAATAAAGAGCCATTTGTGTTGTCGTCAAGGTACCAATTGACGTTTCCGTTGTACACTTAATATTTTCATTGACACAAACACAGAAAGTATGTCTAAGAAAATATTAAATGCGCATTACTTTTTTGGAAAAGTCAGTGTACTTTGAAAATCTATATATATAAAACAAAGTCGGGTTTGTTACAACACTTATAACTCGAGATCTGCTGGACCAATTTTCATGGTTTTTGATTTGTTGGATTTGTCTCCGCCCCGAATAGCAGAATACATCTTAAAAATAATGAAAAATTGACGAATAAAAATTTTCATGGTTTTTGATTTGTTGGATTTGTCTCCACCCCGAATAGCAGAATACATCTTAAAAATAATGAAAAATTGACGAATACTTGAAAAATGCGTTATTTTCCCTAAAAGTTCTTTAGTTTCGGAGCTGTCAAATTTTTTTGTCAAAATCTGTAAGTAATGATTGACATTTATGCGTGCGTTCATAAACTATTTAAAATGGATGAATAAACTATTATGTGTATTTTTTTTAAAAAAAGATTGAAAAATATTACGCGTGCGTTCAGAAATGTGTAATGAATACTTAATCATTTCAATAAATGCTCATTTGTTCATTACATGTCAAACATTTGTTGTCCAATCCTGTCAAATACTGTAACAACTATTTATGTGTGCTTTCAGAAATTTATTTTGTGTAAAATGTCTCGAAAGTTCAGGTAGGTACTGTTATATTTGTTTGTTTTAGACATTAATTTGTGTAAATTATTTATTAAATTAATTAAAGATTTATTCTCCAGGTTAACAAAAGTGTAAATGTCTTTTCATAGGTTGTCTATGATTTTTCTTGATAAGCTATTGTCTATGTCTCGATTGTTTTATGTGGTTTTGTGCGAGTGCATATTCAGTATTACTATTAATAAAAATGCCGCGTCCTAGAAGATCTAATCTTTCCCAGCGGAGCCGTAATGCAATTAGGCAACGGAATATCGCGAGTCAATTATCTGACGAAGAACGAGAAATTGCCCGAGAAGAGTGCCGCGTTAGGATGGAGCAAAGAACGGCCTTAATTCGTGCTTCTCAAACACAAGAGCAAAGAGAGGCAGCCCGTGAAACGGCTAGATTAGAAACGAGAAATCGTCGAGATTATCGTACAGATGAACAGAGGAATAATCTTCGAAGTGCAAGAAGAAATGGTTCAAGTATTGATTTGAATCGAGCAGCGTTTCGATATGATTGCACCATCGACTACAGCTTGCATCGTTTAGTTGCATTGGTCCAATGGACGTTGTTTGCCAGCACTGTGGCGCATTCAAGTTTGCTGGTGAAACGCCTGGTTTGTGCTGCCTTAGTGGTAAAGTGACATTGCCATTAGTGGTCCCGCCACCAGAGCCATTGCGTTCCCTGCTTTATGGCGAAACACTAGAATCACGACGTTTTCTAGCGAACACTCAAAAATGCAATGTCTGTTTCCAAATGACTTCATTTGGGGCGGAAATTATCGAAGAACACGGATATAATCCGACATTTAAGGTAATTTACGTGAAAAACTTTATTTTCTATGATTGTAAAAAAAATTTGGAATGTAGTTTGTTAGATTTCTGTATTTGTCTCTAAAACAAAAATGGTATGTTATTATTTGAAAAAAAAAAAGTGTTTGTAAATCTAACTATAACTATGGCTTTGAATTTACAGATTCAAGGCCAGATTTGCCATCGCATTGGATCATTGCAACCTATTGAAGGTGCACAGCACAAATTCTTGCAAATATACTTCATGGGCAATATGGAAGAACAACTTGACCGTCGTCAAGGGATCAACATAGCTACGAAAAGAGCAATTCTCCAAGATTTGCAGCAAATGCTTCATGAACATCATGCATTGGTCAGGCTGTTCAAGACTGCTTTAGAGCGCATGCCAAGTGATGACTATAAAGTTGTAATCAGAGCAGATAAAAGACCAGCTGGAACACATGAACGCACATTTAATGCTCCAACAATCGATGAAGTGGCAATCCTGATTGTTGGTGAAAACTTGGAAACACGTGATATTGTGCTTACACGACGCAATACTGGGCAACTACAAAGAATATATGAAACACACCGCTCATATGACGCGTTACAATATCCGCTGATGTTTTGGCAAGGAGACGATGGATATCACTTTAATATCAAAATGATTAATCCATTGAATGGTAAGATCAATATCATTGTTTTCATTTTAACTCGATATACATTTTATTCTGTTTGCTTTTGGTACACAAAAACAGTTGTCACTCCTAATTTAGTAGAGAGTAGCTGTAAGAGTCGTTAACCTATTAGGGGTTCTAAAATACAATTTTTGCTGTATTTGTTTCAGGTGAGGAAACTACCAAGAAGGTTAGTTCAATGAATTATTACGCATATCGTTTGATGATTCGTGAAAATTCTGACAATTATTTGTTGCGATTTCGTCGACTGCTTCAACAATACTGCGTTGACATGTACGTTAAAATCGAAACGGAGCGCCTGACTTTCATCCGGTTGAATCAAGCTAAATTGCGTTCGAATGAGTATATTCATTTACGCGATGCAATAAGCACAGAAGGAGATTCAGAAAATGTTGGTCGATTGACTATTTTACCAGCGACACACACAGGTAGCCCGCGTCATATGCATGAATATGCGCAAGATGCAATGACATATGTTCGTCATTATGGTCGGCCAGATCTATTCATTACATTTACATGTAATCCGAAATGGGTGGAAATTATTCAATTGCTGCTTCCCGGACAAACATCAAGTGATCGACACGACATCACCGCACCGGTTTTCAAGCAAAAAATTCGGTCACTAATAAATTACATTGTTAAGCAACACGTCTTTGGGATTACTCGATGCTGGGTGTATTCAGTCGAATGGCAAAAACGAGGCCTACCGCATGCTCACATTCTAATTTGGTTAGTAGACAGAATTCGGCCAGATCAAATAGATGACATCATATGTGCGGAGATTCCTGCTCCTGAAACCGATCCAGACCTACATGATGTTGTAATCACGAATATGATTCATGGACCATGTGGCACTATCAACCGCCAATCACCGTGCATGGTCGACGGCAAGTGTTCCAAACGGTATCCGCGAAAATTCACGGCAGAGACCATTACAGGCAACGATGGTTATCCATTGTATCGGCGTCGATCGCCCGATGATAGTGGTAGAACTATCACAACTAAAGTGAAAGGAAACGATTTCATAGTTGACAACAGTTGGATTGTTCCATATTCGCCACTTCTTTCCAAAACATTCAAGGCACATTGTAATGTTGAGTATTGCAATTCGGTCAAATCTATTAAATACATTTGCAAATATGTCACGAAAGGGAGCGACATGGCGGTTTTTGGTATCCAAACATCCAATATCAACGATGAAATCACGCGCTATCAAGTTGGTAGATATGTGAACTGCAATGAAGCAATTTGGCGTATATTCTCATTCCCTATTCACGAACGTTATCCCACTGTTGTACATTTGGGGGTGCATCTAGAGAACGGTCAGAGAGTATATTTCACAGCGTCGAATGCTGCTCAACGTGCCGAAACACCTCCAGCGACAACACTGACCAGTTTCTTTGCGATTTGTCAAAACGATCCGTTCGCACGAACGTTGCTTTACTCGGAAATGCCACGTTATTACACTTGGAACGCTACATCGAAGAAATTTCAACGTCGAAAGCAAGGCGATGCAGTTCCTGGTCATCCAGATATGCGTTCTGCTGATGCTCTTGGTCGTATTTACACAGTTCATCCGAAGAATGATGAATGTTTCTATTTGCGGTTGTTGCTGGTACATGTTCGAGGGCCAACATCATTTGAATCACTACGAACTGTTAATGGTATAGTGTGCCCCACATTTCGTGCAACATGTCAAGAGCTGAATTTGCTTGAAAACGATACTCATTGGGACACGACAATCGCTGAAGCAATTATTTCTGCATCTCCAAGTCAGATACGCACATTATTTGCTATCATCATTTCGACATGCTTCCCATCGAACCCACGTGACCTGTGGAACAAAAACAAAGATAACATGTCAGAAGACATTTTATATCGAATTCGTGTCAGCTCAAGAAATCCCGATCTTGAGGCGAATGAGGAGATGCATAACCAGGCTTTGCTCTTGATCGAAGATATGTGTTACCTCATGTGCGGCAGTTTGTTAGTTAGGTTAGGAATGCCAGCGCCAGATCGCGGAATGAATGACGCATTTAATAGAGAATTGGAACGTGACTATGATCCACATGAACTAATCCAATCAGTTCAAACGAATGTACCACTGTTGAATCCTAAGCAGAAGGAAGTCTATGATACACTGATTAATGCAATTGATGATGGAAATGGTGGCTTATTTTTTTTGGATGCCCCCGGTGGAACTGGGAAGACATTCCTCACGTCATTGATTTTGGCCACTGTACGTGCGAGATCCGAAATTGCGGTAGCAATTGCTTCTTCTGGAATAGCGGCCACATTGTTAGACGGATGCCGTACGGCTCACTCAGCGTTAAAATTGCCATTAAACCTTCAAACTACTGAAGAACCGACATGTAACATTTCGAAACATTCCGCAATGGCCAAAGTTTTAGTAGCATCAAAAATCATCATATGGGACGAATGCACAATGGTGCACAAACGCGCTTTGGAAGCACTAGACCGAACATTGAAAGATCTGCGCAATGACTCGAGATGTTTTGGTGGTTCAATGATTTTACTATCTGGCGATTTCCGACAAACACTACCAGTAATTCCAAGATCTACTGCTGCCGACGAAATAAACGCTTGCCTCAAAGCATCAAATCAGTGGCGATATGTAAACAAACTTCAACTGTCTGTAAATATGAGAGTTGCATTGTTGAACGATCTATCTGCTGATGATTTCTCGAAGCAATTGCTGACTATCGGTAATGGCCGTGTTCCTGTTGACGAATCGAGCGGTTTGATTTCATTTCCTCCAAATTTTTGCAATTTCGTCTCATCAAAAGACGAGCTTATCAACAAAGTATTTCCGGATATCATTGTTAACCACAAAAATACTAAATGGTTAAGTGAGCGAGCAATTTTGGCGGCTAAAAATAAAGATGTAGATGACCTCAATTTTATAATTCAAAATCAAATCGTAGGTACTCTGTATTCATTCAAATCTATCGACTGTGTAACAAACGAAGAAGAAGCCACTAATTATCCAACTGAATTTTTGAACTCCTTGGATGTGCCTGGTTTACCACCGCACAATTTACAACTGAAGGTTGGCTCGGTAGTCATCATGCTTAGAAATTTAAACCAATCAAAACTGTGCAATGGAACGCGTTTGGTGATAAGAAAACTGATGAGCAATGTGATTCACGCGTCGATACTTAAAGGAAAATTTAAAGATGAGGAAGTTCTTATTCCAAGGATTCCGATGATCCCAACAGATATGCCCTTTGAGTTTAAACGAATTCAATTCCCGATTCGTCTTGCCTTCGCCATGACGATCAACAAATCACAGGGCCAATCCTTGACTATTTGTGGCCTCAATCTAGAAAAATGCGTGTTTTTCTCATGGTCAATTGTACGTGGCATGCTCATGTGTCGGCAAACCATCCGCATTATTTGTTCTTGCGCCTGACCAAAAAACAAAGAATGTCGTTTACCACAAGGTGCTTGAATGAAAATCCGATTAATGAATTAATCAGAGTGTATCCCAACCTGCACAACATAGTTTTCAATGATTTTTTTCTGACATGTGTTTGAAATACTTAATTATTATTATTTTTTTAATTTTTATTCTCATTCTGTATGTATTCATCATCATTCATCAAAATAAAATACTTTTATATTTCTATCTATATTAATATTGTTTTGTATCATTGTATTACGTTCATCAAAGCCTAAATTAGTTCAGCTAAAAGGTAACACGACATTCATTGACTGTTAGGCGGTACGAAGTTCGCCGGGTCAGCTAGTAGTAGATAAATAAAGCCAGGGCAAACCAATATCCATCAGATCTTGATTGATTCTTCAGTCATGCAGAGATACGAAAAATTATGTTCAATGAAATATTACATTAAAAACATTATTTGGCGACAGTTTGCGAGGTTCCGGGGCTATCAGTGTATTTAACACTAAATTCTTCTAGAATCTACATATGTAAATGATGCTCTAAGCCCCCCCCCCCCCCCCTGTTCTAACTCCGACTTTTGCTGTTGCACATGGATTAAAAAATATATGCGAACTGACTGTAATCAACCCTGCAAGTGGAGTAGAAAAGAGTTTGGCACCTGCAATAATTTAATTTGATAAATAAGTTAAATAAAGGAAGGTTTCATTAACGTAGTGAGAAATGATAGGGTTGCTCTACCGATTAACAGAATGAAAGTTCTGTCCAAAATAACAATATGATTTATTAAGACCAAACACAAAATAATAAACAAAAACACATGAAACATTTATAACACATCAAATTGGCTCAAATTGGATACTCAAACAAACGCTGTGAACGTGAAGTTGTCCCTAAACTAGATTGTGAGGTTTATGACGGAGTGGTATGTGGAGCCAATTCCCTGCCACTCAAATCTTAAGAGAGACACACAGCTAACCCAACATTAATTGCTGCTACCCAAGACAGAACAAAGTTAGAAAAAGACGAACAGGCGCGCTCTGCTGAGCTCTGATTATCACCTAGGAAAATCCCTATCTGCCGGTGCTGCGGTCATACATTACCAAACTGTCTTCTTAACTGCCAGAACACGATCTGTCGTACCGGAGGCGATGGCTGGTTGCTTCGACGTCCTGTCGTGGTGATGATAATGTCGCGAGTATAGCCCGAAACGAATTATCCTGGTTTGGTTGTTCCAGACTAAAGACTTCCTAGCAATACAAATGCGCCTCTGAGGGAGACGAAGAAGGCCCGCCATACAATCACTGATGGAACAGTGATTGATTTTAACAAGAGAAGTCACACAGTAACTCCGACACAGTCAACTTTAGCCGAAACTGCTCAAGACAGACAACATAGGCCGCTTCTACGGAGAACGCTCAATTGCCAACTGTACTCGGAAAGTTACGTTGAAGTCGAAACTTCAGCAACTTCGTCAAACAGTTACAATTAAATAAAAGTATATTAGACAGCCAACGGAAAGTAGGCTGTGCAGAGCAACGAGAGCTCAGTCTTGTAACCTACTTCGACCGAAAGGCGAGAGCCGACTACACAGAGCACCCGTACAGGCCGAACACACAACATTCCCGCCCCCACGACAGTGGCCGTGGTTAAATGTTCCAATCAGCAACTCGAAAACCGGTGGAAAATTCCACTCTATTGCAGAAGCACTACCATTCCACCAGTGGAGATTCTTGGCGCCAATTTCTGCGCTGATTTTGCTACGTCACGGAGCTATGCCCTGAGCAAGCCAATCACAGTTACTATTTTGCAGAAAGCGCGGGAATTTTCCCGCCACAATTGCCTGGGTACACAAGTCATTCCCACGCCTCGCTGGTAGCCCGCCAGAAAGTGTTTTCGCTAAGTTTCTGCGAAGTAACGGAACCTCTAGCCCAGCCGCTACTTCAGGCCCCTACGGGCGTGTCTCTTGACAATGTCGGCGTCTGGAAAGCATTCACTCGACTCCCTCACACCCGTCGGCTTAGACCCTCTCGAGATCAGCAGAGCCCGCCTGTCACCGGACCACCTGGGTGACGAGAGACGCTGCGTGGGAAGTCCGCGTGTGAAGGAATAGCAACTTTTCACCGCATGCAATTAGAGAGGAAAATCGTAAGATAGAAATATGAGAGGGGGCTCATGTCACCTCTCAAGTTTAGATCTCAACACAGATCTTACAAGTTTCAACTCAAGTCGACAGAGTAGGCTCTTGACTAGAACTGTCATATCTCTATCTGAACCGACATCTACATCTACACCTGTACTCTGCAAACGACTGTGGATGGGGTGACGGAAGGTGCTTCCCTTTGTTATCAACTGTTAGCGATTCTTTCAGTTCTAGTTGCTCATGGAGCTCTTGAAGAATGTGAGCTTAATTGCCTCTACACACTCTGTAATTAGAATACACAGACCCCACAGAAGCGGTACATAGTGGGGTGTAGTACATTCCTAGATTCCTCATTTAATACTGGCTCTTGAAACTTTGTAAGCAGGCTTTCGCGGATAGTTGACATCTATCTGCGAGTGTCTGCAAAAATTTAGCTTTCTTCTCGTTTCTTTGACGTTCTCATATGAGTTGACTAAACTTGTGACCACTCGTCTCTACCTCCTTCATAAACTGAGGAGAAAAAAGTCATGGTACAACTCCTAATATCGTATCGGACCTCCTTCCAGCCGGCGTAGTGCAGCAGCCCGTCGTGGCATGCACACAACAAGATGTTCGAAGTCCCTTGCAGAAATATTGAGCCATCCTGCCTCTATAGCCGTCCATAATTGCGAAAATGTTGCCGGTGCAGGATTTTGTACAGGAACTGACCTCTCGCTTATGTCTCATAAATGTTCGATGGGATCCATACCAGGCGATCAGGGTGACCATATCATTCGCTCGAATTGTCCAGAATATTCTACAAACCAATCGAGAGCAGTTGTGGCCCAGTGATATGGCGCATTGTCATCCATAAAAATTTCATCGTTGTTTGGTAACATGAAGTCCATGAGTGGCTGCAAATGGTCACCAAGTAGACGAACATAACCATTTTCAGTCAGTTATCGGTTCAGTTCGATCAGAGGACCCAGTCTATTTCGTGTAAACACGACCCACACCATTATGTAACCATCACCAGCTTGCGCAGTGCCTTGTTAACAGCTCGGATCGGTGGCTTCGTGGGGCCTGTGCGACACTCGAGCCCTACCGTCAGCACTTGCCAACTGAAATCGGGACTCGTCTGACCAGGCCACAGTTTTCCAGTTGCCTAAGATGCAACGGACATGGTCAGTAGAGGCTATGTCATGCTGTTAGCAAAGGCACTCGGATTGGTAATCTGAATAGTAGAGCTACAGGGGTGTGGCCCCACATTCCATTGTTGCCAGATGTATCCAAGATGGTGGCGATGACGTCATCCAAGATGGCGTCGTGTAGACTTGGCAACAGCACATGACATCATCCAAGATGGCGGATTTTGGAGGGAAGTTTGAATTTTGGCGGGAAGATAGGTCAATTGGGCTACCTCCACTAACCTAACCCTCCAGAAAAAAATTGTCACGAAATTCAAATTCCAGCAGGATAATGCATCATACCACTAAAATGGTGGGAAAATAGACCAATTTGGCTACGTCCACTAACCCAACCCCCAAAACCCTAGAAAATGGCGGCAAGTTCAAATTCCAACAGAATAATGCACCACACCAACCTTAACTCTACTAAGAAAAGAAAATCACACGAAAATAGCTCACTTAGCCTATCTCCACTAAAATAAGTCACCAGACCGCCAGACTCTTCCTACAAACTGCCACCAACTTTTAATTTTTGCAGTAAACAAAATTCAATTCCCATATGTCTACTAAGCTAACAAAATGGCGCGAAAGAAAAGACACTTTACTAACCTCTGACGCCAGACTGCCACCACCTCCTAAGGATTCGTGGGAAAAGGACTTGGACATAAGACTTTATTTAAACAATTCCATGCATGTGTGTTCACCACAAGGTCAGGTCTCCAACTGACTTAGTACACATCGCCACCATCAGAGGGCGCTCTCATCTGTGACGTAATCCAAGATGGCGACAACGAGTGTATTCACCACGAAGTGTGGCCTCCAAATGGCTTAGTTGATATCGTCGCCACCAGAGAGAGACACAGTGACATCATCCAAGATGGCGAATTTTGGCAGGAAGTTTGAATTTTGGGGGGAAGAAGGTCAATTGGGCTACCTCCACTAACCTAACGCCTTCCCCATAAAAATTGAGCTTTTCATTATCATTATTTAAACAATATCATTCCTGTATGTTCGCCACGAGCTCCGGACACCAACTGGCTTAGTTCATATTCTCGCCAGCAGAGAGTGCCACCCTTATATCAGAACAGGAAACATGCAGTGTTATTCAAGATGGCTGCACCCACTGTGTCCACCACCATGAGGTCCAGAGTCTACCTCACATTGCTGGCACCAGAGGACGCTACCGTGACATCGCATGATGACACATGATCGTCTGCTCTCTCTCGCGCGTGCGCGTTATAACCAGACGTATGCCACCCCGATGGAACGCGGGCGTCCAACCACTCATGTCACACACCCTGTGCCGCCACCCCCATACGTGCGCCGGACATAGTCTTCTGTAAATATGCTAACACCCACATCGCACTTCTAACCTATCAAGTACTTCATTGCATTTCAGTTTTACTCATAATAAATAATTCAATTTACAATTTAATATAGGTATAAAAAGGCGTTCTACTACCTATTTTCAACTACATTTCAAGATCCAGAACACCATCTCTTCCTAGGAACCGTCACCAAGTTTGAATTCTGGCAGTAAAGAAAGGTCATTTGCACTTTCGCTAGCAACCTAAGAAAATGGTGGTAAAGAGAGGACACTTGTACTAACCTCAGCCACCCGACCGCCACTTCCTCCTAAGAACCGGCGCCAATTTTGAATATTGACAGTATACAAAGCTCACTTGCGTTTTCGCTACCAACGTAAGAAAATTGCTGCAAACGAAGCTCACCGCCACCACTAGCCTAATTCGCCCGACCGCCACCTCTTCCTTGAGGCACGTGGTAAAAAGACTCAGCACACACTAGGCTGAAGGAGAGAGTAATGATTGTACTTTATTTATTTGAGAGCAATTTATTTAGAGTTGCAGTATATGTATCACAGAACACACGCTCTGACATGCCCCACAGCATACAGACCTGCAAACTACTCCTACATAATTCATGTATGACACTCTACACACATGTTTGCTAATTGTAAACTGTCAAAAATAATGCATTGCACAGACTACAGACGCACGAACCACTCCTAAATAATGTAATACATTTACGTCTAGAAAGCGAAACAACTCCTAAATTCTCTAAATAATAATCCATCTAAAACACTCTGCTTGCTAATCGTTAACTGTCTAAATCATGCACCAGCCTTTATTGAAACAATTCGGTTGCCACATAATGATTGAGTGGCATAGCTTGTTTGAGTTGGGGGAGAGGTTTTGTGGGTGGGAGACAACTTCTGGGGGTTGCTAGCAGCTAAACAGCGATTGCGTACATGAGTGCAAAATTACGAATAATTCGAAATGGAACGCCGAGCCATCATTTGTTCCATCACAGTAGTTTGAAAACTCTACACAACGCTGCCAAACTCTTATAGTTTCCTTATGTTGTAAGTGTGTTTTATTGAAAACTAATTCAGTGTTATACTATCGGTGGTAAGAATATGATGTACATAGTGTGATGTCTAGTTTTCTGCGAGAGGTCGTGGATCAGAGCGTCTCAATGCCAGTTTAAAATCTGACATAGAGGTCGAAGGCGTGGCGGGAAAAAAATGTTTGGCAGTGTACAAAGCGCGTTAGAAAACAGTGTTTCAAACAACTAAACAGGGCCACATTGAGCGTTTCTTGCGATTTACAGTATAGTACGTGGGATACGATCATTCTCCTACAGTAGAGGTGATGAAACTTTAAACTACCCTCTGTAGCGTATCAATAAGTGTGTATTTAATAGGTTTGTTCAACACAGGGAGCAGTAGCAGCAGCGGGTTGAGTGGTAAATTCAGTGAGGGATAAAGAATGCCGCTGGGAATGCCTGGAGGGCTGCACGCTGTGCTATTCTGGGAAGCATTGCGAAATCTCTCTCTCTCTCTCTCTCTCTCTCTTTATCTCCCTCTCCCTCCCTCTCTCTCTCTCTCTCTCTTTCTCTCTCTCTCTCGCTCTCTGTCTCTCTTTCTCCGTGCTGGACCCCCAACGGAGCTTTGCGTCATTGGGCGAGTAATGGCGGCTATGTGAGTTCTGTATCGGATGAAGTTATTTGAGCTTCTATTGTTGTTAATTTTTGTCTGTTGGGGGGAGGGGGGTAGAGAATAACGATGATAGGATGTTGGGCTTATAGATTTGAATGGACGTGGATCTGTAGTGCTTGTATGTAGTTTGGGAACGCACCACAAGGCGCGCATTTCCGCCGAATGTCGCAGTACCTCAGTTCGCTCTGTTTCTAGACGGACTGCAGAAGGTGGTGGATATGGCTTTGTCCGACTTCTGATCAGTTCCGACTTAAAATGGCATGATCACATGCGCAAAGCCGTAGAAATGGAAGCAGTTGCAACATGTGTAAGGACTGACTAAGACCATATTGGATTTTTACTGTAGCAAATAGGTTCGAGATACTAGGGCGCCGGAGATATGATTCACTTGTGGCTGTGATCTGGCGCATGTATGTGGCTGAATGGGAAGACCTGATTCCAAGTGAAAGACATCATTTCTAGCAGATAGCATAACACTAGAGGCGTGAAAAGCTAGTGTACATTTCTTACGACCTCAGTAAGCATACGAATTACTACTGTTTGTGATCCTTGTCAATCAGTCATCGCCTTTAACTCAGTGGAAATGTAACGGAGCCCCTGACACGGTATCTAGACAGAATACCTTACACATACTGGATAAATATCTAGCAGTGTGAGGGAGCTGCAAATACCGGTCACATACCGCATTCAAAATGGTTCAAATGGGTCTGAGCACTATGCGACTCAACTTCTGAGGTCATCAGTCGCCTAGAACTTAGAACTAATTAAACCTAACTAACCTAAGGACATCACACTCATCCATGCCCGAGGCAGGATTCGAACCTGCGACCGTAGCGGTCACGCGGTTCCAGACTGAAGCGCCTTTAACCGCACGGCCACACTGGCCGGCCATACCGCATTCGTTAACCGAATGACTTTGAAAATTCACCGATTTTATCACGAGGTGGATTGCCTGTTTGTTTCAGTTATTGAGGTGTCTAGAGCAGACTCCATTTAGCTAAGGTTTCCTTTTTGTAATGAAATAATTCCCAGTCTGTATGTTCAGAAGTATGTTGGGTGAGTGACCGGTAGGATGTTGCCTGGTGCTTGATATCGAGAAGTACAGCTAAAATGGTATAATGTTATAGCGAAAATATGGGTGTTCTTGTAATCGCCGAGTCTGGAGATGTCTGTAGAAATGCGGGCATGAAAGCAGAAACAGAAACGTGTTTGTGCCGCGGGTGGGACACCCTTCTCCTTGCACATCAATTCTGAGAGTGACTTCGGTTCACTGATTTAAAGGGGGTGATTTGGTATGGTGGGGGATATGAATTGCACGTTTCCTGTACAGATATAAAAGATAACTGCGCTGTTTGTTTAGAATGTGCATATATTGTATTTTAAAGTTAGTGTGGCTTACACTATGTGGACTGTGTATATATTGCATTGTAAAGTTAGTATTGTTTATGTTATGGGGTGACTAGAGAGGATGACTGTGTGTCCTATCGTGAGGGGCATATAGATTAAGTTCATGGATAACGGTGAGCGATTTCTTACGTGGAAAATTATATGGGCCATAGATAGTGAGGCGCAGTCGTCAAGCGGAGACATTAACTGTACATTGCCCGGTGTCAGAATGTAGCAGCAATCGTAATATTTAATTTTAGTTAGACTAACTGCCTATTGGCTTCTGTCTCGGGTTCTTCGGCCGACGTTCATCTAATGATTTTTCTGACGTTTCGCCAGCACGAGTGGCTGGCATTATCAAAGCTTCATCCTCCATTGGCGGTGGTGAACTGGAGCCGAGCTCGCGGGCGCAGACTATGTGTACCTGGCGCGCCAACGTCCGAGGGCTTCTCCGCGGTCATTTCCGGTGCGGTTCTCCTCTTGCTACCTGCGACGGTCGTTCGCTGCAGTACGGGAAGCCAGGATCCGTTGACCTTAAGGCTTTCCTCTTTCTTGTTCAAACTGTTCGCGTGTTTTTGTATTTCTACAGCTTCTCTGAACAAGCGCGTGTGATAGTGCTTCTCTACAGCCAGAACTTCCGTGTCGGCGAATTTTATTACGTGGTCGGTCTCATTGAGTGCGTGCTCTGCAACGGCCGATTTCTCCACCTGCCTCAACCTACAATGTCGCTTATGCTCGTTGATCCTGGTGTTGATGGATCGTCCAGTCATTCCGACATAAACTTTTCCGCATGTGCATGGTATACGGTATATTCCCGACATTGCAAGTGGGTCTCTTTTCTCCTTCGCCGATCTAAGACACTCTTTGATCTTCCTTGTCGGTTTGAAAATCGTCTTTACACCATGTTTGCGCAATATACGGCCGATTCTGTCCGTCACTCTGGGAATGTATGGCAGAAAGGCCGTACCCGACATTTCTTTTTCTGGTTCCTTACTTCGCCGAGTGTTTGGCTCTGTTACACTTCTAATATAATTTTTGGAGTACCCATTGCTCCTCAGGACAGTTTCCAGGTGTTGCATTTCTCGTTTGAGGTATTGCGGCTCACATATTCGTCCTGCTCTCGTTACGAGCATACTAATCATGCCTCTTTTCTGGCTCGGGTGATGGTTTGACAGTTTGTGCAGGTATCGGTCCGTGTGTGTCGGTTTTCGATACACGCTGTGTCCCACTCGTGCTGTCGAAACGTCAGAAAAATCATTAGATGAACGTCGGCCGAAGAACCCGAGACAGAAGCCAATAGGCAGTTTGTCAACAAGTGGCCACGAAAGCCTTAACAATTTTGTATTTAGTTAGACTGGTAGTTGTCATCCTCTCTTCCAACATTCTTATGATTCAAATGGTTCAAATGGCTCTGAGCACTATGGGACTTAACATCTGTGGTCATCAGTCCTCTAGAACTTATAACTACTTAAACCTAACTATCCTAAGGACATCACACACATCCATGCCCGAGGCAGGATTCGAACCTGCGACCGTAGCGCTCACGCGGTTCTAAACTGAAGCGCCTAGAACCGCATGGCCACACCGGCCGGCCACATTCTTATGAATCTGGTATGTATTTGATAATGTGTAGGGAATTTTGCTTGTTTAACTGTCAGTGCAATTTAGCGATCTGTGCAAAATAAGCACAGAAAGCCCCGGAAAGAAAAAGTGGACCGTGCCGAAGCATCACTAATTCGGCGGGTAAATTTGATAAGAGCGAATCAGAATGCTCGACTGATTGTGGTGGGTTATAGGCGGGAACGTTTGCGTATGTTGAGAGCTGGAAGGGTACCTCGTTAGGGGCGTTGGGAAGAGTGTATTCGATGTTATTTTCGTAAACAGGTTCTGTTATGGGAAGAATTTCCGTGCACACAACCTGAAACATCTAGAAAGCGAGCGTTAACTATTTATGGAGCGTTATATAATTTCCGAGAGGTTGACCTGGGTGTTACTTTTTTTTAAGGAGCGACAGGAAAATTAAAGAGACCTTTGGAGATAAGAGAAACACTTGTATGAACATCAAGAGCTCAGATGGAAACCCAGTTCTAAGCAAAGAAGGCAAAGCAGAAAGGTGGAAGGAGTATATAGAGGGTCTATACAAGGGCGATGTACTTGAGGACAATATTATGGAAATGGACGAGGATGTAGATGAAGATGAAATGGGAGATACGATACTGCGTGAAGAGTTTGACAGAGCACTGAAAGACCTGAGTCGAAACAAGGCCCCCGGAGTAGACGACATTCCATTGGAACTACTGACGGCCTTGGGAGAGCCAGCCCTGACAAAACTCTACCATCTAGTGAGCAAGATGTATGAAACAGGCGAAATACCCTCAGACTTCAAGAAGAATATAATAATTCCAATCCCAAAGAAAGCAGGTGTTGACAGATGTGAAAATTACCGAACTATCAGTTTAATAAGCCACAGCTGCAAAATACTAACACGAACTCTTTACAGACGAATGGAAAAACTAGTAGAAGCCGACTTCGGGGAAGATCAGTTTGGATTCCGTAGAAATACTGGAACACGTGAGACAATACTGACCTTACGACTTATCTTAGAAGAAAGATTAAGGAAACGCAAACCTACATTTCTAGCATTTGTAGACTTAGAGAAAGCTTTTGACAATGTTGACTGGAATACTCTCTTTCAAATTCTAAAGGTGGCAGGGGTAAAATACAGGGAGAGAAAGGCTATTTACAATTTGTACAGAAACCAGATGGCAGTTATAAGAGTCGAGGGACATGAAAGGGAAGCAGTGGTTGGGAAGGGAGTAAGACAGGGTTGTAGCCTCTCGCCGATGTTATTCAATCTGTATATTGAGCAAGCAGTAAAGGAAACAAAAGAAAAATTCGGAGTAGGTATTAAAATCCATGGAGAAGAAATAAAAACTTTGAGGTTCGCCGATGACATTGTAATTCTGTCAGAGACAGCAAAGGACTTGGAAGAGCAATTGAACGGAATGGATGGTGTCTTGAAGGGAGGATATAAGATGAACATCAACAAAAGCAAAACGAGGATAATGGAATGTAGTCGAATTAAGTCTGGTGATGTTGAGGGTATTAGATTAGGAAATGAGACAGTTAAAGTAGTAAACGAGTTTTGCTATTTGGGGAGCAAAATAACTGATGATGGTCGAAGTAGAGAGGATATAAAATGTAGACTGGCAATGGCAAGGAAAGCGTTTCTGAAGAAGAGAAATTTGTTAACATCGAGTATAGATTTAAGTGTCAGGAAGTCATTTCTGAAAGTATTTGTATGGAGTGTAGCCATGTATGGAAGTGAAACATGGACGGTTAATAGTTTGGACAAGAAGAGAATAGAAGCTTTCGAAATGTGGTGCTACAGAAGAATGCTGAAGATTAGATGGGTAGATCACATAAGTAATGAGGAAGTATTGAATAGGATTGGGGAGAAGAGAAGTTTGTGGCACAACTTGACCAGAAGAAGGGATCGGTTGGTAGGACATGTTCTGAGGCATCAAGGGATCACCAATTTAGTATTAGAGGGCAGCGTGGAGGGTAAAAATCGTAGGGGGAGCCAAGAGATGAATACACAAAGCAGATTCAGAAGGATGTAGGTTGCAGTAGGTACTGGGAGATGAAGAAGCTTGCACAGGATAGAGTAGCATGGAGAGCTGCATCAAACCAGTCTCGGGACTGTAGACCACAACAACAACAATGAGGTAAGAATAATTTTGAGAACATTTTAGATGGCGAGTTGTCACACAGACGTCTTGCGACGAGGCGAGGGCCGTGCTGGGTAGTTAAGTACGGTTAAACGTGTGTGAGTGTGTGTGTGTGTGTCAACACGCCCTGCCTTCAATGGTAGAGACAAGTGGCAAGTGGAGATGCATGGCATGTGAGACTGGCATGGGCGATGCTTGGAATGCAACTTTCACCGGTGTTCGGCAATACGCGCAGGACCTGCGATGCGGCTGCCTCACTTGGTAGTAGTATGTAGCTAAGTGCGGTGAAGCGTGAGTCAAACGTTAGAATCGCTCAGGAGAAAGCAGGTTCTGCTACTGTGGAACGAAATTCTGCAGCGTCTTCGCCGGACTGCAGTTAGAGTGTGGGTTTAGAGGAATGCCAAACGTGCACGGCTCTGCTTGGAGTGCGCGCTCTGTAGCCGGCCGAAGTGGCCGTGCGGTTAAAGGCGCTGCAGTCTGGAGCCGCAAGACCGCTACGGTCGCAGGTTCGAATCCTGCCTCGGGCATGGATGTGTGTGATGTCCTTAGGTTAGTTAGGTTTAACTAGTTCTAAGTTCTAGGGGACTAATGACCTCAGCAGTTGAGTCCCATAGTGCTCAGAGCCATTTGAACCATTTTTTTGCGCGCTCTGTAAATAAACGCCCAGTCAGTAACGGCGCCTACATACAACTTTGGCCTCCGTTCGGCTGCAGCTCGCCGTTGAGCTACCGCCCGATCACATCAGCACGTGTGTGTAGGTGAACACGTTTTTGGATAGGAATTTATCAGGTGTTATGTATGAATTGGGGGGCCGCCACCTCATGCTTGCGGAAGCCGACCAAGTGCTGTGCGTAGTGTGACATCTGAGGGATATCTCACTTATCGCTACCTCCTGTGTACTCAATATACAGGGAGGGGGGGGGGGGGGGGGGGACTGTGCTTGCGCGCGTTGATTATAATATTTCGAGAACGTGTCTACACATTATTGTGCTGTATTATTTAGGAGCAGTTTGGAGGTCTGCCCTGAAATTATTTGGGAAAATTAGGAGTTGTTTGCATGTGTGCAGACTGTGTATTGTGACGCTAAGCACATTAGGGTGGATGTTTTGTATCAGTGTGATGGATATACTCTATGATCAAATAAGTTGTTTCAAAAGAAAGAGAGTGCACTCCATTCCTACTTTTCCTGGTAAAATAAATTGTTTGAAAATAAATAGAGTGCACTCCATCCTTACTCTCCCCAGCAGCCCAGAGCAGGGTGAGTCGTTTTCCCTCACCATCTTGGTTTATGTCACAAAAAGGACGACAGTGTTCTCTGCTGATGGTACTGAGTACTAGACCTTATCCAGAGCACACGGTTTGCCGCCATCAAGGATAACTGTACTTCCGTCATCAGCTGGTGTCACTGTGGCGTCCTCTGACGGCGAGGAAATGTACTAAGACGGTTGGGGTCTGGAGCTCGTGGTGAACCAGCACCCCCTGTAAAAGAAAGCCTGTCTACGTAGTGCGTGACGTCACAAGATGGCTACGCACATAGTCCCTTCTTCAACAGTTTCACGGAACAGTGCTTGTGAATAGTCGTTCGGCGAGTTTCGCGTCAGTTTACTATTATAGTGAATGGTGTTCCTGCGTTAGTGTACGTGATTTGGTTGTTTAGTTTCTGTGCACTAAACTGGTGATCTGTTTTTCTTGCCTGTGAAAATTTCGTTGCCTGCAAAATGCCGTATCGTTGTTGTGTGCCGAATTGTAGAGGAAATTACGACGGTGGACCAAAAGTAACCGTGTTTAAATTTCCGGAGGATGAAGCAACGAGAAAGAAATGGTTGTCAAGTATTCGCAGAGATAACTTCACTCCTTCTTCAAGTTCAAGAGTAAGTATTAGTTTTGTTTATTTCTTAAAAGAGGTTAAGTGTGCTAACAAAGAATAGGCACTTATGCAGTAAGGAAGGTCAGCGACATTTTGACTAATATATCAGATCTTAACTGAATAAGTGCCGAAGAAAATAGCGTTTCGTTTTCTTGCCGTGGCAATTCTACAGTTTAGCTGGTATAGGTTATATGAATTCTGTATTCTGCAAGTTCAACCAGTATAGCCTAAGCACAGTCATACTTACGTAGTTAAATATCTCAGTATATCTTTATACTTACTGTTTATGCTGCCTGTTGTTAGGAATAAAAGTCGGTTTATAATTAAGTACGTGCACTTAAGATACAGACGATTTTCGATGTATTCTGCTTCTGTATTTAGTGTTTCTTTTTGCTGTAATAGTCTTTAGCAAGTTGCCTGTTCAAAAACAAGTAATGTGGTGTACCCAGAAATTGAAAATGAAGTAAAAACAGTGTCTCAGTCGCTTGTTTTTAATAAATTATTGGTGGGAATTTGAAGTCATTGCAAGGAATGTTACTATTAGGGAATATAGTAGGCTTTAGACTTAACAGTGAACCATGGACAGGAAAAATGAATGAGTACATGAATGGATTAACAGGCCATCACAAAATGCAAAGGGAGAAACTGTGAAAACATATAAAAAATACTTGTGGATTTTACAAATTCTTACTTTCTGGGTCTGGAATTTCAGATACATGCCAGTGGCCTACACAGCTGTCTTATAGATACACAGCTAAAGTACTTGAAAGCAATTGTGTGCAGATACACAGCTAAAGTACTTGAAAGCAATTGTGTGCTCATGTTTAGCCTAATAGGTAGCACATAAGTGGCAATGTATTAGTTCATCATACTGTCAGTTTTTATGTAAGTTATGAACTGATATCAAAAGCAAAACAGTGTCTATCTGATAAAAAGCACTACCTTTAAGTATTTCATAGTTCTAAAGGTTACACAGTGTTGACAATTACTTTGTATTATTCTGTTACTGTGTCACAGTTGCTTCTTGGATTACACCTGTGTGAGTTTGGTGTCATCATGCTTTCTTGTGTCCGAGGTGTGTGTGTGGGGTGGGGGTGGGGGGTGGGGGGAATAGAGCAAGACATTAAGCAAAAATCCCACCCCTCTTGTGAATATGAGCTTCAAGGCTAAATTATAAAAAAAATTGTCACTGTTATTGAATTATGCTACAAACATTAGTCAATGTTTGTAATTTTTGATGGGGAAAGTACTTTCTTCATTTCACCATCTCTTTAAGAGCTTGTTGCCATGACATGTAACTGCATGTGTTTTGATATTGTAGTGTTATTGTTTTACAGAGTTACTATGCCATGGCCACATTTATCACTTGAGTATTCTTCTGCATTTTAGTTGGGAGTCTATTGTATTTTAGAACTAGAAACTAACTTTATATTCATAAATTGTTTTCACATTATTAATATTGTCATCACATTCAGTTGTAAGCACCTTTTTAATTTTTTATTCATTTTTAATTACAGGTATGTCATGTTCACTTCCACAAGGATGATGTTATTTGGGAAACACAAATTGTGGATGAAAGGACTGGTCAGTTATTAAGAGCCCCCCTTCTCAAACCACGTTTGAGACCAGATGCAGTTCCATCACTACTCCCAAACTGTCCTTCCTACCTTTCAAAGGAAGAAAGTAGACGTGAAGGGCCAGAGGAGAAAAAGCAAAGGCTTGAAAATGAGCAGTTAGCTGCAGCGTTACAATATAGTTTAGCATCACAGAAGGACTATGAAAACACTTTCAGCTTCAGTTCTTTAGAAGAGTTGATGTTGCGTACGAAGGAAGTGGATTTGCCCAACGAGTGGAGTGTGATCGAAAAACACAGTGATTTTGTTTGTTTTTTAAAGATAATAAGAAATCCAGCACCATTAATCACACATTCTGTCGTTATAGATAGTAATTTAAATGTTTCATTGTTTAAGAAAGATGTACAAATTAAGACATTAGGAAAAAGATCTTTTCCTGTAATTGTAACCAATATCCATGAAATTGTCAGTGTACTGCAAGAGTTTTCAGACACAGATTGTGGGCACTCAGAAACTTCTATAGATAGTATTGTAGAGATAGTGAAAGACAGTCTAGGAGTGCTGAAAGACAGTTTACAGGAGAGTGAAAAGGAGACGGTAGACTTTATATATGAACAAGTTAGTCTCATAAATGTAAAGAAATTTAATCATAGGTTTAGTTCTACATTTATGATACTGTGTTGTTTGCTATTTTCAATTTCATCTCATGCTTACAATTTTTTACGTAGCAGCTCATTAATGAAAATGCCACATCCAAGCACTCTGCGTAGGATCTGCAGCAAATTTAATGTGAATCCATCTCACGAAAGGCTTGGGGGAAGTAATTTCCTGTCCTATGCAAGACAGAAATTTCAATACTTGAACAGCGATGATGTCAATGTTGTTTTGAGTGTAGATGAAATTAATCTAAATTCTTATTTGGAATATAAAGGAGGTAGTGTTTTGGGCATGTCATATAACTCTGAATGTGCTGCAAATTCAGCATTTGTATTTATGTTGCAGAGTGTCAAGTCTTTGTACAGGGATGTTGTTCACATTTTACCGGTGAAAACCATTTCATCTAATGCATTATACGATGTGCTACTGGCCATAATAAATGGCCTTGAACTAATAGGCTATAGGGTTTTTTGTGTGGTAACTGACAACAACAAAATCAATAGCAAAACCATGTCAATGTTTTCTCTGGATAAAGCTGTTAATATAGTTTTTAAACATCCATCTGATCCTAATCGCCCACTTTTCTTTTTAATTGATGCCATACACATTGTTAAATGCATAAGAAATGTGTGGCTGAACCAAAAAAATGATGGTAAAGATATGTTTTATCCTCAGTTTCCAGTTAGAAAAGAAGTGGAAGAAAATAAGTTTTCTGTGGCTTCTTTTGAAACACTGAAACAGATTTATGACATAGATTCCAGTTCTTTAGTAAAATATTGTCATACATTGTCTCTCAAATCACTTTGCCCTACATCATTAGAAAAACAGAGCATGAAACTGGTGCTGCAGATATTCAATCGACATGTGTCAGAGGGCCTTGAGGTAGCTAGTGATAAATTTGATTTGAGACATGCACCATCAACAGCAGAATACATTCGAATAATAACAAAATGGTTTGATGTCATGAATGTGAAATCAGTGTTTAAAGGGAAACACAAACAGAATCCTTATATGGATCCGTTGACAACTGATAGCGTTTCTATGCAATTTTTGCTAGATTTTCTAGACTGGCTTGATGTGTGGAAAGCAAAAGGTTTGTCAAGTGGGTTTCTCACAAAAGAAACATTTTTTGCTATTCAGCATACAACATATGCCGTTGTAGAGATTGCTCGATACTGTACCGAAGAGCTAGGTATGAGCTATTTACTGACAGCCAAGCTACAAACAGATGTGCTTGAGCGGCGTTTTGGAAAGTATAGACTGCTTGCAGGTTCCCAATACAATGTTTCAGTGACACAAGTCTATGAAGCAGAAAAGAAGCTTCGAATTCAAAGTGTAATGCCTTTAGTTTTATGTTCTCCTTCCTATGGCAATATCACAGTAGGGGCCATAAAAAATTTTATGTTTTCTGAAGTTGAAGAAACAGACACATTAGACATAGAAGTCAGTGTAACTCAAGACGATGTTCTTTCAGTGAAAGATATTGCAACGTCTTTAACTTTCATTGCAGGCTACTGTGCTCATGCAGTGATTAAGAAGCTGAAATGTGAGAGTTGCTTTAATGAAATTGTGATTGAAAAGGAGTTGCCAATAAACGAACATTTTAGTTTGATACAGAGACTTGATCATGGAGGACTAAAATACCCATCAGACACTATTTTAAATATGATTGTCTACACTTATATTGTCATCAGGAAACTTCTCAAAGAACATGAAAGAGATTTTCTTGCCTGTACGAATCAACGTGCTATTGCCTGTGCAGTAGCACTTGCTACTCTTCACGAAAATGACTTTTTATTATTTGATGGGGTATGCTGCAATGGACATTCATCCCAGGCAATAATGAAAAGTGTTGTTTGGGTTGGTGTCAATATATTTTTAAACAACTACTGTAAAAAGGTTAATGGAAAAAAAATTTCAAAAAACACTCAGCGAAAACTGCAAACTCTTACAACATAACTTTGAAATCTTTATCTTAGATTCTTTTTAAATCATTAATACAAAACCTGTCATCAGTAATATTGCCACATCAACAAATGCCTCTTAAGCTGAACTAGTCAGGTTAATCTGAAACTAGTCAAACTTACCAAATTGCAACTTATGGCTGAGAGTTTGTATAAATATTTTAATATACAGCTGCTAACAGCTATCAACACTAATAGCCTAACGTGAAATTTTTATCAAAGAAATTAATCTTTAATATAAAGAATCTTACACTAATTTTTTCTCAGTTGAAGTTGGGTGGTGAATGATACATACAGGAGGGAGGGGAGGGGGTGTGGCAGGCAGAGAGGACCAATAGTAATCTTTTTATAGTATGTATAACCTAAAAATCAATTCGCTTGCTTTTCCGAGTATGACTTAAACCACTTCTTTGCTGCATTCCTTATTCATAGTATTTCTAATTTGTGTAATAAAGTTATGTGGCCCAACATGGCACATGCCTTTGACAATGACAAGACAATGCCATTTTGATGACCTTCCTTTATTATTTTGAGAAAAACTTACACAAACTGTGCTATAGCAGGCTCCACTTTTTTTGCAAACAAGGTTAGTTTGTTTTGGTGATAAATGGGAGACAAGAGCAAAATTGCGCTATAGTTCTCTACATTCTCTGCAACACTTTTCTTTGTATACTGAAGTTATTACTTTAGCTTGTGATACATGTGAGAAATCTGGCAATTTGTAATGATTCATTAATTGTTACTGTTAAAAAGCTACTATAGTATTTATGGATTCTTTAGGCAGACAAATTTCGATTTCACGTAGTGTTTGTGGTGTTCCTCTGTCTTCTACTACTGTCACTGTTACGAGTGCAGATGTGGATGCTGTGACAATTGCCTCTCTTTTTCTGAGTTTACTACTTTCTCTGAGTTTACTACTTTCTCTGCAGCTGTTATAACTGTTGTTTTCTCAACACTTTCTTATGTAGATCATGTTTGCATATATTTTACTACTAATACAAATGGAGAAGCTGGTAGGGAAGGGCTTTGCAGTACTTTCATGGCCTTCTTTGTGTATAACGATTGGCAGGTCTCCTCATCTAATAGTAATGTAATTGTGGAACAGCTCTCACTTCTGTTACAAGCACTATTGAGTGCCACTAATTCTCAGGTTGACTAATTACTGAGCTCTTTAAATAGATGCTTGCTCTGTGCCATAAAGTGCCTTCTTGTTAGCTCATCTTTGCTGAGGAGAAAAATATCTGAGGTGGACTCTCAGGTATGCCCTTCTGTTGGCTTTTTGAATATATTTGTTTATAAAAGAATATTAAAAAAGCTTAAGCCTGTCACAATTGCTTTTCACTCACCTAATCTAATTAATGTAACCAGATCATATTCCAACACCACTTGACACATTTTTGCCACATAACATACACTTACAGTTGGTAATTACTTGCAATTTACAGGGTGACCTAATATAATGTCTATATGCATCGCCATTTTTCTACTACAGTGCTTTCATATGCATTCTTCCTACACAAAACTTTATGGTGCAGTGTTTTATTTGCATTCTTTTAGTGTCCCACTTAAAGACCTTCCATTACTACCCTGGAGATTATAAAATAGCAATTTAATAATTAATGTTGTTCAAAATTTATCATTATTATTCCTAAAATTATGAAACTTAAGTCTCAAGAATGTGGTTATTGTTAATGTTTGGCCTTGGTGTCCATAAGTCTTAATTATTTTGTCCCTACATAGTATTCATGCTGTACATCTATAATTTTCTATTGTGAAACACTATAATCTAAAATTTTTCTCATTCCATGTGTTAGTGATTATTGACAAGAGTGTATGGAAGATGAACAAAAGAAATAAATAAATTCATTCATACACAGAATTTTTTTACTTAATTTGCATTCATTCATATCAGCATGGTCAGTAGATGAAACTTGTTTTCCACTTTTAAACAATTACCAGTATATATATTTTGGAATGATGATCTGTTAAAGTACTGCAACTAAATAGAGCTGAACCACCACCCCCACCCCTTTCCCCAAACTTATGGAAGGATGAAGTATCTAAGCCACTGGTGAGTGCAGCCCAAATGTGATGCCAAATGAAGGTAAGTGTTCATTTTTCACAATTATTTCATCACAGGTCACATCACGTCATAAAACTTCTCAACAGATGAAATGAAAGTTTACTTCGTAGTTGAAATTTATTTATGTGCAATTCATGCAAACAGTTTGTTTCAAAGTATATACTTCTTAGTACAGAAACATTCTTTCTTCAAAGGTATTCAGTTTAGAGCAGCGAAATTCTAACCTGGTAATCTGTATTTTGAGACCTCTTGTAATTTCAATACATAATGGAAATTTAGTTAACTTACTGGGAAAAGAGAATTAATTGAAATTTGTATTGGCATACCAAAACTTTATGGCAATACCATTACATACTCATCTCAGGTCAGTGAGATTTTCTTAATGGAAAGAAAGTTTCTTAGGGAAAGGTGCACAAACTGAGAAGAGATATCATATCATATCATTCATTAGAACTGCATTTCACTTAAAAATATTTACAGGAGAAATTTCTTTAAATTAAAAAAAAAGCATGAATACAAAGTTGCTGAAATGGTGGACTAAAACATACGTAGAACATGTCTTTCAGGGCAGTGTTAGTTTTTGAAACGACTCATACTATTGCTTATTACCAGTGCCTCTCTATAGGGGGTGTTATAATTTGAACACTATTTGCCCAATTTTCGTGTTTCTTTTTTTAATTCACAGGTAAATCATCCAATCAGGTTTTAAAATGGATTTTGCTACGTAAGGAGTAAACAGCGGTAATAACAGTGTCCGTAAAATGTTAGCTGCCAGTGTGCTACTTTGCAAAGTGCCGTCCACATTATTAGACCTGCGTCAAAGTGATGCAATATTTAACTTAAAAAACAGAACAAAACCCCTAAAAGAAAGTCCGCGAGAGCATACGAGAATCTTTCGCGGGTGGCTTTCAATCAAAATTTTTGTCATTAAAAATCGTCTTACACAGGAACTGCAAAACGGAAGAATGGTGAATGTTGGCCAGCCATAAAAGATAAATGTATACCGTTGCAGACGTTTAGATTGGCCTTTTCGAGATTTACAATTTATACTACAGCACTTACAGTTTAGGAATGGTATTGGAGAAGAGCACACTGGTGGCAAACACTTGCACTTTGTGTAGCTGACGATCTTTGAACGGCTAACCAGACTGTCATCAAACAAGTCGTGACAATCCCCATTAAAGCAACTTTAAAATAAACTACAATGAAATGGGTCCATTCATTTGGGAGTTTTGATGCCTCAGATAATGAAAGTTATTCGAGCCACTTTTTACGTCAGGGCTAAAAGGTATGCAGAAATAAGTTACAGACAAAAGAACTGGGTCATTTGAGAAAGGAAATCATGTAATTCATGAGAGAGGTATGTCAGATTTCTTTACGAATTTTCCTCATGCGGTTCCCGTAACAGTCTATTGCTGTGGCCAAACGGACTGCGAGCACCGGCACCAGACTACGTGCGTGACGTCACTGAGCGGGCGCGCAGGCTTTCCTCTATAGGGGGTGCTGGGTGAACACACTACGTGGCGCCATCTTAGATTACGGTACTTGCGACACTACAGCGTCCTCTAGTGGCATCGAAGTGAACTAAGTCAGTTGGGCTCTGGACTCAGTGGCGAATACACTTGGCGGTAGTGCTGCCTCTAATTGTTTCAATAAAGGCTGGTGTATGGTTTAGACAGTTGACGATTAGCAAGCAGAGTGTTTTAGATGGGTTATTATTTAGAGAATTTAGGAGTTGTTTCGCTTTCTCAATGTAAATGTATTGCATTATTTAGGAGTGGTTCGCGCGTCTGTAGTCTGTGCAATGCATTATTTTTGACAGTTTACAATTAGCAAACATCTGTGTAGAGTGTCATACAAGGAGTAGTTTGCAGGTCTTTATGCTGTGGGGCATGTCAGAGCGTGTGTTCTGTGATACATATACTGCAACTCTAAATAAGTTGCTCTCAAATAAATAAAGTACACTCATTCCTCTCTCCATCAGCCTATGCGGGCTGAGTCCTTTTACCGCCTGCATCCAGGAAGAGGTGGCGGTCGGGCGAATTAGGCTAGTCGTGGAGGTGAACTTTTTTTGCAGCAATTTTCTTACCTTGGTATCGAAAACGCAAGTGGAATGGTTCAAATGGCTCTGGACACTATGGGACTTAGCATCTGAGGTCATCAATCCCCTAGAACTCAGAACTACTTAAACCTAACTAACCCAAGAATATCACACACATCCACGCCCAAGGCAGGATTCGAACCTGCAACGGTAGCAGTCGCGTGGTTCCGGACTGAGCGCCTAGAACCGCTCGGCCTCCGCGGACGGCGAAAATGCAAGTGAGCTTTGTTTACTGTCAGAATTCAAACTTGGCCCCAGTTCTTAGGAAAAGGTGGCGGTCGGGTGGGTGAGGTTAGTACAAGTGTCCTTTCTTTACGACAATTTTCTTAGGTTGGTAGCGAAAGCGCAAGTGACCTTTCATACTGTCAGAATTAAAACTCGGTGACGCTTCCTAGGAAGAGGTGGAGGTCTGGATCTTGAAAAGTAGTTGAAACTAGGTAGTTGAACGCCTTTTCATACCTATATGAAATTGTAAATTGAATTATTTAGTATGATCAAAATTGTAATGCAATTAAGTACTTAGGTAATTGATAGGTTGGATGCACGGTTTGGGTGTTAGCATATTTACAGAAGACTATATTCGGCGCATGTATGGAGGTGACGGCCGACGGTGTGTGACATAAGTGGTCGGACGCCCACGGCGTGGCGGCGCCGCGCGTGTCCGGTTATAACGCGCACGCGTGAGAGAGAGCAGACTGTCACGGTAGCGTTCTCTGGTGCCGGCAATATGAAGTAGACTCTGGACCTCATGGTGGTGGACACAGTGGGTGCAGCCATTTTGAATAACGCTCCATGCGTCATGTTCTGACTTAAGGGTGGCACCCTCTGCTGGCGAGAATATGAACTAAGCCAGTCGGAGTCCGGACTTCGTGGCGAACACACATGCGTGATATTGTTGGAATAATAATAAAGAAAAGTTGATTTTTCTCACCTTTATCGTAGGTGTGCCGCATTATCATGTTGAAATTTTAACTTTGCACGATTTTTATTTGGAAGGGGGTTAGGTTAGTGGAGGTAGCCCAATTGAATTTCTTCCCACCAAAATTCAAACTTCCTGCCAAATCTACCATCTTGGATGACGTCACTGTGGTGCTCTCTGGTAGCGACGACATCAACTAAGCCATTTGGAGTCCAGACCTCGTTGTGAATACGTTGGGTGCAGCCATCTTGATTGACGTCACAGTCACCATCTTGGATGACGTCACGTCCAGACCTCGTGGTGAATACACTGGGTGTCGCCATCTTGGTTTACGTCACAGATGAGAGCGTCCTCTGATGGTGGCGATGTGTACTAAGTCAGTTGGAGTCCTGACCTTGTGGTGAACACACATGCATGGATTTGTTTAAATAAAGTCTTATGTCCAAGTCCGTTTCCCAGAAATTCTTAGGAGGTGGTGGCAGCCCTGCGACTGAGGTTAGTAAAGTGTCTCTTCTTTCGCGCCATTTTGTAAGCTTAGTAGACATATGGGAATTGAATTTTGTTTTCCCACAATAATTAAAAGTTGGTATCAGTTTGTAGGAAGAGGTGGCGGTCGGGTCACTTAGGTTAGTGGAGGTAGGCCAAGTGAGCCATTTTCCTGCGATTTTATTTGCTTAGTAGAGATAAGAGCGATGTGGTGCATTATCCTGTTGGAATTTGAACTTGAAGCCATTTCCAGGGAGTGGGGGATTTAGGCTAGTGGACGTAGCCCAGTTGGTCTATTTTCCCGCCATTTTCGTGGTGTGACGCATTATCAAAAATGGTTAAAATGGCTCTGAGCACTATGGGACTCAACTGCTGAGGTCATTAGTCCCCTAGAACTTAGAACTAGTTAAACCTAACTAACCTAAGGACATCACAAACATCCATGCCCGAGGCAGGATTCGAACCTGCGACCATAGCGGTCTTGCGGTTCCAGACTGCAGCGCCTTTAACCGCACAGCCACTTCGGCCGGCTGACGCATTATCCTGCTGGAATTTGAATTCCCCGCCAATTTTTTTCTGGACGGTTAGGTTAGTGGAGGTAGCCCAATTGATCTATCTTCCCGCCAAAATTCAAACTCCCCGCCAAAATCCGCCATATTGGATGACGGCATGTGCTGTTGCCAACTCTACATGACGCCATCTTGGACTATGTTATCGCCGCCATCTCGAATAAGGCTCTGAGCACTATGGGACTCAACTGCTGTGGTCATAAGTCCCCTAGAACTTAGAACTACTTAAACCTAACTAACCTAAGGACAGCACACAACACCCAGCCATCACGAGGCAGAGAAAATCCCTGACCCCGCCGGGAATCGAACCCGGGAACCCGGGCGTGGGAAGCGAGAACGCTACCGCACGACCACGAGATGCGGGCCATCTCGAATAAATTTGGTAACATCGCAATGTGGGGTGACACGAACTTTGTCCCGCTACTCGTCTGCTTCCGTAGTCCTAGCGGATACGTTCGTCGTTATTTCGCACAGTGTTGCTTGTCTGTTAGGAGTGACAACTCTACCCAAATACGGCCACTCTCGGCCGTGAAGGTCGTCGGGCACTGAGTTGTCCGTGGTAAGAAGTAGGATCTAATGACTGTAATGTGGTATTCTGGGTACACTCTTGACACTGTGGATCTCGGAATATTGAATTCCGTAACGATTTCCGAAATGGAATGTCCAATGCGTCTATGTCCAGCTACCATTCCGCATTCAAAGTCAGTTAATTCACACCGCGCGGATATAATCACGTCGTAAATGTTTTCACATGAATCACGTGAGTACAAGTGACAGCTCCGTCAACACACTAACCTTTTGTACCTCGTGTGCGCAGTACTACCGCCATCTGTATTTCTGTATATTCTTGTCCCCTGACTTTTATCACCTCCGTGTATGCGGACTGTAGTCCTGTTAGTTCTATTTGGTATGGGACCCACATGTTTGATATCCACGCAGGGGGAAGTTTACCGGAATAAACTGTACGCCTTTAAGATTCTTTATTAAGGTGCAATTACAGTCGTGATAAGTGATTTATTTTTAGTTTGAGAGCATAAAAGACTGTAGTTGACTAGTGATTTAAGGGTATCAATGGGTCATTTCATCAAACTAGAACACTAGTTGTGCATCACTGTGCCATATGCTGGTGCTGCTACTTGCCTTGCAAGTTGTTTTACCCTATTTGTAACTGATTTTCCATCTAAAACTACAGTCAATGCTCTAACCCTATTCTTTATGAAAGGGAACAGTCGAAGTGATTCATTGTTTAAGACAGACGTAGAAATCATTACAATAGCAGTGCTGCTTTTCTTGTGGACAAGAAAACTAGTATTCGTCTTTGGTAATTGAATTTTTGTTATTGGTTTTAGGCAAACATGTTACACGTTTTGTATTTGAAACCTTCAGTAGTCTACAATAAAATTAAAGGGAAAAGTGTTTAGGTGAATTTTCGCGTTCTGCCCCCGACGGGCCGTGTCGTACTCTGCCAATGGCGTCAGCGGTTGTGGTATGCCTGCTCCCGGTAGCTGTCGGATTTCTTGACCTTGTAACCGCTACTAATCGGCCGAGTAGGTCCTCAGTTGGTCTTACGAGGCTGAGTGCACTCCATACCAGTCGTCCCACCAAGGAAAAATCCCTGGCAGTACCGGGAATCGAACCTGATAAGCCATGCTGACCACTCAGCTACAGAGGCGTACAGTTATTCCCACGAAAAACTATTTATTTAAAACATAATATTTGTGGTTAATTCCACAATTATATGTTTTATTTGTCATAGACTACAGAAGATATCTGACATAATTAGGCGATCCACGTTTGTTTGAAAACAATAATAAAAAACGAATTGCAAAGGAGGTGTAATAGTCATTCTCATCTATAAAAAGTACAGCACTTATCAAAATCATAGCTGCAAGTACTGGAATCAGTTACATATAAAACTGTGTCATGCGCACAAACAACAGTACTGCTACGGCAACTGAACACGGAAGTCCAAAAAGGTCACATCGTTGATGGGACCGCAACGTGCGCAAAAAAATTCATATTATTTATTGAAGTCGAGGCTTGAAACAGCTTAATTTGGGAGAAAACGAAGCATAATGCCAGTATTTCTGAAATTTATATCCTCGCTCATTTTTGTTATATGGTCATTATGCCTTGATCAAAGGCACGTTTCTGCGCCTATAGATTCGTCCCCCAATGTTGGAGACTTCATAAAATGTTATAAAGATACAGTTAGTACTTAAACAAGCTCCCCAAGACCAACTGTTTCTGATGATGTCTTCATCATAGGAGACGAAGTGCTAGAGGCAGAGCCGGCCGCTGGTGGTCGAGCGGTTCTTACCGGCACGGGAGCTCAGCGTGTTTGGTCAGAGGGTTAGCTGCCCTCTGTAATAAAAAAACTGAGTTAATCGGTCAACAACGAACTTAAACAGATGTCTTACGACGTCCGCTCCGAGCAGATGCAACGAACAAAAGTGAACAAAATGAGATTAAAAAATAAAAAATAAAGCGGTTCTAGGCGCTTCAGCCCGGAACCGCGCTACTGCTACGGTCGCAGGTTCGAATCATGCCTCGGGCATGGATGTGTGTGATGTACTTAGGTTAGTTACGTTTAAGTAGTTCTAAGTTCTAGGGGACTGATGACCCCAGATGTTAAGTCCCATAGTGTTCAGAGCCATTTGAACAATTTTTTTGCTAGAGGCAGAAACATGCCTTACACCGCGTCGTAATGCTAAAGGATGTAAATACCGGCCGTGAAAGGTTGCAGTGTATGATGTCTCAAATTCACGCAGTAATTGAAATAACACAAGGGAAACTTGTTCATTGTTCTGCAAGAAAGAATCGTAAAGTCATACGGCCATTTAAAAGTAAAGTCTTACTGGATAAAACAAACACCCTGTAAATTTCGCTATCTTGGTGAGTGTCTGGGAACACTGGTACAATTCTTTAAAAATATGGACTGTCACGTATGCAACTTTAGAATGCTCTGTGTCCCGCAACCCGTGTCGTAAAACTTAAAGTAACACTTTGTCCTAAGTTTAAACAGTAATGAAACACTGAAGCTAATAATGAATGGCTCGTTTGGCGTAGTGCAGTTGTCACAGCAGTGGTCTTGCGTTCGGGAGGAATGAGATTCGAAACCTCCTGCTGCCTTTCTGCTTTATATTTAGCGCAATTTCCCTAAATAATGTGAGGCGAATTGCAGTACGGATCTTTCACAAGGGCCTCGGCAGATTCCCTTCATCATTGTTCTTCAACTCAGCTCATACTCCACCTCTCATGTTACATCACGTAAACAAAATACGAGCTTTCTGAGTATCGGACCAACTTTGTGACTGCATTCATAACTTCCAAGTAGATATAACTCAACACGCTATACTTAACGTGACAAAATCATCACATATTGTTTTCCAGTTTCACATATTTTGCACAAGCGCGTCTAGCGTGAGTTGCTTATTTATTGTTTACCAAGTGTCACGTGGTTATCGGCCAGCAGCAGGTACCTCCGCAGCGCTTAGCATTACTTACCCAGGTTAGACCCAGGAAATTTGACCAGTACCGGCTCATGAGAGAGCAGCCCGCAAAAATTTAGTTCTTCTGACATGCTTTGAAAGAGAAACCTTTACACTTCGCTTCTGGGCACTGCTGTGGTGTGGTATATACGTTCTCAAGAACAGTGATGGTGTTTCGGTACTTCCGCATGCTGCTTGATATAAATGGGTGAAACTGGTGCCTACTATAGGCTTTGGGTTATAGGATTTGTCAGTTAATTATGTGGTTTGCGAACTTCCGCATCAGTTGTAGGTTGGTTGGTTGGGTGATTAAAGGAACCAAACTACCAGGTCATCAGTCCGCATCTTTTTTTTTTTTCTTTATTGTCATTTGTTCACCGTATACAAAGGCGGGCTGGCAACGGATACATCTACTCCGCTCTTCAGCCACAAGAATTACAATAATAGAGAAAAAGGAGACAGAAAAGTAACAAATCGGTGGTTAAAAAACAGGAATACAATAAATAAAAAAAAAAAAACATGAAGCCGTTTACACTCGACGAAAACACACGAAAAACTGTCGGTACTGCACACAAACAGTGACGAATGAGACGGTACAAGTGAACGAGGAGCATGGCGGCGAAAAAAGCTAAATCACAATTCACAATCACGACGGCACAGACAATAAACTGATGGCGATGATCTCTGGCGCGCGAATGGCCACTTAGCGTGTGCGAGTCTTTTTTTTTTTTCCTTTATTGATTTTCAATTCCCCCCAAAGGGGGTGGGATGGCAGCAGCTTAGTACGCTGCTCTACAGCCTACAGAATTTTCTTTTAAAAAATGGAAGAAGAAAAGAAACAAGAAAAACAGGCGATAAAACGGTGACACAAAGTGGAAAATGGCGGAAAAATGCGGAAAGTTAAAACAGAAAGCAAAAGGGGTTGGCAATGTTAATAAAAGACACAGGAATCAGACAAGTAACATAGTACACACACAATTAAAAAACACGGCGACAGTCTGGTTTCTGTTTGCAAGAGATAAAAAGCACACCCAGCGACAGTATGATGGCTGTTCGCAATACTTCCCAAAAAACACAACACGGAACACTCACTGTAAATCACTCACTGTAAAACACTGCACGAAAAGGGCAGCACAAAGACGACACTCCCGAGCCAAAGGCAGATGGGGGAGGGGGGGGGAGAACCTGGAGGAGGGGGAAGAACAAGGAGGGAGGAAGGAAGAAAAAAAACGAAAAGGGCGGGGGGAACCAAGGAGGCAGAGGACTAATAAAGGGGGGGAGGGGCAGGGCAGATGCGAGAGGGAGTGAGAGGAGGGAAATGTAAAAGGACTCGGGGGAGAGAAGGGGGCAGAGAGAGGGGAGGTGGGGAAAAAAGAAGATGGAAGGGGGGGAGGGGGAGCCCAGGAAAATGACAGAGGAAAGGAGGGGGAGTGAGGATCAGAGTTGATAGGAGGGATAAATGGAGGGAGAGAGGGCATCATCTGGGAGGGGGAGTTGATGGAAGCCACCTTGGGAAAGGAGATGGAGGGTGTAGAGATGGAGGGTAGGGGGGACACAACAGTGAAGGTGTGGCAGGGGGCAGGGATGGGACAGGAGAGGAGCAACCAGGGGGTGAGGGGGATCAAGGTGGCGGGAGGTGTAGAGGGTGCGGATATGTTCGAGGAATAGGAGCAGATGGGGGAAAGGAATGAGGTCATAGAGGATCCGCGTGGGGGTGTGCGAGTCCGCGGTCCGCATCATTTGTACTAATGATTTATATTGTCTGTGTGATCTCACCATTTCTGTAGTACTATTCTGAACATTATAACATTCATTTCTCACATTTCTTCGTAGACAGGTGTACTGCATTTGGGATATCCCTTGTCCATATACAGGGTGGTCCATTGACAGTGACCGGGCCAAATATCTCACGAAATAAGAATCAAACGAAAACACTACAAAGAACGGAACTAGTCTAGCTTGAAGGGGGAAACCAGATTGCGCCGTGGTTGGCCCGTTAGATGGCGCTGCCATAGGTCAAACGGATATCAACTGCGTTTTTTTTAAAATAGGAACCCCCATGTTTTGTTACATATTCGTGTAGTACATAAAGAAATATGAATGTTTTAGTCGGACCACTTTTTTCGCTTTGTGATAGATGCTGCTGTAATAGTCACAAACGTATAAGTACGTGGTATCACGTAACAATCCTCCAGTGCGGACGGTATTTGCTTCGTGTTACATTACCTGTGTTAAAATGGACCGTTTACCAATTGCGGAAAAGGTCGATATTGTGTTGATGTATGACTATTGTGATCAAAATGCCCAACTGGCGTGTGCTATGTATGCTGCTCGGTATCCTGGACGACATCATCCAAGTGTCCGGACCATACGCCGGATAGTTACGTTATTTAAGAAAACAGGAAGTGTTCAGCCACACGTGAAACGTCAACCACGACCTGCAACAAATGATGGTGCCCAAGTAGGTGTTTTAGCTGCTGTTCAAATGGTTCAAATGGGACTTAACATCTGAGGTCATTAGTCCCCTAGAACTTAGAACTACTTAAACCTAACTAACCTAAGGACATCACACACATCCATGCCCGAGGCAGGATTCAAATCTGCGACCGTAGCGGTCGCGCGGTTCCAGACTGAAGCGCCTAGAGCCGCTCGGCCACACTGGCCGGCTTAGCTGCTGTCGCGGCTAATCCGCACATCAGTAGCAGACAAATTGCGCGAGAATCGGGAATCTCATAAACGTTGGTGCTGAGAATGCTACATCAACATCGACTGCACCCGTACCATATTTCTATGCACAAGGAATTGCATGGCGACGACTTTGAACGCCGTGTCCAGTTCTGCCACTGGGCACAAGAGAAATTACGGGACAATGACAGATTTTTTGCACATATTCTATTTAGCGGTGAAGCTTCATTCACCAACAGCGGTAACGTAAACCGGCGTAATATGCACTATTGGGCAACGGAAAATCCACGATGGCTGCGACAAGTGGAACATCAGCGACCTTGGCGGGTTAATGTATGGTGCGGCATTATGGGAGGAAGGATAACTGGCCCCCATTTTATCGATGGCAATCTAAATGGTGCAATGTATGCTGATTTCCTACATAATGCTTTACCGATGTTACTACAAGATGTTTCACTGCATAACAGAATGGTGATGTACTTCCAACATGATGGATGACCGGCACATAGCTCGCGTGCGGTTGAAGCGGTATTGAATAGCATATTTAAAGACAGGTGGATTGGTCGTCGAAGCACCATACCATGGCCCGCACGTTCACCGGATCTGATGCCCCCGGATTTCTTTCTGTGGGGAAAGTTGGAGGATATTTGCTATCGTGATACACCGACAACGCCTGACAGCATACGTCAGCGCATTGTCAGTGGATGTGCGAACATTACGGAAGGCGAACTACTCGCTGTTGAGAGGAATGTCGTTATACGTATTGCCAAATGCACTGAGGTTGACGGACATCATTTTGAGTATTTATTGCATTAATGTGGTATTTACAGGTAATCACGCTGTAACAGCATGAGTTCTCAGAAATGGTAAGTTCACAAAGGTACATGTATCACATTGGAACAAACGAAATAAAATGTTCAAACGTACCTACGTTCTGTATTTTAATTAAAAAAAAAACCTGCCTGTTACCAACTGTTCGTCTAAAATTGTGAGCCATATGTTTGTGAATATTACAGCGCCATCTATCACAAAGCGAAAAAAGTGGTCCAACTAAAACATTCATATTTATTTACGTACTGCACGAATATGTAATAGAATTGGGGGTTCCTATTAAAAAAAAAACGCAGTTGATATCCGTTTGACCTATGGCAGCGCCATCTAGCGGGCCAACCATAGCGCCATCTGGTTTCCCCCTTCAAGCTAGACAAGTTTCGTTCTTTGTAGTTTTTTTCGTTTGACGCTTATTTCGTGAGATATTTGGTCCGGTCACTATCAATGGACCACCCTGTATAGCTTTCACGTTCGAAAATCACTAAGCTCACGGACTTTGAGCGAGACGCAAGAAAAACACCTCCCTTCCTTGATCAAGAATATATCTAATTGCATTCTCCTCGGATGAGTTCGTAATATACATATAATATCTTCCTGATGCAAAGGCTGAATTCAATATCATCCAGTGTGTATTCCAAATGGCATCTTCACTCATAGTATGAATTATTTCGCTGTAAATCGATAAATTATCATAGACTCAGTTCTCCTCGAGGTATTGTAAACATCTGGCGAGTTCAGCTTTCAGTCGCTAGGCCTGCTAGTGAGCCCACCCCGCACCCCCCAAAATGTTCAACACCCACTGATTCACGCTGAGATCACGTGATACTATGCAATCACATCTATATAAGGAATCACTCTCCAACAGACTTTCTCACTCGTCCTTAGTTCGTCTCATCGTCCGTTCATGTGTGTGTGTGTGTGAGAGAGAGAGTGTCTGTGTTCATTATTTCTTTTATCACTTCAAGATGAAGAGAGATAACGCCAACAATACCTCAGAGTGTTGTGGGAAGAGAGTTAGAGTCCAGGATACGAGATTGCCAAGTGAGTAAATGATTTCTATTTTCGGTCTAAATTTTCGTGTTTAATTCGCCTTATTAATTCTGTCTCATTGTTACAGTACAACTCGCTGATTTTGTCCTCGAGTGTGAGCAGCGGGCTAGACCGCAACAGGTTCAAATGGTTCAAATGACTCTGAGCACTATGGGACTTAACAGCTGAGGTCATCAGTCCCCTAGAACTTAGAACTACTTAAACCTAACTAACCTAAGGACATCACACACATCCATGCCCGAGGCAGGATTCGAACCTACGACGTAGCGGTCGCGCGGTTCCAGACTGAAGCGCCTAGAAACGCTTGGCCACCACGGCCGGAGGACCGCTACAGGCTCTGGAAGTCCAGCCTCCGGTGTTCGGTGCACAGTCGGAATTGCCTTGTGAGTATAATATTCATTAGAATTTCTTCTTCTTCTAAATTAGCCATTCAAATTTTTTTTCTTATTTCATGCTTCTTTTTTTTGTAGATCAGCTGAAACAAATTCAAATTCAGTAGGAGGCAGAGCTGGGCACTGTTCCACGTAGCGTTGGTGCAGTAGATAAGTTCCACGTAGCGTTGGTGCAGTGGATAATTGTTTTCAGCCCACAGCTGTAGGTAACTGAGACCAACACTCACGTAAGTGTTAAGAAAAATATCCATATGTGATCTTTCAGTGTAACTCGGCATTCAAAATAAATAAAATAATCTCTCATGCTGTTACAGGAACAGCTCTATACGATTTCGATTTGCTGGACAGGCAGCTGGAGGCTGTTCATCAACGGATGCAGGAACAGCCTCCAGCAGATAATGAGATGGACAAGCAGCATACTTGTACGTTAAAAAAAATATTACCTGTCTCTCGTAGAAGTGGTAGTATTAGTAGTACAGAAAGGTTTTTCTTTTCTCTAACAAATCGGTTTATGTATCTTGTTTAATTTCTTACTGGTGTTACTGTTCTAGCGTTTAAGTTAAAAGTATTTCTGCATTGGAATAACAGAGTCAATTTATACCTCAAGAATACTATATTGTACCTCAACAATACTATATTGTATTCGTGTGAACTGAATTAAGCATGAAAAAAATAGTTACCATACATCTTTGTTGTTATTTACAAAAACCCTTTCCCTATTGCATTATGTATGTATGTGTATATATACACTCCTGGAAATTGAAATAAGAACACCGTGAATTCATTGTCCCAGGAAGGGGAAACTTTATTGACACATTCCTGGGGTCAGATACATCACATGATCACACTGACAGAACCACAGGCACATAGACACAGGCAACAGAGCATGCACAATGTCGGCACTAGTACAGTGTATATCCACCTTTCGCAGCAATGCAGGCTGCTATTCTCCCATGGAGACGATCGTAGAGATGCTGGATGTAGTCCTGTGGAACGGCTTGCCATGCCATTTCCACCTGGCGCCTCAGTTGGACCAGCGTTCGTGCTGGACGTGCAGACCGCGTGAGACGACGCTTCATCCAGTCCCAAACATGCTCAATGGGGGACAGATCCGGAGATCTTGCTGGCCAGGGTAGTCGACGTACACCTTCTAGAGCACGTTGGGTGGCACGGGATACATGCGGACGTGCATTGTCCTTTTGGAACAGCAAGTTCCCTTGCCGGTCTAGGAATGGTAGAACGATGGGTTCGATGACGGTTTGGATGTACCGTGCAATATTCAGTGTCCCCTCGACGATCACCAGTGGTGTACGGCCAGTGTAGGAGATCGCTCCCCACACCATGATGCCGGGTGTTGGCCCTGTGTGCCTCGGTCGTATGCAGTCCTGATTGTGGCGCTCACCTTCACGGCGCCAAACACGCATACGACCATCATTGGCACCAAGGCAGAAGCGACTCTCATCGCTGAAGACGACACGTCTCCATTCGTCCCTCCATTCACGCCTGTCGCGGCACCACTGGAGGCGGGCTGCACGATGTTGGGGCGTGAGCGGAAGACGGCCTAACGGTGTGCGGGACCGTAGCCCAGCTTCATGGAGACGGTTGCGAATGGTCCTCGCCGATACCCCAGGAGCAACAGTGTCCCTAATTTGCTGGGAAGTGGCGGTGCGGTCCCCTACGGCACTGCGTAGGATCCTACGGTCTTGGCGTGCATCCGTGCGTCGTTGCGGTCCGGTCCCAGGTCGACGGGCACGTGCACCTTCCGCCGACCACTGGCGACAACATCGATGTACTGTGGAGACCTCACGCCCCACGTGTTGAGCAATTCGGCGGTACGTCCTCCCGGCCTCCCGCATGCCCACTATACGCCCTCGCTCAAAGTCCGTCAACTGCACATACGGTTCACGTCCACGCTGTCGCGGCATGCTACCAGTGTTAAAGACTGCGATGGAGCTCCGTATGCCACGGCAAACTGGCTGACATTGACGGCGGCGGTGCACAAATGCTGCGCAGCTAGCGCCATTCGACGGCCAACACCGCGGTTCCTGGTGTGTCCGCTGTGCCGTGCGTGTGATCATTACTTGTACAGCCCTCTAGCAGTGGTTCTGACACACCGGTGTCAATGTGTTCTTTTTTCCATTTCCAGGAGTGTATAAAGGCTATGCGTGTCTCAAATGACATTACTTTTGCTTAAGATGAGTGCAATTATGGAGGTGAAGTTTAAGATGGAAATTAACAAAATACATAGAATGGTTACATGGATTTACGCCTATCACGCAGCACGAATTGGGTTATGGGAGCAGGAGGCATGTGTCCATGTCCGCTTCCAAAGATATATAGCAGACATGTCTAAAATTATATCTCCTGTGCTTGAAGAAAAGCACAGACATAGCATGTGGTTAAAAAAACATTGTCAAAGTGGGAACAGGATTGGAAAAAAAGAACACTGAGGTTGTGAGGTAAAAATTCAGTTACTTCTCATCCAATTTAAAAGTAATTTTACATTTTCATAAGCAGATACAGCAACACTTTTTTGATACATGATCTTGAGTCGATGGAGAGAAGGACACCCGTAGAATTTCGGGTCTTGATTAGCAGCCAATTTAAAGATTCGATGCATCCATGAGACCTTCTCCTTCCCCTTCACATAGATGATAGTATCCATGTGATCGAATAATTTAAGTGCAGTCACCATATCTTTATAGGGTGTGCCAGGATCATCCCAGTGAATTCCATGGTAGAAGTGTGTTAACCACTTTGCACTCTTCCTAGTCTTAGAACACGTCACATGCTTGAAAGACCTTGGTGATGCAATGTTTGCTGAGAATATCTCAATTATTGCAGCATCTTGTGTGTACATTACAAACGCAACATCTATAAATATGAACTGTCTACGCTAACCATCATAGAAACCCTGAGCGTTCGCAATGATGTTCACACCTTGGGACATCATTGTGAAATACTCTAGGTATGTGCAGCAGCTATTCATTTATACAGCTCGTTGCACAACACCGGTGAGTGGGCAGTAGTTGATCACATGGTCATGTAGAACTAGAGCATACGCGGCAGTGTGTTCTGCGAAATTTGTCGATGATTCAAATTCAATTCGCACATCAATAGGTTGAAAGGTCTCTGTTGGATTCCTTTCATGTTAATTTCTTAAAACTGTTGTCATTTACGGCATACATTCCACTTCTAAATTTACTGTGGTGTTTCTGCCTCTATCTGGGAGGAGACTGAGCAGTGGAACGCGCTACTTTTACACATAATCAAGAACGCTCTGCCACACCACTACACTTTAAAACACAGTTTATATGTAACTTCCTGGCAGATTAAAACTGTGTGCCGGACCGAGACTCGAACTCGGGACCTTGTTCTGCAAGGTTCGCAGGAGAGCTTCTGTAAAGTTTGGATGGTAGGAGACGAGATACTGGCACAAGTAAAGCTGTGAGGACGGGGCGTGAGACGTGCTTGGGTAGCTCAGTCGGTAGAGCACTTGCACGCGGAAGGCAAAGGTCCCGAGTTCGAGTCTCGGTCCGGCACACAGTTTTAATCTGCCAGGAAGTTTCATATCAGCGCACACTCCGCTGTAGAGTGAAAATTTCATTCTAGTTTATATGTAATTTATGTCACACAGTCTCATACGGAACCTACACCCGCTTTCTTTTATACAGGGTGTTACAAAAAGGGACGGCCAAACTTTCAGGAAACATTCCTCACACACAAATAAAGAAAAGATGTTATATGGACATGTGTCAGGAAACGCTTAATTTCCATGTTAGAGCTCATTTTAGTTCTTCCACCTACGCTCAATGGAGCACGTTATCATAATTTCATACAGGATACTCTACCTGTGCTGCTAGAACATGTGCCTTTACAAGTACGACACAACATGTGGTTCATGCACGATGGAGCTCCTGCACATTTCAGTTGAAGAGTTCGTACACTTCTCAACAACAGATTCGGTGGCCGATGGATTGGTAGAGGCGGACCAATTCCATGGCCTCCACGCTCTCCTGATCTCAACCCTCTTGACTTTCATTTATGGGGGCATTTGAAAGCACCTGTCTACGCAACCCGGCACCAAATGTAGAGACTCTTCGTGCTCGTATTGTGGACGGCTGTGATACAATACGCCATTCTCCAGGGCTGCATCAGCGCATCAGGGATTCCATGCGACGGAGGGTGGATGCATGTATCCTCGCTAACGGAGGACATTTTGGACATTTCCTGTAACAAAGTGTTTGAAGTCACGCTTGTACGTTCTGTTTCTGTGTGTTTCCATTCCATGATTAATGTGATTTGAAGAGAAGTAGTAAAATGAGCTCTAACATGGAAAGTAAGCGTTTCCGGACACATGTCCAAATAACATCTTTTCTTTATTTGTGTGTGAGGAATGTTCCCTGAAAGTTTGGCCATACCTTTTCGTAACACCCTGTATACTGCATATGATAAGATACTGTCATCCCCCTTCCCTTCTGTGTGAAAAGATGAATGAGCAAATGTATTTCTAGTTGGATGCTTGATGGTAGCAGACAAGCCTGTCTGCTAGAGAACAGTAGGACCATCGTCGGAACAGGTATCTATGCTTTCTAAAAGCAAAGAGGTTTCTATTCTTAGTATGGTCCTGTCCGTCCCTTGTCATGTTGGCATAGGAAGCTGCCACTTCCGTTTGCATCCGTGAAGCACCCTCGGTAGGGACCCACGGCAGTCTGTCTGCGGCGAGCATCTGAAATGGTAAGATCTCTGGCTAAGCGCGTCTCTGCTAAGTCTGTAGGACAATGGATTTCTTAAGTTCAGCCTAACTGAAAATTTAATCCCCTTTATTTCGGATTTAGATCTCAAATATCTTATCTTATCTTATATTGCAACGCAGTGTAATTCGAGTGTGAAGTTCAGAATATCTTCTAGTAGTTGCTTCGTCACTACTTTGTGAGTAAAGTGGAACCACGAGTTGATGATCCATAACTCTAACTAAGATCATAAATCTTAAATGTGAATGTGCATGAGATTATAACGTCTCCTCTTGACAATATTTTTCAATATAGCAACTTTTCTTTATGTTCAACCCACGTGGGGTGTACTTTGTGAGACCAGTACCACGTGCTTATACAATTGTTTGACCCATCAGGTTAATAGTAAGACGATAGTAACCAGTTCGAGGTTTTTCTTTTGCAAATTGCGTTTCGATGTAATTTTATTTTAATTATCAAAATTATTGTGGAGTTACACACTTTGTGTAAAGCAAGTTGACCATGTGAAGCATGTGGTGTAATCATCAAAGTAACCCTCAGCTATTCTTTTCGGGAAGATTTCACAGAGAGTTAGTATGAATTTAGTATACCAGTGTGTGGTAATTTCATGATGGACAGGATTGCGCTACGAACGTAACTTCTTTGGGTGAAAATGGAATCGGTTGGTTGTGGTTAATTTCCTCTTGCATATGTTTCAACGTTCTTCATATGTTATTTTATGAATGCAGTGTTGTATGCAGTCTCCCAATCTTGGCTCCATATTTGATGTGTTCACATTTTCACAATCATAAATAAGGCACCAGTTTAGTTATGAATCAAGTTTAATATGCTGAGAGTTTAACAGAACAATGATCAATGTTAAAATAAATGTCCAAATATAAACTGATTTATTTCTTTTTATTTAAATTCTCTTTTTATATATATATCACCGGTTGTCGTAAGATGACTATTAGAAGTTTATAATTAATGTTAGTCTGGTTGGGAATTTGGTAAGCTAGACTGGATACCTGGTGAAACAGTTGCTCAGTAATTGGCTCTGAGCACTATGGGACTCAACATCTTAGGTCATAAGTCCCCTAGAACTTAGAACTACTTAAACCTAACTAACCTAAGGACATCACACACACCCATGCCCGAGGCAGGATTCGAACCTGCGACCGTAGCAGCCTTGCGGCTCCGGACTGCAGCGCCAGAACCGCACGGCCACCGCGGCCGGCCCTGCTCAGTAATGCAAGGTTAACTTCCCCAGAAAGCTCACAGCTTTTAACTCGCTTTTATTGTCTTGAATATCAGCACTGCTGTCAGAACAACTTAATGCATCAACATTATACATGGCGACCCTGTTCTGTGATTCTGCTAGACTCTGGCATCTCTGAAACGTTAGATTGCGAGCGTTGTATAATCTTAATTTTTTTTTCCCTGCAGAGCTCAAACAACTTCTGCGGTGTTTCTGAACAGACTTTCAAAATATTCACGGCGTTGTTGTGCGGCGTTGTGTTGTTTTGTTTTCTATATTTGTGTGTTTTATATGTGTGTGGTTTTTCTTCGCTTGTAAATTACACTGACTTCGATCAAAGATATAAATTTGTTTTGCGTGTGAAAAAGTGTGTACTAGGTTAGGTACCTTTCGTGTAACTGTCGTAATTTTTGGGGAATACATTTATTGTGATTAGTGTGTTGCGTACCAGATATAAATTGAACTAATGCAGACACGTAACCAAGCTAAAAGCAGGCGGTCCAACAACTTAAGCAACATGGACCAAGGGGATAATTTGATTTCGAATATTAACGCGTCGGACGGTTCCGAAAATGCAATGGGGAATACTTCAGAGGAAATGCAAAACGGGATGAACGGGCTCACAGCAGAGCCAGAAATTAATTTGCCTCCAACTAACCAAATTGATTTGGTAGAACTCATGAAAGCCTTATTGCATCAAAATAAAGAAAACGCAGAGAAATCTGAAAAATCGATCCGCGAGCTATGGGAACAAATAGACGAAAAATTAATCCAGCAGACAAATAAAGTCGACAAGTCGATGCAGAGTGTGGCCGATGATATCTTACAAAGAATAAACAATCTGGCAAGTGAAATAAAAAGTGATATTATGAAAGAATTAGGCAGTACATTTGAACAAATCGATGATCGTCTGCAAGTCTTAGAACAGGGCAAGTGGAGTCGCGATGCGGAATCGAAAGAGAGCGAGGAACAGCTACTTAGGAATTTCCAATTGCTGAGAGAAGAATGCCAAAGGGAACACGAGCAGGTACTCTCCAGGGTCCAGGAGGCGGAAACGCATTGTCCTGCATCCGTTAGCAACACAGTAGCGGACAACAGTCAAGCGATTCACGCACTAGAATAGCAAGCAGAACAATTGAAGCAGACTGGGGCGGAGGACAATAGACAAATACTTGATAAGATTGTGGCATTAGCGGACATCGTAGGCACGATGAAGGTGACGGAGAGCGATAACAATACTACACCGGTAGCAGTCGCAGAGACCGAAGAAGTGCGTTCGCTTCTTAGATTTCAGAAGGGACAGTTCGAAGTGAACAGGCGGCACAAAACTGTAACAGGCGAATTACAAGAACGTGTGGCGCATCTGGAAAGCCGCATGGGGTGTGATTCTGAACTCGCCAATAGCACTATAAAGAGCCGTACGAACAGTGCAGAGAGGGACTCCGGCCACGAGGGAGATTTTGACGACAGGGAAGAATGTATTTTGAGGGGCGACATGAGAAAAATAGAAACATTCAAGGGCGTCGCCGGGAGGAAATGCGGGGATTTGATTTCAAACATTTCCTTATGGTGAGAAAGTTTGAGATATTTCGAAATTCGCCAAAAGGAATACATCCACGAGCATGGCTTGAGCAATTTGAATTCTGTCTTCTCACCGACTGGGCAAGTTCACATAAGATAGACTATATGTGTGGCTATTTGGAAGGTGAACCGGCGATTCGCATGAGGTCGGCAGCGCGACACTGCAACTCCACTCGGGAGTTTCGACAAGCCTTTCTGTCCGCCTATTGGTCGGAAGCGGCGTAAGATAGGGTCAACAAGCATGGCATCATTATGCTGCCAAATTTGAACCAGTCTGGTTTCGACAGCCGTACGCCTATTCGACCACATGCTGCAGGCGAATCAATTTCTATACGATCCATACGGACCTGTGGAACTAATTAGGATATGCATCACCAAATTGCCGATGAACTTGCGCCACGTCATTCTTGCGGAACGATGCAAAGAGGACGTGGAAACGTTTAAGACACTTCTCCAAGAGCTGGAATATAATACAGGAGAAGTCCCGCCTAATCAGTCACAAAGTTATTACGGGGCACAGCAGCGCGACCGCAGTCGTGGCCGTAGTACTAATCAACGGCGTGACTGGTCGTCGCGACGCGAACGGAACAACAATCGGGACCGGCCGTATAGAAACTGGGGTAACAGTCGCGAACACAGGTAGAACAACGGGAATGATCGAGGACGTGGACAAGATCGTGAACGCAACAGTTACGGCAACCAGAATCGATACTACCGTGAACATGGTGGGAATAGGACTGTAGGCGGAGCACCACATGAAATTCGGCCGGCTAACCCTAGACATAATCCAGCAAATGGAAATGAACAAAACCGGCAATGACAAGCGATCAGCGCAGAGGGCGCCCAATCGGAACAAATGAGCGACATGGCAAATGAGTACATAGGGTATATAGAGAGGGAAGTTATTAGAGAGGATTTGTTGCAAGAAACTACGAGTGCTAAAATTTCGGGAATAAATCCAGTCGTGACAGTTGCAGTGAACGAAATATGTTTTAAGTGTGTCATTGACACTGGAAGCCCTTTCTCGATAGCGAGCGAGGCAGCATTTCAAAAATGCGAAGGGACTGGGACTTGGCCCGTTTTTCAAGTGCGAGGAATAAAGGTGAAGGGCGCAATCTACGGCAAGAGCGTAGAAATCCGAAGGCAGACCCGGCTTAGTTTTACCTGCCAGGGAAGAGAGTTTGAGTACAACTTCTTTGTGCTCCCAATGCTGAATGTGGCAATGATTTTAGGAAATGACTTCATGAATGCCCACCGTGCAGTAATTGACAGGGGTGGAGGAGTAATGACAGTTCAAGTTGGGGATCAGCCAATTAATTTAGTATTTGATGAATGCATATTACGTGCCGAGTCAGAAATTAGTTGCCTAAAATTTCAAGCTCAAACCGAGTCGCAACCCAGACTGGAGCTACTCGTGAACTATGTAAGTGAGTCGTGCTCTACGTCTGGTGAGCAAGGGAAAGATGTTTTTGCTGATGCACTGAGAAAGAGCATCGCAGGTGTCAGAACTTCGGACAGGGAAAAGGAGAAATTGTATTGCCTAATTAGGAATCATGAATGGGTATTTTCTGACACTCCAGGGGCGATTAAGGGTTTTACTTACCAATTCAGAGTACGTGACCATCAGAAGTTTTTCTGTTAGACCATACCCTATTCCCGTGGCGTATAAAGCCCAGGTGGAGAAGGAAATAAACAAGATGTTAGAACAAGGAATAATTGAGCGAGCAGTAAGCTCTTACAACTCACCCTTGCTTGTCGTACCAAAACGCGACAACTCGGTTCGTTTGGTACTAGACTCGAGACAGATAAACACAATTATTATGCCGGAAACGGACAGGCCTGAGAGCCTCGAGGAACTCTTACAATGTTTCCACGGGGTAAAGGTACTATCATCTGTCGACCTCCGTTCGAGTTTTTGGCAAATTGTGCTACACCCATCTTGCAGATCCTATACAGCGTTCCTGTGTTATGGAAATTGTTTCCAATTCCGGCGTCTCCCGTTCGGACTAAACGTCTCATCAGCTGCTTTTATAAGGGGATTAAATAGCATTTTGCCTGATGAATTGTAACAGCGAGTGACAATTTACGTGGATGACATATTAATTGCGGAAAAGTCGTGGGAGGATCATAATGACGGTGTGAATAGACTACTGGATGTTTTTGAGAAGGCAGGTGTAACAGTCAGCTTAGATAAGTCACAGTTCGGACGACAGAACCTTCTTAGGCCATATTGTCTCAGTAAATGGAATACAACCTGACCCGGAGAAAATTGCGGCGATAGCGGAGTGTGCAATGCCGACAAATAAAAAGCAGCTGCGAGCATTCTTAGGCCTGTGTAATTTTTATAAGCGATTTATAAATTTTAGCGTACTTGGTACACCCCGTCTATGTGGACTAACAGGGAAGAACGCTTTGTGGGTCTGGGATCAAGAGGCACAGGATGAATTTTATAAATTGAAAAAGGCATTGGTAGAGGCACCCGTCCTCGTGCATCCCGACCTAACACAAGAATTCTGTTTAATGACGGACAGTTCCTTGTCAGGATTAGGTGCGGTACTGTTTCAAACGGAAGGAAATGAGGATATTACAACTTGGAAAACAATCTCGTTTGGGAGCAGGGTGCTCTCTCGATGTGAAAAAAATTATTCAGTGACAGAACTCGAAGCACGCGCGATAGTTTGGGCATTCTCAAAATTTAGGTATTTCTTATTTGGGAGGACCATCAGGGTATACACTGACCATCGTGCACTCCAATTTCTTATGAGCACAAAAATCACGCATGGGAGACTAGGACGCTGGGCGCTATACCTGCAGGAATATAATTTCACTGTAGAATACATTCCGGGACAGAAAAATGTAATTGCTGACGCTTTATCGCGCATTCCTATAGGTTTGGTTCACGCAGAAGAAGGGGAACTCGGTGAAAATGATTTTAGCATCCTATACTCACAGAGTGTTGCGTTCGAGAACTTTGTTACCACCTCTTTAGGGAGCATAGCGGACGAACTGAATAAGGACGCAGTATTGAAAGATATAAAGAAGAAGTGGGAGGACAAGGAGAATGTAGGAACACGCCAGTACTACTTAGTGCGCAACAGAATACTATTCAAGAAACGAGCCCCGGACGACTCCAGATGGGTGTTGGTGATTCCGGAGGAACCCGTAAACAAAATCATATCTACATCTACATCCATACTCCGCGGAGGGTACTTTGAGTACCTCTATCCGTTGTCCCTACTATTCCAGTCTCGTATTGTTCGTGGAAAGAAGGATTGTCGGTATGCCTCTGTGTGGGCTCTAATCTCTCTGATTTTATCCTCCTGGTCTCTTCGCGAGGTATACGTAGGAGGGAGCAATATACTGCTTGACTCCTCGGTGAAGGTATGTTCTCGAAACCTCAACAAAAGCCCGTACCGAGCTACTGAGCGTCTCTCCTGCAGAGTCTTCCATTGGAGTTTATCTATCATCTCCGTAACGCTTTCGCGATTACTAAATGATCCTGTAACGAAGCGCGCTGCTCTCCGTTGGATCTTCTCTATCTCTTCTATCAACCCCATCTGGTACGGATCCCACACCAGTGAGCAGTATTCAAGCAGTGGGTGAACAAGTGCACTGTAACCTACTTCCTTTGTTTTTGGACTGAATTTCCTTAGGATTCTTCCAATGAATCTCAGTCTGGCATCTGCTTTACTGACAATCAACTTTATATGATCATTCCATTTTAAATCACTCCTAATGCCTACTCCCAGATAATTTATGGAATTAACTGCTTCCAATTGCTGACCTGCTATATTGTAGCTAAATGATAAAGGATCTTTCTTTCTATGTATTCGCAGCACATTACACTTGTTTACATGGAGATTCAATTGTCATTCCCTGCATCATGTGTCAATTCGTTGCAGATCCTCCTGCATTTCAGTACAATTTTCCCTCGTTACAACCTCTCAATATACTACAGCATCATCCGCAAAAAGCCTCAGTGAACTTCAGATGTCATCCACAAGGTCATTTATGTATATTGTGAATAGCAACGGTCCTACGACACTCCCCTGCGGCACACCTGAAATCACTCTTATGGTACATACATTTAAGTTATGGGCACTTCGGAGCACAGAAATGTTGTGAAAAACTGAAGCAGACATGCTATTTTAATAACATGCTACGGCGTATTCGTTGTGTGCTTAGAGTGTGCGGACCTTGTCAGCGCGCAAAGGCGGCCACAGTGACGTATGCTACATCATTGCACCCGATAATACCAAGCAAACTTTGTGACCTCGCGGCCGTGGATCTATTTGGGCCACTAATACGATCTAAGGCAGGTTTTGCATATGTTTTCGTAGCGGTGGAGCTAACCTCCAAGTTTGTGTGTCTGACTCCGTTGAAGCGAGCCACAGGAAGGGCAGTGGCAACTGCATTTGCAAAGCAGTTTCTGCATGAAGTTGGGAGTGTGAAAAGGGTTATCTCGGATAATGGACCACAATTTAGATCACAATACTGGCAGCGGATGCTTCGAAGGAGAAGAATTAAACATATAGCTCGAACCCCAGTGAGCGTATTATGCGTGAATTATGAAATTATGTGGGTTATACTGCAGTCGTGACCACCGATCGTGGGATATACACCTAAAAGGATTTCAGAACATAATTAATGAGTTGCCTAATACGTCAACAAAGCTTCCGCCAATCACTGTGCTAAAAAACAAGGAGCCCCCGAGCAAAATGAATGAGGTGGTTCCTTGGCCAATAGAGCCGAGACTACGCCGGAACGCAGTTGTTGACTTAGCTTTACGCAACGTCAAGCGTGCAGCAGAAGCCAGAGTCAAGGCGTATAAGAAAAACGTGAGAAAAACAGTGTTTCACGTAGGACAAAAAGTTCTTATCAGATCGCACAAGCTGTCTATCAAACGGTCAGGTGCCTGCAAGAAATTTTTTAATCTCTTTAGCGGCCCGTATCGGATAAGGAAGATTCCCCATGAAAACACAATAGAAGTTGAAACTCTTCGATCGAAGAAATCAAAGGGGCTACACCATGTGTCAAACGTAAAACCATACATTGAGTAGAAAGGACAGTGAGGAGTAGAGAGGACGGTGAAGAGAAAGAATCGATTAGTTTACATTTGTGACATATACATTTTGAATAATATGTTGGTAAAAATAATGATAAAGATGTTTCTATGTGATTGTTTGAAGTGATGTTTGTAGTTTTTTTTCCTTTCCTTGTGCAATTAGGATTTAGGTTGGTTCAAATGTGAAGATAAAAGGTTTCCTAGTGAAATCCTGTTTATGGGTTTTTTGTGTAAATTGAAAAGAATCGCTTCTGAGAGAAGCAAGATCTGTGTTGAATTAAAGCAAAACTCAGGGGAATATCCGATCTGTGGATATTATGGGTCTGGCAAACCCAGATCCCCAGCTGTTAGTAGCCTTGTTTCCGATTTTCTGCTTTCAGTGCTACTATCTATCTATTACTATTCTATATCTGTCAGTATAAATGAGAATCTCTTACTATAGTATGCGTGCCGTATGAATATTTTAAGATAGGAGAACTCTGAGAAAGGAATGAGTGAGTTTAGAATTTTGAAAACAGGATGCAATAATACGATTGTTTAACCAATGGCTTCCCAGTACGCGATGATATGTTAATATTGATGTTATGTGTCTTTCTTGTTCTGTACAGCTGAGTACGTAAAGTGCTATCTGTGGATTTCGTAAGTGGATTAATTCCCTTCAAGGTGAAAGAAGAATTGTGGTTTGTGTAATTTACGTGACCCTGAAATATTATTGTGGTAGTCAAATGACGAGCAGTTTTTCAGTAAATGGAGAATGGAAGAGAAATATGGATCTATTTTGTAGTCTTGATTGATGTTGAGCCAGAGCCCGAAAAATAATTCTGCGTTAATACTTGTCCTAGAAAAGTGACGTTTATGTGTTTTGCTGATGCTGTTAGCATTACAGCTTACTGTTTTCGCTGGTGCGGGATGCACTGCAGCCTATATGAGTTGAACTGAAGAAGTTTCCCTCTTGAAGGTAGAGGAAGATTAAATAATTTAGATTATGGGACCGAAGGAAAGCTTGGTTTAATGTAATAAGGATGAAGCAAAACATTTGTCATTTAAACTACAGGAGGATTCGGATCTTTTGTGTCAGTTGTAAGTTCAATAGGATGTTAAGATGAAACTGTTTTACAGAATAGAGGAGACCACAATTTTGCCATTCATGAGAAATGAATCCAGAATAACCACCACAGGCGAAATAACTGATTTGGAAGTGAAAGGTAACTTAAAGAAGGAACGAAATTGGAGCAAAATGAGTAAGAAAATGTAGTATAACCTGTATGATCAAAATATTTTTACTCTTCTCAGAGTCATCTGTGTGATTAATTCTTGTGATAACGTAATTTTAGATAAATTGTCTTACTGTTTTATGTATAAACATATGAGTATGATAAATGTATAATTGCGAATCTCTTATCAGGTGTGTCAACTGGTATAAATCTTTTGGCGTGTAAATAACCATTGTTCTTTTTACTATGTGTGTTTAACGAAAGTTTCTCCATATTTATCATGTGACAAGACATATGCCGCGAGCGTCAAGAAGAGGACGAATTAGAACAATGTTGTAGTGGTATAAACACTGTGTTGAAGTAGCATTGAAGTAGCTTGTTGGATTAACTAGTAGTGGATTGAAGTAGAATTTTGAGTAATTCATGTTTATGGGTAGTTAGTTTGTAGAATAGACAACAGGTGTGCATGTGTGTGTGTAAAAAACATGTGAACCCAGTGCTGTCCTGACCCATACTTGCACAAGGCATAATACTATTCGTTTTAGTGAATTAATAAGTAGCGTTTGATTTATTGAAACGAAAATGAATTTTTTAAATTTAAAGCATACAACATTAGTTATGTGGATTTAGATATTATATTGTCAGTTCAAATGGTTCAAATGGCTCTGAGCACTATGCGACTTAACTTCTGAGGTCATCAGTCGCCTAGAACTTAGAACTAATTAAACCTAACTAACCTACGGACATCACAAACATCCATGCCCGAGGCAGGATTCGAACCTGCGACCATTATTGTCAGTTCATTTAACTTTTATTTTTATACTGTCAAGTCATTTCACTTTTATTTTTTATATTGTCAAGTCGTTTAACTTTTATTTTTATATTGTCGATTCATGTAATTTTTTTATTTAAAAAAATTAAGTCTCACTTTTGTTCTTAAAAATTGTGAAAGACAATACTAAGGGGTACTATGTATGACATTTTGTAATCACATAACTATGATGAATACTTTCTGTGAATGCAGTTGAGAATGTGAAAGCGAACCGGCTAAACTCTTACGAGACAGCGGGAGCAGCGAGGAGGAGGACTAGTTGTAAACAGTGCGGGTTTCCCAGCAGGACACACTGTCAACCGGGCCACTTCGGGAGCGCGGTCAACACTTTCCCTTGCACCCAGAGATAATGGCCGACCGCACCAGTGCGACCCTTCGTGGAGGCGAAGACCTGAGATGGCCGAGCGGTCCACCGCGCGGAAATCCATCTGCTGGCAACGGACCACACGCACGCGACCGTGACAAGATGGCCGCGGTAAAACGACAGAAGACAGGGGATAAAGGGGCGTGGAGCCTTTTGACACGTACTGTCCAGAGAAACTGGCAGACTTCAACGACGCCTATCAACATTTCCTGGCGGATGCCCACTGTCAAGCTACAGTAGATCATGGTTCGATGTTCTCTGGTCGCTAAGGGTGGCACAAAGAAGAGCCATTAAGTGTCATCCTTGCCCAGGAATATCAACCTGGCGTGTCAAACGAGGATACTGCACGAATTTGACAACACAAACATGGAACCAAATCGAGATGTACGTGACACGGGCCACTAAGAGAAACTTCATGAGAGGGCAGAGACGGCGGGATTGCACGCAACAGATGAACAAAAATCGCTACTGACAGCTGCGGCGACGAGCGGCGTCCCCCCCCCCCCCCCCCCAACCCATTATGTTGTGCCTCGGAACAGTGGAACTACTGAGTGTGCCAGTGAACAGTGATTATACGGTTCTTAATCCAATGCATATACGTTTGTTTCTTTCAGAGAAACTTTGACTCGTGTGTTTTGCAGGGGTTCGATTTATTGGTGTTTTTTTTATTAGACTGTCTCTTGTACTTTGCAGGTGTTCTATTTATTGTTGTTTTAGACATTGACTCTTGTATTTTGCAGATGTTTTTTTTTAGACGTTGACTATTGTACTTTCAGAGCTGTTTTATTTATCAATGTTTGTTTTTGTGTGATGTATTAGATTTGTGATATCTTGTTTCCTAAATTCGTTCCTGTGGCATTTCTTCGTTTATCAGTCAGATAGCTATTCATTCTCATTGGACTGTGATAGATTAGTCTTTGCATGGGGCATATTTATAGTGAGGAACCCCGTAAGGGTAAGAATCACATAATTAATTGTAGTTTCAGTATAACAATACAGTGATCATTGTTTGGTAACTAACTGAAATATAGTAGAGTGATTAAATTAGTGCCACAAAGTTATTTTAATTCTACAAATTATTGGATTTATAAGATATAGAATTTTTTTGTGATAACCAATTTGTAAAACATGTTTTTTTCTGTTATTACCATTTTTTTTCTGGCGGATTGTGCATTGTAATGTTCTGCTTTATAATACTGATGTTATTTTCATGTTTTTTTAATTGGTGTGGCACCTTCGCTATTTTCATAAATTTTACTTATTAATAAACAGTCATAAATTTTCCTGTGATCAGTTGCCTCTTGCAATGAACAAATACTGGCGAACTCCATAAGGGTAACAATCAGAAATTGTTTTCATATTAATGACACAGGGATCACTGTTTTTACTTGCTGACCGAATTAGGTCCACACTATCTTTTAAATAGGTGTCACAGATTTTTTTTTCTCTTTGAAATTGGTAGAGTCTAAAGATGTGTTGAAATTATTGTGTTTTGACAAGTAGCTGGTGACCTTCTGCCTTTTCTTTACATTTTTGGTTTAAGTTGGGTGTGAGAAGCCTGCTTGGGAACATCCTAGAATGGCCAGAAAATTCCCTGCACAGTCTTTTCACGGAGCGTTGGGGTTTTGAAAGGTCTCTGTTGGATTCCTTTCATGTTAATTTCTTAAAACTGTTATTTACGGCATACATTCCACTTCTAAATTTACTGTGGTGTTTCTGACTCTATCTGGGAGGAGACTGAGCAGTGGAACGCGCTACTTTTACACATAATCAAGAACGCTCTGTCACACCACTACACTTTAAAACACAGTTTATATGTAATTCATGTCACACAGTCTCATACGGACCTACATCAGCTTTCTTTTATATACTGTATATGATAAGATGCTGTCATCCCCCTTCCCTTCTGTGTGAAAGGATGAATGAGCAAATGTATTTCTAGTTGGATGCTTGACGGTAGCAGACAAGCCTGTCTGCTAGAGAACAGTAGGTCCAATGTCGGAACAGGTAGCTACACTTTCTAAAAGCAAAGAGGTTTCTATTCTTAGTATGGTCCTGTCCGTCCCTTGTCATGTTGGCATAGGAAGCTGCCTCTCTGGTCACTCCCGTTTGTATCTATGAAGCACTCTCGGTAGGGGCCCACGGCAGTCTGTCCACAGCGAGCGTCTGAAGTGGTAAGATATCCGGCTAAGCGCATCTCTGCTAAGTCCATAGGACAATGGGTTTCTTAAGTTCAGCCTAACTGAAAATTTAATCACCTTTATTTCGGGTTTAGATCTAAAATATCTTATGTTATCTTATATTGCAACGCAGTGTAATTCGAGTGTGAAGTTCAGAATATCTTCCAGTAGTTGCTTTGTCACTACTTTGTGAGTAAAGTGGAACCACGAGTTGATGATCCGTAACTCTAACTAAGGTCATCATTTTAAATGTGAATGTGCGTGAGATTATAACGTCTCCTATTGACAATATTTTTCAATATAGCAACTTTTCTTTACGTTCAACCCACGTGGGGTGTACTTTGTGAGACCAGCACCACGTGCTTATACAATTTTTTGACCCATCAGGTTAATAGTAAGACGATAGTAACCAGTTCGAGGTTTTTCTTTTGTAAATTGGGTTTCGATGTAATTTTATTTTAATTATCAAAATTATTGTGGAGTTACACACTTTGTGTAAAGCAAGTTGACCACGTGTAGCATGTGGTGTAATCATCAAAGTAACCCTCAGCTATTCTTTTCGGGAAGATTTCACAGAGAGTTAGTATGAATTTAGTATACCAGTGTGTGGTAATTTCATGATGGACAGGATTGCGCTACGAACGTAACTTCTTTGGGTGAAAATGGAATCGGTTGGTTGTGGTTAATTTCCTCTTGCATTTGTTTCAACGTTCTTCGTGTGTTATTTTATGAATGCAGTGTTGTATGCAGTCTCCCAATCTTGGCTCCATATTTGATGTGTTCCGTAAGATTACAAACTCACAATTTCACAATCCTAAATAATTAATGTTAGTCTGGTTGGGAATTTGGTAAGCTAGACTGGATACCTGGTAAAACAATTGCTCAGTAATGCAAGGTTAACTTCCCGAGATAGCTCACTGCTTTTAACCCGCTTTTATTGTCTTGAATACCAGCACCGCTTTCAGAACAACTTAACGCATCAACATTACAAGGTCCAGATTTAATTACCTCGTTCTGGTTTGAGCAGTCTATTATGATGATCAGTGAAAGCTTCTTGAACTTATGCGGACTGAGTAGATACCCTCCTTCCTGTCCTTTGGCAATTTCATAGTAAGAAGCACGAAACCTTGCATACATGTCATACACTAGTCTGTATACATTTTGATTCCACTGCAGTTGTGAATTGTCATATGTGTTGAATTCTGAATTGAGGTAGACTTCGGCATTACTTAACCTTCAGTTGTCGACAACAGTGGAATCATTTGCTATATAACCTCTTATATGAGTCTGAAACGCAAATATGATGAATTGAAGCTATGTGTCTCTAGCTGTGAGGAGGTTTTAATAGTCCATGTTTGTCTGCTCGCAGTCGGTAATACTGGATACTCGAGAACCTCCCGTGAGCGAAATGTCAGTGACAGAAATGTACCGAAATTCAGGACTTTTAAAGCTTCGAATGCTCCTTGTCTGATAAACTGATGTGAGGCATTTTCCATATTCTCTTGCTTATTGTATCATATTCTCCTCTTGAGCTCCTAGAATGTACGAGTTATTGCCCATCGCACTCCGTACCAGAATGAGTTCCTGTTTAGAGTTCATAATAATCTGTCTCATGTTCTCAAAGTATCCCATAAGCATTTTTAGAGGTATGCATGCAGTAAATCGCTTGTACTCTGCAACTGTTCTATCCTCTGGATCATCTGTGTACCACCCCGCATTTTCTAAACTACGCAAATCTGCTGGTGATGCCGAGACGTATGTTTTAAGGGTCGATGTTATGCTGACATTGCGTGTACGGTGAATCTCAGACCCATTGAGTTCATAGCGTATCTCTTGTAACAGGAATGCTAAAGCGTTACGAGTAAGCTTGGATCTCACTGTATCGCTGCCGTCGGTTTTCTTGAATGAGTCCTCTAGATATATGAAACACTTGCATGGGAGAGTGAGTGCGTCTTGGTGCTGAATGACGTCCATCCTGCCTTAGATGTAATCGTACAATGATTTCCTCACCATGAAAGTCAACAAGTTGATTATTTTGATCCACAATACGCAGCTCCCAATAGTCCAATGTCTGAGCTGTCACTGGAATGTACACTCCTGGAAACTGAAATAAGAACACCGTGAATTCATTGTCCCAGGAAGGGGAAACTTTATTGACACATTCCTGGGGTCAGATACATCACATGATCACACTGACAGAACCACAGGCACATAGACACAGGCAACAGAGCATGCACAATGTCGGCACTAGTACAGTGTATATCCACCTTTCGCAGCAATGCAGGCTGCTATTCTCCCATGGAGACGATCGTAGAGATGCTGGATGTAGTCCTGTGGAACGGCTTGCCATGCCATTTCCACCTGGCGCCTCAGTTGGACCAGCGTTCGTGCTGGACGTGCAGACCGCGTGAGACGACGCTTCATCCAGTCCCAAACATGCTCAATGGGGGACAGATCCGGAGATCTTGCTGGCCAGGGTAGTCGACGTACACCTTCTAGAGCACGTTGGGTGGCACGGGATACATGCGGACGTGCATTGTCCTTTTGGAACAGCAAGTTCCCTTGCCGGTCTAGGAATGGTAGAACGATGGGTTCGATGACGGTTTGGATGTACCGTGCAATATTCAGTGTCCCCTCGACGATCACCAGTGGTGTACGGCCAGTGTAGGAGATCGCTCCCCACACCATGATGCCGGGTGTTGGCCCTGTGTGCCTCGGTCGTATGCAGTCCTGATTGTGGCGCTCACCTTCACGGCGCCAAACACGCATACGACCATCATTGGCACCAAGGCAGAAGCGACTCTCATCGCTGAAGACGACACGTCTCCATTCGTCCCTCCATTCACGCCTGGAGGTGGGCTGCACGATGTTGGGGCGTGAGCGGAAGACGGCCTAACGGTGTGCGGGACCGTTGTAAGTAGGCTGTTTATGTTTTCTCTATGTAAGTAGGCTGTTTATGTTTTCTCTATGTTAGTAGGCTGTTTAGGATTTCTTCTATGTAAGTAGGCTGTTTATGTTTTCTCTATGTAAGTAGGCTGTTTATGTTTTCTCTATGTAAGTAGGCTGTTTAGGATTTCTTATTGGTAACGCCACCTCTGTATGACAATCACTGGCTGTGCTGTGGGCAGTCTGTGTCGGCTTTGCATTGTTGTAATACTCGCCATTGTAGTGTTAGGCAGCTGGCTGTGAACAGCGCGTAGCGTTGCGCAGTTGGAGGTGAGCCGCCAGCAGTGGTGGATGTGGGGAGAGAGATGGCGGAGGTTTCTAATTTGTCATGAACTGATATATATATTATGACTTGTGATGATATTAAGGTAAATACATTGTTTGCTCTCTATTAATATCTTTCATTTGCTAACTATCCCTATCAGTAGTTAGTGCCTTCAGTAGTTTGAATCTTCTATTTAGCTGGCAGTAGTGGCGCTCGCTGTACTGCAGTAGCTTGAGCAGCGAAGATTTTTGTGAGGTAAGTGATTTGTGAAAGGTATAGTTTAATGTTTGTCAGGGCCATTCTTTAGTAGGGAATTTTGAAAGTCAGATTGCGTTGCGCTAAAAATATTGTGTGTCAGGTTAAGCACAGTCGTGTAGAATTGTTCAAAGGGGAAGTTTCATATGGCGACCCTGCCAGGATACCTCACTGGAATCTTCTGATTTTTTCTTGTAGTTTGTGTATTTAGTGTAGCTTTTGTTTATTGCTAGCGCGTAATTGTAGAGAGAATCTCCTTTGTAGTTGTAGTTTTCATTGTTGTAGAGTAAAACAGTTGTGGCATGCATGTAGATTTGCACCAAGTATTTCGCAGCTGCAATTAACTAGACATTATTTCCATTGCTACGTTATTTTATTTTGCTCTTCAAATTGTGTTTTTCTGTGTTGTCGTGTGAAATACTGTGACAATAATGGCGTGTGAAAAACGTAATACTAGGCTCCAAAGTAAACTGAGAAATGACAGTGAAGACGAAGGCAGTGTGTTAGCGCCGCAGAGTAGTGAATTAACTGATGTTCAAAGTAGTAATTTGGTAATCGTGCATAGGGAAATGGAGCGGGCGGCAAACAATGGCACGGACAGTGAAACAATTAGTGAAGAGGGAAGCATTATCGATCGATCGGTCGGCAACAGCTCGCCTCAGGAATCAGAAATAACAGGACACAATTTCGCAAATACTGTAGATTCAGGTTTTGGGTCATCACCGTTTTCTCAAATAAGTCAAGACACATTTTCTGCTTGTCAAAATGTGAATGTTGTCGGTGCAAATGCACTGCCGAAAAGTGTAGAGAAACAGATTCCAGACACCAATACATTATTATTGCAATTAATGCAACAAATGGAACAAAATCAGAGACAAACACAGCAAAAGCTTCAAAAGTTAGACACAATGGAACAAAATCAGAGACAAACACAGCAAAAGCTTCAAAAGTTAGACACAATGGAACAAAATCTTAAAAAGTTAGACTCATTGGAGCAAACTCTTGAACGAACACGTGAGGATTTAACTGCTGAGTTACATCACATTGAATCGAAATGTCAAAAAGTCTGTAATGACGTAAAAACACAAATTTGTGAGCATTTCCAACCTATTTTTTCGCGTCATGAAAATGCACTACAGAATCACGAAGCAGCTATAAAAGAACTGCAAACTATTGTTCATGAAAATCATAAGACCTTGCAAGCAAAATTTGACTCAGTTGCATCTACCGATACGGTTATGCAACTTGCAAAAACTCAGGAAAACTTAAAGGTCACAGTAGACACGATTGCAACACAAATGGACACTCTGAAACTTGGTTCAGAAAAACATAGAGAGGAAATGATTTCACTATCGGATAAAGTAGCCGAACTTTCAGATCAGTTCACTAACTTATCTACAAAGGTAGATGATGATCTGAATGACACAACACCTGTAGCTGTCATGGACACTGAAGAGTATGAACAAATTAGAAAATTCAAACAAAATCAAAATCAAATCAATACACAGTACAAAAGAGAAATCCGGGAAGTGCAAGATCAGTTGGCACAAGTAGTACAAGAATTACGTATTTCAGAGGACACTCGCGCCCCAATACGGGAAGAGGGACATACAAATACGGAACAGACACAAAATAATAACACAGGGCATTTCGGAAGTAATGAAAGAAATTGGGAATGTGCACCGAATTTTGAGATGGAACGGCCGACACGACCTAACAATGACCGATATGCGACTCGCCGACATGATGATTTTGACTATAAGCTGTTCATTACTACACGTAAATTCAAAACATTTAAGAATTCTGGCAACGACATTCATCCACAAGCATGGCTCCATCAATTCTCTCATTGTTTTCCTCCCAACTGGTCGTTAGAACACAGATTAGAATTTATGTGTGGCTACTTAGAGAATGAACCAGCTGTAAGAATGCGATCGGTCATTCACGATTGCCACAGTGAGGGAGAATTTTACCATGCCTTCCTCTCAGCGTATTGGTCTCAAGCTACACAAGACCGTGTAAAACATAGCATCATAATGATGAAACATTTCGAACAATCTGAATTTTCCAGTCTTATGAAATATTTTGAAGACATGTTGCATAAGAATCAGTATCTTTCAAACCCATACAGCCCCTCAGAACTCATCCGCATTTGCTTAATCAAACTGCCTGAACATTTACGACATATTATTTTGGCAGGACGTTGCAAAGACGACATTGAAGCATTTCAGGGACTCTTACAAGAATTAGAAATTGACACTGACAATCGCGGAACGCGAAACCAGGAACACAGCAATTACAGGTCACATCCGTCGCAATTCCGCGATGAAAGAAGTAATAACTGGACACGACAAGGCTATTCTCACAACACAAATCGTGACCAAAACAGACACCACCCTTATGACAACCGCTGGCAGAATAGTAGTTACAGAGAAAGATCGCATTTCCGTAGAAATGAATATGACAGAGATAACCATAGAAACAGACAATATGGTAACCAGAACTGTTATTATCAAGGGAGACAGAATAACTTGAGACGCAACGGTCCAGCGCGCAGTTACGATTCAGGGAGAAATTCTCCACCACTTAACCGACAAGAAAGAAACTACAGGAACTACCGACATGACGACAGACGATATGATCGTAACGAGAGACCTGAATTTCATCAGAACTGGCGGGACTCTAACAGAGCTGGGCCCTCTCAGCAAGGCGAATTTGTAGAAGTTAGGTCTCCTAATCCCAATAACAGCGCGCGCCAACAAAGAGACAGACAATGACTCGCACAGCAGGCAGCTGCGTGCGGCCGCTGGCTCAGGGAAAAATAACAAAGACGCTAGCCTTGAGAAAAGATTTAGCATTCTTTACCGATGTAAACAACATGATAATTGCTTTGAAGTTGAAAGTCTGCGTACTAGGAAGAGTAAAGGATTGCACCACACTTCACATGTAAAACCATTTATTGAAAGATAATCTGCTTTTTAACTTAGTCTTTGTCATAAAATTTTTCGCTTCACATTACTAATATGCTTTGTCAGACTTAGAAACTGTTACCATGCAACAATGTTTGAAGTTAAATATCCAGTCTAGAACCTAGGGAACATTTTTAAACAGAAATTATGAATGCATTGTTATAGTGAACAGACGACACAGTGTTGTATTTGTACATTCTTGCTTGTTAGTTGCACGATTAGAACATTTACCAGTACTGCTAATGAGATTTTAATGCAACATTTTGGTTTACTTGAAAATACATTCCGGATTTAAAGTACTTTCTGTGAGATACCAGATGAGACAATAGTTAGTTTATGTGACAGCTACACGATTTTATCACGACGCTACTAATGAGTGACAATTTACAATGTTGCTTTTGCAGTGTATCTGTTTTATATCTGCACAGTTTTCTGAATTCTTCTAGGAAGAAAAACATGTTTTAGTAGTAACTTTTGTGGTATAGCTACAATGAGACTGCCTTTTCTGTAGCACAACAATACGTTACAGCACAGTACTTTCTTCATCACGCCAATAAGCATAATAACTATGATATCTATACGCAAAGCATTTCACTTTTGTTTATCATGTGGTAAGTACATTGACTTCTGCAGAACTTAGCTTTCGGAGGACGATAACTACGACACTTCCACAGAGATTATGTTGCAACAAGACGCACATTTTGCGCTACAGGACACGTATTTGAGTCATTAATTTTGTACTTACAACATTTATTTTTAAAGATTTTTGAATTACAAAGAAAGTTTTCCGTGATACATTTCATTCCATTGCTGTAATCTGTAACACCTGAGGGTATAATTACATTAATCCTCAGGGGGGTACACGCTTACTTTGTGTACCATGTGTGTGGCAACCACAAGGAACCCTAGCTGATATGGTATTTGCTTATACAACTTTACACATCAGTACCATATTTCTCTAACACAGAATTACACAGCTATCTGATTATTTGACAGAGAAACAAACATTCTTTTTACTACATCAGTGACAGATGTTTACGCAATTACACAGTTGGATAACTTCACACTTATGAAACTGTATTTTGTCTGTACTTTGTAAACTGTTCATATTTTTTCGGAATCATTGTGATACTATGAGAGCTTTGAATGATGTATTTGGTAAAGGGATTATGATTTTTAAAGTACGTTTGAGGCAGATGACACTTTTGACATGAGCAGAGAATTTTTTTTAATTATTGGAGGAAGTTACGACGATTTTAAGATTTGACTGAAGTGTTATGAGGTTATTTTTACAACGACGATGTGTATTATGCTGCTGAGGTATGTTTATGATTAATAGGCTGAGGCTATACGAGTTATTTGAATATGCTTCATATTTATAATGACGAAATATTGACGAGTGTCGATGGATACGTATATGTGTAATAAGGTAAGGAGTAATGAATAGGGGGTAGGGACTCTTGACTTGTGAAACAGGATGTTGGAAACCAAAGTGACCACCTGCACGTAATGCGTCGCGGGCACCCAGCTGTGTCAGACGCCTGGAGAAAAAAGCCATTATTGCGAGCCCTTTTCAGCGGCACAGGTAGAAAAAAAAAGGGGACGTGGGACGTGTCAAACACCTGGAGAACAAGCCATTAGGGTGTGCCTTTCATCGCTAATGCGACACCCTCGTTACTTGAAAACGTATGATTACTCGCACTTTGTGCTAATTACTGAAATGCTTATGAATTGATGGGAAATATTCGTACATCTGCACACCTGATTACGACAAGCGTCTTTCTACGAGAGTTGAGAGAATTTCTACTAACTTATGAAATGTCACATGACTACTGAATGATATTTTTATACCTTGCTTTTCGTAGTTGCTTATTTCACTTGATATCTGGTTTCAGCTGTGTTGCAGCATTGCTTTTATAAAATGAAATGCATTTGCTAATGTGAACACTTTCTGTCAACAGATCTATTAAATAATTATTTTATGATCCACATTCTTTAAAAAAGGAGCACTTGGAATGGAGAGAACAATAAGAAGGGACTAATACCAGTAACTGCATCTATAATTTTCTTTTCAAGTACTTGGTAATTTCTTTTGTAGAATAAATTGTGATGCATCACTCTAATGTTAAGATGTGACATAGGTATTAGACATGGCCATTTTAGTGTAATATTTTTTCTGCTTGCGCTATGTCATGTTTAGGTATAAGTTGCTGCTGTTTGCCAGGCATAGTGTTATTGAATTTGACTTTTGCTCATTTATGCTGCTAGCTTTGCCAATCTGTATTTTTTGTCATTGGTGCTTGTGTTAATTGTTATGTGATGCTGCATTGCCTCGTCCCTTAGTTTAACATCTGAGCTCAGTAGATTTAAGTTAGCTTAAGAGGGGGTAGCCTCTAAGAGAATGAGTTGCGATGAATTGGAAGAAATGCATTGAGAAAACAGGTTTAGGTAGGATTTTCTTGGAAATAAATGATGAGGTAAGATAATGGAAAATAAAAATGAGGTAAGAAATGTGTGAACATATAAACACAGAAAGCATGCTTAGTTAGAATTTTTTTTGGTGGAAACAAAGGATGAAATAAGAGGAAAGATATATGAAGTTTTGGGTTGGACTGCAGTACCAAATGTTACACTGAAAACGAACCCTGTCCTTTCCTATTGGTGTTATCCCACTATGTGTGTGTGTACCCTTGTGTATTTGTTTTCTTCCTGTCTCTGTGTAGTTTCATAGAATTTTTTCTTCTTTTAATGTTAAGCTACATTCACTATGATGAGGAATACTGTTATCCTCGAATATAATTGGCATTAATAATATGTTATTTACTTTGTAAAGATGTTAGACATTAATTCCGTTCTGTTTAATGCTCATGTGTGAAGTTGATGTTTCGAAAGTTATTCTGATCTTTTATGTATTTACTAATGTCATAATTCCTGGAACACTGATGTATATGTTATATCGATTCTTTTGTAAAGCCTGTAATACAATTGTTATCAATATTGTTATGTTCTTTAATGATGTATTTTGTACCTTTGTTATTGTATTCTTCTGTTATAAAATTGTAATTGTCACCAGTTCATGATATTAGTAACTTGTAAGTTCCATTTCACTGCACACATTTCTGTTGGTCATAGTATATGGACAATATGTGAGAAGTAGGGACTGATAGTGTTTGCACGTGTGTTGGTAATTCAGCAAGGGACTGGATAACAGCATTGCTGGTTCTAAGGACAATTCCAAAAACGTTGTGAGTGCACAAGTGGTGGTTTATGGACTTGCTATATTCTCTGCAAGACTCTTTGATGGTGAATGTGCACCTGCACAATCGCAACAGATGGCTGCTGGCCATCTCTACAAGGACTACAGTGGGTCTGCATCTATGATGACCCACCAACGCCATTATTTCTACAGGGACTGCAGTGGGTCTGCACCTCTGGTGGCCCACCAATACTGTAATCTCTACCAGGACTCCAGTGGGTCTGCTCTGTGATGACCTACCTACCAATATTCTTCCAAACTTCGAATGACTCTGCTGTGGGTTTGCGCTGTTGTGGCCCATTACCTGTCTGCATGTCGAGAGTCAGCACTGTCTTTCCGTTGGAAGGTCAACACTACTTCTTCAAGACTGCATGGAAATCCACTACTTCTATGTGCATTTTCTTTTACTGCTTGGACTTTGAGAAAAGCTCTGCATTTTTACTGTGATGAACAATGTGGACTGTCTTTATGGACTGTGAGAAATTTTGATCTTTTGACCAACATAATATTAATAAGTGTGTGCATTTTATATCTTTGTTACTGTAATTGTGAAAAATTTTTGTCAAATCTGTATTGGCCAGTGCCCAACACCATTTGTAAAAATTTTTGTGGGGAGCATAGGGGCTATGTAAGTAGGCTGTTTATGTTTTCTCTATGTAAGTAGGCTGTTTATGTTTTCTCTATGTTAGTAGGCTGTTTAGGATTTCTTCTATGTAAGTAGGCTGTTTATGTTTTCTCTATGTAAGTAGGCTGTTTATGTTTTCTCTATGTAAGTAGGCTGTTTAGGATTTCTTATTGGTAACGCCACCTCTGTATGACAATCACTGGCTGTGCTGTGGGCAGTCTGTGTCGGCTTTGCATTGTTGTAATACTCGCCATTGTAGTGTTAGGCAGCTGGCTGTGAACAGCGCGTAGCGTTGCGCAGTTGGAGGTGAGCCGCCAGCAGTGGTGGATGTGGGGAGAGAGATGGCGGAGGTTTCTAATTTGTCATGAACTGATATATATATTATGACTTGTGATGATATTAAGGTAAATACATTGTTTGCTCTCTATTAATATCTTTCATTTGCTAACTATCCCTATCAGTAGTTAGTGCCTTCAGTAGTTTGAATCTTCTATTTAGCTGGCAGTAGTGGCGCTCGCTGTACTGCAGTAGCTTGAGCAGCGAAGATTTTTGTGAGGTAAGTGATTTGTGAAAGGTATAGTTTAATGTTTGTCAGGGCCATTCTTTAGTAGGGAATTTTGAAAGTCAGATTGCGTTGCGCTAAAAATATTGTGTGTCAGGTTAAGCACAGTCGTGTAGAATTGTTCAAAGGGGAAGTTTCACCGTAGCCCAGCTTCATGGAGACGGTTGCGAATGGTCCTCGCCGATACCCCAGGAGCAACAGTGTCCCTAATTTGCTGGGAAGTGGCGGTGCGGTCCCCTACGGCACTGCGTAGGATCCTACGGTCTTGGCGTGCATCCGTGCGTCGTTGCGGTCCGGTCCCAGGTCGACGGGCACGTGCACCTTCCGCCGACCACTGGCGACAACATCGATGTACTGTGGAGACCTCAAGCCCCACGTGTTGAGCAATTCGGCGGCTCAAAGTCCGTCAACTGCACATACGGTTCACGTCCACGCTGTCGCGGCATGCTACCAGTGTTAAAGACTGCGATGGAGCTCCGTATGCCACGGCAAACTGGCTGACACTGACGGCGGCGGTGCACAAATGCTGCGCGGCTAGCGCCATTCGACGGCCAACACCGCGGTTCCTGGTGTGTCCGCTGTGCCGTGCGTGTGATCATTGCTTGTACAGCCCTCTCGCAGTGTCCGGAGCAAGTATGGTGGGTCTGACACACCGGTGTCAATGTGTTTTTTTTTCCATTTCCGGGAGTGTATTTTGCATTGGCAGTGGTGTCAACAATCTGATACCCCGTTGCAACTGAGGGGAAGAATCCGTGAACAGTGTGAAAGACTATCGTTGCGATAGGAGTTCGTTGCAATGTTACACTCGACTCGGATTGTGCTGGCGGTAAGTATGTGCAGAGTCTGATCTGACTTGTAAGATTTACTTGGATGCTTCTTCCTTTTGTGAAACCCGGCAGACGCCCTATTGAACCTTTCTGGTTAAGGTCAAACGTTACATTTACTGTCCTTACTTCAGATTTAAGTGTACTAATGTTTGCCTGTAGTTCAATACCTTTTCCAGACTGTTTAAGACTTCGTTTAAATCGTCGAAATCGTATGCACCCGGTTCTATTTCCACAATATCTTTTTCGCCATTAATCTACAGATGCAGTTTGTTGTTAGTCTCAGTGATATTTGAGATGCTGTTGTTCGTTTCCAGTCCAATCAATGCAATACTGCATTCACCAACGCTCTAATCAATTGGCGGGAAGTAATTTGCACGCAGTGTACATCTATATCTACATGGTTACTCTGCAATTCACACTTAATTGCCTGGCAGAGGGATCTTTTAACGTCAAAGTGTACGACATTGCATCTCAACCTCAACCGATGAAGGAATGTTTAAAGCTCCTCCTTATATAGCAGGGTTCTTCTTCTTTGCAAACGTCAAGAGAAACATGATGCATACATCCGCAGAGGTATGTATTAATGTCCTGATAGCCCCGAAAATTGTAGAACACACGCCTTCTGTGAGTGAAGTATAGTTGTAATTCTTCAGGTGGTTGCAGGTCACCAAATGAGTCGAAATAGTAGACGGTATCCTCAATTTTCGTAACAGATGATACCCAGTGGGTGCCGGGGCCTCCAGCAACATCTAAATTGACAATACCGCATTCACCAGTTTCCCACATAGTCTTCGGTAATGTATCCCACATAAACACACAACAGCAAATTGGTATCTTTAATTTGTCTTTAACAAACTTAAGAAGATCAGTATTTGTCAGTGGTCGATCTGGTAGGACTGCTAATGGGCTTTTTTTATGAATAGACCAAGCCCTTTCCTGTACAGTTTCACCTTTCTTCTCCGTATCGCCTTAGCCTTATCAGCTAAAATCCTATCTGCGATGTGACGACTTGATAGATTTTTATTTGCGGCTTATGCAATTTCATGTTCCATACACGATTTGTCGAGCAGATTAACCCCCTTATCACCTCGTGCCAAACGTTTCACAGTCATACCCAGGGATGTGCAATTCCACTGGCAGTTTGTCTAGAATACCACCACATCCTCTAATGCGTCTCCTAGCACGCATGTTATGCTACTGCAGTGGTTGTGGACCACGCGCCCCGATTATATAGCAAATCGTCGGCATCAGTCCAGCTGTTTTGTGTAGCAGGAAAACCAAGCCATTTGACTTGTGCTTTATTTCCACGACGTCTTATGACTATCTCCACGAGAAAAACATCCGGTTCTGAGCTTTTCTGCAACTCCTCGGTGTAGAAGCAGCCTGCAATTTCTTCACAATTAACACATAGTGCTAAATGTCGGGTGTTGTTGCTACGTTATTGCCACAGCAATAGGGTGTGCTGGAGCATCTGCAGTACACTGTTGAGATTGCAGCAAGACCCACACATATGATCACGGCAGTACTGTAGGAAGACATAGTGATAGGTTCTCCTCACGTCGATTAATAATTGTCTCTGAGACCTACTAGTTCGGATGCATCACAAGTCTAGATCTCTTCTCTCCCTGGACAGTACTTTACGTTTCCCAAATGGTTCAAATGGCTCTGAGCACTATGGGACTCAACATCTGTGGTCATCAGTCCCCTAGAAATTAGAACTACATAAACCTAACTAACCTAAGGCCATCACACACATCCATGCCCGAGGCAGGATTCGAACCTGCGACCGTAGCGGTCACGCGGTTCCAGACTGAAGCGCCTAGAACCGCACGGCCACATCGGCCGGCTTACGTTTCCCAATATTGCAGTTCGACGAGGGATGATGGCACGTGAAATGACTCCACAAGTGTGTGAGGTCATCCATACAGAATCGAACTAGGAGCGACGATTGCTACAACGGATCTCTAAGTGAGAGGAGAAGTTAGAAATGAGACAATTCATTTGTTAGAGTTTGTGGCACAATACTGCTTCGTGTATTCAGATCGGCCAATGCTAGTGAGTTGTAAAAACTCAAATAGGTGAGTATATAGCATCCCTTTCTGTCCTGACGCACATGAGGCGCAGTTTCTGACACCGTACGTGATCTTCTTCGTGTAGTCACGACAACGTGGTCTGCCACAGGGAATACCTCCAAACGGCTGCCGCGTCCGGAGAGCTAGCTGGCTGTTGCGTGCTGGTCGCGTGTCAGTGTCAATGGCCAGCCTCACTTTCGCTTGTGGCCCGGCGAGTGTTGTCCACCGCTAATCCCTCAGGTATACGGCCCGGTGACTCAGCTTGTAGGACCGGACGCTCCCGCGCCCCTCCCGTCAGGTGGCGCGCTGACGCTCTCCTGCTTGCAGGTAGCTGATGACCTCTTGTTTTTCTCCGGCTGGCCTCTGCATTGCCACGACACCCTTCATCTGCACAATTCTGACAAAAATCTTATGCCCAACTTTTTCCCATGACCTTCTATGTTATAATAAATCTACATAACGATACATTGATGGTCTGTCATTTCAGACACTCTTATTTTAGTATTATAGTTATTACTCTATGGCTATCATTATAACAAAATATTGGTGTATCCAATATAGACATGGAAATAATTTATCTGATATTTGTATAGAGACCGATCTCACTACTGTACATGGTGTTTGACAACTGATGCTATGTATTGGATGTACAACTAAATGTGTAGGCCCGCACTAATATTACTATTACTTATATAGAGCGACAGTAGACATGCTCAATAGTTAACTACCATTTGCCAACGATCTACATTCTATGTCTTTTGAATAAATTATGTTATTATGCAGGTTGAAGTTTTACTGAGTTATAAAGAACATGCAACTATTCTTCGTTCGCTCGCCTGTCATCCCTTCATCTCGGGGTCTGTGGTATGGTGACCTGAAAAATAGCATCCTAACAGGCGCGCGCCAAACATTCCTACTAGTAGTAGAAAACCCCCACAATATTAAGGATCTAGTTATTGCTAAATCCTAAATTTTAACGTATCCTAGTATATGGTACTTTTTTTTTAACTTACACAATACTCTTACATAATTCCTGTTACGCTGAGATGTCTCATTGCTCGCCTCTATTGACGACGTTAGTGATGTGCGCGCCGTACGACACGGCCTCCGGGTTCTCACTACGTCCCACTGAAACTCCAGAGACTGGGTTAGCCATGGCTGTACAAGACAATAAATTTATAGTTGCAACTTCTTTTTCTATGTGATGCTGTTTTAGCGATCAAAGGGCACCTTTCCGGAGGCAATGTAATATGACCAAGCCAGGACTGGTTCCTGTTGAGGATTCTGTCGCCCACCGCACGCCAGCCACACAGTATGTCATGAATCTCCAAGTATAATTCCTTGGTTATTCATCTGTGACAGTCACGAGCAGCACACTAAATCCCCAACCAGCACATGGGCATGGTAGGCTTTATGCCCGCATTTCTACCGTCCAGGGCACCATTGGAGTCAAACGCTCACAGGTTTGGAGTGGCCGAGCGGTTCTAGGCGCTACAGACTGGAACCGCGTGACCGCTACGGTCACAGGTTCGAATCCTGCCTCGGGCATGGATGTGTGTGATGTCCTTAGGTTAGTTAGGTTTAAGTAGTTCTACGTTCTGGGGGACTGATGACCTCAGACGTTAAGTCCCATAGTGCTCAGAGCCATTTTTGAGCTCACAGGTTCACCCCGACTTGCAAGACAACGATGCTGGCGCATCTCAGTGAAAACCATACTGCCCATATTCATCCTCGGATTCCCGCAATATACCACAATCTTGCAGTGCACTGACACGTGCCTGCATGCATTGGTATGAACGTCTCACGAACTGGTTGTGGCCGCTATGGAGCGTATCACGACATCCCAGAACGCAGAAAGGAGCACGTTCTTGCATGCGCCCGTTTGTGCGACATCTCCTCACTCATCATTATACCTCAACATGGACACCAGACAGGAAAGGACAAAAACATTGCTCATGGAATGGTAGTGTCTCCTACTCCATCGACATTGGAAGTCACGAAGATAAACCTAAAAAAAAGACTAGCAGCAGTAAATTCTTTTACAAGACAACGCAGCGTGTTAATACTTTAACAATCTTAATCTATTAATGCCATGATTACTGTTCCCCGAAGAAAGGTTCATATATTTGCCTATTCTACTATGTACACCACTTAAACTACTATTATTCCATTATTCCATGAACTTCTTTGTGTGAGAGATGTGGTGGAGTCCTACGGACTAGCGCCAATCCCTTGTCAGACTCCCCCTCCTCTGACGTGCATTAGGATTTGCAGGTGTAATTTCAATCTCCTGATTCTCCTGTTGTCCTCGATTTCGCTCTCTCCAATTACGGTCGCTTTGCCGTTCGTTATTCCTGTTGTCCCCGCTTCCTTGTCTAGATTGACCCTGTTCCCTGACGTTCTGGTTTCCGTGTCTCTGGTTTCCAAAACCTTGGTTAGCGTAATCTTGATTTCTGTAACCCTGGTTTGCTAAACGACCAGTGCGATTATACCATCTGTTGTCGTCCTCCCTTGCTGGTCGTTGGTATTTGTTACTCTGTCCCTTCTTCCTGTCCTTTGCGTCTTGTTTGTCAAAGACGACTTCGAGTTCACGCAATAGACTCTTGAATGTTTCTATGTCAGATCCACACTTCCCGACAAGTGTCTGTTGGTACCTAACTGGCACTTTGGAAAAACAAAATTTGATGATTTCTCCCTTGCTATATGGACTATCTAACAATTGATTCTTCTTGAGTAAATCATCAAAAAATTTGGTTGCGCTCCTTTGCCCGGACACTTCCAGTTCAGGACAAAATATTATTTCCTCTTTAATCCTGTTTTGCGTTTCCTTTGACCATTAGATCCCCAGGAACGCATCAACAAATTCCTGATAAGTCTGACACGTCGCTGCCACACCCCGCATCTTTTCCGCGGCTTGGCCTTCGATGTGTCCACACATGAATTCTAATTTTGCCAGGGTTGGTCATGATGACGGTAATGAGTTTGTAAACTGAATCACCCAGCTCTTGGGATGTATCGACCCTCCATTATCTCTGAACTTTTGGAATTTTAGTATCGACAGGAAGTGATTGTGATCAAAATCCTGTCCGATCCTCGCACTGGTGTTGTCACTCGTTTCCGATACTTGCACGTCTGCTGAGTGTCCTGATCTATCTTGCTGATAACTGTGATGTGCTACCTCTGTATCACAGTGGAAGTGGCATTCAGCATTCACTCTTCTAAGTGGGCTGCAGTTATTGGAGCTATTACTCGCTGTTTCTGCGTGTGCATTGTTAGTTCCGCACTCTGTCACTGGGCTAGAGCACGGCGGGCTTTTCCTCGGAGACACAATTCTGTGTACTCCATCATTGGTATCCGAACGCGCAGTGTTCGTGTGCCCGTTTCGCTCTAGTTTTGCTATCCGACTCTCTACTTCTTTCATTCGTTTCGTGATGTTCGTAACCGTAATATTACCTTGAATTTTTAAGAACGCTAGGGAATATGAGTGGGCTTGTGTCGCACGTCGCAAGCGCCCTGCGAGTTGAGAAGTTACTTTTGCGATTTTCATTGCCCCTGTTGCTGCCGTTTTGGCTAGGCCTGCTACTTTTTGTGCTACCATTGACATTTGTTTTGCTTCTCCACATTCTTTCTTTATTGTTAATAATTCCACACGAATTTCCGCTACATGCGAAATTATTGCCTCAGTGTCCTTCTTACGCCGTTCGTCAGCTTCTTCCTTCTCCTCCTTACGCTGTTTCTCATCTTCTTCCTTCTCCTCCTCACGCTGTTTCTCATCTTCTTCCTTCTCCTTCTTACGTTGTTCATCAGCTTCTTCTTTCATTGATCGTAGGAAGCTTAGTATTTCGTTAATGTCATCTTTTTTATCCTCGTCACACATGGGCGATGTAACTCTGGACACCTGGGCACTAGAGCTCTGACGTGACCGAGCTGGCCCCTGTCTGCTCTCGTTCGTTTGATTATAAACTTCTGCTGCCGTCTCGACGTGTGTGCCTGTCTCTGTTTCATCCTCTACTTCACTATCATAATCACGGCCGCAACGCTGCTCTGAGATCGCGTCCAAATCACCTTCCTCATCAATGACCCTGTCGTCCTGTCCTGCTAAAAATGTGACCATCTCATCTCCGAACCTATCCCCGTCAGTAAACTGCCCCTTATACATTATGCTATCCTCTTTTCTTTTAGCTTTGCTCGATAATAGTCGTGCCTTACTTGTCGTGATCATTCATGAAAAACAAATTTATCTAAAATGCACAATAAAAATAATCTACTCCATATATTTTTCCACATAGACATAAAATTTTAACAATGCCGTTCCAACGCTGTAATTACATGCACGATTTGTTGTGGCACAGAAACCGCACACAAACCCAACAAAGTGTGATGTGGTACGGACACCACATCAAAGAAACACATAAAACAATGAACAAACAAAAAAATATATACGCTGAAAATAAAAACTATAATCATGCGCCGCTACTTAAAAACTAATCGCGGGACTACAAGAAAAAGAACTTGGGTATTAATCATTAAATAAAAGTAGAGAAAAAAATTTGAATGTCCCTACTAAAAATACTGTTTGCTTATCAGTGATTCACAGGAAAGATCCAAGGCTAAGGGTCGCCATTTTATGCGAGGTGCCGGGGCTAGCACTGTATTTAACGCTAAATTCTTCTAGAATCTTCATATGGAAATGATGCTCTAAGGCCCCCCCCCCCCCCCCATTCTAACTCCGACTTTTGCTGTTGCACATGGATTAAGAAGAAACGCGAACTGACTGTAATCGCCCCTGCAAGTGGAGTGGAAAAGAGTTTGGCACCTGCAATAATTTAATTGGATAGAAATTAATTAGATAAAGAAAAGTTTAATTAAGGTAGTGACATATGAAAGGGTTGCTCTACCGATTAACAGCATGAAGTTCTGTCCAAAATAACAATTTGATTTATTATGACTAAACTCAAAATAATAAACAAAACACATGAAACATTTACAATACCTCATATTGGATACTCAAATAAATGCTGTGAAGGTGCAGTTGTCCATAAACTAGATTGTGACATTTATGACCAAGTGGTATGTGGAGCCAATTCCTTGCAGCTCAAATCTTAAGAGAAACACCCAGCCAACCCAACATTAATTGCTGCTACAGTAGTGATAACTCAGACAATGAACACCCAAGACAGAACAAAGTTAGAAAAAGACGGACAGGTGCGCTCTGCTGAGCTCTGATTATCAGCTAGCAAAATTGCCTGCTTTGCCGGTGCTGCAGACATACGTTACCAAGCTGTCTTCTTAACTGCAAGGACATGATCTGACATACCGGAGGTGATGGCTGGTTGTTTCGACGTCCTGTCGTGGTGATGATAATGTCGTGAAACAAGTTCTCCTTGTCTGGTTGTTCCAGACTAAAGACTTCCTAGCAACACAAATACGCCTCTCAGGGAGACGAAGAAGGCTCGCTACACAATCACTGACGGTACAGTGAGTGATTTTAACAAGAGAAGTCACACAGTAACTCTGGTGCAGTCAACTTTAGCCAAAACTGCTCAAGACGGAGAACATAGGCTGCTTGTATGCAGAACGCTCAATTGCCAACTGTACTCGGAAAGTTACGTTGAAGTCGAAACTTCAGCAACTTCGTCAAACAGTTACAATTAAATGAAAGTATATTAGACAGCCAACGGAAGGCAGGCTGTCCAGAGCAGCGAGAGCGCAGTCTTGTAACCTACTCCGACCGAAAGGCGAGAGCCGACTCTCTCAAGAGCACCCGTACAAGCCGAACACAGAACATTCCCGCCCCCACGACAGTGGTTGTGGTTAAACGTTTCAATCAGCAACTCGAAAACCGGCGGAAAATTCCACGCTATTGCCGACGCAGTACCATTCCACCAATGGAGATTCTTGGCGCCAATGACAGAATATTTGACTTATTCCCTATTTGACACACATGTCCCAACAGTGTATCATCAAATGCGTGATTAACTGGCTGAAAGTCATTTTCTTTCCAGTTAAATATATCACTAAGACGTGCTTTCTACATCTACATTCTACATCTACATTTATACTCCGCAAGCCACCCAAAGGTGTGTGGCGGAGGCCATTTTATGTGCCACTGTCATTACCTCCCTTTCCTGTTCCAGTCGCGTATGGTTCGCGGGAAGAACGACTGTCTGAAAGCCTCCGTGCGCGTTCTAATCTCTCTAATTTTACATTCGTGATCTCCTCGGGAGGTATAAGTAGGGGGAAGCAATATATTCGATACCTCATCCAGAACCGCACCCTCTCGAAACCTGGCGAGCAATCTACACCGCGATGCAGAGCGCCTCTCTTGCAGAGTCTGCCACTTGAGTTTATTAAACATCTCCGTAACGCTATCACGGTTACCAAATAACCCTGTGACGAAATGCGCCGCTCTTCTTTGGATCTTCTCTATCTCCTCCGTCAAACCGATCTGGTACGGATCCCACACTGAAGAGCAATACTCAAGTATAGGTCGAACGAGAGTTTTGTAAGCCACCTCCTTTGTTGATGGACTACATTTTCTAAGCACTCTCCCAATGAATCTCAGTCTGGTACCCGCCTTACCAACAATTAATTTTATATGATCATTCCACTTCAAATCGTTCCGCACGCATACTCCCAAATATTTTACAGAAGTAACTGCTACCAGTGTTTGTTCCGCTATCATATAATCATACAATAAAGGATCCTTCTTTCTATGTATTCGCAATACATTACATTTGTCTATGTTAAGGGACAGTTGCCACTCCCTGCACCAAGTGCCTATCCGCTGCAGATCTTCCTGCATTTCACTACAATTTTCTAATGCTGCAACTTCTCTGTATACTACAGCATCATCCGCGAAAAGCCGCATGGAACTTCCGACACTATCTACTAGGTCATTTATATATATTGTGAAAAGCAATGGTCCCATAACATTCCCCTGTGGCACGCCAGAGGTTACTTTAACGTCTGTAGACGTCTCTCCATTGATAACAACATGCTGTGTTCTGTTTGCTAAAAACTCTTCAATCCAGCCACACAGCTGGTCTGATATTCCGTAGGCTCTTACTTTGTTTATCAGGCGACAGTGCGGAACTGTATCGAACGCCTTCCGGAAGTCAAGAAAAATAGCATCTACCTGGGAGCCTGTATCTAATATTTTCTGGGTCTCATGAACAAATAAAGCGAGTTGGGTCTCACACGATCGGTGTTTCCGGAATCCATGTTGATTCCTACATAGTAGATTCTGGGTTTCCAGAAACGACATGATACTCGAGCAAAAAACATGTCCTAAAATTCTACAACAGATCGACGTCAGAGATATAGGTCTATAGTTTTGCGCAACTGCTCGACGACCCTTCTTGAAGACTGGGACTACCTGTGCTCTTTTCCAATCATTTGGAACCCTCCGTTCCTCTAGAGACTTGCGGTACACGGCTGTTAGAAGGGGGGCAAGTTCTTTCGCGTACTCTGTGTAGAATCGAATTGGTATCCCGTCAGGTCCAGTGGACTTTCCTCTATTGAGTGATTCCAGTTGCTTTTCTATTCCTTGGACACTTATTTCGATGTCAGCCATTTTTTCGTTTGTGCGAGGATTTAGAGAAGGAATTGCAGTGCGGTCTGCCTCTGTGAAACAGCTTTGGAAAAAGGTGTTTAGTATTTCAGCTTTATACGTGTCATCCCCTGTTTCAATGCCATCATCATCCCGGAGTGTCTGGATATGCTGTTTCGAGCCACTTACTGATTTAACGTAAGACCAGAACTTCCTAGGATTTTCTGTCAAGTCGGTACATAGAATTTTACTTTCGAATTCACTGAACGCTTCACGCATAGCCCTCCTTACGCTAACTTTGACATCGTTTAGCTTCTGTTTGTCTGAGAGGTTTTGGCTGCGTTTAAACTTGGAGTGAAGCTCTCTTTGCTTTCGCAGTAGTTTCCTAACTTTGTTGTTGTACCACGGTGGGTTTTTCCCGCCCCTCACAGTTTTACTCGGCACGTACCTGTCTAAAACGCATTTTACGATTGCCTTGAACTTTTTCCATAAACACTCAACATTGTCAGTGTCGGAACAGAAATTTTTGTTTTGATCTGTTAGGTAGTCTGAAATCTGCCTTCTATTACTCTTGCTAAACAGATAAACCTTCCTCCCTTTTTTTATATTCCTATTAACTTCCATATTCAGGGATGCTGCAACGGCCTTATGATCACTGATTCCCTGTTCTGCACTTAAAGAGTCGAAAAGTTCGGGTCTGTTTGTTATCAGTAGGTCCAAGATGTTATCTCCACGAGTCGGTTCTCTGTTTAATTGCTCGAGGTAATTTTCGGATAGTGCACTCAGTATAATGTCACTCGATGCTCTGTCCCTACCACCCGTCCTAAACATCTGAGTGTCCCAGTCTATATCTGGTAAATTGAAATCTCCACCTAAGACTATAACATGCTGAGAAAATTTATGTGAAATGTATTCCAAATTTTCTCTCAGTTGTTCTGCCACTAATGCTGCTGAGTCGGGAAGTCGGTAAAAGGAGTCAATTATTAACCTAGCTCGGTTGTTGAGTGTAGCCTCCACCCATAATAATTCACAGGAACTATCCACTTCTACTTCACTACAGGATAAACTACTACTAACAGCGACGAACACTCCACCACCGGTTGCATGCAATCTATCCTTTCTAAGCACCGTCTGTACCTTTGTAAAAATTTTGGCAGAATTTATCTCTGGCTTAAGCCAGCTTTCTGTACCTATAACGATTTCAGCTTCGGTGCTTTCTATCAGCGCTTGAAGTTCTGGTACTTTACCAACGCAGCTTCGACAGTTGACAATTACAATTCCGATTGCTGCTTGGTCCTCGCATGTCCTGACTTTGCCCCGCACCCGTTGAGGCTGTTGCCCTTTCTGTACTTGCCCAAGGCCATCTAACCTACAAAACCGCCCAGCCCACGCCACACAACCCCTGCTACCCGTGTAGCCGCTTGTTGCGTGTAGTGGACTCCTGACCTATCCAGCGGAACCCGAAACCCCACCACCCTATGGCGCAAGTCGAGGAATCTGCAGCCCACACGGTCGCAGAACCGTTTCAGTCTCTGATTCAGACCCTCCACTCGGCTCTGTACCAAAGGTCTGCAGTCAGTCCTGTCGACGATGCTGCAGATGGTGAGCTCTGCTTTCATCCCGCTATCGAGACTGGCAGTCTTCACCAAATCAGATAGCCGCCGGAAGCCAGAGAGGATTTCCTCGGATCCATAGCGACACACATCATTGGTGCCGACATGAGCGACCACCTGCAGATGGGTGCACCCTGTACCCTTCATGGCATCCGGAAGGACCCTTTCCACATCTGGAATGACTCCCCCCGGTATGCACATGGAGTGCACATTGGTTTTCTTCCCCTCTCTTGCTGCCATTTCCCTAAGGGGCCCCATTATGCGCCTGACGTTGGAGCTCCCAACTACCAGTAAGCCCACCCTCTGCGACTGCCCGGATCTTGCAGACTGAGGGGCAACCTCTGGAACAGGACAAGCAGCCATGTCAGGCCGAAGATCAGTATCAGCCTGAGACAGAGCCTGAAACCGGTTCGTCAGACAAACTGGAGAGGCCTTCCGTTCAGCCCTCCGGAATGTCTTTCGCCCCCTGCCACACCTTGAGACGACCTCCCACTCTTCCACAGGTGAGGGATCAGCCTCAATGCGGGCAGTATCCCGGGCAACCACAGTCGTAGTCCGATCAGGGGATGCGTGGGACGAGCTGGCCGTCCCCGACAAACCCCCATCCGGACCCCCACAGTGATGCCCATTGGCAACAGCCTCAAGCTGTCTGACCGAAGCCAACACTGCCTGAAGCTGGGAGCGAAGGGATGCCAACTCAGCCTGCATCCGAACACAGCAGTTGCAGTCCCTATCCATGCTAAAAACTGTTTTGCAAAGAACGTCTGAACTAATCTACAGAGAGCGCAAACAAATCGACAAAATTAAACGGTTATTAAAATACAAGATTGCCTATTAAATGCAGTAATGCTGCTACTTGCGCACTGCTGACACTGCTCGGCGGCGGAAGGAGACTACGCGAATTTACACTATTCAGGTACTAAAACGCGATGCTACAACTCTCAAATACTATAATACGCCCGAAATTTACGAATTAAACAATGCAAGTACCAAAAACACGCAAAGAAATTAAGAATTGAACTATGTAACAGATGAGTGAGCTAGGAGTATACGACTTGCTGCTGCAGCTGCTTATCCAACAGCGGCAGGGAACACACTTTCTTCGTAGGTGTTTCACTATCACTTTCTGATTTTTCAGATTCAGAACAACTAACATCTCTTGTTGAAACATGAGGCCCCTGCTGACGTGGACGGTTTATGAATAGAGCTTTCGGACTCTGTGGAAGAGCTATCACTTTCGTCAAAATCAAGTAATTCACCCTCACTGTCGCTCCTCGTAAGAATCTCCATGATTTCTTCCTCAGTGCAACCACGACGTCTCGCCAATTTCCTTGTAAAATACAGGACGCGAAGAACACTTATGTAAATTCCGATGAACAGTGAACTGTAGTGCGAAGCCTAGGTTCACAACAGACAAGCTAGCGGCCAGAACTGCGAAAGGCTACTGAGACATGGGACGGGAAGTCTGCTGTGCAAGTTATCTCGTCGTCAGCACTCAGGTAGCGTTCATCAGCGTTCAGGGGCCGGCAAGCGGGTGCGACTTAACTCGTCAACAGCGCTCGTGGGAAAACCGGCGGGCCCGCATCTCGTGGTCGTGCGGTAGCGTTCTCGCTTCCCACGCCCGGGTTCCCGGGTTCGATTCCCGGCGGGGTCAGGGATTTTCTCTGCCTCGTGATGGCTGGGTGTTGTGTGCTGTCCTTAGGTTAGTTAGGTTTAAGTAGTTCTAAGTTCTAGGGGACTTATGACCACAGCAGTTGAGTCCCATAGTCCTCAGAGCCATTTGAACCATTTGAAAACCGGCGGCCGCGACTATACTCGTCATTAGCATCCAGGGAGCGGCACGCAGCATGACGAGTGAACTCGTCATTAGCATCCAGGGAGCGGCACGCAGCATGACGAGTGAACTCGTCAACAGCAGTCAAAGGGTTAAGACCCCCATACAGCGGAAACTACACGCAGACATTACTGACAGCACTGAATACAGGGCACGTAAACTAACGGAGACACTACAGACAGTGCAACATGTTGCTATACGACATGTAACAGACATAGGACTACAGAACCCTGGAGCACTGAATAACCAGAGTAGGACATGACATATGACAGAAAAGAAGACCTTACCAGACGGAAATCACAGCCAGAGGCAGACAGATAAGACTGCAGAACTAGACAGACGCAAAATAAATATGAAAGGAAACTTATATGAGAGAGAAAGGGAGCACTGGGAAGAGCACATAGTAATTTAATTACTAACTAACACCTCGGGCCAGTTATATAAGACAATGACTGAAAAGATAAAATCTTCCTTAGTTCAGTACAGTGTTAAGAGAGGACGATGGTACCTTGATACAAGGGTAAGCAAACAGCACAATTTCTGCTTCACAAACTACTCCCAGGCGACGATCCGATGACGGACACAATACCACAACAAAGGCCAAAAGATGAACTACACAGGCAATGCATAATTGAAACGTTGCATACCCATTTGCACGGGAGAAGGACGCAATGGTTATTGACAACATCTACATGGAAACATTATAACAGGCAGTCAAATAGGGGTAAACCAGGAGCAGGTTTAATAATGAATAAAAAAAATAGGGACGCGGGTAAGCTACTAAAAACAGCATAATGAACGTATTATTGTGGCCAAGATAGACACGAAGCCCACGCCTACTACAGTAGTACAAGTTTATATGTCAACTAGCTCTGCAGATCATGAAGAAATTGAAGAAATGCATGATGAGATAAAAGAAATTATTCAGGTAGTGAAGGGAGACGAAAATTTAATGGTCATGGGTGACTGGAATTCGAGAGTAGGAAAAGGGAGAGATGGAAACATAGTAGGTGAATATGGATTGGGGGTAAGAAATGAAAGAGGAAGCCGTCTGGTAGAATTTTACACAGAGCATAACTTAATCGTAGCTAACACTTAGTTCAAGAATCATAAAAGAAGGTTGTATACATGGAAGAATCCTGGAGATACTAAAAGGTATCAGATAGATTATATAATGGTAAGACAGAGATTTAGGAACCAGGTTTTAAATTGTAAGACATTTCCAGGGGCAGATGTGGACTCTGACCACAATCTATTGGTTATGAACTGTAGATTAAAACTGAAGAAACTACAAAAAGGTGGAAATTTAAAGAGATGGGACCTGGATAAACTGACTACACCAGGGGTTGTACAGAGTTTCAGGGAGAGCATAAGGGAACAATTGTCACGAATGGGGGAAAGAAATACAGTAAAAGAAGAATCGGTAGCTCTGAGGGATGAAGTAGTGAAGGCAGCAGAGGATCAAGTAGGTAAAAAGACAAGGGCTAGTAGAAATCCTTGGGTAATAGAAGAAATATTGAATTTAATTGATGAAAGGAGAAAATATAAAAATGCAGTAAATGAAGCAGGCAAAAAGGAATACAAACGTCTCAAAATAAGACCGACAGAAAGTGCAAAATGGCTAATCAGGGGTAGCTAGAGGACAAATGTAAGGCTGTAGAGGCTTATCTCACTAGGGGTAAGATAGATACTGCCTACAGGAAAATTAAAGAGACCTTTGGAGAAAAGACAACCACTTGTATGAATATCAAGAGCTCAGATGAAAACCCAGTTCTAAGCAAAGAAGGAAAAGCATAAAGGTGGAAGGAGTATATAGAGGGTCTATACAAAGGCGATGTACTTGAGGACAATATTATGAAAATTGACGAGGATGTAGATGAAGATGAAATGGGAGATACGATACTGCGTGAAGAGTTTGACAGAGCACTGAAAGACCTGAGTCGAAACAAGGCCCCGGGAGTAGACAATATTCCATTAGAGCTACTGACGGCCTTGTTAGATCCAGTCCTGACAAAACTCTACAATCCGGTGAGCAAGATGTATGAGACAGGCGAAATACCGTCAGACTTCAAGAAGAATATAATAATTCCAATCCCAAAGAAAGCAGGTGTTCACAGATGTGAAAATTACCGAACTATCAGTTTAATAAGTCACAGCTGCAAAATACTAACGCGAATTCTCTATAGACGAATGGAAAAACTGGTAGAAGCCGACCACGGGGAAGATCAGTTTGGATTCCATAGAAATATTGGAATACGTGAGGCAATACTGACTCTACGACTTATCTTACAAGGGAACCTCCCCATCGCACCCCCCTCAGATTTAGTTATAAGTTGGCACAGTGGATAGGCCTTGATAAACTGAACACAGATTAATTGAGAAAACAGGAAGAAGTTGTGTGGAACTGTGAAAAAATCAGCAAAATATACAAACTGAGTAGTCCATGGGCCACATAAGCAACATCATGGACGAAGCAACTAAGAAGCGCTGTGGTCCCGTGGTAGCGTGAGCAGCTGCTGAACGAAAGATCCTTGGTTCAAGCCTACCCTCGGCTGAAAATTTAACTTTCTTTATTTTTGCATAGTTATTATCTGTCCGTTCGTTCATTGACATCTCTGTTCACTGTAATAAGTTTAGTGTCTGTGTTTTGCGACCGCACTGCAAAACCGTGCGATTAGTAGACGAAAGGACGTGCCTCTCCAATGGGAACCGAAAACATTTGATCGTAAGGTCATAGGTCAACCGATTCCTCCACAGGAAAACACATCTGATATATTCCATACGACACTGGTGACGGCATGTGCGTCACATGACAGGAATATGTTGTCGACCCACCTAACTTGTACACTTGGCGAATGGGTAAAAAGATTCTTCTACCTTGCCCGATTTAGGTTTTCTTGTGGATGTGATAATCACTCCCAAAAAAGTGATGAAAACATAAGAGTTTGTCACATAAACTGAAAATAAAAAATTAAAATTCACACTTGATAAGATTTGAACCTAGGACCTCTTATTCCGCAGCTGCTCACGTTACCACGAGACCACGGCGCTCCTGCGTCCTTATTGTCCATATTGTTGCTTATCTTTCCTTGAACTACTCAGTTTGTATATTGTGCTTATTTTTTCACAGTTCTACACAACTTCTTCCTGTTTTCTCAATTGATCTGTGTTCAGTTTTTCAAGGCCTATCCACTGTGCCAACTTATAACTAAATCTGAGGGGGATGCGATGGGGAGGTTCCCTTGTTAGAAGAAAGATTAAGGAAAGGCAAACCTACGTTTCTAGCGTTTGTAGACTTAGAGAAAGCTTTTGACAATGTTGACTGGAATACTCTCTTTCAAATTCTAAAGGTGGCAGGGGTAAAATACAGGGAGCGAAACACCATTTACAATTTGAACGGAAACCAGATGGCAGTTATAAGAGTCAAGGGACATGAAAGGGATGCAGTGGTTGGGAAGGGAGTGAGACAGGGTTGTAGCCTATCCCCGATGTTATTCAATCTGTATATTGAGCAAGCAGTAAAGGAAACAAAAGAATAATTCGGAGTACGCATTAAAATCCATGGAGAAGAAATAAAAACTTTGAGGTTCGCCGTTGACATTGTAATTCTGCCAGAGACTGCAAAGGACTTGGAAGAGCAGTTCAACGGAATGGACAGTATCTTGAAACGAGGATATAAGATGAACATCAACAAAAGCAAAACGAGGATAATGGAATGTAGTCGAATTAAGTCAGGTGATGCTGAGGGAATTAGATTAGGAAATGAGACACTTAAAGTAGTAAAGGAGTTTTGCTATTTGGGGAGTAAAATAATTGATGATGGTCGAAGTAGAGAGTATATAAAATGTAGACTGGCAATGGAAAGGAAGGCGTTTCTGAAGAAGGGAAATTTGTTAACATCCAGTATAGATTTAAGTGTCAGGAAGTCGTTTCTGAAAGTATTTGTATGGAGTGTAGCCATGTATGGAATTGAAACATGGACGATAAACAGTTTGGACAAGAAGAGATGAGAAGCTCTCGAAATATGGTGCTACAGAAGAATGCTGAAGATTAGATGGGTAGTTTACATAAATAATGAGGAGGTATTGAATTGAATTGGGGAGAAGAGGAATTTGTGGTACAACTTGACAAGAAGAAGGGACCGGTTGGTAGAACGTGTTCTGAGGCATCAAGGGATCAAATTTAGCATTGGAGGGCAGCGTGGAGGGTAAAAATCGTAGAGGGAGACCAAGAGATGAATACACTAAGCAGATTCAGAAGGATGTAGGTTGCAGTAAGTACTGGGAGATGAAGAAGCTTGCACAGGATAGAGTAGCATGGAGAGCTGCATGAAACCAGTCTCAGGACTGAAGCAAACAACAACAACAGCAGCAGCAGCACCACTAGTAACATTTTACCTGACAGACTTATTAAATGACTCTCTGTGACTGGGTAAGATGCCTGAATAATGGAAACCCACGAATAACGTTATCATCAAAGAATCTACTTCCTCCAGACCTATGTACCTCACCAACTCCCTAGCTAAGGTTCAGGAATGGCTTCTATGCAACCGCCTACAGGAAAATAGAGGATTCTACGATCTTAACCCCCATTAGTATGGGTTCAGAGTAGAAAAATCACTAGATGATTCAGTAAATGCAGACTTTAACATCACAGGGCACACTCAATTACCATTTTAATCGACATCCCAGGTGCCTTCGAGAATCTTTGGTGACCTGCATTGCTTGCTCCGCTCCGTTACCTTCATGTATCTGCATGCCTCTACAACAGTTTCCTCGGTTGTTGCACAAACAGAGTCGTGGAGTGGCAGGCGGGAAATGGGAAGATCACAAAGGGATTCTCCCAAGGCTCGATTTGCGAACCCGTGTTTCAGGACATCGCAATCGAGCCTCTCTTGCATCTCTACATCAGAACCCACGCACTGACGGTGTCGTGGCATATGCAGATGGGCTGTTAGTAGTTGTTCCTCCCAGACAACCAGTCGTGATTAGAGAGCAAAGCCAGTGGTATCCTAAACATTATGCAATACTGTTGCAACACAAGCAAATTAACAATCACAGCACGCAAGACAGCATACTTACTGAAAGGCACATTACAGTGAAAAAGAGAAACAGTCACAGGATAACAGGGGGTACACATTAACGAAAAACACACTTTCAGCCAACACATAAACAGAACTATCAGTAAAGCAGTAAATCAGTGTACTCCAGAGGCTGTCGGGGACATTCCTCGCTACCTCAACAGAGGCAATTTGTATGGTTTTGGTTGTCTTCCTGATTGACATAACAGTCAGATACCGAGTCGCATGATACTGGCTTAAGAGGGAAAGAGACGATAAGAACAGGGAAACAACAGGATAAGACATCGAACAAAAAAAAAGTTTCAACTGCCTCTGAGCACTATGGGACTTAACATCTGAGGTTATCAGTCCCCTATAACTTAGAACTACTTAAACCTAACTAACCTAAGAACATCACACACATACATGCCCGAGGCAGGATTCGAACCTGCGACCATAGCAGTCGCGCGGTTCCGGACTGAAGCGCCTAGAACCGCTAACGGCCGGCAGACGTCGAACACAAACGTCCATTAAACACTAGGCAGCTCGATGTCTGATAACGGGAGTGGGACCAAAGTGATAAATTCTGTATGGTGTACACCTTTTTCCCGAACATCAGGGAACGGTTACTGTTGAATCACGCCAATCTTGACCGGGGCATGGTTCATTTCCTGACTGGGCATGGCTCATATCCAGCGCACCTATAGCGCTTCTCACTTTCTGTGGACATCAATCGCCAATGTGGTGTACATGGATCCCCTGAACACAGCGTGCCGGCAGCGGTGGCCGAGCGGTTCTAGGCGCTTCAGTCCGTAACCGTGCGACTGCTACGGTCGCAGGTCCGAATCCTGCCTTGGGCATGGATGTGTGTGATGTCCTTAGGTTAGTTCTAGGGAACTGATGACCTCAGATATTAAGTCCCATAGTGCTCAGAGCCATTTTTTGAACACAGCGTGCTTTGCTGTGGGTGATACTCACACACATGGGGAAACATATCAGTAACCAAAACATAAACACTACAACACATACTCAGGGACTCAAACAAATGGGGACAAGTAAATGAACTAGCAGGTCATATCTGCAAGAGAGTGCACATCATCTATAAATAAACGACACCTTACAGGCGTCGAAGCAGACGTCAAAAGAGACGACTCAGTTGGTTCAGATCACGACTTCAATACTGCAGACTACTCCAACACCAAAATAGAGGAAATAACACATGAAGAAGAACATGTAAACACCAAAATATAAAAACATTAAACACTGATCAAACCAGAGAGACATATGTTATGTAATTGTGGCCAGTTATTGCACCACACATCACATTAAACGTGTTATGTAACATAGAAGTGTTATATAACATAGATTTTCTAACACATGGTGCTAGTTAGAATAAGAGAAAGCACATGATAAAACACATAAAGAGATACAATACCTAGCAACACATTTCAATAGTAATCCTTTAACTCACAGCACACAGACATGCTGTTGAATACATAACCCAGCGTAGCTGGTTATTGTACCAGGCGCCACACTAAACCTATAAAACCTTGGGAGACATGCATAGGGATGTAGGACTTGTGGTCACATTCCGAGACAATCTCCCTGAGCAGCACAGGTAAAGGGATCTCTGTTACTAAATCTATCCATCCTATTTTATCACTCTTATTAAATTAATTTTGTTTGTTTGTAATTTCCAGTTTGCAGTATGATGTATGATAGTTTTATAAGTAAAATACAGCTGTCAGGACAAAAAATGTCATTGAGGTCTCATCTCCACATGGTGGTGCATGGACAATGGAACCCATGGCCTCATCTGTGTAGCACGAGAGTTGTGTGGTGGATGTCATTGGTTCTGACTAAGTGGACTGAGTAGAGCGCTACGGCCCACACAAAACTTACTACATTGCGGGCCCTAGAAGATCAAATGCAGCATGAAAAAAAAAAAAACACACACACACGTTTGTGATTGCACATTACGTTGAGAGGTGGCAGGAGCCCCCTCTCATATTTCTATCTTAGTCTGAGTAATTCGATTTTCTTCTCTAATTGCATGCGGTGAAAATTTGCTACTCCTTCACACGCGGACTTTCCCACGCAGCGTCTCTCGTCATCTGGGTGGTCCGGTGACAGGCGAGTTCTCCTGAGCTTGAAATGGTTAAGCCGACGGGTGTGAGAGAGTGGAGTGGATGCTTTCCAGATGCCGACATTGTCATAAGAGCGGGAGCGACACGCCCAGATGGGCCGCAAGGGGTGGCTGGGCTAGAGATTCCGTTACTTCGCAGAAACTTAGTGAAAATACTTTCTGGCGGGCTACCAGCGAGGCGTGGGAATGACTTGTGTTCCCAGGCAGTCTTGGCGGGCAAATTCCCGCGTTTTCTGCAAAATCGTGTCTGTGATTGGCTTGCTCAGGGCATAGTTCTGTGACGTAGCAAAATCGGCGCAGAAATTGGCGCCAAGAATCTCCGTTAGTGGAGTGGTAGTGCTTCGGCAATAGAGTGGAATTTTGCACCGGTTTTCGAGTTGCTGATTGGAACGTTTAACCACGACCACTGTCGTGGCGGCGGGAATGTTCTGTGTTCGGTTTGTATCGGTACTCTTGACAGAGTCAGCTCTCGCCTTTCGGTCGGAGTAGGTTACGAGACTGAGCTCTTGCTGCTCTGGACAGCCTGCCTTCCGTTGGCTGTCTAATATACTTTTATTTGATTGTAACTGTTTGATGAAGTTGCTGAAGTCTCGACTTCAACGTAACTTTCCGAGTACAGTTGGCAATTGAGCGTTCTGCGTAGAAGCGGCCTATGTTGTCTGTCTTGGGCAGTTTTGGCTAAAGTTGACTGTATCGGAGTTACTGTGCGACTTCGATTGTTAAAATCAATCACTGTTCCATCAGTGATTGTATGGCGGGCCTTCTTCGTCTCCCTGAGAGGCGTATTTGTGTTGCTAAGAAGTCTTTAGTCTGGAACAACCAGACCAGGGGAATTTGTTTCGGGCTATACTCACGACATTATCATCACCACGACGGGACGTCGAAGCAACCAGCCATCGTCTCCGGTACGCCAGATCGTGTCCTTGCAGTTAAGAAGACAGCTTGGTAATGTACGTCCGCAGCACCGGCAAAGCAGGCAATTTTGCTAGCTGATAATCAGAGTTCAGCAGAGCGCGCCTGTTCGTCTTTTCTAACTTTGTTCTGTCTTGGGTGTTCATTGTCTGAGTTATCACTACTGTAGCAGCAATTAATGTTGGGTTGGCTGGGTGTTTCTCTTAAGTTTGAGTTGCATGGAATTGGCTCCACATACCAGTTGGTCATAAATGTCACAATCTAGTTTATGGACAACTGCACCTTCACAGCATTTATTTGAGTATCCAATATGACGTATTGTAAATGTTTCATGTGTTTTGTTTATTATTTTGAGTTTAGTCATAATAAATCATAATGTTATTTTGGACAGAACTGTCATTCTGTTAATCGGTAGAGCAACCCTTTCATTTCTCACTACGTTAATGAAACTTTCCTTTATTTAACTTATTTATCAAATTAAATTATTGCAGGTGCCAAACTCTTTTCTACTCCACTTTCAGGGTCGATTACATTCAGTTCACGTTTCTTTTTAATGTATGTGCAACAGCAAAAGTCGAAGTTAGAATAGGGTGGGGGGGGGGGGGGGCTTAGAGCATCATTTATATATGAAGATTCTAGAAGAATTTAGTGTTAAATACACTGCTAGCCCCGGCACCTCACAACGTGTGCATGTAAATATTGTATATATCTGTGTGTGTCTGTATGTGTGTGTGTGTGGTTTCCCTACACCTGCTGCTGCTAGTTCTCGTTTCTCATTTATATTGCAATCATAAAAATATAACGTGTATAAACTGTATACAGAACTAAAAAAAGTACAAATTCAGTGGAAATCAAAGAATTTACGTTTTTCTAGTTTCAGTGTACCTGGTATAATTAGTAATGTATAATAGTCTACAGAAAAAGTAAAAATAAAGCTGTGGATCTACATATGACATCAGAAAAAAATAGCCTTGCAAATTATTGTTCATCAGAAATACATAGTTTTGTAAATATATTGTAAAACAACAACAGAACTGTCTATAAAATTGTTAATGATAAAATCAAAGAATTCTGTTACCAAAGTGTACTACCAAAGAATTGTTAATAATAAACCACAAGTGAATTTGTTCAGTCAATACTACTCTTTTTCCTGACCTTTTTCTATAGAGAAAAGAATGTTGTTAATAATAATTTGTTGATAACAGACCTCACTCTGTCCCTAGGATGCTCAGATCTCGAATGAAGAGGCTTATGCAATTGAACTAGTCATAAGGAATGACAAGGGGAGGGAGAGAGAATCTTACTGGTCTAGGGGAGTGGGAGAGGGGTGTCACGCAATTTTAATGTGTTACCTTTGGCTAATAAAGATCTTGTTTCCCCCCAATTGCACAAGCATCAAATGATTACATGGCCGGTACCAGATTGCCTGGGTAGAGAGGGGGTTCCGTTGGATGACCTCGAATGTAAGCAGCCAAACTGCCTCAGTGTGTAACCTGATACCCAGAACTCTTTAACTTACCAGTCTCACCTGAAACACAAGGTACCTAGAATGAACATTGCATATCTAGTACTTATCAGATACAGTGTTATCATGGACCGTTTCTTGAGTACTGCTGGGTACTTGGGTATCCAAAACCCACACTTCTATAATACTTCCAATGAGCATGGAATTACTGATATTGGCCTGTGTATCAGTGGAAACATATCATGTGCTCAGATGAATCACGTTTCTTCTTTCATCGTGTTGATGATCATGTCTGGATACGCCTTCATGCAAGCAAACAGCTACTTGGAAATGCACTTTGCCAGTCACATCTGGTTGGGGTAGTATTATGCTATGAGGGACATTGACCTAGACTTCAGCAGCACCTGTGATAGGAACCGAAAGTAGCATGACAGTTGTAGACTACCTGAACATTATTGCGGACCATCTGCAACCGTTCACGCTGTTTCCTGACTACGATGGCTCTTCCAGCTGGGTAACAGTCGTTTTCATAAGACCAGAATTGTTCTACAGTGGTTTGAAGAACACGGTAGCCAACTCGTGTTGATATCTTTGCTAACAAATTCGCCTGAGCTGAACCTTATCTATCGCATATGGGACGCCACCGAACGTCAGCTGCATGTCCACAAACCACCGACCCATAATTGACAGGAATTGCTTGAAGTGTGCAAAGGTACACCATCCAGACACCTGTCAAAACCCCGAATAACCATCTTATCAGCATGAGACATGCGGGAAGACAGTCAGTGAGGATCTGGAAGGTACCCACAGGGATGTGGAGCCATACCAACTCCATTGCCGTGGTCAGTTGCCTTAGGTACTCGATTGAGGATCTCGGCGAGAAAAGCCTCAACTAGGTGGTCCCACATGTTATTGACTGGGTTTAAATCTAGGGAGTTTCTCGGCTAGGGAAGTACTGCAAACCCATCCTGGTGCTCTTAAAACGACGCATGTACACTGCAATCTGTGTGATACGTTGCATTGTTCTACTAGTAGATGCCATAATGCTGATGAAGAACAAAATGCATGTAGGGGTGGACATTGTCTCCAGGAACAGACGTGTACTTGTGTCGATCCACTGTGCTTTCCAGAATGAGATCACCCAGGAAATGCCACGAAAACATTCCCCAGACCGTAACGCTCTGACGATTGTTGCAGTGTGTTTGCTTCCAGACGTTTCACGCTGTGCGCGCCAACAGCCATCTGTTTCATGGAGTATAAAACGTGATCCGTCTGAGAAGGGAACCTGTTGCCAGTCAGTGGATGTTCACTTGCGGTATTGGCGTGCAAATTCCAGCCTTCGTCGCTGAAGAATGGCTGGCAGCACGGGTGCACGAACCGGGTGCCTGCCGTGGAGTCCCATACGCAACAACTTTTGCTGAAAGGTCATTGAGGAGACCCCCTGTTTCATCTGGTCGGTCACTTGTTCGACAGTTTACATCTCTGCAGCCGTGATTCGCTCCTGTCGTCTATGGGCTGTGGTGTACCACAGTTGCATCGGCGCCGGTTTGGGATAGTGTCGTTTGTCATTCACAGTATACTTTATACATGGAGGCACACGAACAGTTTAAAAAATTAGGCGTTTCGGGAAAGCTTCCACCCTTGGCCAAAGATCATGTCCTCTTGGACGTCGCTCCATTTCCGCATAACAATAACGATTGCACTGTTTTCCGCATCCTCCCGACACGCTTTATATATCCTCCACTGCGAGTGCTGCCACCTGATGTCTGTCAGTGGTTAGTGCACGTTGACGTTGAACGTAGGCGGAGGTCACATTAATGTTACTCGACCGTGTAATCATCTGTCACACTCCTCTGGGAACCTACCGAGGACTTGTAAAATCAATGGCGAATAGAATCGAGGCTATATTGAGTTCCAAAGGTGGAGTAACATGCTGTTCATTATGTGGACATAACATTTTGGCTCCTCGGTGTACATTAACTGTCTAAACAAAACAGTGTTGACGATTCAGCAATTTAAGGACCTAAAACCGTAATAATTCTCATCTTCATCGGCAGTTTAATTAAACAGTGTCAGATCTATACTCCTATTTATGAGCAATACGTATCACTTACGTGTAAACTGAAAACAGTAACAATCGTAAAATGTTTAGGAGTAACCATCCGGAGCCATCTAAAGTGAAAAGACCAGCCAGGCTAGTTGTAGGCCAAACATATGCCATGCTGAAGTTCACTGGGAGAATCCAAAGCCGAGGTAATTACAAAACAGTCGTTCGACCGATTCTTCAGTATCGATCGTCAGTCTGATACCCTCACCTGGTAATATTCATAGAGGAGATACAAAGATGAACGGTGCTTTTCGTCACGGATTGGTTTAGTAAGTATTAAAGCATTACAGAGATTTCAAAAAACTGGTGACAGACGCTAAAAGAAAAGCGCCGTGTATCACTGACAGATTTACTGTTAAAAATTCGCGATCGTACATTCCAAGAATAGTCAGCAAATGTACACTGCGTAACAAAAAAAGTGAAACACTCAGAAGGAGAGGGGGAATCGAAATGAAACATTATCTGTTGAGAGAGTATGTGAAGTATTTCGGTGATTACAAAATCATGTCAAATTTAGAAAGAACTTGGCAGTATGAGTCTATTTATCAGTTGCAGCCTTTGTGGCCTGAATGCGTATTCTGATTCGGTTGGGAATGATGTGATAAAGCCGTTGTCGGTCCGCAGCTGTGGTAACTGTTGCTTAATAAACTGGATACTGGCACTGGGACGGAGATGAGGTCTGAACTGGTCCACACATTTGCTACCGGGAACAGAACTGGTTATCTTGCTGACCTCAACATCACGTAGACACATGTATCGTGTGGGCGGGCACTGTCCTATTGAAAAATAGCAACACGATACTGTTGCGTGAGAGGTAACACATGAAGATGCACGATATCCGTTACCTATCATCGTCACGGGCGAAACTGTTCTTTTCAGAGATAGGATCAAAACTGGTCAGTCATTGAAATCAGCTAGCTCTTTTTCATGACTCAGCACTCACCATTCACTCAAAATAATAAGTAAAAGAAGGTACATTGCCTTTTTAATTCAGGTCACTGTACCTGCAATTTTATCTAATTTGGCCCTATTTTGAAAGAACATATAAAGAGGAGTAATAATTTTGTGTTATAGCCTTAGTAATTTTCAGATACAAGAGTTTTAAGTTTCGTCTGCTATAAAAATTATAAATATTACAACAAAATACTAAACATTTTTAACAAGTGGAAAATTTTTAAAAACGAAGACTGATTCTTGTTATATTTTGATACTTTTAATGGAAAAAGTATAAAAATTATAACAACTGTAAGTGAAGTGTAGCTGCAGTTATCACTTACAGTCAGTATTACCACATATGCTCCAATACAGGAAAAATTAATCAATATTGTCATTTATAAATAAAATTTGACCCATTTTATCTGATGTGCGTCTCTTTCTCTTCGTACTGCATATTTGTCTGCTTTTTAAAATATTCGTTCACAGGCCACTGATGTCGCTGTGATATGTAATACTTTTAGAACCAGTTGATACAGCCCTGGCCACAGCAATCTTCTTGTTTCCCACCAGTTTAACAGATTACTGTTTCTAGGCAAATTTCCCTCCAGAAAGTATTTGTCCAGTTCGATAGTTACCGCACTTTCTGGGTCGTGACTTGCTTGAAGCTGACTCTCCCCTGACGTCAGGTGAGAGTTTTATAGCCGGCTGGTGTGGCCGTGCGGTTCTGGGCGCTTCAGTCTGGAACCGCGTGACCGCTACGGTCGCAGGTTCGAATCCTGCCTCGGGCATGGATGTGTGTGATGTCCTTAGGTTAGTTAGGTTTAAGTAGTTCTAAGTTCTAGGAGACTGATGACCACAGATGTTAAGTCCCATAGTGCTCAGAGCCATTTTTTTTTTTAGAGTTTTATACAATGACCACGGCCTATCAGCCCGGAAGTTTCAAGTGAAGACAATACCGGCCGTGAAAGCCTACATTGTATGATAAGTCGTCTGAAAATTGTTGTCTTTGAGACGGGTGTCCAGTAACGTTGCTGGAGATAGCCCCAAAACACTCTGATAACCCTTTCACCAATGACTCTACTTCTTGAGGATATTCTTTATTTTTATCTTTAAAAGATTTTAGTTGTCGTTTCTGTAATCTTGGCAAGATTTTCGTTGTTAAAAGTGAGACTGTTTTCTTCGAGGACACTTCTTAGGTTGCCTCATCTAACACTTTCAAAATCCTGAAAACCTGTTGCATTATCTCCCAATCTCTTTAATGCGGTCGATTTTCTACCTAAAATAGCGATGCAAGAAATGTTGGTCGTGTTAGGACAGCAACCAGCCACAAATTTACTTTGAGTTCCTTTATTCAAAGGAAACCGTTACCGGTTTCGAATCGTTGCGATTCATCATCAGACGGTTCACACGCTTTCTTTCTACATTTGGTGTGTTTTTTACAGATTAATTGTCGTGAAACGTCGGTTTCGAGTGATTGTTTCTATAACGTTCATCCAATCGATGTAAATGCATTCCCACTGCATCCTCGTTGTTGCGAATGCATTTACATCGATTGGATGAACGTTATAGAAACAATCACTCGAAACCGACGTTTCACGACAATTAATCTGTAAAAAACACACCAAATGTAGAAAGAAAGCGTGTAAACCGTCTGATGATGAATCGCAACGATTCGAAACCGGTAACGGTTTCCTTTGAATAAAGGAACTCAAAGTAAATTTGTGGCTGGTTGCTGTCCTAACACGATCAACATTTGTCTTCAAAAACAGCCACGGTCTCCAATATGTCATCATATGACAAAAATGATGCAAGAAATTACGAGATCTTTATTTAAAGTAAATCTTTGCAACATTTCTTAAGTAGATTTCCATGTATTTGGGACATCTTGTTTCAGTTTCACTCGGTCTTCTTTTTAAACTTTCTTGCGTTTCAGCAAGTTTGCTGAAAGCAAAAGGTCTCTCCTTAAGAAATATAATCACTCATTCGACCTCGTCAACAGTTTTCTGTATGGACTACTGAATTGCGTATTACGCAGTGAGGTTTAAAGAACATGCAAAGCGTAGGATATGTGGAAGTTTCAGAAGCACAATTTCATATTTGACACATCTTCTGCTATTATGGAAGTGATTTTAAAATTGGTATTGATTTGGGATAACAGGCTTTACTCAGTTTGGGATGTTTTCTGCAGTGTGTCTTCGAAATGTGAGCACTCTAAAAGATATGACTACAGTTCACTCTTATCATCTATGAAATGTGCAGTGAGTCACATGCACATACTTACACTCGTCCACGCATCAGACAGTAACGTGCGCGTGGGGCACACAATACTCATTAAAGCCTGTACTATGGTAAGTGAGCGGGGTTCACCTTACGAGACAGGATTTGTGTATAGATATTGACCGCGTGTACCTGAATGGTGGCAAATCAGACTTACACCCACTCTGTAATAACGATGATACGTCAAGTAAGTTCGAAATGCAACTACACGTCAGGATGGACAAAAAGCAACACAGAAGATGCTACCAATTTGTTAATAATACGGTCGCCAGACTAATTAGGCATTAACTGAGTTTCTTCCCTGTACAAGTTGGTAGATATTCATGCAAAACAACAAGTAGTAACACTGCATAATATAGTAGAATTTTAGAACCAGAAAAATCTATTGAACTGGTAGTTTCACGTTCTGTACTGATATGGAAAAACCATGAATACATAACACTACACTATAATGTATTCTACATAACTTTATACTGTCTATTAATCTGATTAAAATTGGGCATAGGTTACCCTAGAAATAGTACTTTCGAGCCACACACAAAATGTCAATTTTAATAAAGATAAAACACTGATAAATTTTGGCTTTTATGTTGACTTTAACTTTTGCTGGTCAAACCAATTTAGAACACCTCAAAATTCAAATGAATAAAAGGGGGGGGCCGTGAAACTGTTATAATCACTATATTAAAAAATTGATTACTGAAATTATCATGCGTTCAAGATTTCCAGTATATGAGTTACTACTCTTTTCATCTTATTTGCTTCTCATTTAAATACCTTTATATCTGTCTCGAAATAATTAAACTTCATTACTATTTCAATATTAAAGTTATCTTTCAACTTTGTTAGACCTTCGTTATTCATTTACTGGTTCATTAACAAAACAGTTCTTTAAACACCATTCTAACATAACTAGGTCTGCAAGTAATTATTATTAACACCAAATTTAATTTTTCATTTCGGGACACTCGGATTGCACAACATTTGGAAAGGACCCTGTCTGGATTAGTTGTGAGGATAATTAAATGATGGGAAAGTTCTGGTAAAATTTAGGTTATTATTGAATAGTTCACTCTCTCGTTCATACAAATACAGTTCTAAAAGTTTCAACCTGCTTGTATCGATGCGTCGGTTGGCAGGCGGCGAGATGGCGAGGCACAGAGCACACATACAACCACAGCTATGGGTCTTGACGTATCGACACTTTAATTCTTCTTAGCGTCGCAATACTTTTCCATTTAGTGCCTATGGAATTTTTCCATGCTGTGTGGGCGTTGGAACAGCATACCCGAGGCTCAGTGAAACTACGTCTTCCAGGAGAGCCTCCTCGCTCCAGAAGGTGTTGCTCAGACCAATGCCAAACTCCAGCTAACTATTGCTGAGCCCGTTGTGCCGTGCAGTGCCCGCGTGCATTTTCCCGCGCTCGCCTGCCATCCACCTTTTACCGCTCCCTTACAGACAGGGTATTCACCCGAGGTTTTGCGTTCTACATATCCTAACACATTGCCTACGTATGGACCAGACGCACAGTTATAATTTTAAACATCTTACAACAGTCTCAACATTTGTTACATTTCAATTCTATTACAATATTGCTTGACATTCGACATAAAAATTAATATTCACATTGAAACTTGTTTACAGTTTTCTTAACACAATGGCACAAAACAAAAAAGAAATGAAATCAGAACATCAATTACACTAATTTATCGAAAAATTAGATGGAAAAAAATTTACTTATATGTACAATAGTACAGCGTCGTTGTTGTTACACATGCCCCTGTTTCCAGTAAATTTCACTAAGTGCAAATTTGATGGGAACACTAAGCTTTATATTTATACAGGGGTTCTGAATCTTTGCGTGAATGTATCACCATAAAATTTTATATCACAAAACTTCCTTTCACTCACATTATGTAGGTCTATATTTTTTAATATATCGAGAACATTTACCTATCATTTACTTAAGTACCTTTGGCACAGTCCAACCTCCTATCACAACATGATTTAAATAGCAAATTGCTTATCATTATTAAATTTCTCAGAGAAATAAAATCAAAATCTGGAACACAAACACTTAACTACAAAGCATATACAAATACCTATATACACTATAAAACAATTTGTTGCTGCTTGCATTGAATGGCAGTCCATTTCCTTATTTACTAATAAACACACAATACTATTTAGAAAAATCGCTACACATATTTGCTGCCTATTATTTAGATTTGGGCAGTCCATTTCGCATCATTTCATCACATCACCTGTACCACACTTACAATTCTCCTTTGAATATTTATCTGCCTTCTTTGGTGTTTGACAGTCCTTTATATTATGCCTCACATACTGGCCTCTTTGGTTTTTGGCAGACCCATCTTTTATTTGGCTTGCAGCATTTACCCTTTCTTTTCAGCCCTTTTTTTCATACATCTTTACATTTATAGTACATTTGGTAATCTGAAACTTACATAAGTACATTAGCACACTTACATTAGTATACATACATTTACATAGATTTGTTACATTTAGAATAAAATAGTTTCAGCATTAGATACAGCACGTTTACTGCAAATTGCTTTCTGATTGTACTTAGGTCACTCACTCCTAGGAACATACAGTTTCAGGTCCACAACGTTTCTTACACCCAAATGTCTCTTGGATTTTGGGTAGATCAGGTAGTAAGCATTATCGTGTGGAACATTCTGTATTATACACGGTCCATTATAAATATATTTAAATTTGGAAATTTCATGGTTCAGTTCACTAGATTTTTCATGGGTTTTTAAAAGAACATAATCCCCAATTTTAAATTTTGAAGCTTTCAGGTTTTTATCGTGTCTTTTAGACCTAGAGTCAGCTTTTCGCTTTGCCCTTTTTCTGACTAATTCTTTGTTTTGACTCAACCCCAAGCTTGTACAAGGTGGAAACTCTAGTTTTTCCTCAATTAAACTTTTACTTCTGCTGGCTAACAAAATTTCTCCCGGTGGGAACCCAGTAGATTCATGATGTAAGGTGTTCATGACATTCTCAAAGTCTGATATAAACCTGCCCCAGGCTCTAAATCATGCCCCTTCCTGTTTTTTCCACAATGCACCTTGGTCGACTGTGACATTGTCCCAAGATACCTTCCTGACCTGTGAACCATTTATATCGGGTGGCTTTCTCGGTTTCTGGATTTCAAAGTCTTTGCTTACTTGAACTCTTTGCAAAATAGACACTGAGTCGTCAGGTGGCTCTTTCTTTCTTTGTTCAGTCTCAACATCTGGGTTTTGTTTTGAAACTTCGTCATTAGTTGGTACAATATCGCAATTAGCTGTATTCCCATTATTTTCACTAGTACCGAAATACTCGTCATCTGAACCATCGTCAGAATCCGACCATTCTGGATCGCTTTCAGGTTCTAACATAAAAGCTTTTCTGAGACAGGCACTAAGTTCTTCCTCTGCATTGTCGTCAGGCTATGATTTTAACTCAATATCCTTTTTTGGCAAAACGACCTCATTATCAGCTTTACTCACATCCACTGTTACTTCATATTTAGTGCAATCCTCGTGGACTTCAATTACTCTAAGGTAATTACCTGCCCCTTCCCCATGGTGCCTTTCGGTAACAGCTTGTACTGTTGGCGGATCGTTAACAGAAGTTACTTTCTCGTCAGTGCTTAGGATTTCATCCTCCAATTCCTTCCTATCTTTAACCATCGTCCTATCGGCAGCACGCGTACTTTGCGCGGCGCTATTTACTCTCTCCTCATCAAATTCGGGCCACGTCACCTTATCGACGTCCCTACTATTTCCTTTTTCACTAATTAACCTCCTTGCCTCATATTCCTTCTTAAAATCCTCCCACTCGCATTGCTTGAGGCCTTTGTACAGATCGTCGATCTGCACACGCCAATCAGTTACTTCTGTTAATTCATTCTCGCCATTTACTTCATTGCTAACACTGCTAACCGCACCTCTGTGTATCCACTGTTCCATCCACTATTTCCTTCGCCGCGGAATTACCACCCGTAATGTATTCACCAGCTCTTACGGCTATGTTTGTACCTAATTCTGCCGCCTTGCTAGCGGCTTCTCTCTGAACAGCTGTTCTGCTAGGCTGGGCCGTTGCCCTCTGATGCTCCACTCGCCTGTTAACATGTATCGCAGTGCGCAGCAAAGATAAGTCATTTGCGCACGCACCTGACGCTTGCTTCGCTACAACACGCTGCGTCGTTCCACGCCTGTCTCTAAGCTGTCTCTTAACTTCACTGTCAGTCCGGTAATGTTTCTTAAATCGGGGGGCCAGTATGTTCTGTCCGCCTCCGTTTGGACCGCAACGTTCGCGGAAATCAGTTTCCCGCGTCGTTATTATTTTGCGCGGTGTATCCTCTACCGCGACCTGGGTAACTCCCTCTTCCTCTTCCTTTGCCTCTACCTCTCTGTATCATGTTGACGCGAAAACCATCACCGTCATTCCTCTCGTCATTATTGCGGTTATTCCTGTTACTAAAATTCTGATAATTGGCACGATTTTCGCGCCAGTGTTCTTCGTCTTCGACCCTTTCGAGAAACGCTTGGAAGCTGCGATGATTACTTCCCACGTATCTCTTCGAATCTTCTGGAAGCTTTTTATATAGCTCCCATACGATTTCAGAATCAGATCTTCTCCCTCTTAAGTGTGTGAACTTTCGGTAGCAATATTCGCAGAAATCTTTCAAAGAATTCCTGCCCTGGTTATCATGAAGTTTGGCCAAGATAAACTCGCGCCACAAATGATCCTGTTTTTGTTCGGACCAATATTCTTCCGTAAACTTTTGTTTAAACTCTTCGAACGTCATTAGTTCGCTATTCAAGTTAATTCCCCAGCGCTTAGCGTCACCTGCTAAGGCGCTAATTACTACGTTTATCTTTTCGTGACCAGACAAGTGTTTAGGAAACATTCTCTCGCAATTTTTGATGAAATCCAACGGATGCCATGCGTTATGTTTTTTGGCGGGATCGAAGCGCTCCTCACCTTCCAACAGCTTCATAAGTGGCATGCCATTACAGACAATACCAGGCCTATCTTTGATTTTACTCTCGAGATCGAAAATTTTGCCTTGAATTTTCGATGTATTTTGTTCACACTTTTGTACACAGCCGGTAACTTTTTCGCCTAAATTTCTTTCAGTATCTGAAACTGTCTTTTTCAACTGTGAGATTCCATGTTGGCATTCGTTTACGATCTCAGTTTTAAGACCGAAAACGTTTTCGTCTACTTTTGTTTCAACTAGAGGCTCTACTTTCTCTTGGATGTTGAGAATGTCAACACCAAACCTACTGTTAATGTCGTCAATTTCCCCCTGCATAGTATCCATATTTTTATTAATTGTGTCAATTTCAGACTTCATAGTATTTACTGCAGAACTTAAATTACCCACTTTTTGTTCTACCTGTTCTATTTGTTTACTGATTTTAATTCCTTGTTCTTCGACCTGTGCTTTAAGCTGACCAACTTGTGTTTTACGCTGATCATTCTGTGTTCTGAACTGATTACTATGTGTTTTAAGCTGTTCGTTAACGTGTGTTTTAAGCTGACTAACCTGGTTACTAACTTGTTTTTGAAGCTGAACATTCTGTGTTTTGAGCTGCTCATTCTGTCCTGCAATTTGTTTGGTTAATAGCTCAAATAAGTCGTCCATGCTTAAAATTTTCACACTATTTTGTTCTACGGAATCCGTGTGTTCCGATCCTACTCCACAATTTTCTTTCGGTTCTTTCTTTATCTGTGGTGAATCCAACATGTCAGTGGATTCATTCACATACCCACTATCATCTACAAAGTCACCCTCTACTTCCTGTTTTATTCCTTGCTGTGTTCTAGGAAATCTCGACATTTCAATCTGTTCGTTAACATGTTCATGGTATTGTATGTACGCCAATTGTCTACCACTAACGCCATCTGATATCTGGCTGCGTAAACTCCTGTCATTGCCAGCCGCATCTTCCATTACGCTCGGCCCATCTACTGTGTTTACGTTCTTGTCCATACCGAATGCAAATTACACCCCACTACCGTACTTGACGTTCACTGCTATTTACTTTACTGAATAATATTGCAATTTGTGCCACTGAACATCCACTGTTCGGTATTCACGTTAATTTGTGACCGACAACAACTGGATGTCCTGTCACTGGGAGCCACTTGTAACGTGCGCGTGGGGCACACAATACTCATTAAAGCCTGTACTATGGTAAGTGAGCGGGGTTCACCTTACGAGACAGGATTTGTGTATAGATATTGACCGCGTGTACCTGAATGGTGGCAAATCAGACTTACACCCACTCTGTAATAACAATGATACGTCAAGTAAGTTCGAAATGCAACTACACGTCAGGATGGACAAAAAGCAACACAGAAGATGCTACCAATTTGTTAATAATACGGTCGCCAGCCTAATTAGGCATTAACTGAGTTTCTTCCCTGTACAAGTTGGTAGATATTTATGCAAAACAACAAGTAGTAACACTGCATAATATAGTAGAATTTTAGAACCAGAAAAATTTATTGAGCTGATAGTTTCTCGTTCTGTACTGATATGGAAACACCATGAATACATAACACTACACTATAATGTATACTACAAAACTTTATACTGTCTATTAATCTGATTAAAATTGGGCATAGGTTACCCTAGAAATAGTACTTTCGAGCCACACACAAAATGTCAATTTTAGTAAAGATAAAACACTGATAAATTTTGGCTTTTATATTGACTTTAACTTTTGCTGGTTAAACCAGTTTAGAACACTTCGAAATTCAAATGAATAAAAGGGGAGGAGGGGGGGGACCCTGAAACTGTTATGATCACTATATTAAAAAACTGATTACTGAAATTATCATGTGTTCAAGATTTCCAGTATATGAGTTACTACTCTTTTCATCTTATTTGCTTCTCATTTAAATATCTTTATATCTGTCTCGAAATAATTAAACTTCATTACTATTTCAATATTAAAGTTATCTTTCAACTTTGTTAGACCTTCGTTATTCATTTACTGGTTCATTAACAAAACAGTTCTTTAAACACCATTCTAACATAACTAGGTCTGCAAGTAATTATTATTAACACCAAATTTAATTTTTCATTTCGGGACACTCGGATTGCACAACATTTGGAAAGGACCCTGTCTGGGTTAGTTGTGAGGATAATTAAATGATGGGAAAGTTCTGGTAAAATTTAGGTTATTATTGAATAGTTTACTCTCTCGTTCATACAAATACAGTACTAAAAGTTTCAACCTGCTTGTATCGATGCGTCGGTTGGCGGGCGGCGAGATGGCGAGGCACAGAGCACACATACAACCACAGCTATGGGTCTTGACGTATCTACACTTTAATGCTTCTTAGCGTCGCAATACTTTTCCATTTAGTGCCTATGGAATTTTTCCATGCTGTGTGGGCGTTGGAACAGCATACCCGAGGCTCAGTGAAACTACGTCTTCCAGGAGAGCCTCCTCGCTCCAGAAGGTGTTGCTCAGACCAATGCCAAACTCCAGCTAACTACTGCTGAGCCCGTTGTGCCGTGCAGTGCCCGCGTGCATTTTCCCGCGCTCGCCTGCCATCCACCTTTTACCACTCCCTTACAGACAGGGTATTCACCCGAGGTTTTGCATTCTACATATCCTAACACATTGCCTACGTATGGACCAGACGCACAGTTACAATTTTAAACATCTTACAACAGTCCCAACATTTGTTACATTTCAATTCTATTACAATATTGCTTGACATTCGACATAAACATTAATATTCACATTGAAACTTGTTTACAGTTTTCTTAACACAATGACACGAAACAAAAAAGAAATGAAATCAGAACATCAATTACACTAATTTATCGAAAAATTAGATGGAAAAAAAATTTACTTATATGTACAATAGTACAGCGTCGTTGTTGTTACAAGGCGAAAGCCAGACTGCGGTGGTCAAATCATCATTACTAGTTTTTCAAGTAACTCATGATGCAAACTTGGCATTCGAGAGGTTGAGAACGTTTTTCGACTTGCTTAATTATAATTTGGGCAAAGTATATATTAACTATAGAGAAAGGATGGCATTGTCTGCAAATCATTTTTGAAAGCTGTACATCAAATGCCGTACTTTTATTTAATGTGAGCGGCTTTATACACGGTGTTACAAAAAGGTACGGCCAAACTTTCAGGAAACATTCCTCACACACAAATAAAGAAAAGATGTTATGTGCACATGTGTCCGGAAACGCTTAATTTCCATGTTAGAGCTCATTTTAATTTCGTCGGTATGTACTGTACTTCCTCGATTCACCGCCAGTTGGCCCAATTGAAGGAAGGTAATGTTGACTTCGGTGCTTGTGTTGACGTTGCTCTACAGTACTAGCATCAAGCACATCAGTACGTAGCATCAACAGGTTAGTGTTCATCATGAACGTGGTTTTGCAGTCAGTGCAATGTTTAAAAATGCGGAGTTGGCAGATGCCCATTTGATGTATGGATTAGTACGGGGCAATAGCCGTGGCGCGGTACGTTTGTATCAAGACAGATTTCCAGAACGAAGGTATCCCGACAGGAAGACGTTCGAAACAATTGATCGGCGTCTTAGGGAGCACGGAACATTCCAGCCTATGACACGCGACTGGGGAAGACCTAGAACGACGAGGACACCTGCAATGAACGAGGCAATTCTTCGTGCAGTTGACGATAACCCTAATGTCAGCGTCAGAGAAGTTGCTGCTGTACAAGGTAACGTTGACCACGTCGCTGTATGGAGAGTGCTACGGGAGAACCAGTTGTTTCCGTACCATGTACAGCATGTGCAGGCACTATCAGCAGCTGATTGGCCTCCACGGGTAAACTTCTGCAAATGGTTCATCCAACAATGCGTCAATCCTCATTTCAGTGCAAATGTTCTCTTTACGGATGAGGCTTCATTCCAACGTGATCAAATTGTAAATTTTCACAATCAACATGTGTGGGCTGACGAGAATCCGCACGCAATTGTGCCATCACGTCATCAACACAGATATTCTGTGAACGTTTGGGCAGGCATTGTTGGTGATGTCTCGATTGGGCCCCATATTCTTCCACCTACGCTCAATGGAGCACGTTATCATGATTTCATACAGGATACTCTACCTGTGCTGCTAGAACATGTGCCTTTACAAGTACGACACAACATGTGGTTCATGCACGATGGAGCTCCTGTACATTTCAGTCGAAGTGTTCGTACGCTTCTCAACAACAGATTCGGTGACCGATGGATTGGTAGAGGCGGACCAATTCCATGGCCTCCACGCTCTCCTAAGCTCAACCCTCTTGACTTTCATTTATGCGGGCATTTGAAAGCTCTTGTCTACGCAACCCCGGTACCAAATGTAGAGACTCTCCGTGCTCGTATTGTGGACGGCTGTGATACAATACGCCATTCTCCAGGGCTGCATCAGCGCATCAGGGATTCCATGCGACGGAGGGTGGGTGCATGTATCCTCGCTAACGGAGGACATTTTGAACATTTCCTGTGTTTGAAGTCACGCTGGTACGTTCTGTTGCTGTGTGTTTCCATTCAATGATTAATGTGATTTGAAGAGAAGTAATCAAATGAGCTCTAACATGGAAAGTAAGCGTTTCCAGACACATGTCCACATAACATTTTTTTTTTCTTTGTGTGTGAGGAAGGTTTCCTGAAAGTTTGGCCGTACCTTTTTGTAACACCCTGTAATATTGAAAAAAATTACTTAGCGATAGTGAGGCCAGCACAAAAGGAAATAAATCAGACGTCAGTGAGGGTGGTTCACGAGAAATGATTTCTCGAATTGATTTCTCGAATTTCTGCATCGATTGATGGTGATCTTGATCGGCTTCCTGACTCACATCGTTCCAGAGGTACTATAGGATGCTCCGATTTTAGATGTCTCTTCAGGTTCGATGATGAGCCAGAAGCCACTGCAATTATCTGCCGACGGTAGAGGCATTTTCCTTTTCCTTCCATTATGGGAAAATGGTACCAAATATCGCTCGTAATTCTTCTAGACGAAGGCAATGTGAATGACATATTGTTGTGTAGCACTGAAAAGTACACCGTAAAATTAAAATATTTAGTACTAACATAACCATTGTAAATTGTAAAAGCTTAAAGTGAGAAGAAATACACTCGCAGCACATTCTATAATCAGAATTTAAAGAGTAGGATGTAGAACGTTGTCATCTGCAAAACCTGCACCCACAATAGTCCAGCTTGCATCAAATACGAAAAGGTATGAGACAGTTATAGCGATTAAGAGGGCGAAGGCAAACCTGATAATATGGGAGAATTTAACTGCTGAAAGACAAAAATTTTGAATAATGTGATATCCGAGTTTGGGCTACACAGCGTGTGAACAACAGATGGCAGGATAATGGTACGGATAAAGGCTGGAAAAAAAACCAGTGCAAATGAACTCTAAAATATGTGCCTTAGGAGCTACGAACTTGCCTATTCATGCAGCCACTAGTTCTGTCAGTGTGTCTGTATTGTTCCTGTGGAACGCAGTTGACCATCACTTTCAACTCATTTTGTCGAACTCCGCCGTATATTTCGGAATATCGACATCCATATCTTTCTTCTAACGAACGTGGGCACCTGCCTCAAGTGAAGCATGCTCTACAGTTCCCTAAATACTCTCCACTGTCCTAAAACATCACAGAAATAACGGATCAGCAGGTGCAGTAGTGGCTTACAAATGCTATAACTTGTTGCCGACCATGCTACTCACATTCATTACTAATGAAAACAAACAAGTCAAATATATGTTCGTAAACATCAAAACCCTTTAAAAAATTTGCCTAATGTGCGTCCTCAACAGACCTCCGAAAGTAGGCGGGATAGAATGATTCAAATCAGACCTTTCAAAATTCTATACGACTTAGAAGCATACAAATAATGCTAGGACCACTAACATAAATGTTCTGCCCGTTCACTGTGGAGTTCAAGTGTGTAGTTTCATATAACAGTATTTCAGCGCCCCTACCCATAATGCAGCCTATAGTCCGGCCTCCATACATATATTTACCACGAAATCTACAAGCAAAGAAATTCGAACCTGGAATATCAGCTTACAACATAATATTCGTTACGTACCCTCTAAAATATGCAAGGAATATACAGAGATTTTAAGCGTATCAGTGTGCCTGAACTTGCAGCAGAGGCACAAGAGATAATTTGGGATGGAAAACCTGCACCTTGTTTAACGGAAGAGCGAAAACCGTGCATGCCTCTCGGAGACACTGCACATCGGGCTTACAAACGACCTCCTACGCTTGAAAATAAAACTGATTCCGACCAAAAGCAAACAGAGGCAAATAATGTGAGAGAACCGATATCTAAGAAATGTCAATACATTAATCTGAACCATAAAGACCAGAAGCTCTATGGTAAAGCTTCTGTGATCTAGGGAAGAAGAGGCAAAGTAGAAGCTGCAGCTGATCCCAGTGTCCCAACCGAGGGACTAAATCGGCGATAACGTTTATTGAACCGTAAACAAATCATAGACTTACTGATTATTTCACGGAGGTAAATGATAGTAGTAACGAAAAATTCTTTCTTGAGCTCACAACACTGTCGAAAAATCATTCAGCTCAGCAGTTCCTGTACAGGACCTCGTCGCACTCCAAATGATGAAGCTTACTGTTGACCCACTACTGCTCATAATAACTACTGCTCCCTAGACCTTGGAGCTCTTGCCTGGACAACACAGTAGAAACACTCGTTCTCATGAAAATACAAGCACTAGAGATCCAACTGCTAAGAACAGTAGCTTCGTTCATTCTGCCTGACGGGAGAGTGAATGCAGAAATCAGAAAATAACTGGAGTGTAAAACAGAAGCGAGCACATTAAAGAATTCGGAAACAACTTGAAGGATTACGTCAAAAGAAGGTGTAACACCACAATAGATTTTGAGCAATCGGTACAGTGCAACTTTATTTAAGAAGTGAATACTCGTTACTAGTTAAGTTCTTTGGATTATTGGATGGAGGTGGTACGTTATGATGCAAATTGTTTAACGTAATAGTGGGCTTAAATAACGGAATTTTATTAAATGTGTTTGTTTATGTATAAGAAACTGCAGAGTAAAAACTTATTCATAATTAGGGATTTTGTATTGTATAATATAAAAGACATAGTGATTCCCCTCCAGTACGGAAGTGGTTTGGCGCGCAAACAAAAGGTGGAAGTGGCGGTCAGGCTGAGCGGGAAGCGAGAGAGCACAATAGGAGTGAGTGGCCGTCAACACCGCAGGTGCCGAGTGAGGTGTTCAGTATCCTCATCTATGATGGAACGGCCTGCTATAAAAGGGTTGGGAATGCCTCTAAAATTAATATTTACGTCGCCAGGAAGAAATGAAATAGAGCAATAATACGCCAGCTGAGAGACCAGGCAACCGACACGTGCTCGCCACCGCTATTGCGCCACTACTCCAACAACCTCAGGAGATTTGAACTGTATATCAGTATGAACCAGTGTATTTGTGTGTGTTTATTTTTGCAATAATAATCCAAGTGTTGCGAAAACTGGTATTTGAATCATGAAATTTTCCCATTCAGTCAACCAAACAGGGTCCTTTCCTCAAAGTATTTCAGTCCGCGTATCCTGTTTGTGAAAGACTGATTTTAATCTATTTTATTTTACATTGAATTTATGAGAAGCTCCAATTTACTTTGATTAGCTTCTAATTTACAAGTGTCATTGTTCAATGTGTAGGAACATTAAGATTGTCAGTGAAAACTTCTCACTTCACGAGTAATATAAGGGGCACATAATATTTATCAGATGAAAAGTATTTATTTTTTATGAAATATTTCAGTAGGAAAGTGCCAAGTGGTTAGTACTAATGAATCTAAATGTGATTGGTTAAAACCACTTGCTTCACAAGTGATGAAGGAGACAGAAAAATTTGAAACCTTTTGAATATTTGCTTTAATTTGAACTTACTTACCAATCCAGATAAAATTATTGCTAGTGAATATTGTTTTCAAGCTGTGAGGACTAAATGATCTTAAGTGGAGTTGTAGTTCATCATTTATCATAACGCGAGGATTTTCTGTAAAGTGTGCTTATTTGTAAATAAAGGAGTGGTCAGTTTGTAGGATTCCACTATAATATTTAATAACAGAATAAGTCAAACTGAGAGTACGTTTCTGTGAGTGAACCTGAAACACTGACAAAGTGAAATACATATGAAATGTGAGTATTGTGAAGTTTATTGCATTTTTGATATGTATAAATGTGTTAACCTAAATTGAACTTTGGTCAGATCCCTAGTGAGTTTTAAGATGGTGGCTAGTGTAAAAATTCGTTGTGCGTCTCCGAGAGAAAGTGTGAATTTTGCCGTGAAAAATAAAAATTGTGACAGTTGTAAGGATGAAATTACAAAGCTCAACGAACGGGTGTCTAGTTTACAATTTATTATCAGTTCCTTGACGATGGATGTCAAGAAGCTTAAAGATGAAAAAAGTGAACGGAACATGAAAAACTCGCGCCATGAAAGTACGAATATGTCGGAGAATTGGACGGAAGTGAAGTACAAAAGACGCAAACAGATAATACAAGATACTGAAAACGGCGAAAGAAACATAAATGTAGTGAACGATAATTACTTTCAAGCTCTTTCGACTACGGATTGTGAAAGTGAAGTTAACAGTGCGAGTGTACAATGTAGAAAACCAAACGACTTTGCGAATAAGGTAAAACATGGAATATTTCAGCAGCAGTTAAGTAAAAGATCATATACGAAAGTGCTCACTAAAAACCTTCCACCGCTAAGCTGCTCTACTGAGACGATATCGACATGTGTTAGCAAAAAAGACATATTAAATAGTGCCAAACAAGACTTCGCTTACTGCAAAGGTAGGCAGAAAACAGGTAATCTCGGAACAGCCAATACCGGTAAAATTGAACTGTATGCCGACAGCCAAGGACGAAATATAGCCACTGAATTTCGGCATAGAAGTAGTCAGAATCTTAATTTTAACTGTACAATAAAACCAGGAGCAAAATTTAATGCTGCTACGTCAATGAGTCAAGAAAAAATTTCCTCATTGAGCAAAAAGGACTTTTCCATCTTCCTGGCGGGATCAAATGATATAGCTAGGAACGAGAAAAACCATCTCTTAATCTCGCTAAAAAGAAAACTGCGTGAGCTGAGAGGAACAAATGTTATTGTTTTTTCAGTGTCACACCGTTACGACTTGATAGAATGGTTCTGTGTAAATAAAGGAATTGAAACTGCAAATAAAGAGATGCAAAATATTTGCAAGCGGTTTGAAAATGTAACATTTGTGAACATCAGCAATTTAGGGAAAAGATTTCACACAACACATGGTTCTCATCTAAATGTACTTGAAAAAAACGTAATAGTAACAAAAATATTAGAACTTGTAAATAAAATCTCAAATGTGCAGTGTGATGATAGAAAAGTCATATCTCTCATGGACAGGAAGTGTGTGTTACCTGTAGACTCCAATGTGAAATCTGCTGTCAGTGAAGCTACACCTCTCCAAGACAAATGTGAAATTTTATTAATGCAAGTGAACACTCCAAATGTTAATAATTCACAGAAAGGCACAGCAGTTGTGGAACAACAAACACCATAAATAAGTGAAACAGCAGCAGCACCATCATTATCAGCAGCAGAACCAACAATGACTGGAGCAGCAACACAGCAATGCTTAAGGAGGAGCCAAATAAAAAATACGTCTGTGTTATTCAGTGATAATTTTTTATGGTTTCAAGCAAAGAAGAAAATAAAAATGTGAAAAACCAGCCTGCTAACTCACAGATAAGTCACAACAACATCCTATTTTTAAACATTCAGGGTCTTGAAACTAAAGTTGAAATTCTGGAGGAGTCATTGCCAAAGAATAAGTATTCTTTCTTATGTCTATCAGAACATTGGCTTAAACCAGAACAAATACAATATTATGTACCAGAAGGTTATAAACATGAAAACATTTTTGCAGATCTCAGTACCGTAATGGAGGTACAGTTATCTATGTTTCAAATGAAATAGAGTGTAGAGAACTAGATCTTAGTTGGGCATGTGTAGAGAAACATTTTGAAATTACCGGGATCATATGTGACATAATGAAACTTATCATAGTATGTATCTACCATTCCCCTGACTCAGATGATAAAACTTTTTTAGATAATTTAGACAGTGTACTCTGCTACATAACGAAATGGAAACAGTATGTAACTGTAATTGGGGGAGACTTTAATTCAAGCTTTGATGTAACATGTAACAAACCCAGTGTAAATAAGTTACTGAATATGCTAAGGCAGCACAACTTCCATCATTTAAATTCAGAACCAACAAGACTACAAGCATGCTTGGATAATGCTTTTGTCAACTGTGCTCGTGATATGTACTCCACCAAGGTAAAGGAATTTGTTTTCTCAGACCACTCCATGTTAACAGTAGAGTTAAGACATTTTATAAAAGGGGATGGGAGCAAGGCTGCACAAAAGTTAACAAAATCTAATACCTTAATATTAACAAAACACAATCTCATAAAACTAACACACCAGCTGAGCATAACAAACTGGGGCAAATTATTTAAAAACTGTGATTCCAGTGCCCAAACAGTTTATGAAACATTCCACAATTACTTAACAGGTATTTTAAAAGCCCATCTTGTTCAAAAGAAATACCATAAAAAGAGAATGAGTAAATTTTGGTACACCAAAGAACTGGAGATTCTAAAAAATAAGCTACTGCTGCTGAAGCGCCTTGCCAAAGTAAACAATTCTAATGAAATTAAGGATCTTGAAAAAATCACTAAGAAACTGTATAAGAAAGAGTTGCAATTGGCGAAACAAAGATACAACACAAATTTCATAAAAAATAGTAAAAACCAATGCAAAACAGCCTGGTCAGTAATTAATACTGTTAAAGGTGAAGTCAGAAACTTTGACAAGACAGTCCCAATACCAGCAGATACATTCAATAAATATTTTGTAAGCTGTGCTGATGATATCAAAAAGCTGATCAGTAAACCCAATGTAACATGTATAGATTATCTTAAGAGACCACACCTAAATCATAATAGGACCAGATCATCATTGAAACACTTCAAAGAGGTACGCCAACATGAAGTTCTTAAAAATAGTCAAAGAAATGAAAAATTCATACAGTACAGATATTTTTAATATGTCAAACAATCTATTGAAAGAAATCATACATTACATTGCAGCACCATTAACATTTTCTATAAACCTGTGTCTCACAGAAGGGTTTTTTCCTGATCCTCTCAAACTATCCAAGGTAACTCCAGTCTTTAAGAAGGGTGTCAAATCAGATCCTGCAAACTACAGACCAATTTCACTAATTCCAGTTCTAGGAAAAGTCTGGACCTAGAACTAAACAGTATGTTAAGTGAATCATAGTTTGGTTATAGAAAAGGAAGGTCAGCTATACATGCCATAGAGCTCTTAGTCAGAGACATTCTAGCAGCATTTGAGGACCATGCGCACACACAGGTAACCTTATGTGATCTGAGCAAAGCTTTTGACTGTGTTGACCACTCACTTCCACTCTCTAAACTTGAGTACTATGGAATATGTGATTAAAGTTTAAAACTCATCGAATCATACCTCAATAAAAGGAAACAGGTGGTGAGTTCAGGAAGTCATCTGTCAAAAATACTCAAGGTTCAACACGGAGTGCCACAGGGATCTAAATTGGGACCACTTCTTTTCCTTGTACACATAATTGACTTACCAGGAAATATAGATGCAAAGACATATATGTATGCAGATGACACAACTTTTCTATCTGTAAACCATGTACTTGATAACCTTGTAAGTGATATGAAATTGGCAAAAGAAAATGGAACATCATAGTTTAATGCCAATGGTCTGCTATTAAATGAGGAAAAGACCCAGAATATGTGGTTCAGTCTATCAAAGACTACAAAAATAGAAAAACAAAAGGCAAAGTTTTTAGGTATTGTACTTGACAACTTAACATGGAACTCTCATGTTGATCACATAGTGGTTAGGTTGTCAAGAGTTATATATTTGTTGAAGAGAATGATGTGTTGTGTGACATTTGAGTATGTAAGGACAGCGTACTTTGCCTTTTTTCAATCTGTTTTATGGTACGGGTTAATACTCTGGGGAAACAGCAGAAAAATAAATGAAATTATGGTGATCCAGAAGAAAGCAATCAGAGTAATGGCTAAGGTAGATAATAGAACACATTGTAAACCATTGTTCATTAAGTATAGAATTTTAGCAGTTATTAATTTATATATTCTTGACAGTATTAACTACATATTTGCTGAATTACCTAATTTAAGTGTAACAAATGAAAGGCATGACTACTATACAAGAACGTGTACTTCTCTGCTGTTGCCACAAAATAGATTAGCCAAAACTAACAATAGTCATAAGTATATGACAGTTAAAGTATATAACAAATTGTCTAAAAATGGGTCAATCAAGCCTGACAAATTATTTAAAGACAATGTTCATAACTTCTTGTTAGCTAATCCATTCTATTCATTAGAAGAATTTTTAGAAATGCCCGATATCAACTTAAATATATAAAAATTTATTTTGTAAAATTAATAGGTTAAGTGAACTGACGAAGTCTATTGCATGTAATAATGCTGGATGACCAATAAAGAATCTGAATCTGAATCCTAGTTAGTCTCCTTTTAATTATTTGTGCTGAATTATTTAAAGACTGAAGTAGTGATTGTAGTCAGCAGGGATAAAGTCTCTATTTTGTTTCTGTGAATGTTAGTCTTTTCAATTGAGTGCTACTGCTACCCACTGTGTAGTTTCGTCTGGTTAGTGTAGGTGTTCACTGCACTTTTCTGAGAAAGAATCTATGAAAGTCACTTTTGCAAGAGTATATGCAAATTCACTGAAAATAATGTTTTCACATTATTGTGCCTAATTAGGCTGGCAACCGTTTTTTTATTTCATTTATATTAAATCTGTTACTGTAATTTTTTACCAGATGTTAGTCTTTCTGTTGTCTACCAACTGCGACCCTTACGAATTTCAAGTTCGATACCCTCTTTCTGTTAGGTAACACTCAGTCAAATTCAAAAATCCTTCCAGAGGGTAACACTATGATGTGTAGGTTTAAACTAATTCTGGTAATTATTAATGCGCAGTAATGTTATACTTGGGTTTCCTGTGACAGGACTAGAAGTTCAGACATTAGGAAAAAGGTAGCCATGTGCCGTCAGTTTTATACGTGGCGCCGTGTGACGGGGCACTATTCAGTTCTACTGTCAGGAGTTTTTTTTTTTCCTTTATTGAATTTCGATTCCATCCCCCCCCCCCCCCCCCCCGAAGGCGGCGGGCTGGCAGCAGCTTATTACGCTGCTCTGCAGCCTACAGACTTTTTAAAACGTAAGAAGAAGATAAGATGCAATAAAAGCAGGCGGTAAAACGTAAAGGAAAGGGTTGGCAACGCGAATAAAATACACAGGAAGCAGACAGGGAACATAGTAGACAGACAATAAAAAAACACGTCAACAGTCTGGTCACTGTTCGCAAGAGATATAAAAGCACACCCAGCGACAGTATGATGTCCGTACGCAACACTTTGGAAAAGACACATAACACTGAACACTCACTGTAAACACCGCACTAAAATGTCGGCACAAAGAGGACACACCATAGCCATGGGCAGATTGTGGGGGGGGGGGGGGGGGATGGACCTGGACAGATGAGGGGGAGAACCAGGAGGGAGGAGAGGAAAAACGAAAGGGGGGGACAAAAGGAGGGAGAGGACTCATAGGGGAGGGGGGGGGGGAGGGAGGTCTGTCAGAGTTTTTTTTTTTTTTTTTTTTTTTTTTTTACTTTATTGTTGTTTTAAAACCTGTACAATTCAGGTAGGCTGGCAGCGGCACACTACGCCGCTCTTCAGCCATAGCGTTTTACAAGAGTATGAAACATGGTGAATGACAATGAACAAAGTGACGGGCAAAAGAGAGAGGTCACAGAGACATAAAAAACACGGAGTCGTTCACAGGTGACGATAACAACACTGAAAACACGTTGGCACGGCGCACAAAACACTGGTGAGTCCGACGGCACAAGTGAACGTAGGAGTGGGACGGCGGACACCAAAAACACTATATGACGTCACACACACGAAGCACAAAAGGCGACGATCTCCGGCGCGCGAATGTTCACTATACGTGTGCGAGTCCGGGGACCTGCCAAGAGAGGAGGAGGAGGGAGGGGAGTGGGAGAGCGAGAGGGGAGAGCAGAGATGCCACGGGCAGGGGAGATAGGGGGAGGGAGGAAGGGGGAGAGGAAGCCCGGGGGAAGAGGGGGAAGGGAGGGGACAGGGAGATGGGAAAAGAAGGGAAGAGAAGAGAAGGGAGGGAGGGTGCCGAAAGGAAAGGACACGGGAAGTGGGGGGTGGGGCAGGGTCAAAGTTGATAGGAGGGGTAGATGGAGGGGACGAGGACATCATCAGGGAGAGGGAGCCGGCGGAAGCCACCTTGGGAGAGGGCATGGAGGGTGGAGAGATGGAGACCGGGTGGGACGTGCGAATACAGGCGCGGCAGCGGGCGGGGGTGGGAGAGGAGTGGGGAAACGAGCGGGTGAGGAGGATCAAGTTTACGTGAGGTGTACAGGATACGAATCCTTTCAAGGAAAAGGAGGAGGTGGGGGAAGGGGATGAGATCATACAGGATCCGCGTGGGGGAGGGGAGACGGATGCGATAGGCAAGGCGGAGAGCATGGCGTTCAAGGATTTGGAGGGATTTGTAGAAGGTAGGGGGGGCGGAGATCCAGGCTGGATGGGCGTAACAAAGGATAGGGCGGATGAGGGATTTATAGGTGTGGAGGATTGTGGAGGGGTCCAGACCCCACGTGCGGCCGGAAAGGAGCTTGAGGAGACGGAGTCGGGAACGTGCCTTGGCTTGGATTGTCTGGAGATGGGGAGTCCAGGAGAGGCGACGGTCGAGGGTGACGCCAAGGTACTTAAGGCTGGGAGTGAGGGCGATAGGACGGCCATAGACGGTGAGATAGAAATCAAGGAGGCGGAAGGAAGGGGTGGTTTTGCCTACAATGATCGCCTGGGTTTTGGAGGGATTGACCTTGAGCAACCACTGGTTGCACCAAGCGGTGAACCGGTCAAGATGGGATTGGAGAAGGCGTTGGGAGCGTTGCAGGGTGCGGGCAAGGGCGAGGAAGGCGGTGTCATCGGCAAACTGGAGGAGGTGGACGGGGGGCGACGGCGGCGGCATGTCCGCCGTGTACAAAAGGTACAGAAGGGGGGAGAGGACGGAGCCTTGGGGCACACCGGCGGAGGGGAAAAAGGTGTAGGAATCGGTGTTATGGATGGTGACATAGGAAGGACGGCGGGAGAGAAAGGAACCGATCAGACGGACGTAGTTAATGGGAAGGGCAAAGGTTTGGAGCTTGAAGAGGAGACCGGAATGCCAGACGCGGTCATAAGCGCGTTCGAGGTCAAGTGAGAGGAAGATGGCGGAGCGACGGGAATTAAGCTGTTCGGAAAGGAGATGAGTGAGGTGAAGGAGAAGATCGTCGGAAGAGAAGGATGGCCGAAAGCCACACTGGGTGACGGGAAGGAGGCGGTGCTGGCGGAGATGCTGGTGGATGCGGCGGGTGAGAATAGATTCTAGGACCTTGCTGAAGACCGAGGTAAGGCTGATGGGACGGTAGGAGGAGACTGCGGACGGCGGTTTGCCAGGTTTTAGGAACATGAGGATACGGGAGGTTTTCCACAGGTCGGGGTAGTAACCGGTGGACAGGACTACATTGTAGAGCCTGGCCAGGGTGGAGAGGAAAGAGACAGGAGCTTCACGAAGGTGACGGTAGGTGGCACGATCGTGACCAGGAGCGGTGTTGCGTTTTGAGCGGAGTGTATCAATGAGATCCTGTGTAGTGATAGGGGCATTGAGTTCCGTGTGTGTAATGTTGTCCAAGTACTGGAAGCCAGGAGCGAGGGGAGGGGAAGAGGTGTCAGTTCGATCGCGGACATCTGGGAAGAGGGAGTAATCGAACTGGGGATCATCGGGGACGGAAAATACATCGGAGAGGTAGGAGGCAAAGTGATTGGCCTTACTAAGGGAGTCAGGGAAAGGGTGATCATCATGGAGAAGAGGATAATAGGGGGAGGGTTTAGTTCCGGTAAGGCGACGGAAGGCCGACCAGAACTTGGACGAGTTGATTGGTAGGGTTGCATTTAAACGGGTGCATGTCTGTCGCCAGTCCCGGCGTTTCTTAGCCGCGAGCAAATTACGAACGTGTCGCTGGAGTTGCCGGTGGCGTCGTAGTGTGTCCGGGTCACGCGTGCGGAGGAAGGCACGGTAGAGACGACGGGATTCACGGAGGAGGAGAACGGCCTGTGGGGGTAAGGGAGGACGGTGGGGTTGGATGGCGACAGTAGGAACGTGGGCCTCCACGGCCTCAGACAAGGTCCGCTGGAGAAAGGAGGCGGCATGGGTGACATCGTGAGGGTGGTGGTAGGTGAGAGGGTGGCTATCGACCTGGGTGGAAAGGGTATCCCGGTAGGCATTCCAGTCGGCTCGGGAATAGTCGTGGACATACTTAGGGGGAGGGTCAGTACGAGGGTCGGGGCGAGGGCGACGACCGTCTGAAACGGTGAGGAGGACAGGGAGATGGTCGCTACCAATAGGCTCCAGGACATCCACCGTGATGCGGCCAAGGAGGTTGGGGGAGGAGAGGATAACATCAGGAGTGGAGTTGGATTCAGGACGGGTATGCCGGGGGATGGGGACGAGGTCACCTTGAAGGGTGGAGAGGAACCGATGCCATCGCCGTAACTGGGCAGCGGAACGACTATGGATGTTGAGGTCGGCGGCGATCACGTAGGAGGAAAAGGTACGATCGACGTGGGAGAGGAAGTCGAAGGGAATAGGAGCGTTGGGGCGGACATAGATGGTGGCGCAGGTAACGGTAAGGCCGGGGAAGAAGAGACTAAGGATCAGGTGTTCGGTGGGGTCGGGAAGGAGAGGTTGGATCCGAACGGGGATCTGGCGGTGGTGACCAATGGCAACTCCGCCACGCGCAATCGGGAGGGGATTATCGGAGCGGTGGAGGAGGTAGGGCGAAGTGTGGACTGTGTGTTGGGGTTGCAGGAAGGTTTCATTGAGGAGGAAGGCATCCACGCGGTGGGTGGCAAGGGTGTGCAGGAACAGGTTTTTGTTGGCAGGAAGGGAGCGTATGTTGTTGAAAAGGATACGTTGCTGTCGCGCCATGACTGGGATTTAAACGAGGGTGTCAAGACGGGAGAAGGTGAAATGGGCCTGGTTGTTGGAGTAGGTGGCGTACATCTTGAGTTGGAAGATGGAACGGGCAGCAAGGGAGATCTGCTGGAGGGTGTGAGGGCGTTGAAAGGGATGAACATTCTGGAGGACGATGGTGAGGAACCTGATGATGTCCTCAGTGGTGGGTGGGGGACGAAGGGAATTGCCAGGGGGGGTGGGGGCGTCCAGAGGACGGACAGGTACGGTGAGTTCAGGAGTGGTTGGAGGGGGTCGGGCTTTACACTTTTGGGAGTAGGTGGGATGAGGGAGATTGCAGGTATTACAGGAGGGAGGGGATTGGAGGTTAGGGCACTGCCGGAGGAAGTGCGCCTGCCGACAATGCGGGCAGGTGGGGGCCTCGCGGCACTCAGCTGTGGGGTGCGCATTATAGCGCAGACACCTCTGGCAGCGCAGGGATTGAGGAGGGGAACGGGAAGGGTCGACCTTGTACCGCTGGTGGAAGAGGAGGGCACCCTCCTTCAGGAGATGGTCAATGGAGGGGGCGTCCTCAGAGAAAACCCGCATAAGGCGGGTGGGGCCGGCCGAGTTGAAAATGCGGCGGACCGCCCGCACCTCCAGCGTGGGATGGGCCTGGAGCTCCGCCAACACCTCCTCCTCCGTGATCGACGGACTGAGCCGCGTGATCACGGCGGTGAGGGTCGGCGGGCGACGCGGGGGTTGGGGTTGGCGGGTAGGAGATGGAGAAGGAGCAGGGGTAAGGGAGGCGTTGGGACCAAAACGGGTGATGGGGAGACGGGAGAGGATGTCAGTATGGAGGGTTGGGCTGGGGGAGGAGATGAGAACAGAATCTCGGCGAGGAGTGAGGAGGGAGATGGGGGCACCAGGACAATGCTGGCGAAGGAAGAGGGTGAGGTTCCGGGCTTCAAGGAGAGAGGGATCAGGACGGGAGAGGAGGTAGCGGTAGGAGGAAGGGAGAGAGGAGGAGGATGAGGGGGCAGGGACAGGCGGGGAGACTTCCATGGCATCAAGGGTGGGGGAAGGAGGACGAGGTGCAGCCTTTTTGGAAGCAGAGGAAGCAGGGGTGCCACCGGGGCGCTTGACGGCGGTGGAGGAGGTGTGGGGGATGGGAACAACGGGAATGTGGCGGGGAGGGGCAGGTCCCGGGGCCGGAGTCGGCGCCGGAGATGGTGACGGTGACGGTGAAGGCGACGATGACGATGACGGCGGCAGAGGCGGCGGTGATGGCGAAGGTGACGGGGAGAGCTGGGCGTGGGCAGTGGCCCGACGGGCCACCACCCGAGCTGGAGCTGCAGTGACAGGCTGGGGGAGTGGGGGGAAGGGATCAGAACGAGAGGAGCGGGAGGAAGAAGCGGGAGAGGGGGCGACAAAGATAGAGGGTGAAGGGACAGTGAGGAGAGGTGGAATGGAAGGAGGGAGGTGGGACTGGGCACACCAAGTTATAGTGGTGGAGGCGGCGGAAGGGGAGGTATAGACAATGGCGGTGGTGGTAGTAGTGACAGTGGTGGTGGGGGCGGACATGACGGGGGAGAGAAACAAGAACGAACAGAACGAAGAGGAGAGGACAGAAACCGGGGACAGACAAAGACGAAGACGGATGAAGACGAAGACGGCCGTAGACCAGGGTCGGGACGGCGGCGATGGTGGCGACCAGGCGGCACCGGATGGCGGCGGCGGCGGCGGCGGCGGCGGCGGCGGCGGCGGCGGCGAGCACCGGCAGGCGGCGGGCACCGGCGGCGGCGGCGGCGAGCACCGGCAGGCGGCGGCGGCGGCGGCGGCGGCGGCGGCGAGCACCGGCGGCACCGGCGGCGGCGGCGAGCACCGGCAGGCGGCGGCGGCGGGCACCGGCAGGCGGCGACCAGGCGGGGGCGGCGAGCCCCGGCAGGCGGCGACCAGGCGGGGGCGACGGGCGACGAGCCCCGGCAGGCGGCGGCGGCGGCGGCGGCGGCGGCGGCGGCGGCGGCGGCGGCGGCGGCGGCAAGGACCGGAAGGCGGCGACCAAGCGGCGGCGGCGGCAAACAGACGACACGGCAAGGATCTTCCACGTCGAAGGCGCACCCTGAGAGTAGCTCAGGCAGTGAAACTCTTCGATGAAGAAGAGAGGGAATCCAACCCTCGAATGGTCTGTCAGAGATAATTCAGAAAATAATATTGAGTGAAGAAAACAAAAGTAGAACGAGGAATAAACGTCCAGCGGCACGAACCTGTAACATATCAGGAAAAAATGTTGGTAGAACTGTTCATAGAGTTGAAAGCTAAAGATACAAAATAGTAGCAGAATATAAGAAATGGACGTAAGAACGAAAGTAGATCAAGGCGGACAGGATGGGAGAGTACAGTGTATTAGGTGGCAGTAGTTCGCCAGATATAACAACAGATGACGCCACAAGACGACAGCAGGCTTACATAGAATATCACACACATGTAAATGATCAGATTCGTACGATGAACGCATCACAAATGGAAGAAGGCAAGGAAGAGGAAGTGAGCAAAGACAGTGGGACATATCAACGAATCAAGGGATACGTTTGATTCGCCAAAGGTTAAAAGCGAAGTGAGTCACGAGAAGTAGGATTTGAATATGTGAATGCATCAGGACGAGAAAGCGAAAAATCACTAGATATGATAGAACCGTTAAAAATGTTGACCGCACAGATTACACCACAAGGTCAACAAATTAATCATCAACTTGCAGCACAGGGTCAGCAAATTTAGAGCACAAAATTGCAGTATAAACAATCAATTTGAAAGCTAAGGAATTAAGATCAGTAAAAAGATCGGAAAAGTAGACACAAAAGTAGGCGTTGTAAGTAATGTAATCAGGGATCTAAAATTTGAAGTAGACACTATTAATAACAATGTTGCCACTACGCAGGGGCAAATAAATGGCATTTATGAAATATTTGACTCAGAAATAACAAAAATTCAAGACCAGGCAAAATCTTTAGTAGTAACTAAAGTTGACGAAAGACTGTTCGGTCTCAAATCCGAAATATTAACCAAATGTAACACCGAAATTGCTCAAATGAGACAATCGGTGACAGAAACCAAAAGAGAGTTATGTAAACAGATAACAACCTGCGAAAAGAAGTGCAAGCACAACACTTCTCAAATTCAAGGCAAAATGTGCGGCCTTGAAAGAAAGATAAGAGCAAGATCTAATTATTTCACTGAAAGAGCAGTTAGTAGCAAATTACTAGAGGGACAAGAACGGATCGACCCAGCTAAAAGACATAACGGGGGACATCCTCTCGATTTTGTGAAAAACTGCAAAATGAATTTTCCAGATTATTTGAGAGATCAAGAGAAAATAATGTAATGATTAGTGCTTCAGTAGGTGATACTGAAAGATGGGGGTTATATTTAGAACCAAGTCAAATGTCTTTTGAGGAACTGAAACAGAAATTTATCGAAGAATACTGGTCCAAACAGAAGGAGGACTATTTCTGACGAGAATTAATTATGGCAACATTGTACGATGTTAGGGGCAGAAACATTACGAAAGAGTTCTGCGAAATGTGGCATAGAAAATTGATTCATTTAAGATCTAGGCGAACAGAGTCCGAAATAGTGTGGGAACTATGGAAGAAGCTCCCAGATGAGTCGAAAAGATATGTGGTAAGCAACCATAAGAGCTTCTCATCAGTCTTAGAAACAGTTGAAGACGAAGACCATTGGAGGGGAAACCGTGACTACCATCTGAATAATAACAACAGGATGAGAGAAAACTATGACCAAACTGAACAAACTGGAAATGAACGCTATCACGTGAACATGGCACATTGAGGCAGAGGTAGAGGATGCGGTTACGTGTCATTTCGCGGTAGAGGACTTATGCCGCGAAATTTCCAAAATGGGGATGATACGGAAAACTAGAGGCCGCGTGTTTTACGGTCCAGAACCGCACGGACAGTGACTTTAGGCACAAACGAAAGAAATTATATAGAAATAATAGGAGTAATGAATGCAAGCAATGAGCTGACTGTAAGAACACGTTGCTAGTCGGGGCATGCAGAGTAACAGATGGTGTAACATATGAGTTATACTCAAGGTAGGCACTGGCGAGCTAAGCCGCAGAGGACGATGAACCTTGAGAGGCAAGCAGCTGGCCGCTGTGCAGCCGAGGTAGCTGTGGTGAAAAGGGAGAGCGGAATCAAACACTTCGGTAGACAGGTTTCAGCAGTAAATGTCTCCAAAACTGATCAAAATTTTAACATGTTAATTAATGAAAGTAATAATAAAGAAATGTTATGCAAGAAAGAGTTGTCAAGGAACGAAAAGGAGCAGGAGGAGGTAATTAATGTCGAAAAAAGTTGTACAGCCAATGATGTCGTAGTAAAGGGAGGAGGCATTGAAGCAGAAACAGTATCAGTGAGCAGAAATGAAGTAAGAATAGGAAGCGCCGCGCAAGGTGCGTGTGCTGCAACATTAAAGGAAGTAAATGAAAGAACCAAGGCGCCGTGGAAGGTACGTGAGCGGCCGTTATTAAGGGAAATGAGGTGAAGTGATAAAATGGCCAGTATAAGTGAAAATAGAGCGAAAGATGAAATCCTCGATAATAGGTTATGATTAACAGAAAACTTGCACAATCATTTGTTAGTGATAGTGAGGAGGAGAATGAGTCCGAATGTGACATGCGAATTACTGAAGTGAATGATGATTACACTAAATACGAAATAATAGCTGATGTCATTCAAAGTGATATCGAAAATGTGCCTGTAACGATAGATCAAGTGCATTATTTAGAATATAGTCAAAAAACCAAAGTCGATGAAACATCAACTAATGAATTAACTCGTTGCCTAAAAGTTGCATCAGATAGGGAAGAAGAACTCAGTGATAGTTCAGATGAGGAAGAATATAAAGAAGTAGACGAGAATGAATACACTTTTACCGAATATGGCTATGAAAAAATAAATATTTTTTCAAAACAAAACACGGACATTGAAACTGAACCGAAAAAGAAAGAGCCACTGGATAATACGATGCTGGGGCACGAATTGAGAGAGCCTCCAGATGACACTGTACTGGGGCAACAATTAATTACAGTAATTAAAGACTTCGAACTGTCAAAACCGAAAAAACCACCTGATGATACTTTACGAAGGCAAGAGTTGGAAAGGATTGTAAACGATGTAGAAAGTAGGAGACCAAAGAAGCCACCAGATATGAAGTGTCAAAACCGAAAAAAACCACCTGATGATACATTACGAAGGAAGGAGTTGGAAAGGATTGTAAACGATGTAGAAATTAGGAGACCAAAGAAGCCACCAGATATAGGTATTTGATCAGTGAGTAAGAACTTACTGTCACCATACTCACAAGGCTTGGAGCAGGCTTGTTTCATATTTAGAAAAGATTATGAATACCATTTACCATGAAAGCACAGGTTTTACACCTGAAGAAATTATGCTAAAATATAAAAGCAAAATTGTGATCGAAGAAACTTTGCAATTTTCACCCGTTGTAGAGATTGGCCTAAATGAGAAGAAAGATTTGGTTTGGAAAAGAATGAAAGAAAAGGTGGACGCCAGATATAAAAGGCATAATAAGGGCCTTAAGATAGCTAAATTCAAAATTGGTGACTTTGTTTTAGTAAAAACTCACGAAAAATCCAGAGATAAACCATGAAATCTCTAAATTTAAATATATTTATAATGGTCCATTTGAATTGCAAGGAACCCCACATACCAGTGCTTACTTTCTTATGTATCCAAAGTCCTCAAAACCACTAGAGGTTCGCAGCATTATATATCTAAAACTATATGTCCACAGAAGTGAATAATAATGAAAGTAAATGGAGAAAATGTCTATGTACCTTAATACGAATGCTCTTATTAATGATTTGTGTGTTACCAAGTGTTATCCTGTTGAAAGGAATACTGTTACCAAATTTCTAATACCTGTCTGTAAGTTTCAGATTCTATATAACAAAACTAAATATACTTTGTATATATGTGTTCCTCAATGTGACAAAATGAAGACTGCAATAATGAAATATTGCAGTATCGTAAAACGGACTGCCAGAAAAATGTAAAATGAGGGAAGCTAAGTAAGAATGACAAAACTGAAAGGGGACTGCCTGGAATACCATGTGGGCAGTGAGAAGCACTTGCCAATATGGGGCAACAATGCATATATTTAACCTGGACTGCCATACATCAAGAATTGCCAGTGTGTAAATTTGAAATGTTCCTTTTTGAGGGTTATGTATGTAAATATGTGTCTAAATGTTCGCTAACATGGGCTGCCGAATGCTAATGTGGGCAGCAAAATAACGTGTAATTTTCTAACTACTGTGGTGTGTATTTTGCAATGATTTTTCTAAAATGGACTGTCTATTTTAAACTGATGGCAGTGAAAAATGATACTAGGTTAAAGATAAGTATTTTTATTTACCTGTGTAATTAACAAAAAATTGGACTGCTATTAATGAGGGCAGTATTGAAAAATCATTTTCTTTTTTTTTTTTTTTGATAAATTTGAAAATGTGTTTTGGAATTTGAAGTGTACGGTGTTAAATGTTTTGTGCTTTTGTTGTGTCTTTTCTTGTGCATGCTTACTTATTTTTCTCTTTGATGCTATAACATTTTCTCAAGTTATGTGGGACATATTGTGTGCTGTTTACTTATTGTTTTATATAATAAGAATGAACTGTGGTACATATACATGAAATGAATATGTTTGATGGTGTATTGTTTAACGATGGACTTATTGTTTCTTAAAGTAATATGAGAATGAATGTTGTGTATTGTCTTGATTTGAAAGTAATGTGTATAAAATGCTTGGTTTCTTAGTGTGTTTATTGTGTGTTGCGATAATTTTTTTACGCCCAACTTAAGTTGGATTAATTAATTTTTTTGACAGCTGGCACCGCATAGGTGTTATTGATGTTTCATTGATGCAGCCCTGAGGGGAAACCTCAATAAAACATGAGGCATGTGTAACACCACAATAGATTGTGAGCAATCAGTACAGTGCAACTTTATTTACGAAGTGTTTACTCTTTGCTAGTTCAGTTCTTTGGATCATACGAGGGAGGTGGTACGTTATGATGTATAAATTGTTTAACGTAATAGTGCGTTTAAATAATGTAATTTTATTAAATATGTTTGTTTATGTATAGGAATGCGCGTAAGCTACTACAAACATCATAGTGAATGCATTATTGTGGCCAAGATAGACACAAAGCCCACGCCTACCACAGCAGTATAAGTTTATATGCCAATTAGCTCCGCAGATGACGAAGAGACATATAATGAGATAAGAGAAATTATTCAGATAGTGAAAGGAGACGAAAATTTAGTAGCCATGGGTGACTGGAATTCGGCAGTAGGAAACGGAAGAGAAGGAAACGTAGTAGGTAAATACAGAATAAGGGTAAGAAATGAAAGAGGAAGCCGTCTGGTAGAATTTTGCACAGAGCATAACTTAATCATAGCTAACACTTTGTTCAAGAATCATGAAAGAAAGTTGTATACGTGGAAGAGGCCTGGAGATACTGGAAGGTTTCAGATAGATTATATAATGGTAAGACAGAGATTTAGGAAGCAAGTTTTAAATTGTAAGACACTTCCAGGGGCAGATGTGGACACTGACGACAGTCTATCGGTTATGAACTTTAGATTAAAACTGAAGAAACTGCAAAAAGTTCGGAATTTAAGGAGATGGGACCTAGACAAACTGACAGAACCAGAGGTTGTACAGAGTTTCAGGGACAGCATTAGGGAACGATTGACAGGAATGGGGAGAAGAGATACAGTAGAAGTAGAATTGGTAGCTTTGAGGGATGAAATAGTGAAGGCAGCAAGGATCAAGTAGGTAAAAAGACGAAGCCCAGTAGAAATTCTTGGGTAACAGAAGATATATTGAATTTAATTGATGAAAGGAAAAAGATAAAAGTGCAGTAAATGAAGCAGGCAAAAAGGAGTACAACTGTCTCAAAAATGAGATCGCCAGGAAGTACAAGATGGCTAATCAGAGATGGCTAGAGGGCAAATGTAAGGATGTAGAGGTATATCTCACTAGGCATAAGATAGATACTGCCTAAAGGACAATTAAAGAGACCTTTGGAGAAAAGAGAACCACTTGTATGAATATCAAGAGCTCAGATGGAAACCCAGTTCTAAGCAAAGAAGGGACTGGTGGAAGGAGTATATAGAGGGTCTATACAAGGTCGATGCACTTGAGGACAATATTATGGAAATGGAAGAGGATGTAGATGAAGTTGAAATGGGAGATATGCGTGAAGAGTTTGACAGAGCACTGACAGATCTAAGTCGAAACAAGGCGCTTGGAGTAGACAACATTCCATTAGAACTTCTGACAGCCTTGGGAGAGCCAGTTTTGACAAAACTCTACCGTCTGGTTAGCAAGATGTATGAGGCAGGCGATATGCCCTCAGACTTCAAGAAGAATATAATAATTCCAATCTCAAAGAAAGCAGGTGTTGACAGATGTGAAAATTAGCGAACTATCAGTTTAATAAGTCACGGCTGCAACATACTACCGCGAATTCTTTACAGACGAATGGAAAAACTGGTAGAAGCCGACCTCGGGGAAGATCAGTGTGGATTCCGTAGAAATGCTGGAACACGTGTGGCAATACTCACCCTGCGACTTATCTTAGTAGATAGATTAAGGAAAAGCAAACCTATGGTTCTAGCATTCGCAAACTTAGAGAAAGCTTTTGACAATGTTGACTGGAATACTGTCTTTCAAATTAGACTCAGAGTTGCAATATTAAAAGTTTTGGCTGGTTTTGTTGTCTAGGGGCTGGGAGATGTAGTTGCCGCATTACAGGCTAAATACTGCCGATTCTACAGTATACGATAAGAATACACGCATGAATGGAATGGTCGAAGATTTCTATCACTCGTCAATAGCGAATTATGAAAATAACATACAAATTTATAATTGAAAGATTGCAATTAAATAAAATCTGCAGGTACTATCTTAACGACTTTAAATGATGAGCACGATAGAGGGAGTACTTTTGAGAATGCGGTAAATTTCTGCAAAACACGTATTGGTGTCGATGGTCCACCAATTCATTAAAATATTAGTTGAATAACCCCCCCCCCCCCCCCCCCCCCCCCATGAACCATGGACCTTGCCGTTGGTGGGGAGGCTTGCGTGCCTCAGCGATACAGATGGCCGTACCGTAGGTGCAACCACAACGGAGGGATATCTGTTAAGAGGTCAGACAAACGTGTGGTTCCTGAAGAGGGACAGCAGCCTTTTCAGTAGTTGCAAGGGCAACAGTCTGGATGATTGACTGATCTGGCCTTGTAACACTAACCAAAATGGCCTTGCTGTGCTGGTACTGCGAAGTGCGAACGGCTGAAAGCAAGGGGAAACTACGGCCGTAATTTTTCCCGAGGGCATGTAGCTTTACTGTATGGTTAAATGATGATGGCGTCCTCTTGGGTAAAATATTCCGGAGCTAAAATAGTCCCCCATTCGGATCTCCGGGCAGGGACTACTCAAGAGGATGTCGTTATCAGGAGAAAGAAAACTGGCGTTCTACGGATCGGAGCGTGGAATGTCAGATCCCTTAATCGGGCAGGTAGGTTAGAAAATTTAAAAAGGGAAATGGATAGGTTGAAGTTAGATATAGTGGGAATTAGTGAAGTTCGGTGGCAGCAGGAACAAGACTTTTGGTCAGGTGAATACAGGGTTATAAATACAAAATCAAATAAGGGTAATGCAGGAGTAGGTTCAATAATGAATAGGAAAATAGGAATGCGCGTAAGCTACTACAAACAGCATAGTGAACGCATTATTGTGGCCAAGATAGATACGAAGCCCACACCTACTACAGTAGTACAAGTTTATATGCCAACTAGCTCTGCAGATGACGGAGAAATTGAAGAAATGTATGATGAAATTAAAAAAATTATTCGGATAGTGAAGGGTGAAGAAAATTTAATAGTCATGGGTGACTGGAATTCGGTAGTAGGAAAAGGGAGAGAAGGAAACGTAGTAGGTGAATATGGATTGGGGCTAAGGAATGAAAGAGGAAGCCGCCTGGTAGAATTTTGCACAGAGCATAAATTAATCATAGCTAACACTTGGTTCAAGAACCATGAAAGAAGGTTGTATACATGGAAGAACCATGGAGATACTAAAAGGTATAAGATAGATTATATAATGGTAAGACAGAGATTTAGGAACCAGGTTTTAAATTGTAAGTCATTTCCAGGGGCATATGTGGACTATGACCACAATCTGTTGGTTATGACCTGTAGATTAAAACCGAAGAAACTGCAAAAAGGTGGGAATTTAGGGAGATGAGACCTGGATAAACTGAGTAAACCAGAGGTTGTACAGAATTTCAGGGAGAGCATAAGGGAACAATTGACAGGAATTGGGGAAAGAAATACAGTAGAAGTAGAATGGGTAGCTTTGAGGGATGAAGTAGTGAAGGCAGCAGAGGATCACGTAGGTAAAAGGACGAGGGCTAGTAGTAATCCTTCGGTAACAGAAGATATATTGCGTTTAATTGATGAAAGGAGAAAATATATAATGCAGTAAATGAAGCAGGCAAAAAGCAATACAAACGTCTCAAAAATGAGATCGACAGGAAGTGCAAAATGGCAAAGCAGGGATGGCTAGAGGACAAATGTAAGGATGTAGAGGCTTATCTCACTACGGGTAAGATAGATACTGCCTACAGGACAATTAAAGAGACCTTTGGAGATAAGAGAACCACTTGCATGAACGAGGGCTATTTACAATTTGTACCGAAACCAGATGGCATTTATAAGAGTCGAGGGGCATGAAAGGGAAGTAGCGGTTGGGAAGGGAGTGAGACAGGGTTGTAGCCTATCCCCGATGTTATTCAATCTGTATATTGAGCAAGCAGTGAAGGAAACAAAAGAAAAATTCGGAGTAAGTATTAAAATCCATGGAGAAGAAATAAAAACTGAGGTTCGCCGATGACAGTGTAATTCTGTCAGAGACAGCAAAGGACTTGGAAGAGCAGTTGAACGGAATGGATAGTGTCTTGAAAGGAGAATATAAGATGAACATCAACAAAAGCAAAACGAGGATAATAGAATGTAGTCGAATTAAGTCGGGTGATGGTGAGGGAATTAGATTAGGAAATGAGACACTTAAAGTAGTAAAGGAGTTTTGCTATTTGGGGAGCAAAATAAATGATGATGGTCGAAGTAGAGAGGATATAAAATGTAGACTGGCAATGGCAAGGAACGCGTTTCTGAGGAAGAGAAATTTGTTAACATCCAGTATAGATTTTAGTGTCAGGAAGTCATTTCTGAAAGTATTTGTATGGAGCGTAGCCATGTATAGAAGTGAAACATGGACGATAAATAGTTTGGACAAGAAGAGAATAGAAGCTTTCGAAATGTGGTGCTACAGAAGAATGCTGAAGATTAGATGGGTAGATCACATAACTAATGAGGAAGTTTTGAATAGGATTGGGGAGAAGAGAAGTTTGTGGCACAACTTGACTAGCAGAAGGGATCGGTTGGTAGGACATGTTCTGAGGGATCAAGGGATCACCAATTTAGTATTGGAGGGCAGCGTGGAGGGTAAAAATCGTAGATGGAGACCAAGAGATGAATACACTAAGCAGATTCAGAAGGATGTAGGTTGCAGTAGGTACTGGGAGATGAAGAGGCTTGTACAGGGTAGAGTAGCATGGAGAGCTGCATCAAACCAGTCTCAGGACTGAAGACCACAACAACAACAACAAGTTGAATAACAGGGAAACGATATATTCCTACTGCGTAATTAGTTATGAACAACAACAAAGCTCGCTAGATATTCACTTCTAAGTGCGCACTACGTCTTCACTGTAGAAGCCACGGAAATCTCACAAGTCGGCACTTCGAAGTATTTCTATCTGTCGCGACCACGCGCAAACCGCTCCACACTCCAAGTTTTTCCCGCGGCCGTGCGTCGCGCCTTGACGTCCAGCACCCTCTCCATGTCCTGTTCCGTCCTCTGCAGAACTGCTCACTGCCCAGGACTACCCGTGTCCACTCCGGAAACGATGCTCCTGCCCAACCTCCATACGTCTCTCTTAGTAACGAGCGCTGTGATTGGCTAGAGCGCTCCCTCCGTGTCTCCATGCCAACGTACACTCACAACCATAATGAAACATATTCGAAATACTGGAGTTACATTTAAATAACTTTAAATCAAATAAATATTCCTACGGCTGGACCATAAACACGCTCTAACAACATTATTAAATACATGAAGAAATTATGGTTCAAATGGCTCTGAGCACTATGGGACTCAACTGCTGAGGTCATTAGTCCCCTAGAACTTAGAACTAGTTAAACCTAACTAACCTAAGGACATCACAAACATCCATGCCCGAGGCAGGATTCGAACCTGCGACCGTAGCGGTCTTGCGGTTCCAGACTGCAGCGCCTTTAACCGCACGGCCACTTCGGCCGGCTGAAGAAATTAAATAAACATATATCAAAAGAAAAGATGCCAGGAGCCCAATGTCTCTGTGCTTTGGAACACATAGTAAATATTTAACCAATTTCTTCATGAATAGTATATATCGAATATAAACAAAGACATAGGCGAATAAATATATTTACAAGCATGCTGCTACCGTTTTTTTCGTGTAACTGTGGAGTACTTATGACCTGACGCGATCGTTAGTAATCTGCCAATTTGACCTCCAATAACTCATGTACTATTTAAGTTACATGCCTGTAATTCATACCAATTTAGGTTTACACTAATAGCTTTCTATGGACACCTAGATAGACGAAATCGGATGAACCGTTTAGATTTTGGAGATTCGTTGCTGGGTGTTACTTGTCTAATTTATCGTCAGATACTAAACTTTAAACTAATAAATATATTGAAAATGTGATTACACCATCTGAAGCGTCGTGCAAGTAATAGTAATATACATGTTTCTTTTTGAGGTATGATGATTCGCCTGGCTACTATTAATTTCTATACCAACTGCGAAATGTCTGCCATTAAGGATTCACAAAGTCCGACATCTTTGGCCATCCCGGCGCACATCCCCACCGAGGAATTCCCAGCCTCGCGGTCGATGGACCACTCGCCCGTTACCTCACAAGGGGCATGAAAGGGAAGCAGTGGTTGGGAACAGAATGAGACCGGGTTGTAGCCTATCCCCGATGTTATTCAATCTGTATATTGAGCAAGTAGTAAAGGAAACAAAAGAAAAATTCGGAGTAGGAATTAAAGTCCATGGAGAAGAAATAAAAACTTTGACGTTCGCCGATGACATTGTAATTCTGTCAGAGACAGCAAAGGACTTGGAAGAGCAGTTGAACGGAATGGACAGTGTCTTGAAAGGAGGTTGTAAGATGAACATCAACAAAAGCAAAACGAGGATAATGGAATGTAGTCGAATTAAGTCGGGTGATGCTGAGGGAATTAGATTGGGGACTGAGACACTTACAGTAGTAGACGAGTTTTACTATTTGGGGAGAAAATAACGGATGATGGTTGAAGAAGAAAGGATGTAAAATATAGACTGGTAATGGCAAGGAAACGTTCTGAAGAAGAGGAATTTGTTAATGTCGAGTATAAATTTAAGTGTCAGGAAGACGTTTCTGAAAATATTTGTATGAAGTGTAGCCACGTATGATACGCCAGTATGGCGATGACGAATACACGTTTCCAATGTGCGTTCACCGCGATGTCGCCAAACACGGATGCGACCATCATGTTGCTGTAAACAGAACCTGGATTCATCCGAAAAAATGACGTTTTGCCATTCGTGCACCCAGGTTCGTCGTTGAGTACACCATCGCAGGCGCTACTGTCTGTGATGCAGCGTCAAGGGTAACCGCAGCCATGGTCTCCGAGCTGATAGTCTATGCTGCTGCATACGTCGTCGAACTGTTCGTGCAGATGGTTGTTGTCTTGCAAACGTACCCATCTGTTGACTCAGGGATCGAGACGTGGCTGCACGATCCGTTACAGCCATGGGGGTAAGATGCCTGTCATCTCAACTGCTAGTGATACGAGGTCATTGGGATCCAGCACGGCGTTCCGTACTACACTCCTGAACCCATCGATTCCATATTCTGCTAACAGTCATTGGATCTCGACCAATGCGAGCAGCAATGTCGCGATACGCTAAACCGCAATCGCGATAGGCTACAATCCGACCTTTATCAAAGTCGGAAACATGATGTTACGCATTTCTACTCCTTACACGAGGCATCAAAACAACGTTTCACCAGGCAACGCAGGCTAACTGCTGTTTGTGTATGAGAAATCGGTTGGAAACTTTCCTCATGTCAGCACGTTTTAGGTGTCGCCACCGGCGTCAACCTCGTGTGAATACTCTGAAAAGCTAATCATTTGCATATTACAGCATCTTCTTCCTGTCGGTTAAATTTCGCGTCTGTAGCACGTCATCTTCGCGGTGTAGCAATTTTAATGGCCAGTAGTGTAGTTTGGATAAGAAGAGAATAGGAGCTTTCGAAATGTGGTGCTACAGAAGAATGCTGAAGATTAGATGGGTAGATCGCATAACTAATGAGGAGATATTGAATAGAAGTGGGGTGAAGAAAAAATTGTGGTACAACTTGACTAGTTGATGACATCGGTAGGTAGGACACGTTCTGAGGCATCAAGGGATCACCAATTTAGTATTGGAGTGCAGCGTAGAGGGTAAAAATCGCAAAGGGAGACCAAGAGATGAATACACTAAGCAGATTCAGAAGGATGTAGGTTGCAGTAGGTACTGGGAGATGAAGAACCTTGCACAGGAAAGAGTAGCATGGAGAGCTGCATCAAACCAGACTGAGGACTGAAGACCACAACAACAACAACATGTATAAGAAACTGCAATGTAAAAACTGTTTTATAATTAGGGATTTCGTATTGTATAATAAAAAAAGACATAGCGATTCCTCTCCGCTACGGAAGTGGTTTGGCGCGCAAACAAAAGGTGGAAGTGGCGGTCAGGCTGAGCGGGAAGCGAGAGAGCACAATAGGAGTGAGTGGCCATCAACACCGCAGGTGCCGAGTGAGGTGTTCAGTATCCTCATCTATGATGGAACGGCCTGCTATAAAAGGGTTGGGAATGCCTCTAAAATTAATATTTACGTCGCCAGGAAGAAATGAAATAGAGCAATAATACGCCAGCTGAGAGACCAGGCAACCGACACGTGCTCGCCACCGCTATTGCGCCACTACTCCAACAACTTCAGGAGATTTGAACTGTATATCAGTATGAACCAGTGTATTTGTGTGTGTTTATTTTTGCAATAATAATCCAAGTGTTGCGAAAACTGGTATTTGAATCATGAAATTTTCCCATTCAGTCAACCAAACAGGGTCCTTTCCTCAAAGTATTTCAGTCCGAGTATCCTGTTTGTGAAAGACTGATTTTAATTTATTTTATTTTACATTGAATTTATGAGAAGCTCCAATTTACTTTGAATAGCTTCTAATTTACAAGTGTCATTGTTCAATGTGTAGGAACATTAAGATTGTCAGTGAAAACTTCTCACTTCACGAGTAATATAAGGGGCACATAATATTTATCAGATGAAAAGTATTTAATTTTTTATGAAATATTTCAGTAGGAAAGTGCCAAGTGGTTAGTACTAATGAATCTAAATGTGATTGGTTAAAACCACTTGCTTCACAAGTGATGAAGGAGACAGAAAAATTTGAAACCTTTTGAATATTTGCTTTAATTTGAACTTACTTACCAATCCAGATAAAATTATTGCTAGTGAATATTGTTTTCAAGCTGTGAGGACTAAATGATCTTAAGTGGAGTTGTAGTTCATCATTTATCATAACGCGAGGATTTTCTGTAAAGTGTGCTTATTTGTAAATAAAGGAGTGGTCAATTTGTAGGATTCCACTATAATATTTAATAACAGAATAAGTCAAACTGAGAGTACGTTTCTGTGAGTGAACCTGAAATATTAACAAAGTGAAATGCATATGCAATGTGAGTATTGTGAAGTCTATTGCATTTGTGATATGTATAAGTGTGTTAACCTAAATCGAACTTTGGTCAGATCCTAGTTAGTCTCCTTTTAATTTTTTGTGCTGAATTATTGAAAGACTGAAGTAGTGATTGTAGTCAGCAGGCATAAAGTCTCTATTTTATTTCTGTGATTGCCAGTCTTTTCAGTTGAGTGCTACTGCTACCCACTTTGTAGTTGCGTCTGGTTATTGTAGGTTTTCATTGCACTTTTCTGAGAAAGAATCTAGGAAAGTTACTTTTGCAAGACTATATGCAAATCCATTGAAAATAATGTTTTCACATTATTATGCCTAGTTAGGCTGGCAACCGTCTTTTTATTTCATTTATATTAAATCTATTACTGTAATTTTTTACCAGATTTTAGTCTTTCTGTTGTCTACCAACTGCCACTCTTACAAATTTCATGTTCGATACCCTCTTTCTATTAGGTAACACACAGTCAAATTCAAAAATCCTCCCAGGGGGTAACACTATGCTGTGCAGGTTTTAAACCAATGTTGGTAATTATTAATCCGCAGTAGTGTTATGCTTGGCTTTCCTGTGACAGGACTAGAAGTTCAGTTATTACGAAACAGGTAGCCACGCATCGTCAGTAGTGTTATAAATGGAAAACAATAGATTACCAAAGTTGGTGATAATTATTTCCCACTGGGAAGAAGAAATTTAGGAAGACTGAGGAAAATCAACAATTTCAACCAAGAGGGCGTAACAGGCAAATGCCTAATATATGCAGAAAGAACAAGAGATATATATTAAAAATATTGTGATTTTTAAGTACCTGTGATTTTAACAAGTGTTTGGATTACACATAAAACTCTGGTCTGATTTAAGAGGGTTCCTGAAGGCATTGATCTGTTTACGTTAAATAAATAAACAGGAAATTAAACATAATATACTGGTTGTCCTAGGATGAGTGGTCCATATTCAGGGATATGACAGGAACGATCATTTGAAGCAAAATACTTCATGTAGACATACGCACTATTCTGAAAGGTTTCTGAGACAGAAAATATTGAATGGACATTGTTACTAATTTCTTTATTGTTCATTTGAATGTCATTGTTTACAACGTACCATAGTAGTTTAAACGAAGTCAGGGCAAATACTTTGATGTGGACACATGGTCTATCAAATGGTTCAAACGGCTCTGAACGCTATGGGACTTAACATCTGAGGCCATCAGTCCCCTAGAACTTAGAACTACTTAAACCTATCTAACCTAAGGACACCACACACATCCATGCCCGAGGCAGGATTCGAACCTGCGACCGTAGCGGTCGCGCGGTTCCAGGCTGAAGCGCCTAGAACCGCTCGGCCACTCCGGCCGGCCATGGTCTATCAAGTCAGGAAACTACAGCAAACTAGCTTACCTACACCTCAACGCAAGCACGTTGTGCAAGATTTTCGGTATTCTCTCGCTCTCTTCACATAACCTGTAAGTGCTTGCGAAGAAATGAGTAGCTCCTTTTTAAAGGAAATTTAATGTAGTTTAATTTTATAGCGCAACAAGTTTTCACTAGAGACCGCGGATTTCGTATTGTTCAAGAAAAACGTACAAAAGTAACTTTAAATATGCTCTATCTCAGAAGCCATTTGGAATACGGTGTATCTTCATATTGAGTTTCTTGCTTCAAATGATCGTTCCTGTCATATCTCTGAATACTGACCATTTCTCCTTAGACAAGTTTTATACATGGACTATCATGTATGTTAAAATAATTATGTGTTACACATACCATTACATTTAGTATCCTATCCATCCTAAGTAAGTAACCCTTCATAAAGGCTACAAACACACCAAGAACAGCAATTATAAATGCAACAGACATAGAAGAAGACATAATAGTTCACCTAACAAGAACACTCACACAACAATAAATCGGAAGAGCAACAACATAATAAGAAGACGACTAGAACAAATTAAATGGGGACGCAAAGAATAAAGAGCTGAACTCGGATGGAGAGACGCTCAGTCAAGAAAGAGAGTTGCAAGCTGTATGACTTTGCAAGAGCGCAGAGAACAAAGTGACACCTGAAGTTGCCATGTAGTTTTTTCCGCGAGAGCTAGTTGCCTCGGCGGTGAGCAGTGATCTAGTTTGCAATCCGATCCCTAAGAGTGGAGGGGAGTAGTGAGCTAGAGAGCTATCTTGCAATCTGATTCCTGAGAGTGGTCGGGAGCAGTTAGCTAATGGTGAGAGTAGTGGGGAGTCTGAGCTGTTGGGAGGGGAGTGACGGCTGGATCGCTTTGCAATACGCTCCGACGGCACGATGGCTGAAGACCGCAGCTTTTATGATCGCTGGCAACACATTCCGAGTGCGCTGCTAAGTCAAAGGATAAGAACAACTCCCTTGAAAGTATGTACACGTTTATCGAACCTCTGAAATTTGAGACATTCTTTTGACCTCAAGAGCATAAACACGATGCCAGAAGTGTTTTCTGTATTAATGTATTGTACTTAAGTCCTCCTGTATCGTTTGTTGTGGTAGCTGCGCGGCCACTCTGGCTGAATATGAAGCGGAAGGTGCCCAGGTTCGTTTCCCAGTAAGGTTCAACATTTATTTTTTTCACTTAGAGACTGGTTAAAGTGTCGTGTTTACTTTCATATTGTTGTATGGCTACTGAGATAGCTGAATGGGTTCTACCAGCCAGCCAATAAATCGAAAAAAGGAGCTTTCTGTATTTTCTGTTTTAACGGAAGAAAAAAGTTTTCTGTACTAGTAACATACGCATATTCACATGTGGACATGGTGTACACATTTTTTGTAGCTTGGGAAATGTTTTCTTAAGGATATGGGGTGGGGTCCCATTGCAATAGCCTAGAGTAGAATTTTCATCCCGCTTATCACAGCCACCAGAGACACATTTTGAAATCAGATGAGCTACCATTTATTTTTTTTTAACCATCCATCATCCACTATTTAGAAAGATCTGGCTCTTTGAATCAGTTCAGGAGTGGACTACCCATCTCAACTGTCGTTCTGTCAGAGTTGTCTCAATTACTAATGGCCACGACATGAAGTCATACCCGGCGGCTACCCACACCGTGAGGCGGGCACCGACAGTGCTGTGCCCTCCAAAACGTTGGACGAATGGGACCTCTCCGCATATCGCCTCTATACTCGCCAACGATGGTTATCCGGGATAGAGAACAACAGTGATTCACCACTGAATGCAGTGCGACGCGATTAATCAGCAAACCACACTTCCTGGTTATAGCACCACTCCAAACACTTCCATTTATCTTGTGATAAAAATCTTCACGTGTTTGTTCAAGTGTGGTGTCTAACTTTTGAAGCTTTTGCTGTGTTTGTCTCTGATTTTGTTCCATTGTGTCTAACTTTTTAAGCTTTTGCTGTGTTTGTCTCTGAATTTGTTCCATTGTGTCTCACTGTTGCTGTGTTTGTCTCTGGTGTTGTTCCATTGTGTCTAACTTTTGAAGCTTTCGCTGTGTTTGTCTCTTATTTTGTTCCATTGGTTGCATTAGCTGTAATAACAATGCATTAGTGTCTGGAATCTGTTCCTCTACGCTTTTCGGCAGTGCAATTACACCGGCAACATTCACATTTTGACAAGCAGAAAATGTGTCTTGACTTATTTGAGAAAATGGTTAGGACACAAAACCTGAATCTACAGTATTTGCAAAATTGGGTCCTGACATTTCGGATTCCTGAGGCGAGCTGTTGCCGAGCGATCGATCGATAATGCTTCCCTGTTCACTAATTGTTTCACTGCCTACGCCATTGTTTGCCGCCCGCTCTATTTCCCTATGCACAATTACCAAATTACTATGTTGAACATTCGTTAATTCATTACACGGTGGCGCTAACACACTGCTTTTGTCTTCACTGTCATTTCTCAGTTTACTTTGGAGCCTGGTATTACGTTTTTCACACGCCATAATTGCCACAATATTTCACACGATAACACAGAAAAGAACAATTTGAAGAGCAAAATAAGATAACATAACAATGGAAATAATGTCTACTTAATTGCAAGCGCAGCTGCGAAATACTTGGTGCAAATCTACATGCATGTCACAACTGTTTTACTGTACAACAATGAAAAACTACAATTACAAAGGAAATTCTCTCTATGATTATGCGCTAGCGATAAACAAAAGCTACACTAATTACACAAACTACAAGAAAAAAATCAGAAGATTCCAGTGAGGTATCCTGGCAGGGTCGACATATGAAACGTCCCCTTTTGAACAATTATGCATGACTGTGCTTAAACTGACACACAATATTTTTTTAGCGCAACGCAATCTGACTTTCAGAAAACCCTACAAAAGAATGGCCCTGACTGACATTAACCTATACCTTTCACAAATCACTTACCTCACAAAAATCTTCGTTACTCAAGCTACTGCAATACAGCGAGCGCCACTACTGTCAGATAAATAAAAGATTCAAACTACGGAAGGCACTAACTACTGATAGGCATAGTTAGCAAATGAAAGATTTTGATAGAGAAGAAACAGTGTATTTACCTTAATAGTGTTCAAAGGCCATAATATATATAGCAGTTCATGACATCCAGTCTTACAAACTTCAAAACTCCGCCATTTCTCTCCCCACATCCACCACTGCTGGCGGCTCACCTCCAACTGTGCAACGCTACGCGCTGTTCACATCCAGCTGCCCAACACTACAATGGCAGACAACAATGCAAACTAGCCACAGACTGCACACAGCACAGCCAGTGATTTTCATACAGAGCGCTATGTAACGTTGCCAATAAGAAAACATAAACAGCCTACTTACATAGCCCCCATGCTCCCCACAAAAAATTTTACAAATTGTTTTGGGCAGTGGCCAACAATGATTTGATAAAATTTTTCATAATTACAATAAAAAAGAAGTCAAATGCACACACTTATTAATACAATGTTGGTCAAAAGCTAAAATTTTCTCACAGTCCATAAAGACAGTCCTGATCGTTCATCACAGTAAAATTGCAGTGTTTTTCTCAAAGGCTTAGCAGTAAAATAAAATGCACTCAGAATTAGTGGATTTCCATGCAGTCTTGAAGAAGTAGTGTTGTCCTGACTCTCGACATGCAGACAGGTAATGGGCCACAGCAGAGCAAACCCACCGCAGAGTCAGTCGAACTTTTGAAGAATATTGGTAGGTAGGTCATCGCAGAGTAGACCCACTGTCGTCCTTGTAAAGATGGACAGCAGCCATCTGCTGCGACTGTGCAGGTGCACAGTCACCATTGAAGAGTCTTGCGGATATTATAGCAAGTCCTTAACCACCGCTTGTGCACTCACCAAGTTTTTGGAACTGTCCTTAGAACCAGCAATGCTGTTATCCAGTCCCTTGCTGAATTATTAACACACGTGCAAACACTAACAGTCCCTACTTCTCACATATTGTCCATATACTATGACCAACAGAAACGTGTGCAGTGAAATGGAACTTACAAGTTAATAATATGATGAACTGGTGTCAATTACAATTTTATAACATAAGAATACAATTACAAAGGTACAAAATACATCATTAAAGAACATAACAATACAGATAACATTTGTAGTACAGGCTTTACAAAAGAATCGAAATAACATATGCATCAGTGTTACAGGAATTATGACATAAGTTCATACATAAAAGATCAGAATAACTTTTGAAACATCAACTTCACACATGAGCATTAAAACAAAACAGAATAAATAATGTCTAAACATCTTTACAAAGAAAATAACATATTATCTGAAAAATTCTACAATGTAACTCTCACCAGATAAACACATAAAGACAGGAAGAAGACAAATATACAAGAGTACACAAACACATAGCGGAATAACAGAAAGGGAAAGGACAGGGTTTGTTTTACTGCAGTATCTTGCAAACAAAACTTTCTTTACTTCTCGGTGATCTCTCTTCGTTCTTCATTATTCCCAAAAAGTCCTATCTATACCTGCTTTCTGTACTTTTTTGTATGACTTCTCAGTGCATTTTTTCCAATTCATCGTAACTCATTCTCTTATATAGTCTACCCCCTCCTAAGCTAACTTAAATCTACTGAGCTCAGATGCTAAACTAAGGGACGAGACAATGCATCAGCACAGAACAATTAACACAAACAACAATGACAACAACAAAAAAATGGAAATTGGCAAAGCAAGCTACAGTAAATCTAAATTACCAAGCAATGCAACATTACAACTAATATGAGCCAATGTGCAGCAACAAGAAAAATAAATCAGTAGTAAAACTAGCTTGACAGAGTAATACAAAGTGAAATTTAGTAGCACTATGCCTGGCAAACAGCAGCAGTGAATGCAATAACTTATATCTGAACATGACATAGCTCAAGCAATAAAAATATTACACTAAAGACAACAATGCAGACAAGGGAAATGTATATTCACATCTTAATGTCTATGTAATTAAAGTGGTGCACCACAAAAACTAATTCTACAAAAAATTACCAAGTACTTGAAAAGAAAATTATATATGCAGTTACTGTTATTAGTCCCTTCTTATTGTTCTTTCCATTCCAAGAGCTCCTTTTTCGAAGAAAGTGGATCAGAAAATAATTATTTAATAGATCTGTTGACAGAAAGTGTTCACACTAGCAGATGCATTTAAGTTTATTTTATAAAACCAATGCTGCAACACAGCTGGAAAACAGATATCAAATGAAATAAGCAATTACGCAAACCAAAGCATAGAAACATCATTCAATAGCTATGTGGCATTTCGTAAGTCAGTAACTCTCTCAACTCTCGTAGAAAGACACTTGTCATAATCAGGTTTGCAGATGTAAGAATATTTCCCATCAATTCATAATCATTTCAGTAAGTAGCACAAAGTACGATATGTTTCCAAGTAATGAGCGTGTCGTATTTGTGATGCTTTCGACAAAGAAATGTTAATAGCGAGGATAATGGCCTCTTTTTTTTCTCCATCTAATGGCTTTCTTTTGTCAGGCGACTATCTCTCAGCTAGGCGCCCAAAACGCATTACGTCAAGGTCACTTACCTTTCTTACTGAAATATTTACGACAGCAGTTTCCGCTACAGTGGCAGTCTCATATAAAAATTTTCACAAGTCAAGAATTTGCGTTATAAATGTGTAGGAACAAAATCCTATTAACAGAACAGTGTCCAAAAAATTTTCATCGGCAGTGTAATACATTCACGCATTTACACACATTTCATAACTCTTACAAGTACAATTCTTGGTTTCCAACGTCCTTTTTCACAAGTCAGAGTTCCTAACCACTACTCATTATTCCTTACCTTAATACACATATACATATTCGTCGACACTTCTTCAATATTTCATCATAATAAATACATAGCATAATCAAATTCCTCATATAACATCAGCTTATTAATCATAAACATACCTCAACAGCATAATACACATTGTCATCGTAATAATAACATCATAACACCTCAGTCAACTCTCAAAATCGTCGTAGCTTCCTCCAATAATTTCAAAACCTAAAGAAAATTCTCTTCTGATTTCAATAGCGTCATCTACCTCAAACGTACTTTAAAAATCATGATCCCATACGAAATACATCATTCAAAGCGCTCATAGTATCACAAGGTTCCGAAAAAAATATGAACAGTTCACAAAGTACAGACGAAATACAATTTCGTAAGTATGAAGTTATTCAACAGTGTAATTGCGTAAAGATGTGTCATTGACATAGTAAAAAAATTTTGTTTCTCTGTTAAATAATCAGATAGCTGTGTAATTCTGTGTTAGAGAAATATGGTACCGATGTGTAAAGTTGTATAAGCAAATACCATATTAGCTAGGGCTCCTTGTGCTTGCCAAACACATGGTACACAAAGTAAGCGTGTACCACCCCTGAGGATTAATTTTATTATACCCTCAGGTGTTACAGATTACAGCAATGGAATGAAATGTATCACGGAAAACCATTGTATCATTGTACTTCAAATATCTTTGAAAATAAATGTTTTAAGTACAAAATTAATCACTCAAATACGTGTACTGTAGCGCTAAACTGTGCGTCTTGTTGTAAGATAATCTCTGTGGAAGTGTCGTAGTTATCGTCCTCCGAAAGCTAAGTTCTGCAGAAGTCGATGTACTTACCTCATCATAAACGAAAGTGAAATGCTTTGCGTATAGATATCGTAGTTATTATGCTTATTGCCGTGATGAAGAAAGTACTATAATGTAACGTATTGTTGTGCTACGAAAAAGGCTGTCTCATTGTAGCTATACCACAAAAGTTACTACTAAAACATGTTTTACTTTCCAGAAGAATTCAGAAAACCTGTGCAGATATAAAACAGATACACCACAAAAACAACATTGTAAATTGTCACTCATAAGTAGTGTCGTGATAAAATCGTGTAGCTGTTACATGAACTAGCCACTGTGTCATCTGGTATCTCACAGAAAGTACTTTAAATCCAGAACGTATTTTCAAGTAAACCAAAATGTTGCATTACAATCTCATTAGCAGTACTGGTAAATGTTCTAAGTATGTGAGCCTTATAGTCGTTACGTAATCGTGCAACTAACAAGCAAGAATGTACACACACAATAACACTGTGACGTCTGTTCACAATAACAATGCATTCGTAATTTCTGTTTAAATAAGTTCTCTTGGTTCTTGACTGGATATTTAACTTCAAACATTGTTGCATGTTAACAGATTCTAAGTCTGACAAAGCATACTAGTAACGAGAGGTGAAAAGTTTTATGGCAAAGACAAAGTTAAAAAGCAGATTCTCTCTCAATAATCGGTTTTACATGTGAAATGTGGTGCAATCCTTTACTCTTCCTAGTACGCAGAGGTTCAACTTGAATGGAATTATCATTCGGTATACGTCGGTAAGGAATACTGGAATTTTTCTCAAGGTTAGCGTCTATGTTATTTTTCTCTGAGCCAGCCGGCGCATGCGGCTGCCTGCGGTGCGAGTCATTGTCTGTTCCTTTGTTGACGCGCGTCGTTATTGGGATTAGGAGACCTAACTTCTACAAATTCACCTTGTCGAGAGCGCCCTGCTCGGTTTGAATCCCGCCAGTTCTGCTGGAATTCAGGTCTGTCGTTTTGTCGGTAGTTTACATAGTTTCTTGTTTGTCGGCCATGTGATGGAGAATTTCTAGCGGAATCGTAACTGCGCGCTGAACTGTTGCGTCTGAAGTTATTCTGTCTCCCTTGATAATAATTGTTTTTGTTTCCATATTGTCTTTTTCTATGGTAATCTCTGTCATATTCATTACTACGGAAATGCGATCTTTCCCTGTAATTATTACTACTCTGCCAACGGTTGTCATATGGGTGGTGTCTGTTTTGGTCACGATTTGTGTTGTGAGAATAGCCTTGTCGTGTCCAGTTATTGTTTCTTTCATCGTGGAATTGCGACGGATGTGACCTGTGATTGTTGTGTTCCTGTTTTCGCGTTCCGCGATTGTCAGTGTCAATTTCCAGTTCTTGTAACAGTCCCTGAAAAGCTTCAGTCGTCTTTGCAATGTCCTGCTAAAATAATATGTTGTAAATGTTCAGGCAATTTGATTAAGCAAATGCGGATGACTTCTGAGGGGCTGTGTGGGTTTGAAAGATACTGATTCTTATGCAACATGTCTTCAAAATATTTCACAAGACTGGAAAATTCAGATTGTTCGAAATGTTCCATCATTATGATGCTATGTTTTACTTGGTCTTGTGTAGTTTGAGACCAATACGCTGAGAGGAAGACATGGTAAAATTCTCCTTCACTGTGACAATCGTGAATGAGCGATCGCATTCTTACAGCTGGTTCATTCTCTGAATAGCCACACATAAATTCTAATCTGTGCTCTAATGACCAGTTGGGAGGAAAACAATGAGAGAATTGATGGAGCCACGCTTGTGGATGAATGTCGTTGCCAGAATTCTTAAATGTTTTAAAATCACGTGTAGTAATGAACAGCTTATAGTCAAAATCATCATGTCGGCGAGTCGCATATCGGTCATTGTTACGTCGTTTCGGCGGTTCCATTTCAAAATTCGGTGCACCTTGCCAATTTCTTTCATAATTTCCGAAATGCACTGTGTTATTATTTTCTGCCTGTTCCGTATTTCTATGTCCCTCTTCCCGTATTGGAGCGCGAGTGTCCTCTGAAATACGTAATTCTTGTATTACCTGCGTCAGCTGATGTACTTCCCGGATTTCTCTTTGGTGTTGCAAATTAATTTGATTCTGATTTTGTTTGAATTTCCTAATTTGTTCGCACTCTTCTGTGTCATTAAAGACTACCGGTTTTGTGTCATTCAGATTATCATCTACTGTCGTAGATAAATTATTTAGCTGATCCGAAAGTTCAACTACTTTCTCTGATAATGAACTAATTTCCTCCATGTGACTTTCTGAACCAATTTTCAGAGTATCTACTGTGTCCTTTAAGTTTTCCTGAGTTTTTGCAAGTTGCGTAACCGAATCGGTAGATGCAACTGAGTCAATTTTAGCTTGCAAGATCTCATGATTTTCATGAACAATAGTTTGCAGTTCTTTCATGGCTGCTTCGTGATTCTGTAATGCATTTTCATGCCGCGAAAAAATAGGTTGAAAATGCTCACAAATCTGTGTTTTTACGTCATTACAGACTTTTTGACATGTCGCTTCAATGTTATGTAACTCAGTAGTTAAATCTTCACGTGTTTGTTCAAGTTTGGTGTCAAACTTTTGAAGCTTTTGCTGTGTTTGTCTCTGATTTTGTTCCATTGTGTCTAACTTTTTAAGCTTTTGCTGTGTTTGTCTCTGAATTTGTTCCATTGTGTCTAACTGTTGCTGTGTTTGTCTCTGATTTTGTTCCATCGTGTCTAACTGTTGCTGTGTTTGTCTCTGGTGTTGTTCCATTGTGTCTAACTTTTGAAGCTTTTGCTGTGTTTGTCTCTTATTTTGTTCCATTTGTTGCATTAGCTGTAATAACAATGCATTAGTGTCTGGAATCTGTTCCTCTACGCTTTTCGGCAGTGCATTTACACCGGCAACATTCACATTTTGACAAGCAGAAAATGTGTCTTGACTTACTTGAGAAAACGGTGAGGACGCAAAACCTGAATCTACAGTATTTGCAAAATTGTGTCCTGTCATTTCGGATTCCTGAGGCGAGCTGTTGCCGAGCGATCGATCGATAATGCTTCCCTGTTCACTAATTGTTTCACTGCCTACGCCATTGTTTGCCGCCCACTCCATTTCCCTATGCACAATTACCAAATTACTATGTTGAACATTAGTTAATTCATTACACGGTGGCGCTAACACACTGCTTTCGTCTTCACTGTCATTTCTCAGTTTACTTTGGAGCCTAGTATTACGTTTTTCACACGCCATAATTGTAACAATATTTCACACGATAACACAGAAAAGCACAATTTGAAGAGCAAAATAAGATAACATAGCAATGGAAATAATGTCTACTTAATTGCAAGCACAGCTGCGAAATACTTGGTGTAAATCTACATGCATGCCACAACTGTTTTACTGTACAACAATGAAAAACTACAATTACAAAGGAAATTCTCTCTATGATTACGCGCTAGTGACAAACAAAAGCTACACTAATTACACAAACTACAAGAAAAAAATCAGAAGATTCCAGTGAGGTATCCTGGCAGGGTCGACATATGAAACGTCCCCTTTTGAACAATTATACATGACTGTGCTTAAACTGACACACAATATTTTTTTAGCGCAACGCAATCTGACTTTCAGAAAACCCTACAAAAGAATGGCCCTGACTAACATTAACCTATACCTTTCACAAATCACTTACCTCACAAAAATCTTCGTTACTCAAGCTACTACAATACAGCGAGCGCCACTACTGTCAGATAAATAAAAGATTCAAACTACGGAAGGCACTAACTACTGATAGGCATAGTTAGCGAATGAAAGATTTTGATAGAGAAGAAACAATGTATTTACCTTAATAGTGTTCAAAGGTCATAATATATATAGCAGTTCATGACATCCAGTCTTACAAACTTCAAAACTCCGCCATTTCTCTCCCCACATCCTCCACTGCTGGCGGCTCACCTCCAACTGCGCAACGCTACGCGCTGTTCACATCCAGCTGCCCAACACTACAATGGCAGACAACAATGCAAACTAGCCACAGACTGCACACAGCACAGCCAGTGATTTTCATACAGAGCGCTACGTATCGTTGCCAATAAGAAAACATAAACAACCTACTTACAAGTGGTCACTTAACATATGACACTGTTCACATTCCTTATATACCATACTGGGCTCGGTACTAACACTAAACACGAACAACACTAATGCACTCGGTTCGCCTATCACAGAAAAGTGCAACTTTAATCCCGCCGATAGTGTGCATGTACACGAAGTTACATTGACATCCGACCGTGTCTTCTCGGTGTTTCACTTTTTCCGTCGGGCAGTTTATTATTTCCTCCTTCAAGGATCTCGCGAAGTCACCGAGACAGAAAATACGGGAAATTAGATCTCTTACGCTGGATCTCGACAACACACCGTTTGCGTACGGAACAGGAAAGCTGAGGGAATGATAATGGTGCAGTATATTCCCTCCAACAGCCACCGTACGGTTGTGTGCAGAGTACAGATGTGGATGTAGCGACTTACACTTTATCTCACTCTCAGGATCATCAATATATTGTTATTCTCTCTGAGACAGTGGTACCGAACAAGGCTGCACTGAATGAACTAGCAGCTCGGAAATGACAAAATTTATTGATTGCTTAAAGTGTTGTGTCAGTTTCAGAGGGCATCATATTTGGTGCAGATGTTTTAATACTATATTTGGTGGATGACTTCCGTTGGACTGCACACCTACAGAAGGATCAGCAGCGTGTTGTTTGAAGTATTCGCAGATTAAGCAAAAATACAGAAAAAATTGATGTTGCCGTGGATTGCAGCCGCCCTAAGACTCGAGGAGCAGAGACATGTACACTGTCCTCTTCTCACGCTGAAGATGGCTTTCTAAAATGAAAGTTTAAGCGCGTTGTGGTTCCCAGAGCGTCGGCTTGCGAAAGTCCGTTAGTAGCTGCACACTGCTCCAGATCCTTCGCGTTACCTTGTTTGGACACCTCTGCGCCAACCAGTTCCGGCGACCGACGCTCTGTAAATCACGTCCGAATCTGTCGCCAGCACAGCACAAAAATTACCCGCCACTTCCTTCGCTCACCCTCTGAAAGGTAGTGAAAAGAAATGCGGCGACCGTCTCAAGTAAGACAACTTCCCCCATAATCGCAGTCTTTGTGTCTGCAGCGACATATAATCCGTACGTGACATTCTGCCAATCTACCGCTGCCTCCCTTTCCTTTGTGCTCCACAAACTCAGTAATAAAGACAGGTCCACTCAACAGACACCGAAATTCTTCACGGCGAACTGCTTCGACATACACTTTCAAAATTGCTTCTCGAGATATCTCTAACCGATAAAATCGGTTCTCATATTAACATTGTACACTAAAATAATAAATGTTTGTTGCAGGCTTCAGCCTGAAGACTGACTTGACGCGTCTCTCCGCGGTAGTTCGTTCTGTGCAAGTCTTTTCAACTCTGCATAACTGCTGTAACCGACATCCACTTAAATGTGCTCACTGTAGTCAGGCCTCGACCTTCCTCTGCAGCTTTCACTCCACACACTTCCCTCAACTACCAAAATACAAAATTCCTAGCTCTCTGAGCATATGTATTATCGAGCTACCTTCTTTTACCCACGATGCTCCATACAGCTCTCTTCTGGGCAATTCGATGCATTTCCTCATCATTAGTTATCCGATCAACTCATACTCTGCAAGCCACCTTATAGTGTATGGTGGAGGGTACCTTTACTACCACTATCATTTTCCCCCTTTCCTATTTCGTTCGCAAATGGTATTGGGAAGAACGTTTGTCATTATGTGTTCGAAATTCTCTGATTTTCTCTTCATGGACATTTCACGAGACGTATGTGTGACGGGTTAATGTGTTGGCCGACTCCTCTTGGAACGTACGCTCTCAAAATTTCACCATTAACTTTCCTCGGTGCACAACTCATATCTTCTCCAAGTTCTCGAGGCAAACTTGTCTTCAGTGATCTGACATTAACTTATTAATGGAAGAGTAGCTTACCTCAGAATATTCGTTACTAGCAGAGATGATTCTGAGCGAAACATTGATTGAATTAGACACTAAAATATTTAGATTTGTCGCTTCTGTACAAAGCCTTCGTGCATCGCCTTATGGCTGCTCACATCTAAAACAGTGTGCTGAAAAGTAATGCTTCGATTTTTGTTTTGCTCAAAATTCTTAAAGCTTTTTAAATAAAACTTACTTTATTATCATTCTACATCTTCATTCTTCATGTCTACGTATTTATTTCTCAACATAATCACCCTGGTGACGAAAACATTTCTCCCAACGAAAGACCCGTTTGTTGATCTCGTCACTGTAGAATGATTAGCTTTGTTGATGGAGCCACAATCTCATCTCTGCTTGCACCGCTTCATCACTATCAGAGTGAAATCCTCGAAAGTGCTCTTTTAGTTTTGGAAACATGTGAAAGTCGGATACGGTTAAGTCGGGACTGTACAGAGGATGATCGACGACAGTGAATCCAAGGACTTGGATTGTAGCACATGTCGCAGCGCTAGTGTGTGGTCTGCCATTGTCACGCTGAAGGAAATGTGTGAACGAAATCTTCGAAATCAAGCTTTCAGGTTTCTGAGGGTCTCACAATACTGTGCAGAGTTTATGGTGGTGCCTATAGGCACGAATTCCAAATGCACCACACCTTGAACATCCCAGAATACTTTAAATATGACTTTGCCCGCTGATGGCATGATCTTGAACTTTTTTGCCGTCGGCGATAATTTGTGACGGAACCCCATTAATGCTATTTTGTTTTCGGGGTCAAAATGGTGAGCCCAGCTTTCATCAACTATCACAGTGTTGTTCAGGAACCTATCATCCTCACACTTTCACTCTTATATTGATTTCTACTGGAGGCATGATTTCGGCGGTTGGAAGCCGACTACAGCACGCCGTCTTTCACGCACAGACATAGTTACGCGCTACAATTCGGAGACCTCTAGCGGCAAAGGGTTGCCACATTCGTTAGCGAAGCGGAAAAGACGACTGAGTAATATGCATAACGTGTAATACCTCAACCGATGTTGAGAACAGAACAAAAAATTCGGAGTCAGTACTTTTCAGCATGACCTTGTATAAAGCGCCCACTTTCAATAGCAAACCATTTCACACCTTAAGAAAGTACACCTTGTCTCCGCCACAGCCACGCACAGATTGGAAAAAGACACGGCTTTGTTCTTCAAAATTTGCAAAGCATGTCAGCGTCTCCTTGGCTTAGCGGGCTTAAAGATAAGAACAAAAGTTGCTCGCAGATAATCGACACGGAATAAACTGAATTTATGGAAGTTGGCAAGTACATAATTATAACAGAGAACTTTCAGTGTGATCATTCCGCTAAAGGTTGTGGAGATGGTTTCTCCAAGATATTTTATTGTTTTTACTGTTTCCAATGATTTATCGCCAACTGCGTAATCCGACAGTAATGGATCTCTTCATCTATTAATATGTAAAACGTTGTTGTCAACTAGCTGTCCGTGCAAAACACTTTATATTTGATAACTTATTTCACTTTTTCAGAAAAGTTTTCCTTCCTATTACCATGTTACATTTTAAATTCTCCATAATTCCGACGTCGTCAGATATTTTGCCGTCCAAATAGCGAAACTTTTCTTTTATTTCCAGTGTCTCATGTCCTAATCTGGCTCCACCAGTATCACCGGACTTCATTCGACTACTCTCAGTTACCCTTGTTTTGCTTCCATTGATGTTCCTCCGGCCGGCCGCTGTGACCGAGGGGTTCTAGGCTCTTCAGTCCGGAACCGCGCTGCTGCTACGGTCGCAGGTTACAATCCTGCCTCGGGCATGCTTCTACACCTACATCTACATGGTTACTCTGCAATTCACACTTAAGTGCCTGGCAGAGGGTTCATCGAACCATTTTCATACTACTCCTCTACTATTGGCTCTGAGCACTATGGGACTCAACTGCTGTGGTCATCAGTCCCCTAGAACTTAGAACTACTTAAACCTAACTAACCTAAGGACATCACACACATCCATGCCCGAGGCAGGATTCGAACATGCGACCGTAGCAGTGGCACGGTTCCGGACTGCGCGCCTAGAACCACAAGACCACCGCGGCCGGCTTCTCTACTATTCCACTCTGGAATGGCTCGTGGGAAAAAGGAACACCTAAATCTTTCCGCTCGAGCTCTGATTTCTCTTATTTTATTATGATGATCATTTCTCCCTAGGTAGGTGGGTGTCAACAAAATATTTTCGCATTCGGAAGAGAAAGTTGGAGATTGAAATTTCGTGTCTAGATCTCGCCGCAAAGAAAACCGCCTTTGTTTCAGTGACTGCCACCCCAACTCGCGTATCATATCAGTGACACTCTCACCCCTATTGCTTGATAACACGAAACGGGTTGCCCTTCCTTGCACTTTTTCGATGTCCTCCGTCAATCCTACCTGGTAAGGATCCCACACCGCGCAGCAATATTTCAGCAGAGGACGGACAAGTGTAATGTAGGCTGTCTCCTTAGTGGGTTTGTCGCATCTTCTAAGTGTTCTGCCAACAAAGCGCAGTCTTTGTTTCGCCTTCCCCACAATATTCAATATTCAATATTTTCCCAATTTAAGTTGCTCTTAATTATAATTCCTAGGTATTTAGTCGAATTGACAGCCCTTAGATTTGTGCGATTTATCGTATACCCAAAATTTATCGGATTTCTTTTAGTGGCCATGTGGATGACCTAGCACTTTTCTTTGTTTAGTGCCAATTGCCACTTTTCGCAGCATACAGAAATTCTCTCTAGACAATTTTATAATTCGAATTGATCGTCTGATGATTTTACTAGGCGGTAAATTACAGCATCATCTGCAAACAATCTAAGGGGGCCGCTCAGATTATCACCTAGATCATTTATGTAAATCAGGAACAGCAGAGGGCCTATGAACGCCAGATATCACTTCTGTTCTAATCGATGATTTACTGTCTGTCACTACGAACTGTGACCTCTCTGAGAGGAAATCACGAATCCAGTCACACAACTCAGACAATACTCCATATGCACGCAATTTGATTAATAGTCGCTTGTGAGGAACGGTATAAAAAGCCTTCTGGAAATCTAGTAATATGGAATCGATCTGAGATCCCTTGTCGACAGCACTCATTACTTCACGGGAATAAAGAGCTAGCTGCGTTGCACAAGAACGATATTATCTGAATCCGTGTTGGTTATGTATGAATAAGTCATTTTCTTCAAGGTGATTCATAATGTTCGAGTACAGTATATGCTCCAAAATCCTATTGCAAATTGAGGTCAGTGATATGGATCTGTAATTCAATGGGTTACTCCTATTTCCTTTCTTGAATATTGGTGTGACCTGTGCTACCTTCCAGTCTTTAGGAACAGACCTTTCGTCATGTGAGCGGTTGTATATGATTGCTAAGAAAGGCGCTATTGTGTCTGCATACTCTGAAAGGAACCTCATTGGTACACCATCTGGACCGAAAGACTTGCCTTTCTTAAGTGATTTGAGTTGTTTCTCAACACCTAAGATATCTACTTTTACGTCACTCATGCTAACAGCTGTTCTGGTTTAGAATTATGGAATATTTACATCTTCTTCTTTCGTGAAGGAATTACCGAAAACTGTATTAAGTAACTCCGCTTTAGTGGCACCATCATCGGTAAAATTTCCGTCGCTATCGCGCAGTGACGGTATTGACTGTTTTTTTGCCACTGGTGTACTTTACATACGACCAGAATCTCTTTGGGTTGCATGGATGTGTGTGATGTCCCCTTTACGTACGTCGGCACTTGCACTCTGCTACTCGGTTGCTGAATACGCTGCCCCAGTTTGGGAAAGATCAGCGCATGCGAAACGAGTGGATCCTCTGCTGAACGATGCCTGTCGCGTAATCACGGGATGCTTAAGACCCACCCCGGTTAGCCAACTTTATTTGCTTAGTGGCATAGCTCCACCCAACATCAGACGAGCTATAGCAAGCGAAGCAGAGCGCCTCAAGCAGCTGCGCGACCAGCGCCATCCTCTCTTCGGACAGAACCCTCCACACACACGTCTAAAATCAAGACGGAGTTTCCTCACCTCAGTTCAACCGATCGAAACCTCAAAACAAAAGGCCAGATTGTCAAAATGGAAAGCAACACTGCCTACGGGAGACCAGGCACCTCTAATGTCACCCAACGAACAGTTGGCCTCTGAAAATGAACTAAAATGGCCATTATGGAGAACCCTCAACCGCCTACGAACTGGGGTGGGCAGATGCAACGTAAACATGTGTAAATGGGGATACCGAGACGGGACGGACACGTGCCAGTCCGGACTGACCCAAACAATGGACCACCTCCTGGAATGCAGCAACATGGGGGAAGTGTGCAGGAAAGAAGATCTGGCAAACGCTACAGCAGTGGCAGTTAAATGCGCTGAACCTTGGCGCGACGTCATATGATATATATACTGTGTGTTGTCTTTATATTGTAATGTGACTCCCCATTTTGGGTTTGTTTTACTTATACATATGTGTATTGTATTTGTATTTGTGTGTATATGTAATATGTGGGTTGTCTATGGCTTGGACACGATTAAATAAAATGTCCCTAGGTTAGTTAGGTTTAAGTAGTTCTAAGTGCAAGGGACTGATGATCTCTAATGTTAAGTCCCATAGTGCTTAGGACTTCTTTCTGTAGGGTACGTTAAAGGAGAATGTGTACCGTGATGTGCCTACAACCCCAGAGGATATGAAACAACGTATTGTGGCAGCCTGCGGCGACATTACACCAGATGTACTGCGGCGTGTACGACATTCATTACGCCAGAGATTGCAACTGTGTGCAGCAAATGATGGGCACCACATTGAACATCTATTGGCCTGACATGTCGGGACACACTCTATTCCACTCCGTAATTGAAAACGGAAACCACGTGTGTACATGTACCTCACCCCTCATGGTAATGTACATGTGCATCAGTGAAAAAGACCAATAAAAAGGTGTTAGCATGTGGACGTAATGTGCTGTTCCAGTCTCTTCTGTACCCAAGGTCCATCACCGTTCCCTTTGGATCCCTACGTAATTCGGTGCTCTCCGATACACACGATCGAACAGCGGAGGAGTGGTACTCAAGCGTCAACTTTAGGTTACAATATGTCCGGATGTAATTAACATTTTACAATGCAACAAACGGCACTGATTACGTATTTGTTTATATGTTCAGATGTGTTAACAAAACTAACGGGGTTCCATTTAAAAAATCGTAGGTTTGTGTTAAAAAACATACTTCCGTGCATTTTTTTATGGTTTGTATTAACCAATTACACTAGCCCCACTCCTCACGTTCGGTCTGTGGAATCGGTTCGTCAGTATATGATGTGGTTTACGATATATATCCAGTGGTAACGTTAGGTGACTCACCCTATATCCAAAGTTTTCAAGAAAATGCAACTAAATTTGGAACAGTTGTTAAGAAATGTTATATGCATACCGCCTACATACAAAAATTTGCGTGCTTATTGACGCTACATGCTCTTAATTATAAGCAAGTGAATTTTCTTCAACAAGGTGAGTACAAATGTTCTTTTCGTGAAAAATTTATCAGAACAAAGTCAATGCATTTTTGTGCAAAATGTGATATATCTTTATTACAAACATCTGTGAACATAATTTTGATACCTTCTTTCGCTGAATTTTTACTGCTCTTCAAATAATTGTAGAAAAAACATCAAATTTTAGGGCTTTTCTCTTTCATAAATGCCTTATTACTGTATTAAATGAAAATTACTTCCACAGAATGTTACACTATAGTATTGACTAGTTGCATGCCAAATTTAAGTACTCTAACATCAGTGGTTTGTGACGAAAAGGTGAAGTTTACAAACTGTAAGTTACGGGAAACCTGAATCAAAGATTTAGCAGTGTTAGTATATGGCCTTACTTTTTGTGTGTGAACTCGTGCAAATCGAATGCATACTCCTATTCATTCTCAATCAGCCTTTTCTTTCTTTGTCTTCTTTGGTTAATCTGATTTTCAAACTGACTAACAACAGCGTCAGCTGCAGAAATTCTCCTTTGACGATTTCCTTCCATACCGACAATGTGAGAGCTCCTGAATCATATTCTAGCACCTGTAGAGTTCGTAGTCTGCCGAGATTATTAATGTGTAGTAATTACGCTTCACTGGAAAGAGGCATACTACAGATTGTAATGATAGATCTACGCGCAACTTTCATAATTTTTACTCCTTTGTAGCCACTTCTAAACACACACAGCAAACCAAAGAATAAAAAACTAGTGGCAGTGATGCTATTCCTCAACCTTCTTGATGTACTACACAAACATTCCCTGTACGGTGATTGCATAAAACTGGAAGAAAACACCGCAGGAATATATAATGTGAGGGAATACAGAACGAGGGAGAGGCGTGGTCCCATGCAAGCTTTTGCCAATCATTATTTTTATCACACTTAGGAGTGCAATTATAACGTAATATTCAGGAACTGAAATTTCAATAATATCTAGTAAATGAAGAGCCAATAAAATATTTTTGATAATTTTGGTCGCTTTCACGTACGTGCATCATTGTTAACTACCCGTTTAGCATTATGATAGAGCGCGAAGTGGAGCAGCGGTTAAAACACTGGATTCACATTTGACCAACGCGAGATTTCCATTTCTCCGCTGTACCATCGCCTCTCTGTAATACGGGCGAAGGCTGGGATGATTCCGCGAACGAGGTCGTTCAGCCAGCTTTGCCTTCCTGAGCCGGCGCTCCGCCTCTAACGACCTCCAGGCAGCCACCTTTCGTCGGTGAGGAGTAGCTTTGGAATTTAACGTACCGTCACCATCAAGGCTACTGCCTACCGAGCCGAGGACGAACTGGCACAGGTAAATCTGTTTTCTTTCCGACACCCGACAACGGAGGATGTCTTAAAAACTATACTTGAAAATAATTCTTCTTCTTCTTCTTCTGTCTTTCACAGATTGGGTCAATCGTCCTGTTCTGGCCTCAGCTGCAAGAGTAAAATGTCGCAATAAGATAGCAAGAATGTGCATTTTGAATTTATCATTTGTTCTAGAGTGGCAGTATCAGCTACAGGCCGATAAGCAAAGTGTGCCATTATCTGTAACATCAAAATAGCCTGACACAAACGTGACTAAGTGTTGCAACTTTTACATCAGCTACGGTGAACGAGGAAACCTGTAACAAAGGGGGGGGGGGGGCTACCTTACTTTACGTGAAAATATTTTATTCTAAGCTTTTAAGTTGCGTTTTGGCAAGAGAGAGATTTCCTACAAGCAGTCTCAGTATACAGGAAACCTCTATCTTGCTTGCATGAAATCCAAGGATTTAGAAAAACATTTCCACCTAAAATAAAACAAAGACTAGTCCAGTCATCAATCGTGACAAATCTTTACTACTTTGATATACTTGTAGTTTAAAATTGCGGAAACTCTATACGACTTCGGCTCGCTATGAATACCTGCGTTATATACATGGCGTGGGCAAAATTATGGAAACGCCGCGAGAAATTAATGCTTCAATACAAATGCAGATGCTAGCCAAGCGGGTTGCGCTGGTGTATTTGAATACTAAAGACACCTGTGCAATGTCCTCAAGTGTGAATTGTCGTCAAAACAGTATTCTGTGTAGTGAGTGTTGGCCGGAGTGTTTGGTATTTCGAGAGGCACCGTATCGAAAAATTATACCGCATAAACGGAAAGCGCATAATTGTCGTAAGCGAAATCACAACGCGGAAGAAAGTGTGTGTCGAGTGATCGTGACGGACGGTCTTTGAAGAGAATTATGACGAAAATTTAGAGGACGACAGCTGCAAAAGACACTGTAGGACTGAAAGTTACATTTACAAACACCGTCAGCACCAAAACAACAAGAAGGGAAATACATAAACGGGGAATTCTAGAAAAACACATCAGTGATGCAAATGCTCCTAACAGGTAATCGTGTTGCCAAAACCGTAAAACCTTAACTGTAGAACTAACGTAGAATGTCAGTTGAGTTTGTTTCACACTCTTTCCAAATTATGTCCGACTTTACGTCCCAAGAGTGAAAGATGGCGGGGGCTTGGCAGCCATAACGTAGTATTCTACGGGCCCCAAAGTCGCGTTACAGCCGACGATTATGTGACCATTCTGGCTAATCAGGTCCATCTAATGGTAAAAATGATGATGCTGTGTTCAGAGACCTCAGGGCCTCTCTTCAAAGAGCTCGCTTAGTTCTAGACTGATTTTATGAGTACGAGGATGAAATGTCGCATCTCTCCTGGCCATTTCAGTCACTAGATGTCAATACTATTGGGCCCTTGTGGTCTCCTTTGGAAAGAAGGATGCGTGATCGCTATCAACCTCCATTATTGTTACCTGACCTTGGCATTATTTTGCAAGAGGAATGGTAAAAAAAGTTCCCTTCAAACCATACACCACCTGTATTGATTCATTCCAAGAGGACTGTAAACTGCTTTGAATACCAATGGTCTCCCTACACCGCATTACACATGGGAATGCTTTTTTTTTCCACCCAGTGCATGTTTCTAACAATGGGTCGTTTGAGACGTCAGTCCCTCCTATTCTCAGTTTGGTCATATGCGACGTGATAAGCGATGTAATTTGCTATCTTCTTCGCAGCTTATTTAGCCAATGGTGTTTTCAGTATCTTTCCTCGCATGTAAAATACCTATCATCGTTTTATAACCGCAATAAAAGATCTGGTACCTCCAACATCTTGGCTATTTCTGTACATAACACTAAATCTTGCTGCATCTCCTTCTCCATTTGTGATGCGACTCCGGTACACAGTACCCAGTCACCTGCACCTCATCCAAAACGATACTGGATTCGAGAGAAGATGAAAGCTTTACCTACTGTCATCGTCTACCTTCTCTGTTGACGTATACCAGTGGTCTTCTTTCTGTCCAACACTATCCAAGATTTCTCGTCAATATTTCTGTCCCCTCCCCCCCCCCCCCCTTCCATCTCATCTACTATCTTTACCCTACTATTTCTGTTCCTTCCCCGGAACAGTTAACTACTTCTAGATTTTATTTCTTCAGCAGTGCTTCCATGCATTTCTGTTTGTACGCCATTGTGATGTTTACGACAAAACTGCTTTACACTGTGTTAATAAGACTGACATTTCTGTAATACCTACAATCATTACTATCACTACCATTCCTCAAAGAGGAGTTTACGCTGTTGGGTACAGTCAAGTGTACACTAGGTTACTTCCAGATTCCTGGGGAGTAGGCCTAATGCTTTAAGCGGCTTTTGCACCTTACTCAAGATAGGGGCGGTTCCAAAGAACGCTATACATTGTAGCTCACTGTGTTTACTATATCCTTTGATTATAGACAGGGCGCCCTTCATGTTATGGCACCAATAATGATGGGGATGACGTCAGGATTTAAATTCCACATTCGACTGACCTCGATTGTTTGGAACTACTTTATCATTAATTTCCCGATCACATGCGACTGAGATATCGATTAAGACGCATAAACCTTTACGCGGCTGACGTTCAATTATTTTTATGTACACCTCTTATACAATGCGCATTGCCAGGTAAAATAAATGTGTAAATAAGAAAACCTAGTACCTCAGCACTTGAAAAGTAACTGCTAAGAAAAAATTAGACAAAAATAGCCTTTATGATATTCCTGAAATTGTTAAGAGTTCAGCTGCCCATTTAAACTGAATGCAGGAAGCAGATGTAGATGTAAATTTCTGAGATAAAATGGGAAGAACAATGTTAGAGAAAGGAAATAGAGAGTGAGAAATAAACTTTCGAATCAATGGAAAAGCACAAAAATGACAAAGTAAGACAAAAACTGGTGATCGGAAACATCTTAATCAGAAGTTATATCTGTAATGAAGCAGGGGCCTTCCTACTATTACTTATATCAGATATCACCAACTTCTTATAAACATTTGATTGTAAAAATAACTAATGTTTCGAAATGAAGCAGAATCTAAGAGAAAAAATATTAAAAGTGAAGGAAACATCACCAGTCTGTAATTAAAATAGTATAATATCTCTAGCATTTAACCTTTGAGTAAACGAAAACATAAAATTTTGACTGTTCCCAGAATTCACTGAACATTACGCTCCCTCGGACTCAAGTACTAAATCATATTAAACAGAAAAAGGTAGCAAGGTCATACAATGTCGCTGGCATATCACAGTATGACGAGCTCTGAGATGAAACAAACGCCAGCCAACACGTATCTGTTAGATACAAAGTTTTCACATGGTCTAAATGCTTCTCCGGTGTTGCTCTTTCCTGATGGGTCATATCCAACAAATCTTTTGGGACAATATACTACGTACATATTTTACTAGCACATCGCATTAAACAACACGCAATTCGACACGCAATAAGGCTTATCATGCAAAAGAAAGAATTAAGACTTACAAACATTGCAGATAGAGATGTATATGCAGCAAATGACGTAGAAAGCATAAAATAACAAAAATTTTTATCACTACAGACGAATACATGACACACGAAAATGCCACAAGAATTAAGCCAATGTCAAAAGAGAGTGTATCCGTAAAAATGTAATATCGTTCTACAACAAGCTTTTAATAAAGGAAATTAACTTCAGATTAACCTTTGTAAATTACTGGAAGTATAATTTAAAATTCCTGAGTTTTAAGTAACGCTAGATAGGTAACAGCAATGAGAAATTGTAAAAGTAACTTATTCAAAAAATTGTATGTTTATTGTATAAGTAATTTTGAAACTAATTTGCAAGGAGTGAGCTTGCTAACAGTCATAATGCCCGATGAAGAAACATTTAGCTGTCGGAAGTGGAGTAACGTCATTCAACGTTGGTGGCCCATAAATCATGTTAGCGTAATCTTTATTAAGCACTGCAGCTGCAACTGTCATTTTGAAAACGGCCGCTTGTATGTAGATGCAATAGAAAGTGTATTATTTACAGTCTCCTCATTGACTGAAGTATCTGTAGTCGGCAAAGCAGACCGAATGTGCTTCACTCAGAATGAACGTGGTGTTTACCAACATCACTGCGCCTATTTAACATTTCTGACCACAGTTCGAACCTCATGCTTTTTATACTTCTTTCTTAGATATTAGTTTGTGGTGTGAAGCAGTTCAGTACATACATATATCGCAGGCCACGCTACGCACTAAAAACAGTTTCCCTTTTAAACACGTTACTCCACTGTCCAAACATCATAGCCTTCAGGTTCTTATTTTGTGAAATATTAGGCCATGCCAAGAATCACATTTGTACTTCACAGTCCATCCTGTCCATTGTAAACAGTCCACTTGGCAAACGTGTCTCTTCATTGTTCCAATTTTGTGGCTTTCACATTATTTTTACATGTCGTTATTAAGTCGTTGTCTCGGCTGTCTGTCTGTTTGGCACAAATTTTTCAGTTTGTTTTAAACTATCTTCACGATGAGTTAGAGACTTGAAATTATAGACATGTATCAGTACTGGATGGCAATGCAATATTATTCCCGTCGGTCTGTTCGGTACAGCGGGGAAATTGGCGGTGGCAGTGAAAAAGGTTGGGTAATGTCTGACATGTGAGCTGCGCTGCCGCTACAGGACTGGCATGTTGCGCAGGTAGTGGCGGAATGCGTTCCAGGTGGTATGCAAGTGGATGTGTGCAGCTGAGCAGTAGGTAGCGACAGGCGTGTACAATACATCGGACACACACGAACATGAGACAAGCTCTAGTAAAATGCTATTATTGATACAAATAATTATTTAAATAAAAATATCTCTTCAAAATGTTTAAAAACCAGAACATAATTAAATAAAAACAATATTTTAATATAACCGAACCGAACAAAAAAGTGTAAAATAATTTCTCGTACTCTCATACAGATTCCTGTCCCAGTATAAACAGTCATAAGACTTTGTACTTGTGTATTTTTAATTGTAAGCAATACTTGTAAAATTCATAACAAAAAACTTGGGTGCATGCAAAAAATAATAGTTATGAGGTGAACTATTCGTGCAACAATTATGTATCGCATGCACCCCATATTTTTCTTTATAAATCTTAGAAGTAGTGCCATCGCTATTAAAAATTCACAAGCACAAATCTTCAGGGCTTTCTTTCTGGGTTTAGGGATTCGTATGCGGCTCTTGCACTTTTTATATCAATTTAAAAACGTGTAATATAAAACTGTCCACACGTCATAATTTTCAAGTTTAATTTGTGAGACGATGGTCCACGATTGGGAGTACTTTAATATATTTATATTTTAATTTCACAGTCCGCGATATGTATCGAAAACAGTCATCGCTATAAACCGAAAACACAATTTGAAGCTGCTGCTACCGACACGGCATCCACACCCTCGCGCACGACAACCATCAGTCTCTGCCCATTTGTTCAGACTCTTTTATTACCGTTCTACACAAAGACCTCTCGATTCATTTCAAAGTTCGGCCCTCTCGTAGATGATTACCTAGATTACAATATTTTTAAACTTTTACAATTTTACGGGCCAACGGCCTTGCCACAGTGGTAACACCGATCGTCGAAGTTAAGCGCTATCGGGCTGGGCTAGCACTTGGATGGGTGACCATCCGGTCTGCCGAGCACTGTTGGCAAGCGGGGTGCACTCAGCCCTTGTGAGGGAAACTGAGGAGCTACTTGAATGAGAAGTAGCGGCTCCGGTCTCGAAACTGACAGACGGTCTGCTGACTACATGCCCCTCCATATCCGCATCCAGTGACGCCTATGGGCTGAGGATCACACGGCGGCCAGTCGGTACCGTTGGGCCTTCCAAGGCCTGCTCGGACGAAGTTTTTTTTACAATTTTACGGACATAAAAAATATTTTAACAACACGTTAAGCACACAACAGCAGAAAATACAAGATAATAATTCCTTTGATGGCAGTTGCAGAACGTATATAGAAAGAAACGAAAAACCTGCACTATTGCAATCCTCTGTAGGTGAAAACATGAAAGAAAAAGAGAAAAAAGTTGTATCGGACTACAGTAATATCTTCGCAAAACATAGTGTGGCCAGTAGCCTTCGGACGTCTCACTGTAGGAACTGGGTGCGAAGGTAGGAGGTCCGATTGTCGAAGGCAGGCAAATGACAGATGTGTTTTCTGTCGCATCGATCGGGACAGAGCAGTGAGTGAGTTCGATCGGGGCAAAACATCTGTCATTCTGTTGGTGGAATTTCACATCAGCTTCATGCATCAAGGTTCAATGTGGAGAGTCTGTGTAGTGCAGTCACCAGGGAAGCATTAAATCCATCTTTCAAACTTGTAGACCCCTGAAATTAACGGACAGAAACCATCGAACTCTAAAGCAAATCGTACGAACGAAAGGTCAGACAATCTTATCCTTATTCTTTTCCCTCTGGTAATGAGTATTTAATGTGAAAAATAACAAGTCGACTTTGGTTCGGGTTCCACGTTAAACTGAATACCCCGTAACTGGCGGATTAGGTCAGTTTAGTGTTTGGAAGAAGGAAAGGGCATGCTAACTACAATACAACGAAGCTTTACAAAACTCAGCATTGCTCAAAAGAAGCTTCGGGTTGATAACAGCTTTGCCAGACAGTGGCTTTACTGTATGGGTATGCTGGGTGTTTCAACTATAATGGGTCAAACCCTACGAGAGATCTAAAAGCAGAAAAGTGCCAAAACAGGATGAGGAACCTGGATTTCTACTACGGCATTTATCTATCGAACAAGTGACCTACACCAGAATAGTAGGACAGAGAATGTTTTGCCCCACATTCCACTGTTGCCAAATTTATTCAAGATGACGGCGAAGACGACGTACAAGATGGCGGCCTGTAGACTTGGCAACAGCGCATGACGTCATCCAAGATGGCGGATTTTGGCGGGAAGTTTGAATTTTGGCGAGAAAATAGGCGAATTGGGCTACCTGCACTAACCTAACCCCCAGAAAATTGGTGAGAAATTTAAATTTTGGCAGGAAAATAGGTCAACTGTGCTATGTCACTAACCTAACCCTCCAGAAAAAATTGGCATCAAATTCAGATTCCAACAGGATATTGGCTGCAAAATCGTACTTGTCTTTATTATTATTCACTATTATTCATTATCATTTATTATCATTCACTATCAATTATTATCATTTATTATTATTTACAATTATTATTATTTATGATCGGCCTACCTCCACTAGAAAATTGGGCCAAATTCAAATTCCAACACAATAATGTCACGAAAACCATATTCCTATTTATTATTATTATCATTTATTATTTATTGAAGATGTCAGATTACAGTGGGAAGAAAGCCACTTGCGTTACATCCATGATAAAAATCTGTCACAAGTTCAAATTCCAACACCATAATCGATCACACTTACGAAATAGTCCACATCCTACGACCTTTAACTGTCATTTATGTTTTTTCACTGCTAACCTATAAAAATTGTGCTTGTACTGCACTTGTACTAACGTAATTCACATCCTGTTATTTTGCAAGAAATTCAAATTCCGGCAGGATAATGCATCACACCACTAAAAAGGCGGGAAAATAGACCAATTGTGCTACGTCCACTAACCTAACCCCCCACCCCCTAGAAAATGGCGGGAAGTTCAATTTCCAACATGATAATGCACCACACCGCTCTTAACTATACTAATGAAAGAAAAACGTACGAAAATAGCTCACTTGCCCTACCTCCACTAAGCTAAGTCACCCGACCGCCACTTCCTCCTACGAACTGGCACCAACATTTAATTTTTGCGATAAACGAAATTCAAGTCCCATATGTCTACTAAGCTATCAAAATGGCGCGAAAGAAAAGACAGTTTACTACCTTAGTCACCAGATTGCCACCAACTCCTAAGGATTCGTGGGAAAAGGTCTTGGACATAAGACTTTATTTAAACAATTCCATGCAGGTGGGTTCACCAACAAGGTCAGGACTCCAACCGAATTAATACACATCGCCACAAACAGAAGGCGCTCTCATCTGTGACGTCATCCAAGATGGCGACCGTGACGTCAATCGAGATGGCTGCACCCAGTGTATCGATGATGTGGTGTAAGATTGTACACTTGGCCTACCTCCACTAACCTAACCCCCTCCCCAAGAAAAATGGCGGGAAGTTCAAATTCCAGCACAATAAGGGCAGGAAAACCGGTCTTGTCTTTCCTATTATTTAAACAATATCATGCAGGTGTGTTCACCACTAGGTCCGGACTCCAACTGGCTTCGTTCAAATCGTCGCCAGCAGAGGAGGCTTCCCCTGGCGCCGCCACCGGTCCACAAGCAAGCGGGCGCCTCACCCCACCTCACAGCCATCGGTAGCGGTAGCGGCTGCTCGGACTGCGCGGGTGCAGCGGCGTAAACATGTTTTGCTCGTTCGAACCTGCCCATTTGACATCACAACGGTAGGTTGTCCATTCATCCACGTGTATTCGGCCATCCCACAAGTTTCGCGCCAAAATCGTTCCCACGAGAGTCGAATCTTCCCCAACGTCACACAACCCCTGGTCCACCACGTGGCTTGCTCGACAAAGAACGCTCTCACTAAGTTAACTGACATAAGATCGTCTGCTCTGTCTCTCTCGCCCACGCCGATTATAACATGACATGCGCCGCGTCGCCGCCCCGAGGGCTTCCAATCGCTTACGTCACACACACTCGTCCGCCACCTCCGTAGACGTGCCGGATATAGTCTTCTGTAAATATGCTAACACCCACATCAGCAATCTAACCCAAGTACTTAATTTCATTTCAGTTTTAATCATATTAAATAACTGAATTTACAATTTCATGTTGTTGTTGTTGTGGTCTTCAGACCTGAGACTGGTTTGATGCAGCTCTCCATGCTACTCTATCCTGTGCAAGCTTCTTCATCTCCCAGTACCTACTGCAACCTACATCCTTCTGAATCTGCTTAGTGTATTGATCTCTTGGTCTCCCTCTACGATTTTTACCCTCCACGCTGCCCTCCAATGCTAAATTTGTGATCCCTTGATGCCTCAAAACATGTCCTACCAACCGATCCTCTCTTCTAGTCAAGTTGTGCCACAAACTTCTCTTCTCCCCAATCCTATTCAATACCTCCTCATTAGTTACGTGATCTACCCATCTTATCTTCAGCATTCTTCTGTAGCACCACATTTCGAAAGCTTCTATTCTCTTCTTGTCCAAACTGGTTATCGTCCATGTTTGACTTCCATACATGGCTACACTCCACACAAATACTTTCAGAAACGACTTCCTGACACTTAAATCTATACTCGATGTTAACAAATATCTCTTCTTCAGAAACGATTTCCTTGCCATTGCCAGTCTACATTTTATATCCTCTCTACTTCGACCATCATCAGTTATTTTACTCCCTAAATAGCAAAACTCCTTTACTACTTTAAGTGTCTCATTTCCTAATCTAATCCCCTCAGCATCACCCGATTTAATTTGACTACATTCCATTATCCTCGTTTTGCTTTTGTTGATGTTCATCTTATATCCTCCTTTCAAGACACTGTCCATTCCGTTCAACTGCTCTTCCAAGTCCTTTGCTGTCTCTTACAGAATTACAATGTCATCGGCGAATCTCAAAGTTTTTATTTCTTCTGCATGGATTTTAATACCTATTCCGAATTTTTCTTTTGTTTCCTTTACTGCTTGCTCAATATACAGATTGAATAACATCGGGGAGAGGCTACAACCCTGTCTCACTCCTTTCCCAACCACTGCTTCCCTTTCATGCCCCTCGACTCTTATAACTGCCATCTGGTTTCTGTACAAATTGTAAATGGTGTTTCGCTCCCTGTATTTTACCCCTGCCACCTTCAGAATTTGAAAGAGAGTATTCCAGTTAACGTTGTAAAAACTTTCTCTAAGTCTACAAATGCTAGAAACGTAGGTTTGCCTTTTCTTAATCTTTCTTCTAAGATAAGTCGTAAGGTTAGTATTGCCTCACGTGTTCCAACATTTCTACGGTATCCAAACTGATCTTCCCCGAGGTCCGCTTCTACCAGTTTTTCCATTCGTCTGTAAAGAATTCGCGTTAGTATTTTGCAGCTGTGACTTATTAAACTGATAGTTCGGTAATTTTCACATCTGTCAACACCTGCTTTCTTTGGGATTGGAATTATTATATTCTTTTTGAAGTCTGAGGGTATTTCGCCTGTCTCATACATCTTGCTCACCAGATGGTAGAGTTTTGTCATGACTGGCACTCCCAAGGCCATCAGTAGTTCTAATGGAATGTTGTCTACTCCCGGGGCCTTGTATCGACTCAGGTCTTTCAGTGCTCTGTCAAACTCTTCACGCAGTATCTTATCTCCCATTTCATCTTCATCTACATCCTCTTCCATTTCCATAATAATGTCCTCAAGTACATCGCCCTTGTATAAACCCTCTATATACTCCTTCCACCTTTCTGCCTTCCCTTCTTTGCTTAGATCTGGGTTTCCATCTGAGCTCTTGATATTCATACAAGTGGTTCTCTTCTCTCCAAAGGTCTCTTTAATTTTCCTGTAGGCAGTATCTATCTTACCCCTAGTGAGACAAGCCTCTACATCCTTACATTTGTCCTCTAGCCATCCCTGCTTAGCCATTTTGCACTTCCTGTCGATCTCATTTTTGAGACGTTTGTATTCCTTTTTGCCTGCTTCATTTACTGCATTTTTATATTTTCTCCTTTCATCAATTAAATTCAATATTTCTTCTGTTACCCAAGGATTTCTATTAGCCCTCGTCTTTTTACCTACTTGATCCTCTGCTGCCTTCACTACTTCATCCCTCAGAACTACCCATTCTTCTTTTACTGTATTTCTTTCCCCCATTTCTGTCAATTGTTCCCTTATGCTCTCCCTGAAACTCTGTACAATCTCTGGTTCTTTCAGTTTATCCACGTCCCATCTCCTTAAATTCCCGCCTTTTTGCAGTTTCTTCAGTTTCAATCTGCAGTTCATAACCAATAGATTGTGGTCAGAATCCACATCTGCCCCTGGAAATGTCTTACAATTTAAAACCTGGTTCCTAAATCTCTGTCTTACCATTATGTAATCTGTCTGATACCTTTTAGTATCTCCAGGATTCTTCCAGGTATACAACCTTCTTTCATGATTCTTGAACCATATACGTATCAAAAACTTGTTCAACAGTCTACTTTCAACTACTTTGCAAGGACCAGACCGCCACCTCTTCCTAGGAACCGTCACCGTGTTTGAATTCTGGCAGTAAATAAAGGTCACTTCTGCTTTCACTACAAACCTAACAAAATTGCGCGTAAAGAAAGGACACATGTACTAACCTCAGTCGCCCGACCGCCACTTCCTCCTAGGATCAGGCGCCAAGTGTGAAATCTGCCAGTAAACAAAGCTCACTTGCGTTTTTGCTATCGACGTAAGAAAATTGCTGCAAACGAAGCTCACAAGTAGCACCACTAACCTAAGTCGCCAGACCGAAACCTCTTCCTAGGGGCAGGTGGTAAAAGGTCTCAGTCCGCACTAGGCTGATGGAGGAAGGCAGGAGTGTACTTTATTTATTTGCCAGCAATTTGTTTAGGGATGAAGTATATTTATCATAGAACACGCGCTCTGACATCTCCCACAGCATGCAGACCTGCAAACCACTCTTACATAACTCATCTATAGGGCTGTACACACACTCTTGCTAATTGTATACCGTCAAAAATAACGCATTGCACAGCCTACAAACGTGCGAACCACTCTTAAATAATGCAGTACATCTACGTCCATATGGCCAAATAACTCGTAAATTGTCAAAAATAATAACCGATGTAAAAGACTCTCTTTGCTAATCGTCAATCATACACCAGCCTTTACTGAAACAATTAGAGGCAACACCACCACCAAGTGTATTCGCCACTGAGTCCATAGCCCAACTGACTTAGTTCAAATTGATGTCGCTAGAGGACGCTGTAGTGACGCACGTACCGTAATCTAAGATGGCGCCACCTAATGTGTTCACCACAAGGTCTGGTACCCAGTACCAACACCAGAGAATGCTCGGTCCGAGCGGCTGCTGGGGCGCATGGACCGCTACCGACGGCTGTGAGGTGGGGTGAGGGGCCCACTTGGCTAGCGGCAGCGGCAGTGGTAGCCTCCTCCGCTGGCGACAATTTGTACTAAGCCGCCATTTGAACTTGCCGCCATTTTCTAGAGGATGGGGTGTTAGGTTAGTGGACATAGCACAATTGGTCTATTTCCCCGCCTTTTTTGTGTTGTGACGCATTATCCTGCTGGTATTTGAATTTCCTGCAAAATAACAAGATGTGAATTACGTTAGTAATAGTGCACCTTATTATTTGACGCAGTTTTGATAGGTTAGCAGTGAAAAAACATAAATGACAGTTAAAGTTCGTAGGATGTGGACCATTTCGTAGGTGTGATCGATTATCGTGTTGGAATTTGAACTTGAGACAGATTTTTGCTATCTACATCTACATTTATACTCCGCAAGCCACCCAATTGTGTGTGGCGGAGGGCACTTTACGTGCCACTGTCATTACCTCCCATCCTGTTCCAGTGGCGTATGGTCTCGCTGGAAGAACGACTGCTGGAAAGCCTCTGTGCGCGCTCGAATCTGCCTAACTTTACATGGAGGAAGATATAAGTAGGGGGGAAGCAATATATTCGATACCTCATCCAGAAACGCACCCTCTCGAAACCTGGACAGCAAGCTACACCGCGATGTAGAGTACATTTCTTGCAGAGTCTGCCACTTCAGTTTGCTAAACATCTCCATAACGCTGTCACGCTTACCAAATAACCCTGTGATGAAAAGCGCTGTTCTTCTTTGGATCTTCTCTATCTCCTCTGTCAACCTCACCTGGTACGGATCCCATACTGATGAGCAATACTCAAGTATAGGTCGAACAAGTGTTTTTTAAGCCACCTCTTTTGTTGATGGACTACATTGTCTAAGGACTCTCCCAATGAATCTCATCCTGGCACTCACCTTACCAACAATTAATTTTGTATGATCATTCCACTTCAAATCGTCCTGTACGCATACTCCCAGATATTTTACAGAAGTAACTGCTACCAGTGTGGATGTAACGCAAATGGCTTTCTTCCCGCCGAAATCGGACATCTTGAATAAATAATTAATGATAATACACTACTGGCCATTAAAATTGCTACACTAAGAAGAAATGTAGATGATAAATGGGTATTCGTTGGACTAATATATTTTTCTAGAACTGACATGTGATTACATTTTCACGCATTTTGGGTGTATAGATCCTGAGAAATCATTACCCAGAGCAACGACCTCTGGCCTTAATAACGGCCTTGGTACGCCTGGGAATTGAGTCAAACAGAGCTTGAATGGCGTGTACAGGTACAACTGCCCATGCAGCTTCAACACGATACCACAGTTCATCAAGAGTAGTGACAGGCATATTGTGATGGCCAGTTGCTCGGCCACCATTGACCAGACGTTTTCAATTGATGAGAGATCTGGAGAATGTGCTGGCCAAGGCAGCAGTCGAACATTTTCTGTATCCAGAAAGGCCCGTACAGGACCTGCAACATGCGGTCGTGCATTATCCGCCTGAAATGTAGGATTGCACAGGAATCTAATGAAGGGTAGAGCCACGGGTCATAATACATCTGAAATGTAATGTCCGCTCCGGGTGATACGCCACTATGGCGATGACAAATACATGCTTCCAATGTGCGTTCACTGCGATGTCGCCAAACACGGATGTGACCATCATGATGCTGTAAACAGAACCTGGATTCATCTGAAAAAATGACGTTTCGCCATTCATGCACCCAGGTTCGTTGTTGAGTACACCATCGTAGGCGCTCCTGCCTGTGATGCAGCATCAAGGGTAAACGCAGCCATGGTCTCCGAGCTGATAGTCCATGCTGCTGCAAACGTCCTCGAACAGTTCGTGCAGATGGTTGTTGTCGTGCAAAAGTCCCCATCTGTTGACTCAGGGATCGAGTCGTGGCTGCACTATCTGTTACAGCCATGTGGATAAAAAATGGTTCAGATGGCTCTGAGCACTATGGGACTTAACAGGTGTGGTCATCAGTCCCCTAGGATTTAGAACTATTTAAACCTAACTAACCTAAGGACATCACACACATCCATGCCCGAGGCAGGATTCAAACCTCCGACCATAGCAGTCACGCGGTTCCGGACTGCGCGACTAGAACCGCGAGACCACTGCGGCCGGCCCATGTGGATAAGATGCCTGTCATCTCGACTGCTAATGATACGAGACCGTTGGGATCCAGCACGGCATTTCGTATTACCCTCCTGAACCCACCGATTCCATATTCTGCTATCAGTCATTGGAACTCGACCAACACGAGTAGCAATGTCGCGATACGATAAGCTGCAGTCACGATAGGCCACAATCCGACCTTCAAAAAAGTCGGAAATGTGATGGTACGCATTTCGCCTCCTTCCGTGAGGCATCACAACAATGTTTCACCAGGCAACGCTGGTCAACTGTTGTTTGTGTATGAGAAATCGGTTGAAAACTTTCCTCGTGTCAGCACGTTGCAGGTGTCGCCACTGGCGCCAACCTTGTGTGAATGCTCTGAAAAGCTAATCATTTGAATATCACAGCATCTGCTTCCTGTTGGTTAAATTTCGCGTCTGTAGCACATCATCTTCGTGGTGTAGCAATTTTAATGGCCAGTAGTGTAATAATAAATAGAATTACAGTTTTCAAGACAATATCATGTTAGAATTTGGATTTGGCGCAATTTTCTAGTGTAGGTAGGCCAATAATAATAAATAATAATAATAAATGATAATAAATGATGATAAATGATAATGAATAATACTAAAGAGAAGTGCAGTTTTGCAGCCATTATCCTGTTGGAATTTGAATTTGACGCCAATTTTTTCTGGAGGGTTAGGTTAGTGGACATAGCACAGTTGACCTATTATTCCTGCATAATTCAAATTTCGTGCCAATTTTCTGGGGGTTAGGTCAGTGGAGCTAGCCCAATTCGCCTATTTTCCCCGCCAAAATCCGCCATCTTGGATGACGTCATGCGCTGATTCCAAGTCTAAAGACCGCCGTCTTGGATGACGTCATCGCCGCCATCTTGAATAAATTTGGCAACAATGGAATGTGGGGCAGAACATACATTGTCCTACTACTCACCAGTACATCCTTATGGCTAAAAAAATTAGAATGCTCTGGGATAAACGTGCAAATGTTACATAAGAAGGAACAGAAAGTGGGCAAAATAATTGCGATTAATCAGTCAGTAGCAAACGGTACTCACAGGTCTCTGACAGCTTACAATCAATTGTAGAGATATTATCATCATTGGCAACGTCCTTTTGACAGCCTCTGCTGGATAAACGCCTTATCTAGAGTTTTCGGTCTGTACGCTTTCATGTTGCTGTCTAATGTCTATTTGAAATTCCTCCAGTATCTTTTACACAATTTTAAATTTTCTTGTTTCTAATGAAGTTTAATTTGCTCCCTGTTCTCTTCTTCTACCGTAAAACTTATGTCCTGGTAATAATTTCCCGATCATTTTTTCCACCGCACTTCTGAGAACCGTACTACATCCGATTAGATCTTATTTAATTTCTCTTCCTATTACAATAATGTTTTTTAGAGCCTAGAGATCTGGAATTTATAGTCCCTAAATAAAAAGTAGTAAGATTTCTAAGATTCTCATTACTAGTTATTTAGCCAAAATGTAGGGGCACTGCTATGTGGTGACGTCACTTCCTGGGTTCCGCGTCTCCTACCGAGGAAGGTGGTGTAGTGGTCAACACACTAGGCTCGTATTCGGGAGGACGAGGGTCCATACTCGTGTCTGGTCATCCAGATTTAGGTTTTCCTTTATTTCCCTGAGTCGCTCCAGGCAAATGCAGGGATGGTTCCTTTGAAAGGGTACGGCCGATATACCTGTCCATTCTTTACACAATCCGAGACTGTGCTCCGTCTCTAATGATCTCAATGTCGACGGGACGTTAAATCTAATCTTCCTTCCTTTTCCTTCTGTCTCCTATTTCCAATATTCTATCACCCAAGCCACAATACTGACTTGCCAGAAACTTGCACGCAGAGACCCTGACAAGTCGCCCATGATAAATGCGCCTGCCACGGTCTAGAGAGCTTGACGAGCACTCTTCTAAACCTCCCCAGACTACACCCACAGCAGTCTCAGCCCAAGCCTGAGGGCTCCTGGACCTCAGAGCAGGAGATCAACACGACCAGCTGTAACGGTCGTCACATGTCAGCAGAGGTCTCCAGTATCCAGGCAATATCGTCGTTTACGGATATATAAATCGTCGAAACAGCAATTATTTTGCAAGAGAAAGTTGAGAATCTGCAAGGAATTATTTCCAGACAGATATGAAGTGTAAAGCTACGTACCAAAATGAAAAGCTCAAAGTACAAAATTAATTCACTCTAAAAGAACGCAATGGTCGCTGTGGAGCGCTGTAGATATGGTAATAAGCGGTCATACGATCTTCCAATGCTGACCTAAGTTATGTCAGTGAGATGGTGAAATGAAGTGAAATGCTCATGTGGTGGTGCCTACCGTCGGGCAGACGGGTCACCTGGTGCCAGTCCCTTAGTTGACTCCACTTGGGCAACTTGTGTGTCGATGAGGATGAAATGATGAGAAAGACATCACAACACCCAGCTCCCAGCGAATAAAATCTCCCACCCGGCTGGCACTCGAACTCGAGCCTCTCATATGGCAGTCCGCTGCACTGACCACTCAGTTAAGTTTTTTATCTCCTCTGGACAGGAAAGAGAACTACAAAAAAGATCTACTCCCCGTTGCCACTTGTGTCCTAGGAAAAAAAGAACAACTAACCTATTAGTAAAAATGGGAGGACTGTAGGAAAAGATGAATGAATGGGAAACAGAACAGACAGGGGAGCGATGAAAGTGAAAGGAGTTGTGTAGGAGCATTATTGTGTGTGTGTGTGTGTGTGTGTGTGTGTGTGTGCGTGTGTGTGTGTGTGTGTGTGTGTGTGTGCGTGTGTGTGTGTGTGTGTGTGTGTGTACCGAAATTCCGGACGTCGCTCACGTCTTCGGACGGTGGAACATCCAAACGTGTCTTCTCTTTTTATGGAGTTTCCGGTTGTAGTTCCTTCAGAGCATCATGTCGGCAAAATAAACATCAGAATCTCATGGTTTGGACGCTCCGGCTAGAAAGAGGGTCACGAAAGGGGCTCCATAGAAAAATTGAAAAGAACTGTTTGTATCTGGGTTGCAAACAAGTGCCCAGTGTCGATCAGTACGGCACGTTCAATAGCCCAGTTCCGATTTGTCGTCGGGGCCAAGAAGGTAGCGGACTGTATGGCCGCATATCCAATTAACAGCGTTAGTTTTCGTTGCAGGGTGACGAATCACATCCGGGAATAAAAGCGTCTGGATAGTGAGCTGAGTAAGTGTCTGTCGGATAAGGAAAGTCGGGATACACTGTGCGCCCCTCCAGGTATCAAATGTCAGATGATGGATGACATGACAATCGGTGGGTGTCTGTGTCATCCAGCACAGTGAACACATAAGGGCCGGCCGCTGTGGCCTAGCGGTTCTAGGCGCTTCAGTTCGGAACGGCGCTGCTGCTACGGTCACAGGTCCAAATCCTGCCTCGGACATGGATGTGTGTGATGTTCTTAGGTTAGTTAGGTTTAAGTAGTTGTAAGTCTAGGGGACTGATGACCTCAGACGTTAAGTCCCATAGTGCTTAGAGCCATTTGAACCATTTTTTTAACACATAAGGGCGTGTCAACAAGGCGGATGCAGTGCAAACGAAATTTATTGACCTGTTTACCATTCACGGTGATATACCAGGCGCATTGGACGCTGCTGTCGAGAAAGCGTGCATGCACCGCTTTCCATACACGACGCCATATGATCTGGGAAAACTTGTGTTCGATGGGGCCGGGGGGGGGGGGCGATGCATTTTAATGTGTCGTATACAGTATTGTCCAGAGCATTCATGCGAGTGGTAAGGACTCGAGGATGTAACTTAATTCCACAAAGAAATGCTGAAAGTGGTAAAAGGGGAGTGGAATGTCTGATAACATGACTGGGGCTGACATGGAGACTGGCTCGTATTCAAGTAAAAGCAGTTCAGTGAGGCTCGTTGGGCAATGACGTAGGACTTTCAGTTGGGAGCTAACACAAAGTGCTGTAACTCTGTCCAGCATGTGGAATAAGCCAACCCCACGATGCTCCCCTGGATGTGCAAGGAAGGCATATTGAACTCTGAATAACATCCGGGTACTGATAAAGGATCTCATCACCATCAACGTACGATGGGCGAGGTAACTGAGACCGGGAACGTTTGTGCCACGAGAGGGATATGGGAAGAGTGGTAGACATTCGCACATCACGCACGCTGTACAGTGTCGAGGGATCTACGCTGGTGGTCAGCGAGGCCAGCTCTGATCGTTTGGAGGAGATGTTTCCTGTTTGTTGCTGCTGAACGACCAAGATCGCTCGTAAAATCAATGCCCAAGTAACGAACGGTGGTGGCTATACTGAGAGCAGCGATACATCACTCAGGTGGGACCTCTCCAGTGAGGAGAACGTGCGATTTGGAAACGTTAAGAGGAGTGCCCAATGCCTTACCATATGTCGCCACCAATTTCAGATCCGCGCAGACATCATTTTCACTGTGTAGGTAGAGGACGGGATCGTCAACATAGGCCATACAACAGAAGTGGTGTCCGTGCAATGCAGGCCCACCAGGTGTTGGCAAAGTCCCTTAAGTAGAGGTCCTAGCGACAAAATATACAGTGTCATGGAAAGTGGTCAACCCTGTCGGAGGGAGCGCGTGATCGCTAGAGGCAATGTGAGGCATCCGTTATAGAGTATTCTTGATGTCACGCCGCTCAAGAGGCGCATTACCACTGTTGCTGTATGAGCCAGAAAAACCATGTACAGGAGGACCGACATCAAAACGGTACGATCGACACAGTCGAATGCCTGACTGAAGTCAAGCTATACCAATGCACGAGGCAGATGTCGCGATCTGGCGAGTGCGATAGTGTCCCAGTAACAGCAAGGGACCACATGAATATTGTTGTCACCACACAGGGAAGTCTGATTGAGGGACGTGACGTGTCTTGCTGCCTTATTGAGTCGCGACGCCAAAAAATGGGTGAAAATTTTCGTGCCAATTTTGAACGATTGATGGACTGCTAATCACAGGTCAGTGATCGCCTATGCAGTTTAGCGACCGGGATAACGATCCCATCAAGGATGGTGGCTGCCGTCGTCGTTGTTGGGACATCAGTTCACAACAGATGCACGTCCAAGTGAACGACAGATAACTGTAAAATTCGAGGGGAAGGCCGTCAGGTCCTGGGGACTTACCCTGACAGCGTCCAGGACTTCATTCGAGGTCACGTCTTCTTGAAGTTCTAAAGCCATGTCCTCCAATACACTGTTTACGGTGAGTGCCGCTAAATCCTCGATTAAGATTTGGTTGTGCAGAACAGCAGCGTACAGAAGAGTAAAATCGGAATGGAAAGCATGACCAATGACGCATTACGTAGCATCTCATCGTCCTTCCGCATTGGCGAGGTTGTGGATGAGAGTTCGGTGAGGAGGTGGTACATCAACGGTGCTTCGTGAGGCCTTTGGTCATTGATGCAGGATCTAATAACGGTCCCTTGCAAGCGTCGTCGTATGAGTGTAGTGATCTACCCTTTAGCACGCTGCATGTAATAAAAGTCCGTTGTGATTGTATGCCAAGACTTGACGTCTCTGCCGTATCCCAACAACCTGTCGCTTGGGTTTGAGGACATCTGCAGTTCATACAGGCGGCTGGTGGAGGTGGTGAAGGCTGCTGGTCTTGTGCGTGGGGTGCAAGCGGAGCTCGGAATTTGCAGCACTGTTCTCAGAGTTGACTGGGACCCTTTGGTTTGGAGCTGCGTGGAGGGCCTCATACAAAGGCTTCGTCAACTCTGTGACGGTCTTGACTGCAGATTTATGGACCTGCGTTATCGGGGGCTCCCCTTTACATGTCAGGTTGCACTACACAAAGGTAGCAGCTACTTGGGTAGCAGAGTACTCGAGGAGTGCTCAAGGGCTTGTTTTTGGCTAGGCTTTAGGTTGAGGTTCTGTGATGAAAACTAGCCAGACGACTCGCATATAGCTAAATCAGACCGCGTTCAGAGTAGAGACACTCTGTCAAAATTTTATCAGTCAATTGTCGAAGTATTCGTAACAAAGTTCCCTAATTTTCTGCCCTCCAGGAAACTTATCGCGCTTAAGTTATTCTTGAGACCAAGAACTGGCTGAAACTCGAAGTAGGAAATTCTGAGATATTTCGCGATTCGTCGAACGCATATCGAAAAGACAGATTACACACTATAGGAGGAGGTATGTTCACTGAAGTTACAAAAATATTGTCCCTATTGAGGTTAATTTGGAGAGTGACAGTGAGTTATCTGGTCGCGTGTAACAGTTCTAGGTGAAGAAAGGTTAATTGTCGGATGGTTTTACCGGCCACCCGATTCATCTGTGACGGTTTTAGGGTCACTGACAGAAAGTCCATTGTCAGTAGCGCAGAAATAAGCAGTTGGTGCAATATTAGTCGGAGACGACTTTAACCAACCGAATACAGACTGGGACGTCTATGGATTCATTTCAGGGGGTACAGACAAACAATCTTGCGAAGTTCTTTTGAACGCGTTATCCGAAAACTGTCTTGATTTGCTAGTTCGACAGCCCACACGCAATAGCAATATTTTAGACCTCCCAGCGCCACACAGGCCTAACTAAGACGACGGCGTCTGCATAGAGACACGATTGTTGACCATGATCTCATCACAGTGACGATGGTTATTGAAGTTAATAAAACAATCAACAACACTTGAAGAGTTCTTGTTGCTAGAAAGTTCAGATAGACAATTGTTCGCATTGCACTTAGACAATGAACTGACATCATTTAGTTCCAATACGATGGATGTAGAGGAATTATGGGCAAAGTTTAAACGGATCTGAATCATTCTCTGGACAAGTATGTGTCGATAAAGTGGACTAAGGACGAGAAAGACCCACCGTGGCTTAACAACAAAATTCGAAAACTGCTGGGAAATGAAGACAGGCAAAGGTTATTAGGCATTCATATTTCTGTATGAAGATTTATGCGCGGAGAACACAATAACAACCATCATCATACCTTAGCAAAAGATCTGAGAGAAAACGCGAGGAAATTCTGGTACCATGTAAAATCGCTGAGCGAGTCTAAGACTTCTATCCAGTCACTCGTTTACCTCGCTGGTGAGGTAGCAGAAGACAGCGAAAGGAAAGCCGAAGTTTTAAATTTCGCATTTAAGAAATCGTCCACGCAGGAGAATCGTACAAATGTACCGTCGTTTGAGGAAGGCGCAGACTCCCGTATGGAGGATATAGTGATAGGCATCGTTGTGTAGAGAAACAACTGAAAGAGTTGAATCAAATAAGTTGTCAGGTCCCGATGAAATCCCAGTTCGGTTCTACAAGTAATACTCTGCACCATTGGCCGCTTACTTCGTTTGCGTTTATCGTGAATCTCTCGCCCAGCGCAAAGACCCAAGTGGCTGGAAAAAAGGGCAGGTGACTCCTGTAGATAAGAAGGGTAAGATAACGGATTGCAGACCAATATATCTAATATCGGTTTGCTGCAGAATCCTTGAACATATTCTCAGTTCGAATATAATAAATTTCCTTGAGGTTGAAAAGCTTCTTGGATGAAGGGCAACAGGCAGATTCCATATTCCTAGATTTCCGTAAAGCCTTTGACACGGTGCCACATAGCCGATTGTTAACGAAGTTACAAGCGTACGGAATAAGTTCCCAGGTATGTAAATGGCTTGAAGACTTCTTAAGTAACAGAACCCAGTATGTTGTCCTCGACGGCGGGTGTTCATCAAAGACCCGGGTATCGTCAGGAGTGCCCCAAGAAATGTGATAGGACCGCTATTATTTTCTAAATTCATAAATGACCTTGTGAGTAGGGTAAGCAGCAGTCTGCGGCCGTTTGCTGATGCTGCTGTGGTGTACGGGAAGGTGTCGTCGATGAGTGACTGTAGGAGGATTCAAAATGACTTAGACAACATTTCTAGTTGGTGTGTTGAATAGTTTCTACCTGTAAATGGATAAAAATGAGTAGGAAAAACAAACCCGTAATGTTCGAATAAAAGCAATATGAAACAGAATGAGCATGTGAGGACTGTAGTAGGGAAGGAAAATGGCCAATTGCGGTTTATTGGGAGAATTTTAGGGGAGTGTAGTTCATCTGTAAAGGAAACAGCATATAGAATACTAGTGCGACCCATTGTTCAGCACTGTTAGAGTGTTTGGGATCCGCACCAGGTCAGAGGCGGGCTGCTACATGTGCTACCGGTAAGTTCTAACAACACGCAAGTATTTCGGAAATGCTTATGGAACTCAAATGGGACTCACTGGAGGGAAGACGACGTTCTCTTCGAGGAGCACTACTGAGACAATTCAGAGAGCGGCATTTGAGGCGATTCTATTACCGCCAATGTAAATTTAGCGTAAGAACCTTTACGACAATATTAGAGAGAGTAGGGCTTGTACGGAGGCATACAGACAGTCGTCTTTCCTTCGCTCTATTTGCGAGTGGAATAGAAAAGTAAATGGCTAGTGGTGGTACAGGCTACCCTCCACCATGCGCCGTACGGTGGCTTGAAGAGGATGTATGTAGACTGAGATGCTATCCATGAGGGGCTATCAAGCAGGCAGCTCGCAGGCCTCCAGTCTGCAAAGCACATACCCACCGATGGGTGTTCAGAAACAGGGAATTCGATGTAATTCTCGAGGGCGATGAAACTCAGAATAACATATTTTCAGTGGGAGTATACACTGAGGTGGTGAAAGTCATGGGGTGGCGATATTCACATATACAAATGGCGGTAGTGTCGCGTACGGAAGGTTTATAAAAGGGCGGTGCATTAATGGAACTGTCATTTGTACTCAGGAAGATTATGTCCGCACGACAGGAATGAATGGACTTTCAACTCGGAATGGTTGTTGGAGCTATAAGGATGGGACATTCCATTTTGGAAATCGTTAGATCAAATTCCATCAGGACAATGCAACACACCATGACTACCATCACTAACCTAAGAAAATGGCGCGAAAATAGGGCACTTGGGCTACCTCCATTAACCTAAGTCTCCCGACTGCCATCTCTTCCTAGAAACTAGTGGGAAAGGGACTCAGGGCTGGATATGTCTTTATTTTCAGTGTTTATTTAAACAATTAGAGGCAGTACCACCATCAAGTGTGTTCACCGTGGGGTCCGGAGTCCGACTGAATTAGTACACAGTACTGCCACCAGAGGGCACTGTTGTGGTGGGGGAAAATGGTTGGAAAAGCAGTCAGCCTGTGCAGGACATATGTCTCTATTTTGCATGCAGTCTTTATTTAAACAATTAGAGGCACACCACTATCAAGTGTGTTCACCACGAGGTCCGGAGTTCGACTGACATAGTACACAGTACCACCACCAGAGGGCACTGTCGTCCCTTCTGTGACGTAATCCGAGATGGCGGTATGGAGGAGAAAAAATGGAGGATAATGACTCAGCCTGTGCTGGGCTGCTGCAGAGAGGAAGGAGTGTACTTTATTTATTTTATGAACAATTTATTTAGGGATGGATTTCCCGCAGTTCATTTAGTACACTGATACAAAGCATCTATGGCGCATGTCAAGTCATAAGAATGGTACAGATATTTCTGTTTCCAGAGCCATAGCCGTCAGCAGGGTGTATTTCCGATAATTCGCTCGTTGTCGAATGTCATTCGACTGAAACTGCGATCCTAACCTTTAATTGTGAGTATAGAAATCAAATATATATTTGACCAATTTCGTAGAATGATTCTGTCACTGCGTGGCCTGTGGTGGGAATGATTCACGTTTCCCACTAACAGCAGGGACCGTCAAAATGGAGAGGGCTGTTGAAATGCAGGAATGTAGTTGACTTAACCGTGTAGTCCTCTAGATGGCCGAATAGCAAACCAATACTTAGTATGTGTCGGACAGCTTTCGTGATCAAGTGGAAATTTGACAACATTCAAAATGGACATGTGTTTGCGCTGGGCCAGACCAGAAACAGTAACGCATTTGTGCTGAGGGGAAAATGAGCCCGTCTTTGCACAACATTTCTGAGAGTGACTTCAATCCACTGAGGGCACTCTGGTCATGCGTTGTGAGTTGACGAACACCTGATGGGAAACATCTAGTGCCGCGAGTATACTCATGGTGCAGGTCCTTACGCTGTCTGTCTTCGCGGTATATGTACAGGCATCTGGCGGTCGATAGCTATATGAATGACATAAAAGGGGCGATTTTGTATGGCGCAGGATACGAATTGTATGTTCAATACATCGTCGCAGTACACAATGATATATTGTCAGGTTGGAGATCGGTTTCACACTCTAATACTCAAACTTCTGTCCTCAGTGGCAGAGCAGTGTAATTGAGTAAGTCTTTCCGTATTTGACGCCCTGTAAGACACTTTTGCAGGCTTTAATTGTCAGTGCAATATGGCGATCCGCGTAAAATACTTTTTTACTGCTGAAAGTCTCATCCGCAGAAAGAAAAAAAAAGATGGACAGTGCTTCCACACCGACAGCACCAGTAATTTGGCAGGTAAATTTGACAAGAGCCAATCATAATGTTGCCTCCTTTGTGCTGAGATATAGGAGTCTCTACATAGCGGTGAGAACGTTTGCATATGTTGAAAGCAGGAAGGGTAACATGTGATGGATGGGGTGCCACAATAGGACCGCATGGAAGAATGCATTCGACGTTATTCTGCGCTATTTTCGCAAACAGATTCTATCAGGGCAAGAATTTCCCTGCAGACAAGCTGAGACATCACGAAAACTCCTACAAAAGCAACCATTAACTATTTCTGGGACACTATACAATTTCCGATAGGCTGACTTGGTTCTTATTTTACATAGCCATGTGCATCAGTATAACATTGTGAAACTTTTTAGATGCGCTTGCAATGGTATGAAGCTATGTGCGCGCTTTTCGCAGTGATGAATCAGCCATGCTGGGCAGATAAGCACATGTGCATGGCTAGATGCACCTCTAATGTCCCGTTAGGATAGCGAGGAAGAGAAAGCAGCCTCTGCTATTCTGGAAAGCAATGGAAGGAATTTCTGCAGCATCTGTGAGGGTGAGTCACTCTGAAATAAGGTCTTCGCTCCCATCCAGTCTTTCAAAAAGGGCTCTGAGCACTATGGGACTTAACATCTATGGTCATCAGTCCCCTAGAACTTAGAACTACTTAAACCTAACTAACCTAAGGACAGCACACAACACCCAGCCATCACGAGGCAGAGAAAATCCCTGACCCCACCGGGAATCGAACCCGGGAACCCGGGCGTGGGAAGCGAGAACGCTACCGCACGACCACGAGATGTGGGCATCCAGTCTTTGTTTCCATTCTCAGTGGCACAGCAGAGTAACTGAGTAAGAGTCTTCCCGTATCTGACGATATGTAGGGCTCTTTTGCAGGGTTTAACTGTCAGTGCAATATGGCGATCTGTGTAAAATAGGTTTTTGCTGATGAAAGTCTTGTCTACAGAAAACAATGGTGGATGGTTCTCCCACACCAGTACCAGTTTGATAGGTAAATACAGTGACGAATGGGCTGTCCTGTTAGGATTGCAATCGAACATATTTCTATAGCGCGACCTGTGACGTCAGTATAACATTGCGAACCTCTTAGCTGCTATGCAAACACCTCTCTCAACGCTGGACCCACACCGCAGCTATGCATCATTGCTTCAGTAACTGTGCCTAGGTGAACACGTATTTTTGACAATAATTTCTCAGGTGTAAAATATGAAAGGGATGTCGCCGACTCGTGCTTCCTGGACCCGAATGGACTTTTGTGCATGGCTTGGCAGCAGAGGTGGCTCACGGCAGCGTCGATGCGTGTGTGCGGATTGAGCCTCTGATACGTCACGATTGACTATAGTTCGAAAGGGTATTTTATGTGCGCTGAGTGTTTGTGCAGTACATTATTTTTGGCTGACTAAGCATTGTGAGTGTGTTGGTAGAGCGTTATATCAGCATTATTTCGGTACTTTACCAGTAGTTTGCAGGTCTGTAGGCTGTGAATTGCGACCCCAAGTACATCAGAGTGTGTGTTTTGTATTAGTGTACTAAATAAACTATGTGAAATCCGTCCCTAAATAAATTGCTCCTACAATAAATAAAGTACACTCCTTCCTCTCTCCAGCAGCCCAGCACAGGCTGAGTCATTTCCCCCGTTTTTCCCCCTCTATACCGCCATCTTGAATTATGTCACAGAAGGGACGACAGCGCCCTCTGGTGGCGGTACTGTGTACTATGTCATTTGGACTCTGGACCTCGTGGTGAAAACACTTTATGGTGGTACTGCCTCTAATTGTTTAAATAAAGACTGCATGCAAAATAAGACTTATGTCCAGCACAGGCAGAGTCCTTTTCCCACCAACCCCTAGGAAGAGGTTGCGGTCGGTTGAATTAGGTAAATGGAGGTAGTCTGAGTGATCTATTTTCCCGCCATTTTCTAAGGGTAGTAGAGGTAGCCATGGTGTGCTGCATTGTCCTGATGGAATTTGAACTTCCGCATTTTCTGGGGGAGGGGAGGGGAGGGTGGTTAGGTTGGTGGAGGTAGCCCAATTGACCTATCTTCCTGCCAAAATTCAAACTTCCCGCCAAAAGCCGCTATCTTGGATAACAGTACTTGTGTCATCAGCTGACTTCATGGCCGCCATCTTTGATGACGCCATCGCCGCCATATTGGATAACTGTACTTGGGGTGACACGAACTTTGCCCTACTACTGATGGTTCAAACCCGCGTCCTGCCATCCTGATTTAGGTTTTCCGTGATTTCTCTAAATTGCTTCCATCAAATGCCGAGATGGTTCCTTTGAAAGGACATGGCCGATTTCCTTTCCCATCTTTCCCTAATCTAAGCTTGTACTCCATCTCTAATGACCTCGTTGTCGATGAGATGTTAAACACTAATATCCTCCTCCTTCTAGTCAGTTGCCTTCGACCTCGCGAACCCGAGTGTATCTTCTAAGTGATGATACTCTGCCAACATCCCCCCTCTATTCTGAGTCCGCAAGTTGACGATGACCGACACAGGGGTAGGGTCCCAGACGACTATTGAACTGTGTCTCTCTTACTTGGGGCGGGTCCTTCCTATACAGCACTTATCACGTTCTGGAAGATTACCTCTGGTGTACATTGGGGTCATTTAATTCAATATTAAAATGTTTGGCGCAGATCACGACTCAAATCCTCCGCTGTCACGCATATCGTTACGGGACCGGAGTCATGCACTCGGTGTACGCTGCCATATTGATGTGTGTATAGTCTGTGGTCGGTTTTTCGTCAGGGTGACGCTGTTTGAGTAAACTGTTACGCAAATGCATCCGCTGCCTTCCGAAGACAGCTGCTAGCTAAAACGTGAATTTAATGTCGGTTTCATCTCTCAATATCGGATTCCGTGACAGTATCGCCGGCCGCGGTGGCCGTGCGGTTCTGGCGCTGCAGTCCGGAACCGCGGGACTGCTACGGTCGCAGGTTCGAATCCTGCCTCGGACATGGGTGTGTGTGCTGTCCTTAGGTTAGTTAGGTTTAAGTAGTTCTAAGTTCTAGGGGACTTATGACCTAAGATGTTGCGTCCCATAGTGCTCAGAGCCATTTGAACCATTTGACAGTATCTCATGAGCGATGGGGCGAGCTTGTGAGTGCTTACACGATATGTGCGCTTGTCACTGTCACTTCACGGACATTTGATCTTCTTGCAGTGGTTGCGGTTTTTATTCCACTGGTAGTCACATAGCGACCATCGCGAGAGTTACGGCAGTTGGATGTAGACGCACATCAAAATCAGACACCTTAACGGCGAGTTCGAGGGCGGACACCGAAATCAAGCATTCCAGTGGTTTGGCGACTCACCATAATCAACACCGTAGGGAACAGAAAATTACGTTACCATACAAGTAGCTTATTTGTCAGAAACAGTAACGTGAAGCCATATTATTTGTACTGCACAATCACTCGGGAGCCGGGGTTAAGAGGTGGCGAGTTGTACGGCAGATGCCCCCTTCTTTACTAATATTAACTTTTCACCTAGAACTTTTTTTTGTAAGATGCGTCGTTTTCGAGGTATTTAGTTGTCTCAAGTTAAAACAAAGACCATATACAGGGTGTCCCAGTTATCTTGACTAGCGTAAATGACTGTCCAGATGCAAATTACAAAATGTTTCAAGCAAATGTTCTTTAGCCATCAGGGTGACATCAATCAGCATGATTGCCTTCGTTGTAGCTTTGTTTCTTACAAAGATATGAACAATGATATGACTTTTTTAAATGGCACCCTGTACTTTTTATTCGGTAATTTATTTCCTCTCCTAAAGACCTATTCAAAAATGTATCACAGTGTACCATTCACTGCAACACAACATTATTAATTACGTTACATAACATTGACTTTGAGCCTGGGATCACAAACTCGTCCACTTGCTGGAGTTGTCATAAAACAAACGAAAACCAAGTAAAAACATAACACAAAATTGACTTTGTCTCTCCTGTACCATTGCCCAGGAGTAGAAAACCCAAAGGTGCTCGAAGTGGTGGCCCTGGACACAGATACACTGGTACACTTGTTGAGTGAAAGAATTATTTACTGCTTCCAGTGTTGCCTGCTGAAGAGAATTACAAGCAAGCACGATACGTTCCCGCATGTACACCGGAGTTGTTGGAATATCGCGATAAACAACGTCTATAATGCATCCCCAAAGAAAAAAGTCCAGAGGACGTAAATCAGGAGACCTAGCAGGCCAAGTAACTGCTCCTCCTCTACCAATCCGTCTGGCAGGATACTTTCGATTCCGAACATGACGTGGACGCAAGGCATTATGTGCTGGACATCCATCGTGTTGAAACCACATAAGCATTCTGGTTCTTAGCGGCACTTCATCCAGAAGAGGAGGAAGAATTCGTCTGAGGAAGTTGTCATACGCTGTGCCGTTTAGACTACCATTGATGAAATAAGAATCAATAATTGTAGTACCAAGCATCCCACACCAGACATTAACACTCCACTGGCGCTGATGTTCCACCTGTCTAAGCCATCGTGGGTTGTCGCTGGACCAATAATGTATGTTCCTTGTATTTACCTGTCCTTTGTTTGAGAAGGAATGTTCATCGGTAAATAGAACACTGAAGAAGAAGTTCGGGTTGGCGAGGATTTGCTGCTGTGCCCACTGACAGAACTGTACACGATTCCGGAAATCATTGCCATGCAATTCTTGCTGTAGGTGTACATAGTAAGGATGGAACCGGTGACGTGTAAGAATAAGATGTATACCGGTTTCAGGAATGCCAATCTCGTGGTCAAGCGATCGTGTGCTCACATGTGGATTCATAGCGACGGAAGCGAGAACATTAATTGTGGCAGCTTCATCTTCGCGAATGCTACGACGATTGCGTTGTCGTGGGTTGAAACTTCCCGTTTCCCGAAGCCTCGCAACAAGACGAGAAAACATCCGACGGGGAGGTGGGTTCTTGTCAGGATATCGCTCTCTGTACAGTTCCGCTGCCTGCGTAGCATTTCGCCTACCTTCAACAACAGCAACAATAAAGGAAACGTTATGTCAAATGGTTCAAATGGCTCTGAGCACTATGGCACTTAACATCTGAGGTCATTAGTCCCCTAGAACTTAGAACTACTCAAACCTAACTAACCGAAGGACATCACACACGTCCATGCCCGAGGCAGGATTCGAACCTGCGATCGTAGCGGTCTCGCAGTCCCAGACTGGAGCGCCTAGAACTGCACGGCCACATCGGCCGGCAAACGTTATGTCGATGCAGTTTGTAGGAAGGACAGCCTTTACTGTATGCCTACTCTACACAACAGTATTAAAAGGACTAAAATACTGTACTAAATGTACACGTACATAAGAAAACAGTATTGCAGTTACTGTTCTGCTAACTTACATTCCCCATAGATGTGTAGCATTTCTTGCTGGTGTACATTCTACTCGCACACCTCTTGAACTGACGATGATTGACGGAATGACAGATGTGCGTTCTACTTATGTTTGCATTTGTCCTCTGTCAACGTCATCACGTGGATGCGCTCCATTAGCCCGAGTACCTGCACTAAGCGCTGGGAGCGTCAACGTCAGTGTTGTCTTATGTAATTAATAACGTTGTGTTTCAGTGAATGACACACTGTGATACATTTTTGAATAGGTCTTTAGGAGAGGAAATGAATTACCGCATAAAAAAATACAGGGTGCCATTTAACAAAGTCATACCACTGTTCATATCTTTATAAAAAAAACAAAGCTACAACGAAGGCAATCATGCTGATTGATGTCACCCTGACGGCTAAAGAACATTTGCTTGAAACATTCTGTAATTTGCATCTGGACAAACAGTTATTTAGGGTGGTCAAGATTTATGGGACAACCTGTATATTGTAATTAAACAATTTATTGTTATTATTACTTTGATAAAACAGATGATATATCTAATTGTTATTATTAAAATTCTAGGTATCTGTAACTCTGTAACACATTAAAACGAGGATGACAACGAGTTATATTTTGGGGATGGGATGGGGGCGAGAGACAGTGACAAGTTGTGAACTCTCCCTTCACAACCGAATTCTGGATGCTATACTTTCTTTGCACAGTAAGTAAAACTTCGCTGTTTGCTACCCTTCCTAATATTGCAATTTTAATGGCCAATGGTGTAATTACCCTAGCATCACCTGACTTATTTCGACTACTCTCCTTTGTTTTACTAATCACCTTCCAGCCAGGACAGGATATATTCAGTTCAATTGATCCTTTAAACTTCCAGGTACCACTGGGGTCAATATGACTCTATAAATACATTGTAAATGTATGTCTCCCTTGTTTCCAAAACCATTATTTTCAAATTATATGAGTTTGTCCCTCTGAGTTGATCGTAAACAATGGTGTTTCGTTCATTTTTATATTTACTAAATATTAAATTTTTTCCATGGTCTTTGCCCTGAGTGCCACTGGGACAGTACGACCCCAGCTTAAATTGTTTGTCTGAATCATGAATGTAACATTTATGAAAACAGAATGATGAATGTTATGTTTAACAGCTATTATACAAAACACTTGCAGTAATGAAAATCTTATTTCCCACTTATTTTAGCATCCATTGCCAGAGTTTCTTGCATCAGCTGTTGTTGTATCCGTCCTTGTACCACTTGGGTCAATATGACCCCATAAGCATGTTGGTAAATCATATCTCCCTTGTTTCCGAAGCTGTTTTTTTTTTAAATATATAGCTTTCTCTCTCCGAATCAATTGTTTCCAACAATGTTTTGTTCAGCTTTATATTTACAGTACAGTAAAATTTATTCATGGTTCTTTGCACTGAGTATCACTGGTGTCAATATGACTCCAATCTAAATTGCTTTTTGTTTCTTGAACGTAATATGTTATTTCATTAAAATACTGCCTATATATCTGGTGTAAATTACTTGGGGTCTATATGATCACAGTGGGGGTGTCTATATGATGACAGTGGTATTCAGTCAGATAAAAATGTCCCAGTAGTAAGAGGGATAAGTGATTCGCCATCTCTGGCAGAATTACCATATCAGTGGCGAACCTTAAAGGTTTTGTCTCTTCTCCCTGAACTTCAGTTTCCGTTTCAAATGTGTCTTCGGTTTCCGTTACTTCTTCCTCTTTGTTTCGATTAAATAACGTTGGGGACAGGTTACAGCTCTGCCTCCCTCCCTTTCGTGCCCTTCTATTCTTATGGCTACAGCCTGGTTTCTGTACATGTTGTAGATAACTTTTCGCTTCCTGTATTTTATCACCGATAACTTAAACCGAAGACATGTGGCGTTATCACTCGCGACTGACGGACGAGTTGACCAGCGCTCGTCTACAGGACAGATAAGGTAGCTTCCGCGTTTTAAAACGTCGACTGCCCAGGCCGCCAGAGCAACAGGTGTGGACGACGGTGAGGCTGGACGGCAGAGGGAGGCGCGCCCGCCGTCGTGGGCGGGGTGGGGGCGGCTGTGACGTCACGTAACGGTGCGGCCGTGCAGGCAGCGCGCGCCCAACCGCGCCAGTGGACGAGATGCAGCAGCTCGCGCCGCTTGTCGTGCTCGCCTTCCTGGCAGGCGCCTTCGCCGCGTCTCCCCGTAAGTACATTCCAGCCAGCCGCTCCTCAAATAGCGGCCGAGCTCTGGTCGCAACTCGTGAAGCGAAGCCAGATTAGGGTCTAACGTACTGTCAACGACGACATCATTAGCGCTCGGACTAGCGAAAGGACAGGGAAGAATATTAGCCGTGTCCTTCCGTAGGAAGCGCACCAGCAGTCGCCTTAAGCGATTTAGAGAAATCGAACAAAACCTAAATCTGGGTTGGTCATCGTATCCCTGATAGATACTGTAGAATACCGTCGCCTTAAGCGATTTAGGGAAATCGTCAAAACCTAAATCCGGGTGGGTCATCGTATCCCTGACAGATACTAGAGAATAGCGTGACTGTTTGTCAACTAAATATACGGTAAATACAGATAACTGTGGTGGTATACATCAGTTGTACAGAACGGGCGGGATGCTGGCGGATTTCTGGTGACTGGCTGGTACGTGATGAAAATGTTAGCTACCTGGTGGATATTAACACGGATACCTCTCATACTGCCGCAAGGAGCGGCCCCCAGTACATCGAGTACAAACGTGAATATACAACCGCGCTCCTTACGAAGATCAGCCTGAAAATGTACCAAAACTAATTAATGGAGTCAGACAAATATTTCCTAAGTGACTGTACACAGTTATCAGCATCTATAGCCAATAACTCTGGATGGGATCTGAACCGTCGCCCTCCCGAATGTGAGCTTAGATGCTAACCACTGCGCCAGTGCAGCTTCTGGGATATCCCAACAATTCCGGCAACTACAGAGTATACAGCTAGCAATACTCAGTTTATCGCTGAACGAAATGCTTCTTGGGCAGGACATCCAAACCTGTTCCCCAATTGTTCGTTAATTTAGTCCTGTCAGTCTCTCCGTACAGCTGTATCCCACAAGTTATCGTGATGTTCCGTTCGTGTACGATCGACTTCAAGACTGTACAATCCCAATCATGTATTAACGTGCCACGGAATTCGCCTGACTTCCTCCTGCTGCTGGTAGATGTTGTTATGTGGAAAGCATATCGTGTTAAATTTGACACTATGGGTGATTTTTAATGGCGTCCACATTTTCTTTACGAACACGAGTGGCGCTTATGACACTCGATTTTTTAGGCATGTTAGGTACCAGAAAATAAGACTATATTAGTCTCGAAATCGATGATATACGAATTGAACGTCACACTGAATGGTGTGATGACAACTGTATGGAAAAACCGGGATCAGGTTTTAGGCTTGTATTGGTTGTGTAACAATCAAGTTTTTCTGATCGTCGTCCGTGACCACGATGGATGACTTCCGAACTGTCTGTTTTGAATGCATCCGACGGCGCCCGAAAGGTCACTATATTCATTCCAGACGTAGACTAAATGTCGGCAGGAGGCAAAACGTTTAGCGCAGAATCTCTATCTACACGTACACTTTACAAGCCATTTGCGTGTGGCTGAGTGAACCTGTAGTACCACCGTCATTTCTCGCCTTTCGTTTTCCATTCAGTAATACTACATTGGAAGAACAGCTGTTGGTAAGCCGCTACATATGCTCAAATTTCTCTGAATCTCCAGTCGTGGTGATGTGTGTGTAATGTGTTGTCTGACTCTTATTCGAACGTATGCTCTTGGAATTCCAACAGAAATATCCCCATAATGCCCAGTGCGTCTCTTTTAATGTCGTTCTCGCGCTAGCTAAATGAATCCACGAAGAAACGCGCAGCTCTTATTTAGATCTTCTCCATCTACTCTATTACTCCTACCTGGAAACTGTCCCTGAAATTTTTATGTGGTCTTTACACTTTATGTCGCTCCGAACGAGTATTCCTAGGTACTTTACGTTTGTTACTCTTTCCACTGAATGATCGTCAATGGTGTAATCAAACAATAATGGGTCTTCCCGTCTATTTATTCGCAGTACTTTATATTTATTGGTCTTGATGGTCAACTGCCAGTCCCAGCAGCAAGCGTCGATCCTCGGAGGTCTTCCTACAGTTTTCTTCCGCTACAAACTGCCAATACCCACTCGTATAGTCTGTGAACATCCTCAGTAAGCTACCGCCGTCATCATTTATATACATTGCCTTGGGATACTTTCGTTGTTACTTGTTTCGTCAGAAAAATATTTCAATTTCCAGAGGTGTGGCCACACATCTTATCAAGTCATCGACACAAAAAGACCCGCTGATACTCTCGTAAAGCAAGATTTCTCTGTAATTACGGCATAGATGATGATTGATTACGACACATATGAGCTGTTCTCAGTATATCACAGTCTCCCACCGATACTGAAATAATGACATGTCTCACAGGATGTAGCCGAAAGAAAAGCTCGTATACAGGGTGATTCAAAAGTCATCTCTCATTGGACAATGGTACATTGGTGAGTCGACAGTCCTAGCCCATAGAACGAAGTCGTATTTAGGGATATAACAGGAACAATCACTCGAAGCAAAAACGTCAAGTAAACATGGGTCCCAAAATGTATATCTTCAGAGCTATGACCACATCTTGGAAACTGTGAAACAAACCCCTTGTATTGGAAGCTCTTTACTTTCCATATTTTGGTAGGAGGTAGTATGAACAAAACAAGAAAAAATAACCTTGTAAACATGGGCTAACTAAAATATTTGGCTTAGGATCTACGAACACTTGTTCATTTTCACTACTGCGAAACACTTCTTCTGCGGAAGAAGTACCCACAGCTCTTAAGGTATGCATTTTAAATTCAGCATTTACTATACAGTTTTTTCTTTATTTTGGTCCTTTCTAGCTCCTTGCAGTAAAAGGGATTCGTTTCACAGCACCGAAGACGAATAAGTGTTCATAACTCATAAGGTATGCATTTTAGAGTCCATGTTTACTATATATTTTTCGCTTCGGATGTCAGTTTCTGTCATACATCTGAATACTATATAGTCCTATAGGGCATGACTTTTGAATCACCCTGTATACAGAAAGAAGCTCAGCTCATGTCTGTCAACGAAACTCGATACCACAACGCTACCAGTAACAACGCACTCGTGTTTATAAACACAGCTCTGTGGCTCTGTCTGAAGTGCCGAATACAGAACAGGAGAAAAGAATGGTCTGATTTTTGGAAGATACAAACCCTGTCACATATTTTCTTCTTTGGACGATGTATGTTTGTTACAGCTCCACCGACATTTTCGTTCTGCGTGTTTAGTTACACGGGATGAAGTGAGATATCAAAAAAGTTACAAAAAGCAGCGCAACGTAATCACTGCTGCTATTCATTGGCTGCAAACAGGAATGATTTCGCGATACGCTCCATTTTGCTCGAGCTGTGTTCAGGACTGGCAGGCTCTTCCTGTCCGCCAGGTTGCCGTTAGCTGGCACCACACGCTTCACTACCTGCTCGACCACTCCGGTGCGGCTCGGCTCTGCTCTCGGCGCCACTTTCTATTTTCCGCGGGCTTTTTCTTCGTGTTTGAGAATCGTGGAGTGCCCTGTGAAACCGCTGGCTACTGTTTCTCGTCTTCGCGTGCCATTAAATGGACAAATAAAAGATTTGCCGGTGGTGCCATCATTTACCGCCTAGATGAGTTACAAAACGTGCCAAACGAATTACTAATGATTTAGACAACGTATTTGAATGGTTCGAAAAGTGACAGTTGATCCTGAAAAGTTAGATCCTGCCCATTAGTGCAACGAGAATACTGTCGAATTTCTGCTGCATGACAGGTGACACAAATTTAGAAGTTATCGATTGGAGCAAATGTCTACGGATTGCTCTTAGGAACAACTACAATTGGAATGATCGTATAAGAAATACAGTGGGGAAGGAGATCCAAAGATGACTTTTATTCGAAGAACAATTAGAAAGTGCAACAAATTTGAAAAAAAAAGGTTTACACCACTCTCGTCTGTCCTATTCTAGAATCTATACAAACAAACAAACACCGTCCAAACAGGCCTTGGCGGCTCAACGGCACCGACCGGCCGCTGTGTCAACCTCAGCCCGTAGGCGTCACCGGATGCGGATACGGAGGGAAATGTGATCAGCACGAGGTTCTCCCGACCGGTGATTCTAGAATCTATATTTATACTAAATTTACGTACATTGCAAATCACTGTGGACTGTTTGATAGGTAGGACTTAGCGTAGTACTTCATCTGAGAAGGACACCTGTCGTCACTCATTGGACGTCCACTTCCGCAAATTCCAGCCTTAGTCGCCGATGAACAGCAATCAGAATGGTTGCCTGCTCGTACGCTGAGGAGACGCTGTTGGTAGCCCCTCGGTTCAAATGGCTCTGAGCACTATCGCTCCCCTAGAACTTAGAACTACTTAACCCTAAGGACATCACACACATCCATGCCCGAGGCCGGGTTCGAACCTGCGACCGTAGCGGTCGCGCGGCTCCAGGCTGAAGCGCCTAGAACCGCTCGGCCACACCGGCCGCCCCTCGGTTGCACGTCTGTTCTCCCGTACACTTCTACGCACCCCCGTCATCCGTGGACCGTGATGCACCATATTTGCCTCAGCGCCGGTTTTGAATAGCGCCACTTATACTTTAATCGCGGCAGAACGCGAATTGTTTACAGACTTAACAGCTTCTGAAATGCTTCCAGCCTTGGCCCAGAAGCGCCGTCAGATAAATCGCTCCATTTCGCACTGTTTCCGTAGTCCTTTCGACATACTTTATATTCTCTCCACTGCTAGTGCTGCCACCTGCGCCTGTGAGTGGTTATTGGACTTTGAACATGGGCGGTGGTCACATTAATATGACTGGAACTGGTGTATACGTTGCTGTTATTTGGTATGGATCAAACAGACTTGAGCAATATTGTAAGTAGGGACGCACGAGTACATTGTTAACCAGTCCGCTTTGTAGACACGACCGACGTAGTGCAGTTGTTAGCACAATGGACTCACATTGGAGCGGACGACGGTTCAAATTTAGGTTTGTACAAACATCTTTGTGGGGAGGGTAACCACAGCTAAGAGACATTTTGAGTAACAGTAAAAAAACACTCAACGTTCAACAACCTTTCAGAAATATCATACAAATTATAACAATTAGGAAGTCGAGAATGGTTTGTTTCCAAAAGTCGCATAGCTGTAGTGAAGAACGATGAGGTGTTTCCAAAAGCCGCATAGCTGTATGCTACACAGATAAGCAGCTTTTGGAAACACCTCATCATTCTTGAATTTTTACTTGCTATAATTTTTATGATAATTTGAATGGTTATTGAGTGTTGAGTGTTTTTTTTTTAAATTGTGGTTCACAAATTCCGTGATTTCCTGAATAGCTTAAAGCAAATGCCAAGTGATTCCTTTGAAAGCGTACTTCCGATTTCCTTCCCTAATCCGAACTTGTGATTAACGCCTGATGATCTTGTTGTGGACGGGAGTAATCTTCCTTCCTCCCTTTGTGGATTGACTACATTTTCCCAGTATAATGCCTGTAAACGGAAGCCTACCACTAGCGTTACCTGCGATTGAGTCTATGAGATCATTCCATATCATTCCCATTCAAACTGCTACACCTAGGAATTTGTGTGGATCAATCGGTTTCAACTGTATATCGTTAATATTGTGGTCATAAGAACTATTTTCCTGCGTTTTGGTAAGTTCGCAGTATAGCTGAGCAGTGTCGGATACTTACAAGGTAGGATTCAAAACATATCACAAAATAAGGGAAAGAGTGTCACACTTATAATAAACATGTTGGGATAGCAATCATTAAAAGTAAAGTAACCTCAATTGGGGCGAAATCGTTTCACGAAATTTTTGCTGTCCTCCACTTACATATACAGGAAGGACCTCTACGATAAAAAAAGAAATCAGACCTACCACAAAAAAATTTTGTTTGTCATTTTCCCATGCGCTGTTGAAGTGGTGTCTTGCATCCTATCTGCTAAGCACTTCAGTCAGAACTGCGGAGTAATCGTCTAGTTGTACGTATATTGATAGTCTACAAGTCGATGCTTACTGTTTAATAGAACCTAGCAGCATTATTTACAGACGTAACTGAGAAATTAGTATCTATAATAAATTTCACCGACCGCACTGCTCTTAATATAATTCCGACAGTGAAGACGCGAGGATGAAAGCGACTGCATCAGGATGGATTCAAAATTGCACTTTGCAATGAACACCTGTGATATTAGCTCTTCTCTCTCTCGCTCTCGTGTTCTGCATTGTCTGTAGGCCCCCGAGTGATTACTGGGAGGTGCTTTCCTACTGCTTCGTCAGGAACGCCGCTAACTCGTAGTTTACTTTTCGTGAGAAAAGCATGCCGTCCTTACATCTTAATCTTTCGTCCGACTGAAAACTACTGTACTAGAGCACGAGTAAATCTTATCACATTGACCATCATTATTACAGCTGTACATGATGAAATTTACTACTGGAACTTATAGGAGAAAATAAAAATAATATATCAATTTTTAGTTCAAAATGCTTCAAATAGCTCTGAGCACTATGGGACTTAACATCTGAGGTCATCAGTTCCCTAGAACTTAGAACTACTTAAACCTAACTAACCTAAGGACATCACACACATCCATGTCCGAGGCAGGATTCGAACCTGCTACCGTAGCGTTAGCGCGGTTCCAGACTGAAGCGCCTAGAACCGCTCGGCCTCAATTTTTCGTGACATCCACATTCACTTAAAAAGAAAAGAGTTAATAGAAGCACATACGACATAATAATGTGAAGAATTTGTTTGAACTACAAATAAAGGCCTAAAAAGTAGAAACATCTACACTGCACAGGCTTCAAATTACCCTTGACAGCGAAAGAGGCTCCAGATATCAGTGTGTATTATCGGCTCAAAACATGGTTGCCCCACCTCCCTGCATTGGTACTGGCCGCATTCACTTTCGTCCACGACGATCACCAAACATCAGACAATTCCTGTACTCTCGACGAAGAGAAGCGCGCACCATTGATCGAGGTTCCATTCGAGGTGTTCCGTTTTCAACTTTCTTAAGGTCCCTACACTCCCACCAATTTATAGGCCGACCGACCAACCGACCAATTTCGGGGCAGCCTACACGCGTCCCGGCCGACAGCACTCGGCGATTACAGCGAATCCTTGTTCCTATCGCTGGTTACCATTTGTTAACCTTAGGTTCAGTGAGGCTGTGTTCTACGAGATCCCGTTTGGTATTACAAGGACACAAAAACTGGGATTTGCCTTGATTGTTTTAGTTCTAAAAAGGCCGAAGAACGCGGAGAGAAAGCCGTGGGCAAAGAAATGGCTAATGCTCAGGAAGAAATTCTCCCACCCTCCGCTGACTTACGGAGCTGGGAGCCGATGATTTTCAGAATTAATTAAGAATGACTGAAACATGCTTTTCGAATCTACTGAAATTCATCAAACCTTATTTGACAAAAAAAGAATACAGTCGTGAGAGATGCTGTAAGCTGTGAGGAAAAGTGTTAGCTACATTACGATTTGTAGTCACTGAGTGAAGTTACGAGGACCTCTAATGCTTGAAACCTAAATGGTCATTTATAGTTGCATGAGGAAACATACCACGGCAAAGCAAATCAAATAAAACGACCTGTGCTCATGTAAACTTTATGAATTTATTTATGTATATAGCATAAAAGATGCCCCTTACTATTTTAAGAAATTCGTTTCGGACAAGAAGAACAAAGACTACAATTGGTGATGGCGCATATTATGTAATAAATACAGCAAAAGATAACACCCTCCCAGTCTTCAAGAAGGGTCGTCGAGCAGATGCGCAAAACTATAGACCTATATCTCTGACGTCGATCTGTTGTAGAATTTTAGAACATGTTTTTTGCTCGAGTATCATGTCGTTTTTGGAAACCCAGAATCTACTATGTAGGAATCAACATGGATTCCGGAAACAGCGATCGTGTGAGACCCAACTCGCTTTATTTGTCCATGAGACCCAGAAAATATTAGATACAGGCTCCCAGGTAGATGCTATTTTTCTTGACTTCCGGAAGGCGTTCGATACAGTTCCGCACTGTCGCCTGATAAACAAAGTAAGAGCCTACGGAATATCAGACCAGCTGTGTGGCTGGATTGAAGAGTTTTTATCAAACAGAACACAGCATGTTGTTATCAATGGAGAGACGTCTACAGACGTTAAAGTAACCTCTGGCGTGCCACAGGGGAGTGTTATGGGACCATTGCTTTTCACAATATATATAAATGACCTAGTAGATAGTGTCGGAAGTTCCATGCGGCTTTTCGCGGATGATGCTGTAGTATACAGAGAAGTTGCAGCATTAGAAAATTGTAGCGAAATGCAGGAAGATCTGCAGCGGATAGGCACTTGGTGCAGGGAGTGGCAACTGACCCTTAACATAGTCAAATGTAATGTATTGCGAATACAGAGAAAGAAGGATCCTTTATTGTATGATTATATGATAGCGGAACAAACACTGGTAGCAGTTACTTCTGTAAAATATCTGGGAGTATGCGTGCGGAACGATTTGAAGTGGAATGATCGTATAAAATTAATTGTTGGTAAGGCGGGTACCAGGTTGAGATTCATTGGGAGAGTGCTTAGAAAATGTAGTCCATCAAGAAAGGAGGTGGCTTACAAAACACTCGTTCGACCTATAATTGAGTATTGCTCATCAGTGTGGGATCCGTACCAGATCGGTTTGACGGAGGAGATAGAGAAGATCCAAAGAAGAGCGGCGCGTTTCGTCACAGGGTTATTTGGTAACCGTGATAGCGTTACGGAGATGTTTAATAAACTCAAGTGGCAGACTCTGCAAGAGAGGCGGTCTGCATCGCAGTGTAGCTTGCTCGCCAGGTTTCGAGAGGGTGCGTTTCTGGATGAGGTATCGAATATATTGCTTCCCCCTACTTATACCTCCCGAGGAGATCACGAATGTAAAATTAGAGAGATTAGAGCGCGCACGGAGGCTTTCAGACAGTCGTTCTTCCCGCGAACCATACGCGACTGGAACAGGAAAGGGAGGTAATGACAGTGGCACGTAAAGTGCCCTCCGCCACACACCGTTGGGTGGCTTGCGGAGTATAAATGTAGATGTAGATTAGGTGAGAATGTAGGTCTCGCGGGAGGCGTGCGCGAGATAGTCCCTGCAGTCGCACTGTCCTCTGTGCCCTCGGTGGCTCAGATGGATAGAGCGTCTGTCATGTAAGCAGGAGATCCCGGCTTCTAGTCACGGTCGGATCACACATTTTCGCCTGTCCCCGTTGATATGTACCAACGCCTGTAAGCTGCTGAAGGTATTAATATATATTTATAATTTCATTCTAGACGGCTGCAGGTCATCAATCCATATAAGTACAATGCTTAGTGGTCTGTACTATAGATCGCTATGGGCGCAGATCTTCAATGTTTTGTGTCTTTCGATAGTAACTGAATGTTCCAATGTCGTCACTGTGGTTTAAGCCAGTTCGTTTATCAGCTTCACGTGCTAATAACCTTTCTTACGGCAAATTGACAATGCACGCATAGTATGAACTTGAAATGACCATTCTTTGCTTACAGACTGAAAAAAGAACGCAACCAGCACTGTCCTGTTCGCGATTGTAGATATGGGACGCTCCACGGAACTATACAGCGATTTCCTGTGGTCGAGAGAGCGTTAAGAAATATGTTAACCAAATCACGGAAAACCTTAATCGGAACGACCAGACACGACTCTTTTCGAATCGGTTGCTAATCGAAAACATCACTCAGCTGTCGAACACAGCTACTTTTTGATCGCCACAGAGTTCACGAAGTACAAAGTCTACGAGCAATCTGGCATATAGCCAAATTTTCTAACAAGGCATCATCACCTGAGTCTTTGATTGCATCTCCTCTTTTTACTTGTGTTCTCATTTTATCACAATTTTTAAGAATTATCCTAGAACAAGCTTTTATCAAGGAGCGTTCGTGTGTGTGTGTGTGTGTGTGTGTGTGTGTGTGTGTGTGTGTGCGTGTGTGTGTTTCGCGAGTTCGTTTTATACATGTTTTAGTCGAAAATTTTTATATTTTAAAGGGATGTGAAGGATATTTTATTCTTATGCAATGATCTTGTTACACGGGCCAGGTAAGAGAAACTGCTATAATGGGAATGATTATGTTGAGGCAGTTTTCATACCTAAATACAGTATACAATTTATGTAGTATTTTATGAGTGTAACAAGAGTATGATGACGATCACTGTTTATTAATCGACAATTAATTACACGCCACGTTGGACGTCAAGTCAGACATCTAGTGAGTCGAGGTCGGATAAGCTGCTGATTGCATTATGAGCCTGATCTCCCTCACTGATAGTCATCACTTGCTTGCCTTGTTAAATGGCTACTGGGCTAAGCTAAAATGAACAGCTCTTCTGTAAATCATATTTGAGAAACAAAATACGAAATGGCATAAACTTGGTATTGGTTACAAATAAGACAAAACAAGCGTTTTGTACTAATAGTTAACAGATACAGACGCGAACAACATATCTGCTCGCGTGCGATAAATTTCATATAAATATATAATGTTTATCACTAATTTTAGTGCACTATATTTTATAACGGTATGATGGCGCACATTTTGCACTATTAACTGGTTTCGTTCAAGTACTAAACATCTTCATAGCTGTTAAATTAATAAAATGCATACTAAGTGTGTTCATTCATAATTAACCTAATACGTATGATAAAGCAAACAATATGTCAAAAAATGGTTCAAATGGCTCTGAGCACTATGGGACTCAAGTCCTCTAGAACTTAGAACTACTTAAACCTAACTAACCTAAGGACGTCACACACACCCATGCCCGAGGCAGGATTCGAACCTGCGACCGTAGCAGTCCCGCGGCTGCGGACTGCAGCGCCAGAACCGCGCGGCCACCGCGGCCGGCAAACAATATGTCAATTGCACGTTCTGTGTCCAGCGGCTATGAGTCAGCAAGGTATCGTTACATCGATAATCGTTTCCGCTCACGGTGTAAGATGTAAGAGCCACGCTGTGCATCTTACTGCCACTGTTCCAAGAGGTCGCGTTCCTAACTGAGTCAAACAGCATATTACTGCCTGCATCCTATATTTCACGTAATGAAGACGCCAAAACTAGAGACCTTCGGGTTCATACGGAACGTGCGCACCTAAGCGGAACTTCTTTTTAAAAAATTTTGAGTTCGTTAAACAAAGATTATTTTACATCAAAACCTAGAACAACTATACTAGTATCTACAAAAAATTAAGATAACCCAAAATATTCAAAAATAAACACACCAAAAACAAAATTCCAAGACACTACCTAAGCGGACGGTTTCCCGAGCGTCGAGGAAATGTGCGCATCGGGTGGGGTAATTGTGCGCATGTTAGAAGAATTGATACGCAGTAATACCTGGAGAGGAAAAAAAACCAATACAAGGTTTGTTCCAAAGATTATATTGATAAGGCACATGTTAGATTAGGTTAAACATAAGTTTTAATCAAATTTTACAAACTTTAGCATAGTTCAGGACTATTGGTTTTCAAATAAAATGCAAAGTTTTCTTTGATGTTAGGGGCCTACAGATTTAACAAGTTAGATAAGTCCTTCACTGTACATATCATATATAAAATCTTTAGCAGAATCATTTGCGGTACAAGCTGCACAAAGTACATCTGTACCACAGTTCCGTGATCTCCACAAAGTCCGCAAATCTCGTCGTCGGCTCCTTGAAGTGCGCCAGGGTCAAACAGCTCCATGCCGATATCATCGGACTCATAGTCGTTATACAGTGGAACTTCGTCAACATCTGAATCGTCTGATTCTTCTTCAATTTTGTTTACCTTCTTTTGTAAGTGTTTCTTGCCAAAAGTCTGATTATCCTTTTTCTTGTTTTGAAGTCTCTTCTTATCCATACTTACTTTTGCATTAGGCTTAGGCCTATTGCCGAGATCAGGCTTTCTAGCAACTTTTATGTTTTTATTGGCAATTCTTTGCTGTTTCACCTCTTCTTTTTCCTTTTTCTTTTCTATATCCAACTCAAGCTTTATTTTCATGGGTGTGCTAGTTAGTATTTCAGAATGCTGCTTTTCTCTGGGCTTTCTTGTTTTAACCTCAGTAGGCTTAGGCCTATCAGATTTCTTCTTTAGGTCAAAATCTGGTAGATAAGTCATAAACTTCTTATGGCTTTCAGTAAAACCTCCCGTGGATTTTGAGGAAGTAGAATCATCAAATAGCCCCACAAATGAACTTGTATCAGTCGATGGGGTCTTATGTGCTGCGGATGTTGAAGGACTGTCACAATCTGTGGCTGCTTCCACTCTTAGCTCGTCTAGTTTTCGAGCTGGGGCAAAATCAAGTTCAGAAAACATGTCGGGGTTGTATAAGTGAATACCAGCTGCACGGAAGCCAGGTAATGCATTTGACAATGTAGCAACTTTAAGAAAAGCATTCTTCACAAGCTCAGCAACTTCGTACTCAGTAATTCTCTGGTGCCCTGTTCGTATCATGAAAAGGTCATATTCCCTAGAAAGAGCATTCTTCAGAGGGCCAAAAAAGGTTAGGTCCAAGGGTTGTAGGTGGTGGGACGTGAGAGGTGGGAGAGAGACCATGTGGATGTGGTTTTCTTTACAAAACTTCTAAGACTCAATGGAAATGTGGCTGTTGTGGTTGCCCAGTATGAGGAGCACTGGTTCATCAGCTGTTGGGCGAGTATGTTTTCTAAAATGAAGAAGCCACTCATTGAATAGTTCTGTGTTGGTCCACCCATTGTTGGAACGACAGTATATGGCCCCATCCGGTCCATTTTTCTGAAGATATGCACTCATTCGTTTTCTTGGATAAATCATCATAGGAGGTGTGAAATAACCTCCAGCGCTCATACAAAACACACGAGTGATGGTCCTGCCCCTCTCAGCGGAAGTTGCAGCGCCTACCCTCTTTGAACCTTTGGTAGCAAACACCTTAGAACACTTTTTGTGTACAACGGTTATGCAAGTCTCATCTTGGCTGTACATTCTTGTGGGATCAATATTCAGTTTTTCTTTTAAAGTTAGCGGATTGTCAAAAAATCGAATAACTTCTTCCTTGCTGAAAGCATTGATTCTATTCACACTAGTATTTTCCGGCTGCCACAGTCTTACGGTCGGGTGGCGCTGAAGAAAACTGTACATCGAACCTTTGCCGGCTAAGCCACTCTCTTTGTTGAAATTGTGGTTAATACCATTCTTCTCAATGTATCGTATGCCAATTTCCGCAAGCCTTTAGGTGTTAGGCCATAGAAATTGTTCAAATGGCTCTGAGCACCATGGGACGTAACTTCTGAGGTCATCAGTCCCCTAGAACTTAGAACTACTTAAACCTAACTAACCTAAGGACGCCACACACATCCATTCCCGAGGCAGGATTCGAACCTGCGACCGGTGTGGTCGCGCGGTTCCAGACTGTAGCGCCTAGAACAGCTCGGCTACTCCGGCCGGCTAGGCCATAGAACAAGTTGCCAAGAAGGACGATAAAATCAACCATTTCTTGCTCAACACTTTCGGGAATAATAGACTTACGCCCCAAACTTGGCTGTGTTACCTCGTCAATGGGCTTCGCGAGGTATTTTCGTTTTGTTGATTCTGGTATTCTGAAGCTCCTACAGACTTCTCTGATTTTCCTCCCATCTGTTCTTACTGCATGTATTGCTTGTTTAAGCGTGTCTACAGTATAACTGTACTGCTCTGTTTTCCGGACGTACTTTCTCGGCATCTGAGAACAAAGAAAAAAAAACGAACTATTGGTGGCCTGCTCGTATTTAACTACATGAAGGGGAAACGTGCGCATCGGTGCGCACCCTTACCCCATAGTGTTTTGGAAATAAATTTTGGCCACAATTTTCTTAAAACTAATTACAACCAAACAGGACTCTTGTGAAAACATACCCATACAATACAGGCATTAACTTTATCACAAGTAAATTTAGTCAACGTAATAAATAGAGGCTCACCGTCTTAAATCCCGAGGACTGCAAATTAGATCACAACGTTACATTTCACCATTTGCAAACTCACTGAACGCGAGACTGTAATGGCGGCCCAGCGACCAGACTAAAGTAGTTCGCTAACCTGCCGCTAGGTGTAGCACTGGTTACAAAGTTCAACAAAGCTTTTAAATCAGGGAAACAGAAATGCGCATGTTTACCCTCTGCGCAAGTTTCCCATACTTTCCCCTACGACAGTTTTGCTTCTCGTGCACCACCCACGAATGGAATAGGACAGGGGGAAAACCGAACTGGTACGCTCCTTTTGTAAGAAGGTTTAGCAACAATGAAGAGCAGGGAAACAGAGTGTACAGTCATATTTGATACAAGAACCGCATACGTTAAGCATTTAGCAAGGAACAAGTCAGAATTTCATTCGCGCTAGAAGAACACTAAAATCCCTAATATATAAATAAAACCTACTCTCAGGTGGCTGAGCAGTGCAGCCAATGACGAACGGCAGATACCTTTGTTTCCACCAGGGTTCAACGTAGATGTACACAGAGTATAGTTGTCTGTAGACACAGCGACTAGCAACTCCCGTAATATTATTAATCGGCCACAGAAGGTATACTTGTGAATTCTTCTTTATTTACACAACAGATCGTATCAATCAGAAAGTACGGGCTGGAGGGACAAGTAAATGACATATCCTCTCCACCTTATTTGCTTGCTTGCTCCACCGAAGTTTCTCGTTCCAGTTATCAAAAATTGGAAAAATCAGAAGCCTTTGGTAAAATAGCATATTTTCTACAGCACCCGCATGTCGACCCTCGAGGTCGTACAATACCGTAGCGAAGTATCAGCAAGAAATCCGCTGTCGAACATGATAGGCCGCAGCTGTGTGGGCCTAGAGCACTGCTGTAACATAAACCGTGTTCGCAGTAGTTCATTATGCTTCTTTGATGAAATGACGCTGTGGCAACAGCGTGCGTTTACAGTCGCAGCTCGAAGCAAATTCTTCTTGTCGTAGGCAAAAGAGAGGAAAATCGAACGGTAGGCTAACTCACGTACCTCTCCCTGTTAATTATTACTTCGCCTTCTTTCTTCATTCAGGATTTGCGCCCCCTGTGTACCGGCACCTCTGGAAAGAGCCTATCTCGCTACTCCGTCGGTACAGCAGTGTCTCCACCACACACCGTACAATGCCTTAGGGAGCCAGATAATGTTAGTGTCCCTGTTTTCCTGATAGGACCTACAGAAATAGCTGTCTCATATACAATGTGACGGGGGAAAAATCGCAAACCAAAAAATAATTAATATAAAGTAATGAAACTTCGGGAATACATTTGTCTAGGTAACATATTTAAGTAATTAACATTGCAGAATCACAGATCAGTGTAAGCGCGAGATAAACCGTTAAAAATGTGAGATACTTGTGCATTAATAACCAGTGTAGCAGCGAGAATATTGGATGCAAATATGCAAACGTGCACACATCGTGTGGTACAGGTGCCGGATGTCGGTTTGTAGGATGAAATTCTATGCAAGTTGCACTCGGTCGGTCGTTGCAGGGACGGTTAATGCTGTTTGTGGATGATTCCGGAGTTGTCGTCAGACGATATCAGATATGTGTCGATTGGAGGCAGATCTGGGAATCGAGCTGGCCGAGGCAACAAATCGATACGCTGTAAAGCGTGCTGGGTTGCAACAGCGGTATGTGGGCGAGTGTTATCCTCTTGGAAAACATTCCCTGGAATGCTGTTCACGAATGGCAGCACAACAGGTCGAATCACGAGACTGACGTACAAATTTGCAATAAGGTTGCCTGGGATAACCACAAGAGTGCTCCTGCTGTCATAAGAGATCGCATCCCAGATCGTAACTCCGAGTGTGGGTCCAGTGTGTCTAGCACGCGGACCGGTTGCTTGCAGGCCCTCAACTGGCCTTCTTCTAACCGACCGCGATCGTCACCGGCACCGAGGCAGAACCAGCTTCCACCACAGAACAGAACAGGCCTACACCCTGTCCTCCTATTAGCCCTCGCTCGACACCGTCGAAGTCGCAAATGGCAGTGGTTTGGGCTCAGTGGAACGCACGGTACAGCGCGTCTGGCTCGGAGCTGTCCTCGAAGTAAGAGTTGGTTGTGTCACCTGGTGCCAAGTCCCGCTGCAGATGCAGTAGGATGCGCCGAACACGACGTCTTCCCTCTCGGCAGTGCCACATGGCCGTCCGGAGCCCGGTGCGTTCACGTGAGCACAGCTGCCAGCAACCGCGTGCAGTGGCTACATTCCTTCCAAGTCTTTCTGCAACATTTCAGAACGAACGTCCAGTTTCTCGTAGCCCTTTTACACGACCTCGTTCACACTCAGTAAGTTGTTGATAATGACTTCTTTGTCGCTTTCGAGGCATACTTGAGTAACATCAGCTCAGCACGCCCAGTCTCAAAAGTAAGTGACGCTCGTGACCGTTACAGCCTGAATTTAAAGCAAACCTGATTTCCATCCTCACTAGCACTGACGTCAAATGTGAACAGACATCATCTATCGGGTGTAGAAACTGCCTACCAACTTTCGTTTATGTCGCATAACTCCTCGGTACTGCGATTTCTTTCCGTCAGTGTATGTCAGATGTCTTTAGTAAGCGTCGTCACAATCTTTTTCTATGATGTTTCGGGAGATATCTGCAATTTCGCTTTTGCAATGTGTAGTGGTAGTCTACCCAAACAAACAATGGTCATCACGTCTTTAGTGCTACGCCCGGTGTAGACGGAAGGTATCGGTTTGTTTCCCGTTAGATATAAAATAAATTAAAGGCCAGTTTGTTGTGCCCATTCGACAAAGCGGTCCAAATTAGCGTACTGTTATATTCGTTTCGTCGATATGTATTATGAGGGACCGTAAAACACGAGGAATCACCAGTACTCCTGCAGGGATAGCACCGTCCCGGCCCACGCTGCCGTGCAGTAGCCCTGCTCACTCACTGTCGGAGTACTGACTATTCATCGAGTCTTACTGTCCCTACTAATACATACGGATGTAACGAATATCACGATAGAGCTATTTGGGACCGCTCCGTCGAATGGGCACGTACAATTCCGCTTTAAAAACCATTTTGTTTGTGACGGAAAACAAACGGATGCTCTCTGCCGAAACTGGCAGTCGCATGAAAGACACGACGAGTGGTGTCGGTTTGGGCTGACACGAAATTGCAGGTATTTGCCGTAAGAACAGACGAGGCAAAATATATCAGACAGCCATTTCTGCGATATTTTGAATAATACAAGCACTACCATCTTCGCAAACACTGCGCAGCTTTCATCACACATAAAATGACTTGCAGGCTAGCAAAGAAACTGTTCCATCGGCTGAACTCGATTTTAAACAGAGCCACAGTGAATGTGTCATTATGCGCATACGAGGAATCTTACCTGCAAAAAGAGCATACTACATTAGATTTTTTACGAAAAAGAAGCATCAGAATTAAAGAGGCCAGCGGTGCCATTGGATTCATACACGATACACAGCGCATAAATGTGACAGTGTACGAAGGATATTGGTAAACAACAATGCTAGTCAACGTTTCATTCTCGTACATTAAGGTTTCGTTTCATGTTCACTCCTCTATTACCACAACACGAAAATTTCGCACTGTAATGCAGGATGTGACAGAAAAAAATTAAAAATATGTGGAAATGATGAAAGCTGAACTTATGAAATTAATTCAGGGGTACCAACCTTCTCCATTTTAATCCACAGACAAAATTATGCGAGAAAATGGTTCCCGCTATAACTATACATAAAACCTATCTAACAGGTCTTGAAATTTATCGAAAATAAAGATTCATAGTTGTAGTACGTCAAGGATTTCGCTCTCTATCCCGAAGAAATAGCGGCTGATGCTTGTACTACTAGTTAATAAACGTGTGATGTAGCCTGGTGCAAGCCTTTCGGAGTAACGCCACTTCGGTGAATTCCACTTCGATTTCGCTGCTGTTATATACAAGATGCTTTTCATTAGGCTTCACAAGGATGAGTGGACCTCCTTCCAGACATTTCCACCAGAGAAATGCTGATTCTCCACCCTTACCCCGCATCTGACACCAAATTTGTTTCTCCTCCTGTCGTGTCCCGCAAACGAGTCCTGAGAGGGAGTGGAAGGTCTGCAAGGATGAGCGTCAAAGAACTTACTTGACAGGAGGTCTCGTGGTCGTGGGCTGCCTTCAGTGCACCTGCTCCATTGAAAAGAAGGCTGTAGGGCGAGTTAGAATACGGAACTCGGCTGGGATCTCAGGGTACACTGGATGCAATCGTAAATCAGTGCACGAGGATATATACACTGGAAGCCCCCCTGGCACATCCGTTTTATAAACAGTTCTATATACAAAGTCTACTAACTGCCTTCTTAGTAGTGCAACTTCTCATAGTTTCCTGGGTTTAAGTCCCAATATAGCAAGACTAAGTGTTGACTACACGGAAATAAGTCTAAGTCTCCTCGTAGTTACGCAGCACTGCACTGCGATCTCACAGCATCAGAACTCCAGCTAAACCGTCTCTGACCGACTGACCTGCTCCGTCACTGCCATCATTCCCATCACTCTCTTAACAATATGGCGGCTAGCCTTTTTATAGCGGTAATGCACCCGGCACCACTTGTTCTAGAAGTTTCCAGTACTCTGGAGAATTGCGTGCGTGTCACACGCTAGCACGTGGGGCCGCACGGCGCTGTCCAAGGGTTGCGTCTTGCGAGAGCTCTCGAGTCTCGTGATGTGGGGTTGGGGGAGGAGACCAGACAGCGAGGTCATCGGATTAGGGAACGACAGGGAAGGAATTCGGCCGTGCCCTTTCAAAGGAACCATCCCGGCATTTGCCTGGAGCGATTTAGGGAAATCACGGAAAACCTAAATCAGGATGGCTCGACGCGGGATTGAACCGTCGTCCTCCCGAATGCACCTCGTGATGTGGCATAATCCGCTCTTGTTAGATGGTTCAAATGGTTCAAATGGCTCTGAGCACTATGCGACTTAACTTCTAAGGTCATCAGTCGCCTAGAACTTAGAACTAATTAAACCTAACTAACCTAAGGACATCACACACATCCATGCCAGAGGCAGCATTCGAACCTGCGACCGTAGCGGTCGCTCGTCTCCAGACTGTAGCGCCTAGAACCGCACGGCCACTCCGGCCGGCTCTTGTTAGATAGAGTCAACATTACACATAAGCTACGTCCGGTCACGTCCGCCTCGCTGGTAGCAAGAATTTCCATTCCTACATCCTACTTGATTTTTAACTCTATTTCCTATCATTCGCGGCACCTCCCTTCCCCAGGGGAAAATTTTGTAAGCTCGGACTCTCGAGGTTACAAAATTTTCGATCTCTACATGCGGTGCCAGTAAAACTTGCCAGACTTTATTTTAAAACATGGTTTCAAATCATAAACTACAAAAAAGTTAAATTCTCATACAAAAATAGAAAGCACAATGTAAGTACAACTAACATTTGGGTATTTGATGTCCACACATACTTGTCGTAGTAACTCCTACATTACTCTTCTATGTTATTCTTTTCATTGTTCATAGTTCACATAACAATACAAAGTTTTGGATTACACAATTCAAAGTCCAGAGCTTTACCAAATATTACCAAGGTTTCACATAATAGTACACATAGTACAGACCTCTTTTTATTTCAGGACCACTTTAAAATTTCATATACATAGTTTCCAACACAACACGAAAGAAAAGGAAAAGGAAAAAGGTTACATACAATTTTATACAACATAGTTTGTCATCCAATTTCAAATTACACTTGTTCATAATTTTTAAGTTGTATTTTCATCTCCTATCTTTCTTGGGCACCAACGGCTCCACTGTATTTGCACGTGGTTCGATTTGTTTAGTGAGTCGTGGCGATTGTCTTTGCTCTCTCCACTGCACTCGATCGGGGAGAGGAGTACGTCGTGTATACTTTAATTCATACTCTCCACTATCTTCCTCCTCTCCACACTGTACAGAATGGAGGGAAGGAGCGTGTCGGACACTTCTTTCACGGCGGCAATTTGTTACCACCGTGTTTGTCACACACATTTTTGCACAACAATTTCCTCCTCCTTCACACAACCTTCTGTCACACCCTCGACAACAATTACAATAGATACATGAACAACATATTGTAATAATTACAACTAGGGTTACCGAACCTTTGTATGCCCACGCGGAATACATACTTTGTGACCATCCTCGGAAGGTCGTTCGCTGCTGGTATTCTGTTTCGCTTTGTAGTTCATCTGTTTTGTGACTTGCTATCTTTAGGTCATCTAAGTGTCTTACAATATGTTCTAAGGGTAACGATACAGGTATTTTTGTGGCCTCCTGGTTCTCCTCATTTATCACACAACAGTCTTTATCTAAATTTAACATAGGTACTATGCCATTCTTGCTTACATTATTACTACTTACGTGGTCAGCTTGTAGCATGACTTGCGCACCATATCCTTTGCACTGGCTTGTAAATGTTAATTTACCAGTACATCTTATGATAAGATCATTAGGGGGTAACTCATTGCACAACATCGTCAAACCATCGTCCTTGGGTGCGACACACAGTCATTCATTGTCTTGTATCTCCGTCCAGAAACTTTCATTCAATATAATATACTTTTGATTGTAATCTTTCGGAAGTTCTCTTATAGGCTGCAGCATACGAGCTTCACATCGCTCGTGGTCATAGGTGGACATTACAACAAACCTCTGCTTGCAAATCTGACTTCTTAGCGTGGCCGTTTTGCAGTGTAACTGGTCACGGGACAGTAGCGCGTACTCTCGTTTCGCATCATCAACAAGCAAGTAGTTTTCCTCAGGCTCTATATAGACGAACATTTTCTTTGCCTGATCATACTCCGCGGGTAATGGCCATATTCTATATAACATATATACATCACTATCCATTAGAGGTACATTTAACACATAACTTAACGTAGTGCCGGCAAGAACTACATCTATAGCTATTATACGAAGTAACAGATATCCTTGGTCCTTCATGAGTTCAACGGGAAACTTTTTGTCTCTTAAATGTTCTTTTATCAGTTCAAAATACTTGACACCTGAACGGGGTTAATCAAGTGTAGTTCTAATAGACCTTTCTGCACGTTCACTAGTGCAGAGACTAATAAGTCGTATTCCCTCTCGAGTTCTTTGAACATACTAGTAATCTGCATTATTTGCTCTGTAATAGTTAAGAGAATCAGGGCATGTTCTACCTTCCCATTAGTGATAGTCTCATAATCCTCTACATGCGTACTAAGTTTTCTTATTCCATCTGCTATTATCTGAGTATTCTTAGTTACCGCGTTAAGTGTTTGATTCACCCATGTCAGTGACACTCTCACAATGGTCACTTGCTCCTTGGACAGTCGTAACAGCTCTCTCTGCTGTTCCTCGAGTACGCCTATTTTCGCTTTGAAGAATGCCGCAACATCTTCGTCTAACGTGCCAAACAATATCATACTTGCCTCCCCTATAAAACTTAATATTCCTCTTTTGACCCTCGGTCGTCCATGCTTAGCCAACTGATCGAGCAACTCTTTCGATCTAGAAATTTTACTCATATGCCATTTCAGGCATTCTCCGGTGCTTAACTTTGCCTGATTCATCTTACCCATGCAATGTGTTACCGCTCTATTTGCAACCACTTGTGTGTCCTCAAATTTGTCATGCAGTTTCTTGAGGTTAAAATAGCTCACCACTCTCGGTGTAGTGCTGTACAAATTCACGCTGCCCTGGTTGTCGTAGTAAATTCCCAGCGCTGACTGGAATTTTTGCACTCGTACATCTTGCTGTGGCGCTTCTCGTCTCGCGAGGCTGATCTACAAGATACTCCCGACTGTAGCTGTCAACCACAGTGCCTTCATCCTTGGCATCTGTAATAGAAACGTATTTGTCACTCTTCTGGGTCTCTCCTCCTTTTTGCCTACGGTCCTTCTTCCTTTTACATCACGCCTTCTAACAGAATGACCACATTTCCGCTCAGTAAAATTCCTCCAACCTATTAGCATGCACTATTATACGTTTCTTCCATTTTAGCCTAATTACTACGTTAGGTTCTTGCACATCAACCACAGTAAATGGCCCTCGCCATTGGCTATCTAATTTCTTCGATCGTCCTCGACGCACGCTCTCGTCATACAGAAATAAGCGATCATTCCTTCTAAATTCCCTCAGGTTTTGTGTTTTGTCGTGGTTATTCCTGTTTCTTCCTTTGCTCACTTGTGTTGCCTCACGGGCATCTTGGTGTAACATTTGTAGGTGCTGTCGAATCTCCGTCACGTAATCGTCATAAATGGCTCAAATGGCTCTGAGCACTATGTGACTTAACATCTGAGGTCATCAGTCCCCTAGAACTTAGAACTACTTAAACCTAACTAACCTAAGTACATCACACACATCCATGCCCGAGGCAGGATTCGAACCTGCGACCGTAGCGGTCGCGCGGTTCTAGACTGTAGCGCCTGGAACCGCTCGGTTACTCTGGCCGGCCGTAATCGTCATAATTGTAGATTACGTTTGCTGGTTTCTTTTGTAGCCATCCCGGCAAATTGCACTTCCTGCCGAAGAACAATTTGAATGGTGTGTATCCCGTGGTACTATGAGGAGTAGTACTGCACACAAAACATGCGAATGCAGCCCATCCATCCCAATCTGTCTGGGCCCGGTCCACATAGTGCCGCAGCATCTCTCAGGGCATGGTGTGTAAGTTCTAGCGCTCCATTGAACTGCGGATGGTACGCTGTCGTTTGTGTTTTCTCTATTCTCAGTAATTTGCAGACCCGTTTCATAGTATCGCCTATGAAATTGCTTCCCATGTAGCTCAACAGAGCTGTCGGGATCCCAAATTTTAAAATAACGCTTTCCACCCATTTTCGTGCAACCGTATACGCGTCTTGTCGAGCTATTGGTTCGGTTATTATAAACTTCGTGTGAGAGTCTTGAAAAGTCAAACTATATTTGTGACCGGACTGGGTAATGGGTACTGGACCTACTACATCAATATCACAGTGCTCAAATATAAATTCCGGGGTCCGAGTTAGCTCTAGTGGTTGCTTAATCTTAGCTTGTGTGATCTACATCTACATCCATACTCCGCAAGCCACCCGACGGTGTGTGGCGGACGGTACCTTGAGTACCTCTATCGGTTCTCCCTTCTATTCCAGTCTCGTTTTGTTCGTGGAAAGAAAGATTGTCGGTATGCCTCTGTGTGGGCTCTAATCTCTCTGATTTTATCCTCATGGTCTCTTCGCGGGATATACGTAGGAGGGAGCAATATACTGCTTGACTCCTCGGTGAAGGCATGTTCTCGAAACTTCAGCCCGCATCTCGTGGTCGTGCGGTAGCGTTCTCGCTTCCCACGCTCGGGTTCCCGGGTTCGATTCCCGGCGGGGTCAGGGATTTTCTCTGCCTCGTGATGGCTGGGTGTTGTGTGATGTCCTTAGGTTAGTTAGGTTTAAGGAGTTCTAAGTTCTAGGGGACTGATGACCTTAGATGTTAAGTCCCATAGTGCTCAGAGCCATTTGAACCATTTTTTCGAAACTTCAACAAAAGCCCGTACCGAGCTACTGAGCGTCTCTCTTGCAGAGTCTTCTACTGGAGTTTATCTATCATCTCCGTAACGCTTTCGCGATTACTAAATGATCCTGTAACGAAGCGCGCTGCTCTCCGTTGGATCCTCTCTATCTCTTCTATCAACCCTATCTGGTACGGATCCCACACAGGTGAGCAGTACTCAAGCAGTGGGCGAACAAGCGTACTGTAACCTACTTCCTTTGTTTTTGGACTGCATTTCCTTAGGATTCTTCCAATGAATCTCAGTCTAGGTTCTGCTTTACCGACGATTAATTTTATATGGTCCTTCCATTTTAAATCACTCCTAATGTCTACTCCCAGACAATTTATGGAATTAACTGCTACCAGTTGCTGACTTGCTATATTGTAGCTAAATAATCAAGAATCTTTCTTTCTATGTATTCGCAGCACATTAGACTTGTTTACATTGAGATTCAATTGCCATTCCCTGCACCATGCGTCAATTCGTTGCAAATCCTCTTGCATTTCAGTACAATTTTCCATTGTTACAACCTCTCGATATACTACAGCATCATCCGCAAAAAGCCTCAGTGAACTTCCGATGTCATCCACAAGGTCATTTATGTATATTGTGAGTAGCAACGGTCCTACGACACTCCCCTGCGACACACCTCAAATCACTCTTACTTCGGAAGACTTCTCTCCATTGAGAATGACATGCTGCGTTCTGTTATCTAGGAACTCTTCAATCCAATCACACAATTGGTCTGATAGTCCGTATGCTCTTACTTTGTTCATTAATCTTGTTCTTTTGGCAACTTTCGCATGTCCTTATGAACTTCTCTATGTCAGCTTTCATACCCGGCCTTGTATAGTACTGTTTTACTCGTTCATACGTCCTTCCCATTCCTTGATGGCCTCCTATGGCAGATACGTGCATCTGCTTTAGAATTGCCAATTTATCCTCTGCACTCAGAACGTCATCTTTGTTTATATGGGATGTGTCACTGCCTCTGCTTATCTCGGTCGCGACAGCTGTCTCTTCGGGGTCTGCTATCTCAGCTGTCGCCTCTGTCTCCGTTATCTCGTCGCTACTCGAGTCCTTGACTGTGGTCCTGGTGGCTGCGTCCCTTCGCTTATCTTCGTGCCTGTCACTCTCGTTTGCGCCCCTCTTTGTAACCTGCTGTGTTTGTCTGTCGCCGTCTTGCACACTCCGAATACGTGATAGCACGTCGGCCACGTGATTTTGCTTTCCTTCCTTATATATGATTTAGTAATCGTATTCTTCAGCTTTAATCGAGGCTTCATTAATCTTGATGATGGATCCGTAATGCTACCTAACCACATCAGTGGTTTATGGTCCGTGAGTATCTCGAACTTCCTGCCAAAGAGATACGGTCAGAAGTACTTAACTGCCCATGCCATGGCAAGAAACTCTCGCTGTATTGTACTGTAATTCAGCTCTGCCTTGTTGAGAGTACGTGATATGTATGCAGTTGGTAAATCCTTTCCCATTGGACCTTGATTCAAATATGCCCCTAACATGTACTTACTGGCACCAGTCGTTAATAAAAACTCTTTAGTGAAGTCTGGATACCGTAGTATCGGTGGCTTGGTTAACTTCTCTTTCAATGTTTGAAACGCCTCTTCTTTCGCTTCCGCCCAAACATACGGAACTCATTTCTTTAATAGTTCGTGTAGGGGTTTTGCAATTTTGCTAAAGTTGCTCAGAAATCTTCGGTAGTATCCGATCATGCCCAGATAACTTTTTAAGTCAGCGGTTGTCGTCGGTCGTGGATACTTTTCTATTGCTGCTACTTTATTGGGATCGGGTTTCAGACCTTTCGCTGTCAAAACGTGCCCCAAAAACGTAACTTCCATCCTTAGGAATTCACATTTGTCGACTTGCAATTTTAGGTTCACTTTTCGTAAGCGATCAAATACTTCCTCAATTCGCGCATTATGGTCCTCAAGTGATGCACCCACGACGACAATGTCGTCTAGGTAAATGAACACTTTATTTCCCTGTACACCCGTCAGTACGGTATTTATTAACCGATGAAATGTGGATGGAGCCGTCTTCAGGCCCGTCGCCATCCTATTGTATTCGTAATGGCCTGTAGGTATGCTAAAAGCCGTCTTTTCTCGATCCCGTTCGTCTATCGGGACTCGATAATACCCTTTCGCGAGATCTAGGGTTGATAAATACTTTGCCTTCCCTAGGCTATCCAGTATTTCATGAATTCTGGGCAGTGGGAAGGTCATATTCAACGACATATCATTTAATTTCCGATAATCGACAACCACTCTCCATTTTTGCGTGCCGCTGGCATCAAGCTTCTTCGCTAGTAATAACAGAGGGAAGTTAAATGGACTGCTACTCGGTGATATTATGCCGTCATCCAGCATGCCATCTATTTCGTTTTTCAATGCTTCCTGTTGTGCTTGGGGGATTCGGTATGGCCTCTGATGCATGACTGTCCCTTCTGCTTCAGGTACTATAGTGGAATCTGGTGCTTCACTACAGTGGTGTAGGTGAGCACGTCTCCCGGTAAATGAAAGACATCATTGTATGCCAAACACAACTCCTGTATGGCTTCTTGCCCTTCTCGGTTTAAGTGCTCTATACGCATGTTTTCTTTCAACAAGCTCTGCCGCGATTTTCTCCCGTCTTTCTTTCCCAGCGGTAGACGTCGGATTTTACTACTGCTCGGTGGCGGTATTCGTTCCGCGAATACCTCCGGCGCAATAAAACGGACCTCTCGTTCCCTGGTGTTCGTCACACTTGTTATGCACATCCCGTCCCGGATAGTCACCGTGGCTTCTGGTGTATAGACCTCTGGTCTAATCTCTCGTTTCGGAATTACCGCTTCATTCCCCAGTTTTCGTGTCACGCCAACTTTTATAAATCTTTCTGCTCGCGGCCCCATTCTGATTTCTTCGGGGCTGGAGACCTGTCACTCCTACTCGCCGTGACCTTACATTGATTCTTCGCTCTTCCGGGTGGCCATTTACTTGCTTAGTTTCGTTTTCCTTCGGTTTCGTACAACCCTCTCGGGACGGCGGAGCGGCGGCCGGCTGACGCGCCTCGCCGTGTATTCGTCTTGACCCGTACCTCGTTATCTACGCGGGATGGGCCTCCATCGTCCGGTCGCGTTGCGGCCTCGGCCGGTATCTTTCCAAACCTCGTTACAGCTGCGTGACTTGCTCGTACAGTCTTCCCGTTTCTATCAACTTGTACAGTATTGACGGTTGCTTCTTCGCATTCTTCCCGCAACTCTATCCATTCGCCTCGTACCTGCATTCTTCTATTGCCATAATCCAACACGACTTTATTTTTGGCCAGGAACTCCTGTCCCAGTAACCCATCAAATGGCAAATCGATACTCTCATTCACTACTTGAAATTGCGTGACCCAGTTGCTTCCCTCACCGTTGCTTAAATGTATTGCCACAGGAGCATCGCTCCAGACCTCTTCGTTTACGATACTTTTATCGTTACCGCCCTTCTAGGATGCCACCTCACGTTCCCCTTCAGAACCTTGGACTGTATAAGGTTAATATGGGCACCACTATCTATCAATAACTTTGTTTCAGAGCCTTTCACATCCTTGCTCTGTACGCACATGTAATCATTTTTTCCCGTTCAGTGAGCAGCTCTTATGATTCCTGACGCAGCGTAATGGAACTGCGGCATTACTCCCGCTGCTCGTTTCCCTGCACATGTTTCCTTCGTATATTAACTTACTTACTTTCGCGACAATCACGAGCTTTGCTCTAGTACACGGGGGCGAGAGCCCCACCAGATTACATTCCGTACATCGAACTGGTGGGGGACACTGCGCCCGCGATCCAGTCCCTCTGAATTCACGAGCATCGACTTCTTTTATGGGCAACCGACTACGTTCTGTCTTTTGGGGAACCTCCTTTACAGTGTCTGTCTCCCGGACAGTATTCTTTTCCCTGCACTCACGCGATATGTGCCCCTCTTTCCCGCAGTTAACACATTTCGCACTGCTTCTTTTCTCCGGCCGTGCTACAGTCGCTACGCGGCGCTTATCTCTTTCCGAGTTTATTGCACACTTCTCAGTAGCTGCTAAATCAAAAGCTTCGGACGGGGTTATCCGTTCTCCTTCGGCCCGTATTACTGCCTCTATCCTCTCACCATACAAACCTCGTATAAACACGGCCCGTCCTAACTTCCGTATCAACGCACTGCATCCCGTAATTTCTTCGTCCTCCATGTTCCTCTTCGTTGCTACTCGAAACTGGAATTACACTGAATCCACGCGAGAGCCCCGTTGAGCCACACTTTCCCCTTTTTCTTGCCTACTACTGAACACGGTGAGGGCACAGTAGTCGATAGTGCGTTCACTCTCTTAATTTTCTAAGAAAACTGCCCTCACGTCAGGCCAAGTTTCTGTGTGATCTCTAATAGCTTGCTGCGGGCGGAGCCCGTTATTTGGCCAATAGTAAACTTTAAAAATACTTGCTTATAACGAGGATATACTAAGTTGTAAGCGTTGTCACAATAATCGACGAATTTAAACAGTTTTTCCCTGTCCCACTCAAATTTATGTGGCGCTCACTCGGTGGCCTCAGTGTAACTTAGATATAATCTGTTCTCACTGGGGTTTACTTGCATACTCCCACCTGAGTCTACTGCGTCAGCGTTTCCCATCTTCACTAACCTCGTGTACGGCGAACTCTGCGCTCTCGGCGGCAGCTCGTGGACCGGCCCGCGGCGCGAGGTTTTCAGCTGCGACCCTCCGACCCGCGACGGCGCGATGCCGCCCTCTGCGTCCACCCTCTGGCTCGGCGCCCCTTTGCCTATTCTTGTGCTCTATTTCTGATGATTCTCCACCCTTACCCCGCATCTGACACCAAATTTGTTTCTCCTCCTGTCGTGTCCCGCAAACGAGTACTGAGAGGGAGTGGAAGGACTGCAAGGATGAGCGTCAGAGAACCTACCTGACAGGAGGTGTCGTGGTCGTGGGCTGCCTTCAGTGCACCTGCTCCATTGAAAAGAGGGCTGTAGGGTGAGTTAGAATACGGAACTCGGCTGCGATCTCAGGGTGCACTGGATGCAATCGTAAATCAGTGCACGAGGATATATACACTGGAAGCCCCCCTGGCACATCCGTTTTATAAACAGTTCTATATACAAAGTCTACTAACTGCCTTCTTAGTAGTGCAACTTCTCATAGTTTCCTGAGTTTAAGTACCAATATAGCAAGACTAAGTGTTGACTACACGGAAATAAGTCTAAGTCTCCTCGTAGTTGCGCAGCACTGCACTGCGATCTGACAGCATCGGAACTCCAGCTAAACCGTATCTGACCGACTGACCTGCTGCTCCATCACTGCCATCATTCCCATCACTCTCTTAACAATATGGCGGCTAGCCTTTTTATAGCGGTAATGCACCCGGCACCACTTGTTCTAGAAGTTTCCAGTACTCTCGACCATTGCGTGTGTGTCACGCAGTAGCACGTGACGCCTACAGACCGTACGCCGCTTTCCGAGGGTTGCGTCTTGCGACGGCTGTCGAGCCTCGTGATGCGGCGTAGCACGATCGTTAGCAGAGTCAACATTACACACAAGCTGCGTCCGATCACGTCCGCCTAGCTGGTAGCAACAATTTCCGAGCCTCCATCTTACTTCATTTTTAACTCTATTTTGTGTCATTCGCGGCAGCGTTGCAGCAGAAATTGTAGCGAATGAAATAATTTGTAAAATGGAAACAGGTGCATGCGGAAACAGATGCACGCCGTTTACGGCTTTTATTGAAATTCTAGGTGGTTGCAATTCAGTTTTCGCTATTTGAGCCAGAGAAGATGAAAAAGAATTTACTGCACGATACCCAGCTTTATAGGAATGATGTTCAGACTGTGCGCTGCAGGATTTGCTTTGTTAGTCGTGTAAGTGTCACGACTTGTCGATAGGAACCAGCGTTAGTACGGCGACATAGGGTTGACACACAAGCATCAATGTACATTACAGACATGCGACTGCATAAGGTGAGCAGCGCTTTTTACCCGTGAAGCTGTTTTATTAAAACAACAGAAACAGTGTCGTGCTATTCGCGAGTATCGACGCATTTAAGGAATACAGAGAGCTCCTCTTTCCGCAACAGGGTTTGATGAAAATTATTCTAAACTGGCGACTTGAGAACTGCTCCTGGGAGAGGCCGACGGCCAACTGCGCCACAGTTTATTGAAGAAGTTACCGTTGCCGTGCCTGAGAATGCTGGATGCAATGTGCGATATTCGAGCAGTGCGTTAGCTGTATCACGACAGCTCAACATTCCACGGTCCACAGTTAGAAAAGCACTACTAACAGTTGTCAAATGGTATCTCCAGTGCGGTTCCAGGCTGTTGTGGATGCACCTAGTCGTCACGCTGAGCAACATTTGTAACCTGTAACTTAAACATGCTACGAAGTCCACAAATGTGGAAATTAAAATATGTTTCCTTCAATGCTTTTTTCCTTATTTCTCTTCCACGTATCATTAGAAATGTTCCCAAAAAGTTTCATTGCCCTACGAACGCTTGTTTTTGATGGGGGTCCTCTCAAGTAGCAAAAGTTTAATTGTAACCAGACTGTATTTCAGCAACACCTCCAACTGTGCCCCTCAACTATTTGACGGATGAGCTGTTAGAAGAGCGAAGTCTTGGAAAAAGAATGACTACACGACGGATGCAGCCGCCACATCCTGTCTCCTCTTTCCCCCTCCCCTCCCACCTCTTTCACTCTCTCGCTCCCTGTCTGTCAGTCTGACTCTCTCTCTCTCTCTCTCTCTCTCTCTCTCTCTCTCTCCAAGCCACCTTACGGTGTGTGGCGAAGGATGCGTGGTGTAACTCTCACTTCTCCCATTTCCTATTCTACTCGCGAAAAGTGGTAAGATCGATTGTTGGTAAGCCTTCCGTGTGAATAAGAATCTCTCTACTTGTACGTTCATGGTTTTTTTACGAGATATAACAATACGTTGGTTGGCACTTACGCTCTCCGGACCTACACCGTGATGCAGACCGCCTCTCTTGCAGCAGTTGGCTGAGCATCTTCGTGACGCATTCGTGCTTGCTAAATGAACCTGTGACCTGTAATATGCTGCTCTTCTTTGGATCTTCTCTTATTCCTCTAAAAATCCTTCCGTATAGAAGAGCAATATTCGAGTATTGGTCGAAGGAGTGTTTTGTAAGCTGCCTCATTAGTGGGGGGGGGGGGGGGGGGGGGCTACCTTTCCTGATAATCCTTCCAATGACTCACAGTCTGGCGTTTGCCTAATATGCGATTAGTATTATGTGGCCGTTCCACTTTAAATCGTTTCGTTTAGATAGCACTAGATATTTTATGGGCGTGACTGCTTCCAGACACACACACGTCCAGTTACTTTTTGTTCCTCAGTCTCTTCATTCATTTGATCCGCCCCCACCCCTCACTCTCCCCTCCCCCTCCCCTCATTCCATTTCCTGTACCGATCTCTTCGTCTTATTATTCTATATATTCCAATCTTTGTCTTAATCTACAGTTTGCGCCCTCTGTTGCTCCCTCAAGTACCGTGGAAGTTCGTCACCCAGTTCTCAGGAGAACCTCGAGTCTTATCAGTTTGCTCAATTTTCAATGTTCTATTGTAACATCACATACCAAAAAATTTCGAAGACCTTTTTTCTCGCTTTCCTGCAGGCCACGATTCTCATCCCCACATTAGTCAGCTCCGTATGAACATACTCAGAAATATTTCACTCAGACAAAAGTTTGTGTTTAATACGCCTTCGTTTACCGAGAAGCTCTCTCACTGCTTACACTGCTTGTGCTTCTTATGTCTTCCTTACTTCGTCCGTGTTGCATTATTTTATTCCTTCACTCTGTGTGTTTTGTGTTCCCTAATTTTTATGTCTTGTTTTTCGACAATCTCAGTTTATCTGGTCCTCAATAATTTCGTCCTTCTTTCGTTTACTCATAGGCATATCCTGCATTCGTTTCATTGTGCTTTACAGGTCCTGTAACTCTCCCACACTTTTACAGAGAACAGCGATGTCATTAGCGAAACTTATTATTCGTATCCTTTTACCCTGAATTTTAATACCACTACAGGAACTATCTTTTACTTTTTACATTGCTTCTTCCGTATATAGGCTTAATAGTAAAAACTGCGTTCTTGCATACGTCCTTTTCAATCTGAGCGCTTCACACTTGGTTTTTCATACTTACTGTTCCATCTTTGTTCTTGTACTGTTTCTTCGTGTAGCGTATAGCTATTTATCCGAGAATTTCAAACGTGTTGCAACAGTTTACGTTGTATAACCCTTCTTCTAGGGCAACAAATCGAACGAAAGTACGTGTTTTCTTTCTTTTTGTAAAATTTGGATTGGAATAAGAAGGAAATGAGCGCCATGAGAGTTCTCGAAATTCTGTAAATGTCGGATGAACTTTAGCAGAACAAGAGCCGGAAGCTAGAAATAACCACAATCCCGGTTAATTATTCGATATTTAATTCCAATTCATATCTGCTCCATACTTTGCAATCATATGTTTTTACCACAAATTTTGTGAAGTTAGTTATGAAATGCGGTTTTGCGTTACGGAACATGTGCCATTTGCAGGTAGCTACGTTATATTTGAGCTCCTGAAAATCGTGCTGTAGAATATCCTTAAAATACGATCGAATATGTATTTCAGAACAATTGAGTATGCAAAATATGCTGTTAGTTCTTTAATCCTTATTCTTCAGCGACAGACACGATAGTGCACTAGGGCTCCGTACTTCATTTTCTGTACAAGCTACTCGGCATGTAATGTTAGTTACAAGTACCAACATCCACAAATGACATAAATGAATATGAGGGTTATGCCAAAAATTTTGACAGACATTAAGGAAAAATTTGTTACAATATAATTGTTACAACTTTTCAAAATACTCTCCGTGAGCATTAGTCATTTTGCCATCCTTTCAAGCCACTTCGAAAATGTCTCAGTCCAAACTTCTCTAGTGAAACCGGTCACTTAGGATACTGTTGTTCGATGTGATAGCCTCTATATCGGATAGAAAACGCTGCACATGAATTTTTTTTTCTTCTTTTGGAAGAGGGATAAGTCGTACGGGGCCAGGTGAGCTGAATAGGGTGGGTGTACTTTTTCCTTCTCCAAGAAGTTCATCGTTCTAGCAGCCGTGTGTGCTGAGGCATTGTCATGATGCAGAAGAAGATGGTCACTCTTCGACGTTGGGTACTGTGACCCCCAGAGGCGATGACATTCTGTCAGTTACCACTCAGCATTGACTGTGCGATGTGTGTGCAAGGTCACAGATATGCGATGACCATCTTTGTGAAGAAAGTGGCCACTATCTTGTTTTCAGAGCCGCTCCTCCTCCGGGTCCTCAACTGCAAAGCACCACACTGAAGACAACCTCTTTGTTTTGCAAATAAGGGTACACCCCATTACGCAAACGTCACAATCATTGCTCAACGGCAGTATTCTTGCCCACCTGACGAAGCCGATGTGCAGATTAAGAAACGAATGCCTACCTGCAGACAAAGAGTCCACGAACAAGAGACAGCGCATATTTTCTAAATTTTTAAACAGGAATTTTAATATTTGAAAGATAAAAGTTTAGATCTCGCCGCAAATATGCCAAATGGTTACAATTAAAGCAATGAATACGGTATTCCGCAAAAGATCCCTTTCCGGTTGCAATTTTCACGGAAGCCAGTATCCGTGGAAGAGAATGTAAGAACTCAAATTAACTGAGGAATACAGGGGTAGAGAAGAAATCCCACTGTTTTGTCGCATTTGTGTCGCTGGGCGCATCTTCCAACGAACGGTGTTGGTTAAGCGTGGTGGTAATGATGGAGGAAATGCCCACTAGAGAAAAGGTCACGAATTTCGCAGACTATATGGTGAATGAATGGATGGAATGTCCTAGTATACCAACTGAAATGTGAAAAGTTTTTAACCAGCGACACAGGATCACGAATGCTGTCGAAGGTTGGCATAGGAAACTAAATTCAATAAGTCAAAAACATCCAAACGTAGACATTCTGATAAATAAGCTAGAGGAAGAAGCAGGAAAAGTTATATCTGAAATTCAAAAAGATACCATTGGCGTACCTCTTTCTTAAAAAAAAAAGGGGGGGGGGAAGAAAAAGAAAGATAAATGGTTAAACGAAATGATAAGAGTCTCTCCTGTGGGTCGTCAGGCACATTTTCTCTGATGTTTCAGCAGATATTTGCAATTAAGTTTTTGCAGCGTGTAGCTGGAGTCAGCTCAATCAAATCCTTATCACCACGTCTTTCATACGGCACCTAGCGTCTACCGAAAGCATTGTTTTGTATCCCATTACAAACAAAATTATTTTTAAAGTGGAATTTTACGCTCCCATTCGATAGAGAGATCCCAAATAGACTGTTGCGTTATTTTTTTTATCGATATCTTTTAACAGGAACAATAAATTACGAAGAGTGTTTATTACTCCAGCAGCGACTGACCAGCGAAAGTAGTCAGCGCGGGTCGGGGTGGTTGGAGTACCGTCCGTGTCGATAAAAGTAATATAGCACTACACTAATTTACGACTGCTCTGACGAATGGGCAAGTAAAATTCCACTTTAAAAATCATTTCGTTTTTAACCGGAAATAAACCGACGCTTTCCATCCTCGCTGGGCGTCGCATGAAAGACGTGGTAAGCAGTATTTATTTTGGCCGATTCCAGCTACACGTTGCAAAAAATAAATTGCAGATGTCGGCCAAAAAACAGAGAAAATGCACCTGACAAGTCCTAGGAGAGACATTCGTATAACAGCTCGGGGGATTTAAGGTGACGTCTAAATTTTCTAGCTTTGTTACAAAAATAAAAAAAAAGGAGTCAGAAAATAAATTTCGTAAAATAAGACAAGAAATATGGTTGTTTCAGTAATTTTGTAGGATGAAGAACAGATAAAAATTAAACTAAAACATTTAAACATGCCTATGTGCATGTGCATGTGCACCCAGGTTCGTCGTTGAGTACACCATCGCAGGCGCTACTGTCTGTGATGCAGCGCCAAGGGTAACCGCAGCCATGGTCTCCGAGCTGATAGTCTATGCTGCTGCAAACGTCGCCGAACTGTTCGTGCAGATGGTTGTTGTCTTGCAAACGTCCCCATCTGTTGACTCAGGGATCGATACGTGGCTGTACGATCCGTTACAGTCATGCGGATAAGATGCCTGTCATCTCGACTGCTAGTGATACGAGGCCGTTGGGGTCCAGCACGGCGTTTCGTATTACCCTCCTGAACCCACCGATTCCATATTCTGTTAACAGTCATTGGATCTCGACCAACGCGAGCAGCAATGTCGCGGTACGATAAACCGCAATCGCGATAGGCTACAATCCGACCTTTATCAAAGTCGGAAACGTGATGGTACGCATTTCTCTTCCTTACACGAGGCATCAAAACAACGTTTCACCAGGCAACGCCGGTCAACTGCTGTTTGTGTATGAGAAATATGATGGAAACTTTCCTCATGTCAGCATGTTGTAGGTGTCGTCACCGGCAGCAACCTTTTGTGAATGCTCTGAAAAGCTAACCATTTACATAGCACAGCATCTTCTTCCTTTCGGTTAAATTTCGCATCTGTAGCACGTCATCTTCGTGGTGTAGCAATTCTAATGGCCAGTAGTGTATGTAAAACCTTTACAGAAACCAGACTACAATGATAAGAGTCGATCGGAATGAAAGGAAAACAGTAGTTGAGAAGGAAGTGAAAGGAGGTTGTAACGTCTCCCTTGGAAAGGGAGCTTTCCGGTTTGCCTTCGACATTGATTTTCTGTCAGACTTGCAAAACCAGTTGAACGAAATGGAACTTGTCTTGAAAAAGAGGTTAAGAGATGAATATCAAGAAAAAGTATAACAAAGGAATGGAATGGTGTCGAATTAAATCAGGCGGTTCTGATAGAATTAGATTAGGAAATAAGGCAATAAAAGTTGTTGACGAGTTTTGCTGTTTGGGCAATAAAATAACTGAAGATGGCCTAAGTAGTGTGGATATAAAATGCAGACTGCCAATAGCAAGAAAAGCGTTTCTGAAGAAGAGAAATTTGTTACATCGAATTTGGACTTAAGTGTTAGGAAGTCTTTTCTGAAGGTATTTGTATGGAGTGTAGCCTTGTATCGAAGTGAAACGTGGACGATATGCAATACAGAGAAGCTATGAGCACTTCGTCTTCGAAACTGTGAAACAGATCTCTTCTATTGCAAGCTCTTTGCTTTCCATATTTTGAGAGGAGCTAGTGTGGCAAAACAACAAAAAGTTGTCTAGTAAATATGGGCTAGCAAAAATGCATACCTTAAGAGCTATGAGCAATTGTTCATTTTCGCTTCGCGAAACACATGTCTTCTACTGAACAAATGCCTGTACCTCTTAAGGTATGCGTTTTAGAACCCATGTTTCCTGAACTTATTTGCTTCGTTCCTGTCATACCGTGAAACTTGGCCATTACCCCTGTATCTGCGAGTGGGTAAATAACGATGCCTGTGAAGCAGGATTTGAGCAACTAAGTAATCCTCATATAGTGAGCAAAGTTTGTTAGGTAGACGAAGAGAATGAAGACGAGGCTCTTGAGGCGCGCGTTATCAGCCTCACCGATGTAGTGAAAGGCGTTGATCTGTTATGAGAGTCATTAGACTATACCAATATTTTGACTCTCTCGGATATGAGAATGCGAAATAAAAACAGAATGATGATATGAAATTTAGTGTGTTTTACTCGTAAGTGTACTTTTGCTAGTAAGTTTTCAGTTTTTGGAGAGTAATTCGTAACTAATACAGTAGGGTTGTATCTTGTTCTGGAAATACAGTGAATGGAGGTTTATTACAGAAATATATATACCTCGTAATATTCGTGTTTTTCGGTTATCCCTGTAGTATCGGGTCCGCATTAACCAGTAGAATCGGAGTTTGTTGTGGTTTACTGATAGTTCGCACAGAGTTCTTGCACTCCATCCGTTTGTCTAAAAAAACTTAATATGTGGTGCAGGGGAAAGTAGACTATCCGGAAAGTACACTCCTCCAGCGCTTTGCAGGAACTTGCACAAAGCAGATGTGAATTTCCAATGCCCGCTTTAACTCAACGAAGGCAGAGAAAACTGATCGAGAATGAATCGATTTCTGCCAGGAATACCATTTAGAAAACAGTTTTTGGTATTCGAACTTGATGTAAACGAGTACGTTTAGACCAGTATATTCTTGTCAGATCATGTGGGTGTATTCGTAAGGGTTTGGAAGGGGGGGGGGGGGCAGGGGAAGGGACGGCTGACACGTCTCTCCCGTGGCACTTCTGCGGTGCGCCTCTATCTTTATCACTGAGGCGCAAGGGTTCCTCTGCGGACAGTATTTTTAACCTCGCTGCTGCAGCCTCCCATCCCTCCCCCGTTCTTAGTCCTGGAAGCGTTTGGAGCTGATTGTCGGGATTACTACCACGGACGCAGGGCTAACGATGCTGATGGACGGGGCTTGCTATTTCAGGTAGGGTGTTATAAGTGGAGGATGAGAGGAAGAGGACAGGAGTTTAGGCAAAAGGTACATAATTCTTATATTACGATGGAATGTACCACTTCTAATCCAAAGGGTTACTATGCTGGATTACACGCGTGAAAAGGCAGTGTCTCTGTAAGAGACGGAGAAGATAATAGAACATTATTCCATCGAAGTTGCAGGTCACACTTGAAAAAAACTGAATTATAAAGCCAATTCGTGACTGATTGCCCATCAGATCTGGGATGAAGGAACTCTGTGCCAGTCTGCCGGTTGTAAAGTCACTGCGGATGGGCAAAACCGTGAGTGGGCATCGGGAGAGAGAGTGAAATGTTAATGTTGTTAGTCCTTCCAGGGACTAAAGCAGGAAATGACATTGCAGAGTAGTGCTACTGACAACTGAAATGACGACTCCATTCGCACTTATACGTCGCAGAATCATCATTAAGAGCTAGTAACTCGGATGTGTTTAGACGAACATCGCAGTAGTAAAATGTATCAACTGTGAGCCCGCCTTGATATAAACGCTATTTGTCAGTGGGCTACTGATGATGGCGAAATTATAGCAGAAACCAGTTTGGGTGTAAAACGCGTTTGCATCAAGGCACACCCACAAATCCCTTATTGTTTTCTTATAGACACGTGGAGTCAAGCGAACAGGTAGCGCAAACCATAAATAGACACTGTAATAGTTAACGAAGATGACACATTACAAAAGCAATTGATTTTGTTGCAGTTTACCTCACTGTTACCTGTTGACCAACAGATGCTCTTCCGCGACGTCACGATAAAAACGTATCAGTTTCGAATACTTCTTCATTTTTAGCATACGACGGGGGAACGACGAATACAGCTGCCGAGAAAAACAGATATGTGTGGTAGCAATTCACTGTAGAAAATTTACTATGGCTCTGTGACGTGATTTGTCTTGACACTCAAGTTGTTTGCGGTGGGCTGACGCCTGTAGTACTGCGAGAGACAGACAACTATAGTTACCAATCGACATCAAGCTCACTGGATATCAGAGGACAATACGAATTTAGTGCACAACTCTCTGAAAATGCTAAAATAAGGCCTCAATATGGTTGTTGTAATAATAACGATAATTTTTGACGTAAACGCTTCGTCGATGTCCGTCAAGACGGGCAAGCTTTCCTAATGAAATTTTACTGAGGTTACAATATGCCCATCACTCTACTTGGATACAGTGGGATTTGCTAAGGTCTTCATTAAACAAAATTTAATGCATGTTCGTTGCATATACTCTCATCATTAAATTATTAAATACAATTACATGTTTCTGCAATATTCTTTCGTAGACAACGTTAAAAAAAAAAAAAGGGTTCAAATGGCTCTGAGCACTATGGGGCTTAACATCTGAGGTCATCAGTCCCCTAGAACTTAGAACTACTTAAACCTAACTAACCTAAGGACATCACACACATCCGTGCCCGAGGCATGATTCGAACCTGCGACCGTAACAGTCACGCGGTTCCGGACTGAAGCGCCTAGAACCGCTCGACCACCGCGGCCGGCAGACAACGTTCCATCCTACATTATATTAGAGGCTGATTATAATTAAACGTTCGCCCCATGAAAAACGAGTGATCGTAGGACAATGAAACATGTGGAAACATTTGTGAGGACATGCAGAAGAGAAATAACTAATAAATAATCGAAAGAAACACATTTTAATTTCCACGTGAGAGAGTAAGCTTTCCTAATTACGTAACACGTTTAAGTTACAGGTTACAAATGTTGCTCAGTGTGACGACCAACTGCATGCGTAACAGCCTGGAAACGCACGGGGGATAGCATTTCACAATTGTTTACAGCACTTCTCCAGTGATGGACCGTGGCATATTGAGCTGTCGTGACACAGCTTAATCAATGCTTGAAGATCGCACATTGCATCCAGCATTTCCAGCCTTGGCAACAGCAACTTTTTCAACAACTTGTTGTCCAATAAACCGACGGCCTCTCCCAGGAACAACTGCCAAATCGCCAGTTAATTCGAACTTCCGAATCGTGCCCTTCAACAACGATGCGGAAAGACGACCTCTCCGTATTCCTTTAACGTGCCGATACTCACAAAGAGCGTCAGCAATATTGCTGTCGTCTTAATAGAGCAGCTTTACGACTAAAGCCCTGCTCATCTGGTCCAGACGCATGTTAACTATCTGCAACTGTAATGCACCCGTATCAGCGCCTCGTGACGGGACCTGACAGTAAAACTACAAAAGGCAAATCCTGCAGCGTACAGTCTGAACGTCATTCCTATAAAGTTGGCCACCCATCCGGTAAATACTTCCACGTCCACACTAGCTCAAGTAGCAAATCATAACGACACTGTACATCGCACAAATAAATTAATTGATCCGCGTCGGTCTGGGGAGGCGCGCCGGCGCCTGATGCACAGCGAGGGCCGGTGTGCCGGACTGCCAGAGTGTAGCTTTTAGGCGGTTTCTCACAACCAGCTGGGCGAGTATTGGGCTCTTATCCACGTCCACGATTCGCAAACATATAGAAAACGTTCGCACACTTTCACGTTGACTAAGACTGGACACCGAGAACTAGGGAACACAAATTCCGCTGTGAGGCCGGGGGGGATGGGGGCAGGTGGAGTGACAGTGCGGGCATCCGGCGACCCTGTACCACTAGCGTTGCCAAATGCAAAAAATTAACATGCCAACCCTGTAAGGACACGATATCGAGGCCAGGAAAAATTAGAAGACGCTAATAAATTAACTGAGCTGATGTAGAATGAATTCTCACGTAAGGTGACAATATTTTCCATATTTTCTGGGATCTTCTACATTACAGCATTTTTTTAATCCTCCCGACTTCCTTACTTACCGTCTATTTCTCCCGCATATTGTTGCATTGATCAGTGTAATAAGTATTAATCCCGAGAAATACTGTCGATAGTTCAAACTCTCTAACAGACAGATCTCCAAAAGTGTTCGTATAATAATCTACAGTATTGTCTGTTCGTGCTTCTACGGAAAGAAGGCAGTCTGACTCGAGGGAATGCGAGTAGCAGAGAAAAAATGACGTAGCCTACTCATTTAAAAGGGTCGTGACAGTGGAATGTTTACTTGTTTAACGTTCAGTACTGGCAACCCACGCCCGGGTTCCCGGGTTCGATTCCCGGCGGGGTCAGGGATTTTCTCTGCCTCGTGATGGCTGAGTGTTGTGTGATGTCCTTAGGTTAGTTAGGTTTAAGTAGTTCTAAGTTCTAGGGGACTGATGACCATAGATGTTAAGTCCCATAGTGCTCAGAGCCATTTGAACCATTTGAACTGGCAACCCACGCTTGCGCTAGCCTAGTACCGATCGGCAGCTGTGGTATCAATGAGATACGGAAGTAACAAGGACTGGCGAACGCGGATTATACAGACATTCATGTTTAAACACCTTTAACTCTGTATTGACACACACAACGCGACATTTCGCAACGCTTCGAAAGAGCCAGTACTCGTAGATCGCTTAAGCTGGCAGCGATCGACAACAGAGGACAGTCGCAATTTGTGTTGTCTTCTTTTTGCAACTAACTATTCTATACTTTCCTATACTGACTCTTATTATACGCTTTGACACTATAAAAACTTTCCCTCGGTTTGCGAAGTTACTCAAAATATTACACCGTATGACGTAATAGAGTAAAAGCAAGCTAAGTATGCCAGTTTTTTAATTTATATCTCCATTGTCACCCATTCCAAGAAAAAGCCTTGTAGTCGTGCAGTTAAAACGTATTGCGAGTAAATTACCTTAAACCTCCCCTAACAGCGTGGTCAGATGTTAGTCTTCTCCCTTAAAACCGTGGTCTCCATTAATTTATGAAGAGCAAGTAAATTGCCATTAATACGAAGTCTAGTCTGAACATTAAGTGTTTTACTAGGCACGGTCCTACTGAAAAAGATATGCCAATGCCTCCTCTGACTACTGATCTTAATTACTCAGCACATACAGAGGGTGAGGGGGGGGGGGGGGGTACTGTTTAACATGGCGCAGCTCAGCATTTTTCGCGTTATCAAAGATTGTCAAAGGTGAAAGTGACAAATATTTAAGGACTGACCGAGGATCAAAGGCCAGATTCGAAGTCTGGCTATTAACCAGTTACACAATATGCCACTTACCATATGTTGTAAGAAAACTTAGCTTGTTTCGAAGCTGTTTACTAGATGTACAACAAAAGTTGACTCGCTTCAAAAACGCAAGAGACTAGTCATTACACTAAATTCTCGTTAATACGGCCCTCAGTGGGCCGGCCTCCCAGTACTCCGGCCCACATCCAGCTTTTAGCCACTCAAGCAGAAATGACGCACACAATAACGAATTTTCGTGTGCAACAATGTTGTTATGTTGTTAGTTAATAACAATGTTATATGTTTGATATTGTGCCTTTCTTTACGGTTCCATATCATGGCATCTAAAAGGAAACACGTTATGCTAGACATCAAGCAGAAACTCCAAATTAGAAATAAGCTGAACGCCACTGCTGCCGAGTACAGTATTGGACGAGGAACTATTTATGACCAAATTTTAACAGACGAAGAGATAATCAAAAGCGTACGAGAAATTTATGACCTAAATGATGAAGAAGAGGGCACAGGAGGAGTGAATGTGGAGATATCTCACACTGGTGGTGATGAAGCTGCAGAAATCTTCCTGGAGTACATTACGCAACAATCAGAAACATGCAGTGCTGATGTAATGCTTGTAAATCCAGTGTGCGATAAAGCACACTGCTGTCGCAAATCAAATAAAAATATGGGACACGTATCATAGTGAGTGAAACTTCCGTATATGTACACACTCGAGAACTAACACGTTTGAGAAAATGAATATATCTTCGCATTTAATAAAGTATTAAGGCACTGTCAATAATCCGGCACTTCCGCTAATCTGGAACTCGTATGTGCAAGGAATGGCCAGATTATCACGAGTCTAATGTATATCTTAAGCATTCAGCGTGCTTATATTCCAATGTCGAATCCATACGTTCACGCCCTGTGACGGTTAGTATCCATCTTCATGGCTTGCTTTGCAGGGAACAAATACAGTCGGTCTGCTTACCAACCCGCACTCAAGACAGCATGCTGAGTTAACGTTTACAACCCACTTGACTACAGTTGAAAGCATAACGAGTCACACAAAGGCTGTCTAACTACTAAATGATTATATCGACTTCAGGCCACCGCTGGCACGTGCTCGGCAAGCGAACCACGGTAGGGTTCTCGGAGAACCATCTGCCATGTGATGATTCTTAGCATACCAGTGTAACGAATTGAATGACAGAAAATTCCGAGTAGTCGCGCAACGTTTGCCTGAATAAACAATAACACATGCACTATAAATCTACCTTCTTGTACTATATATAATAAATTTCAGAATTTTAGATTTCATAGTGAGGTCAGAGTAGTTAAATAATATCAAACGGAATGTAGTATGGTAATCAGAACTGCAGCGAAAAAACGAAGACCAAATAGAATTAAAGACAGGCTATGTGTGTTATCGCAAAGGAAAAGGTATTCAGGTTAGGCTTTACTGTAAAAAAAAAAATAATTAAAAAAAACAATATTACTGACTGTTGATGAATCTCAGATGGAATAGCAACTTGTTCTAAAAACAAACAAAAGGTACGCCACGGAATTAATTCGAGTCTGCGCGTTTATCTGCTTACATTTTGATAGGGAGATGGAAGACCTACCTAAAGAGCTACAAAGATTAATAAATGAGAGCAAGAACCACTATTAAATAATAATGAGGGACCTAAATGAAAAACTACGACAAGTATAGAACGATTGTTCAGTTGGAATCTTTCGGCTTGACTGCAGAAATAACAGAGGTCGTACGCCGGCAGGATTTATCGAGTAGAACATGTTTGTCCTTAACATGTTCTTTGAGAAAAAAAAAAGTATAAAATGGATATAGCAACGTCCAAATGGAACCAACTGTCAAACTGTTTATATTTTACAAACAGTAAGGAAACTGTACAGAATGTTAGGCTTAAGCCGTGAAAACTAATAAGATCCTTAGTAAAATTAACATAAACAAGGATGGAAAGAAACTCATCAGTAGTGTAAATCCTAAGAATTTATTTAAGAATAAGTAGGTCGCCATCGTCAAAAACATCATCATCATTATCATCAGCCATCTGGCATCCACTGCTGAATGTAAGGCACCTCCAGACGTGTCCATGCTGTACGGGCTGCAGCTGTCTTCGTTCATACTGATATCGACTGTTTCCTAATGTAACTTCTCCATTTTCCATGTCGTTTTTTCGGTCTTTTACTCTATCTCGGAACAAAGTACTAATTTTATCCTTTATGCCAGTTCGCAACGTTCCAACCGATATGGTTATGTCACGTTAATCCTCTTTTCACAGTCCACCACATCTTCTCCTTAATAAATAGGTTAAAGCCTTAAATTTGCTTTAATATCTTTATGAAATTGTTTCACCTACAATTAGCCGACGCCACGGACAATGTAAGCTGTCATTTAGAAAAGTCAGTTATGTGTAACGAAATCTACGTTTATTTTTTCCTCTTTGTTACACGAACGCCAACATTGGAATTACATGATGTCTAAATATAGCATGTATGCCACGACTTCCGATAACCCTTTTCACGCTGGAACTTCATCTCATTTTCAGCCAAATTTCCCGACTCGACTAATTAATCCAATACTGATCGTCTTACGGGAAACAATAACTTACGGTACAGCTTCTCCCTTTAGCCTATGCGCACTGCACGAACAACGACGATAAAAGCACAAACGCTGTCGCAGGAAAAGAAAACATTCTGCCATTGGTCACTGCTTATGTAACTGCGGTGCGTAACCACCGACACATCACGAAATACGCAGCCAGAGGAAAGAATTAATTCAATAAATAAAAAAAAAATGTTGTTCATGTCGTCTGAGGACATAGGATCTCCACAAATTCATCTGGTTATCTGTTCTGCCGCCTTAGTTTCATTTTCACTGTATTCATAATTGTTTCTTATACTCCAGTCAGTTCCCTGATACACTTACTAGTGTTTGTGTATCTTGCAGGAATCCTTGCTCAAATAGATATTTTAGAGTAAACGAGAAATAATTGAAATCATCAAAATTGGAGCACCAAAGTGATCACAGTAACAATATGATGGCTGATGACTGACAACATGATATCATTTCAGTACAGAGGTGCTACAAAAACTGGTTAGACAGCTTCCTCTCCCGTCGAGTGGAATCCTGTTGCAATTTTTTTTTTTTTTTACACTTTGGCAAGAGAACGAAATCTGTCGCGAAATTAATACATCGTTATTTTCAGTAAAGTAAATATTTTTATGAACAAGGACAAAAAAGTAATCAGCGTACCCAACTGCGAATTCTGACAACACGTGATTGACATTCGGTACTCAATGAAATTTTTTGTGTCAGTTTTCTCACGCTATGTAGTATCCATTTTAGGACTTGTGAAGATGAAAAAGCGACCAATATGTTTTGCAAATATTTGTAGAATCTCTTTCCTCCACCGCCCCCCCCCCCCCTCTCTCTCTCTCTCTCTCTCTCTCTCTCTCTCTCTCTTTGTGTTTCCCGAAGAAGAAACACTTATTTTCTTCAGGCTTCGCAGTGAACCAGATGTTACTGATCATAGAAATAGGGAAAGTCGAGAAATCCACACCAGACTCGAATGAAAACAGTTTTCCAGTACGCACAAATTATATGAGGGAAGAAAATACAGTCGGACTGAGGAATCACTAACGTATCCTCAATTTCGTAGGCCCATGAGCTGATAACTTATCTGTCCTTTTAACATTTATATTCCGTTGGTACTTGGACGAACATGGACATATTAAGAAACTGAAACAGATAATATTGATGTTCCACATTTATATTTCTGTTATAGTTCGCTGCGCATCAGCTTTCAGCTTTCTAGGCTAATCTCAGACAACTTAAGTGAGAGTTTATAGCTGTAAAAGTAAGGCTTTTCCAAAGTTATAAGACCGTCTACGACTATATACCTGTAGAAAAACAGATGACTATGATTTCAGTGTAAGTCTCGTACTATTTAGCTTTCCTCCCCAAGTATATCTGCAACTGACTGGAACAACTAATGCTTCGGACGTATAAATAAAAATCCTTATTTTCGAGTATTCTAGCGATTCCATCTGTTTCTAAACGGATTCTGTGTCATGATGGTTGTTCTCTTTTTTTTCCGAAACAGGGTAGTGTAAACGTTTTCATAGGAAATTCATTAGGTGGCTCTTGACTGGTGTGCCGAATCTCGTCTAATATTCTGTGAATGAAACAATAAATGTCTTTACTTGTTACGTCGTTTCAGTTATTGCTACCATCGTATCAAAACTTCGAACTTGCAAAAACATTTCGTCTAAATCAGTGATCCGTTGTGTGTGGCATCTCCTCGTTAAACGGCGCGTCTACAGAGAGATCATCAGAAACGGATCACTAGCATAGACGCTGTGGCCTGATGAAGGAGATATCTAAAATATTTTCCTTGTTTGGTTTGAAAAAACTACGGTAATATTAAATTGCGATGATTGTAGGTGGCTTGAATCCTGTTTCTCCCAAATGTTAGTGCAGTGTGTTAACGGCCTCGCTCGGTGTTTGCACAATCTTCTCTCTCCAGCTTTCGCTGTGCGTCTCCTCCACACGGGCAGGAACCTGCCTGCACTCCTGCCTGATGCCAAAACCGGTTGTTCTCCACGAGCGCTCAGCTCGATGTAATGCAGATACAGTTACGAGGAGGCGGCTGTGCGCACCGAGGTCACGCCACGCTCCGTTCTGCCAGCCGGCAGCCTTTCTCTTCGCTTACGGTACTGGTTGCTCCTTCCTCTTCAAGCGGAGTGTGGTTCAAGTCCGCTCAGCATCTGCTAGTCTGCCTCGGGTATATCAGGCATTTTCCATCAATAATGTTTTTTCTTCAATATACACTCTAGACAGAAGAAAGATGAACGACGAAGGAATTATTCGAATGGGATGGAAATCGACAGACGTGATGCACACATATAGAAAAACAAATGATTATAATTTCAGAAAAATTGGATGATTTATTCAATAGAAAGTCCTTCGCAAATTGAGCAAGTCAGTAAGGCTACGGTCCATCTCTGGCCCTTATGTAAGCAGTTATACGGCTCGGTATTGGTTGACAGAGTTTTTGGATGTCCTCCTGAGGGATATCGTGCGAAATTCTGTCCAGTTGGTGAGTTAGATCACCAAAATCCCGAAAGGGTTGGAGAGCCCTGCCCATAATGCTCCAAATGGTCTCAGTTGGGGAGAGATCCGGCGCCTTGCTGGCCAAGGCAAGCACGAAGACAAGCAGAGAAACTCTCGCCGTGTGCGGGCGGCCGTTATCTTGCCGAAATATAATCCCAGGATGGCTTGCCATTAAGGGCAACAAAATGAGGCGCGAATATCTTCTACGTACCATTGTGCTGTAAGGCTAACCCAGATGACAACCGACGTGGCCCTGCTATAAAATGAAATGGCGCCCCAGCCCCTCACTCCTGCCGTATGGTTTGTACCCTACCACTCTCCGAGGTGTCTCCAGACACGTCTTCAGCCTCTAATCTCATTGACTGGATCAGAATTGTCTCCAGTGAAGAGTCTCGCTTCGAACTGAGCCCCGGTGACGGGCGAAGACGTGTCTGGAGACACCCTGGACGACGATGGGATACCGACCTACCTGTCGCCCGCCATAGGGCACGACAACCAGGAGTGACGGTCTGGGGTGCCAGGTTGTCATCCGCAGCACCCTTACAACACAGTGGTACGTTGACGATTTTCTACGCCCTGTTTTGTTGCCCTTCGTGGCAAGCTATCCCGGACTTACATTTCAGCAAGAGCAGCCCACCTTCAAATAGCCAGAGTTTCTACTGTTTAGTTTCGTGCTGGCCAAACCCTACATCGGCGAGCTAGGTTGAGAGCATTATGTGCAGGGTCCTACAACAACCTCGTGATTTTGACAACCTAAGGCGCCAATTGGACAAAATTGGCCACGATACCTCTCAGAAGTAAAACCGACGACTCTATCATTGAAAGTCAAGCCGAATAGCTGCTTGCAATAGGGCCAAACGTGAACTAATGCGTTATTGACACGCTCAATTTATGAAGCTCGTTCTGTTGATTAAATCATCCAATTTTTCTGAAACTGTAATCGTTTGTTTGCCTGTACATCCACATCTTTGGTCTTACAGTGTACCTTCTGCAACAGAAACATGTGGCACTCCAAAAAACGCAAGAGCGTTTTCAAATGTGTAGGTAAAAACAAACGCACTCATGATGATATAACAGCAGCGAAACCTGTCTGTATAAAACCGAAAAAGGACTGAAGAAGTAAATGAAGAACGACTTGGACAAAATTTGCACTTGCTGTAATGAATAACAGTTCTCTTGAAATGTACAGTCGTAGACATAAAAACTGATCGCCGGCCGGCCGCCACAGAGACTAAGTTCGAGTCGTTCACATAAGGTGGCCAATAAAACCGACCGCCCCTGACAGCGCTAAGTCCGGCCATCTGCACGATCTGGCAACACTGCTAGATGCGGAAGTCTCAGGAGGAAGTGTTGTCTACTTCCGAGATGTAGTTGTGTTGGGTGAGCCCGTGGTCTAGCGTAGTTGGCCTTTGGTAGTGCTGCGGTGAGGGCACGCTGTGTTCCTGCCGCGGAGCGAGCGCTCGGCTTTGTTTACACCGTACTCGACTGTTCAGCACGTGCCGTACTCAGCATATATATCACCGTGGCGCACCAATACAGACAATCTACGCTCAAATTTGCGTTCCGCAACGAATTTGCACGACCCAAAGCACTCGAAGTCGAACGATTCCTACGAGAAGAGGCAAAAATCCCTGCGACCGACATTCTTGGCATTCACTCGTCCATTGTGAGTAGCATCGTATATCCCAAGTTCATCAACGACGCAACATGTGAACGGATCCTTCGGGAGACGAAACAGGACCTCCGTTTCTGCCATGCTGATGGCAATGTGGGGACTGTGCACGCGATTATTCTGGCATGGGACTCCGCACGATCAGACTTTTCGAACTTCCATTCGAACTACCGGCGGAGGACGTCGTGGCAGCGATGCGCGCCTACGGCGCGGTGCATAATCATATTGTGGAAAAATGATCGCAATTCCAGACATATCTTGTACTGAACGGAGTCCACCAGGTCCGAATGGAACTTAAAAGACATGTACCTTCATATCTGAATATCGATGGTTGCCGTGCCATCGTCATCTACGACGGGCAACCGAAGACCTGCTCTGGTTGTGGGAAGGAGGGACACCTCAGATCCGAATGTATCCAACGTAGAATCACTCGACTGCCGCCGGCTGACGCGGACCCGACATCGTAGCCGACGCTGCTTCCTGTGACTTACGTAGCAGCCCTCACGACCGCTACCACTTCACGACGACCGATATCCACTGTTGAGTCGCCGCTCCATCCTCCAATACAGGGCGGTGACGACACACCCGTTCTACAAGTTACGGATTCAACTCCGATGGCGCCGCCACGTCGACGGATGGCGCGAGGCATGACGGCAGCATGGCAGTAGACTCGCTTATTGTGCCAACGGCGGCCTTTGTGTCGGAACGTCGTGAGTCGTTGCCATTGTCTGACACAGAAGGACACACCAGGAAGCAACGTTCTCCGAAGCGACGGAAGCGGAGGCGTAGAACAACTTCCGAACGGGATGCGACACAGCCTCGAGAGGACGACGACTCCACCTTCAATGACGACGCTACCACAGAGGTAGCCGCCGTTTGCTGCAGTGTGGCACCACCGAACGGAACTGAGGACAAATCACATATATTTAGAGAGGCGCAATCGGATGCCGATATGGCGGACAGATGCTGCTCAGCACATTCTGGAGTGCAGGCACCTGAGACAGCTAGGGAAGCCGCTCTTGCTGTGAGTTCCCCGGCGTGGGCGGATGACCACGACGACGACGGCACCATGCAAGTCACGCCAACGGGGCCCCCGCCACTGGCGCCGGCTCTCTAGAAACGACTGCAGCTGAGGTTTGGGGGGATGCGGGGGTGCCGATACAATCGAAATCTCTATAGACAAGTCCAATCTTAATAGATAACTTAGCACCTGCGGTTCGACAACAAGCGTATCGTATCACCACGATTAATCTCAATACGATAAGAACGGCAGTAAAGATCCAGTTGCTGCGTGAGATGCTTCGTTCTTCGGATGTTGACATTGCTCTGTTGCAAGAAGCGTATATAGCGGCCCTCCCAGTCTTCTACGGCTATGTGACATATATGTCACCGGCGGACCGAAATGGCAGCGGTACGGCCATACTAGTGCGCGACGGAATTGCCATCGAAGAAGTGACTTACCTTCCGTCAGGCATGGGGCTGGCGTTCACTGCGCTGGGCACGCGCGTCATTAAGACATTACGATTTACGCTCCATCAGGAACTGACCGACGCCGCGAGCGATCGCAGTTCTACTTGGAGGATATCGCCCCCCTCTTTCTTAGTCGCTTGGGTCAATAAATCTTCACCGGTGACTTTAACTGTGTGCTCCACCCCAAAGACCAAGTCCCACATTTCTCGACTTGTCAAGAACTCCGGCTAATGGTTCCGAGATCTGCTTCTCACCGACACTTGGGAGAAAATGCATGGTGACCGCCCGGACCCACATACTTTACTACTTGCTCAGCCAGTCGCCTGGACGGCATTTATGTCTCACGAGCTCTGGCGCCAGGAGTGTTGGAAGCCGAACGTTGGTCGCTTGCCTTCTCCGATCATAGCGCTTTCATATGCACGGTCACTCTACAGCAGCAGCGCATATGGCGCAGCCGTGGACCTTGGAAGCTGAATGTGGCACACCTCCAAGACACGGAATGCCGTCGGATTATCGCCAGCACATGGATGGATTGCGAACGTCGTCTTCCCCGATTTCCTTCGACTCTAGCATGGTGGATGGAATGTGCAAAACCAGCGTTTCGGCGTGTGCTAACACAATATGGAAAAGACATTGCAGCGTGGCATCGTCACACATTGGACTTTTATTACACAATGCTCCGCGAAGTCGCCACCCAACCACCGTCACCAGACCGACACATGGAAAGCTGCCGAATTAAAGGTAAAATATTATCTCTTACGAGGCACCGTTTGGAGGGGGTCGTCGTGCGATCGAAACGTCAAGACCGTGCGGGAGGAGAAAACCCGTCTGCGCATCATATCGTGCTCGACAGCCGCCGACGCCGCCAGCAGCTGATCACGGACCTCATTTTGCCCGATGGTAGGGTGGTAATGACTCAGGCGGCGGTTGCAGAAGCCTTTTCAGATCATTATCGCCGGTTTTACGAAGAAGTGACTACGGAGGAAGCGGACGATCACGACATACTGCAGCACGTGTCGCACACCCTCGACAACGCAGCAGCGGCGTCGCTTTTAGCTGGACTTACACGGGACGACATCGAGGACGCGCTTAACAAGGGAGCACTCAACAAGTCGCCCGGACCAGACGGACTGCCGCTCGAGTTTTATCGGACTTTCCGCGATCTAATGATGCCCCGATGAATCACCATGTACCAGGAACTGATGACCCTCGGTTTCCACGTGCCACCTGGATTCATGGAAGGTCTCCTCATACCGATACACTAGCCTTCCAGAGGTCGGAGGGTCGAGGCCTACAGGCCAATTACATTGCCAAACGCCGGCCGCATAAAGAAGGTTCTGCCACTACTCCTATCCCTCGAGCAAACCACACAGGGCGGAGTGACCAACGTGCAAACGGCAGCCAGCAAATGCAGGGATTTAATAGCCATCGCCACATCACGTCGCCTTCGAGCTGCTCTGATCTCCATTGATTTCGACCACGCCTTCGACAGAGTTGTTCACAAGTTCCTTCTGTCAGTTATGGCCCGCATGGGCTTCCCGCCTGACTTTCTCGACATCTTTCACCGCCTTTTCCGTGGAGCTGCATCCCGTGTACTGGTGAATGGTGGATTGCGGGTCCTTTGCCGATCCGACGGTCAGTTCGCCAACGATTACTACAGGCGATACGCACAGAAGTTCGCCGCAACCTACTTCGACGGATGACTTTCTGCAGCGTGTGGAATACCTCAACCTTCATGTGGCGATTAAGATGATCCACATGGCTCAGGTTCTACCAGTACCGACAGCGATGGCACACAGACTGCAAGCAGCGTTTGGATATTACCTTCCCGCTGGACTCCTATTAAAAGTCCGCTACGAAACACTCACCCTCCCTCCGCGTGACGGTGGACTGGGACTTGTAATTGTACGAGCGAGAGCTACAGCGTTATACTTGTGCACAATGCTGAAATTGAGGACGCATCAAGATGCTTCCCTTACAGGACGTCTGTCAGAGGAATTGCTGCCGGTGTCTCTTCTGCCACCTGTCACGATTGCGCATATTACTCCCTCACTCTCGCACCTCTCGGCATTTATTCTTGAGTATAGTTACGTACACCCAGACTTTCCCATCACTCGCACTCCCAAGGCGAGCGATATTTACAGGTTGCTGCTAAGGTCCATCCCACGCAATGTGATTGAGAGGAAAAGCCCGACCACCCTATGGCCTGCAGTGTGGAGAGCAGTCCAGAAGCCGTTCCTCCCCACGCGGGTACGAGCCACGTGGTACCAGGTTGTGAACGGGAAAGTTGTAACACGACGAAGGCTGCACGCTATTGGGATGACGGATGCCCCCCTTTGCCCACGTTGCGACCTCGTAGATACTGACGAACACCGTTTCACATGTGGATCGGCATTAGAGGTATGGCTGCTAGTGGAGAAGATCCTCTCCTACTAACTCCGTATCGTGCCTCGCACAATTGAGCCACGGCTCCTCATTTGTCCGGAGGATACTTATTTCCTGCCTGCGAAGACTCACGCTCTTACATGGTTTAAAGGCATGTCCATATATTACCTCTTTCGAGATGATGAGAAGATGGTCCTTGATTACTGGCAATTTCTCCAGGACAGTCATAGCACACTTGAACGTACACCCCTATACCGACAGCTATTTGCGAACTATTTGCGCAGTGCTTTCGATAACCCCCATCGCAGTTGGGAAGTACCGGGCAGAGGATGACCGCCGTCATGGAGCTCCACACGCTGCGAAATGTTTATCAACTCGGAACATGGCATTTGTGCGCAGATGGGCCATGCACATGGAATGGTGTGCAAGATTTTCTTACATTTCATTTTCTATTATGTATCATTTTACTATTAGTTTCAAATTCTATTTCATAGTTTCGAAGGTACTCTTGTTTTGTTATTGATGTGGATGTAAACTCTAATTTTGCTTGTCGTAAGTGAAAGACGCCTTTTTCCTAACACAAAAAAGTGGTAATCGTCGCGAATTCTAAACTTATAATCGCTTGTTCGCGTCCAACTGTATTTTTTTTTTTTTTACCACATTCCGGCCCTCGTCTAAAGTTACGTGTCTGATTTAACATCGAAGATAATTATCTTCACATTCTAGCCACCGACAATAACAAGTACTTCTAGTAACAAATCCGCAGGACAGCTCGTGGCTGTGTCGCGATCATAACAGCTTACGCTCGAGCGTTTCCTCGCGCTGCAGCACTACCGGCCACCGGCCAGACGCCACCCGCCGCCTGAAATCCGGCGCCGCCCATGTGAAAGCAGCGCGATGCTGTCAGTGTATGTATCAACTGCCATTTTCGAATTTGAAGTTCTAGTTATCATCTTGCAGTTAAGCATTGGATTTTGCATAATTAAAAATCATGAACTACGGTTAAACGTTGTAAAATTGAGTCGCATGTGGAAAAAGGTGTAACATCTGCAACACAATAATTACTTTTGGTATAACAGAGGGGTGAATGCAGAGGAGGCAGTCAGAAAGATTTGAACTGTGTGAGGAGCGAGTGCTTTTGGGAAAAATACGCCAGAAAAAGATATTCTTGTTTCAACAAAGATCTTTCTGGCATGAATGATTTTCCACATTAAGGAAGTCTGGACTACTGACAAATGTGATGGATTACCATTTAACCATCATGCGACATTTGCATTCAACAGGCAAAGTTCAGAAGTCTGGTGTAGGAGTACTGCATGCTCTAATTCGAAGCAACAAAAATCAACAGAGTGACTAATATTTAACGTCATCAGGTCGCTCATTGAGCATTCCTATGCAGTACTGTTACTGGTGATGAGTTATGATGCCTTTATCGTTAACTTCCTGAGAAGAAATGAAAGGCTGAGCCCCACCAAAAGACGTAAACTCGAGAGTAGTGTGAACATAATATTTTACATCTGATAGCTCCAAAAGTGTGTTTTGGGCTACGAATTCTGCCCCAAGGGGCGTGTGCATCACAATTGGAATTTGTTGCCAACAACTGAAACACCTTTCGGTCGCAGTGTAAGAAAATAGACCGACAAAACTACATCACGTGTGGTAAGGCACTCTGTTGATTTGAGAAACAAAGCTGTCCAGGAGATTGATAGGAAAGTCATCTCTCAGGCACTTGAATTGATAGGGAAGTCCTCTCTCAAGCACTTGTCCCTCTCGTCATATACTCGTAAAATTTTACCTTTCCCACTCTTGATCGATCAACCGTCAAGGCAATTCATTCCTAGACGATAATGCTCTTCAAACTACACCAGTTTAATGGCATCGTTAGAACCAGTAGATTTCTACGGGTGTAGAATTTGTAAACTACTTTAGCATTGTCAGATTGTTTTAGATATCGTGAAAGAAAATCCTCCTGCTGATTAATTTCTCTTTGATGATTACTGTTGCGTTCAGTAAACTAATGGAAAACGCAGTTAAAATATTCACTGTAGTAACACAAATTAAATTCAGCTTACTACAGAAACATCACTACGGCAGTCTATCTTAATAAAGCATTAAGTATCTGTAAGAGAATAGAGCCTATTTTAACACGAATTAGTAGGATATTAACGACTTTTGACTTCGAAAATGTCTGTATTTACTTCATGTCCTGTATCATTCGCAAGTATTATGAAAATGTGTCAGCTCAGAGATAAAATTATGTATTCACAACAACAACAGATATGTCGGAAGAAAACAAAAATTGTCATTATGAATTTTGCAATACCGTAAGGGTGTCGCTCTGACACTAACGGGTACTAAAAGTAGCAAGACGAATTTTGCTCGAGCGTTGTCTTACGATTCCCTTATTGAGTTTGTATCTGCCTGCTTGTAGCTCTGCTACAAAAGAATTAAAAATCTGGCTATCAGGGATTCTCGCAGGGCGAACGAAAGCAGCTTGCACCTGGTAGCCAAGCATGTTACCTGGGAACTGGTTTTTTCCTAAAGTGGATAGACATCATTTTGAGTTTGAATTGTTGGCAAATGTCAGTCAGACGTGTGCCGTTGGTGCAAGTGTTTCGGTGTGTTGAATATGTGCCAATGATTTATCTATAGGTTTTATCTGTCCAAAGTCGCAATGCATTCAAGGACCACACAAGCACACTGTAAACAAACATAACAACAACGTATCTAGCAAAGACGCAGGCTTAATGGCACAAACAAGTGTCGGGGTGGAAACCTTTCAAAATGTGATATCTCGTAAATGAGTCGCACTAGAATCCTGCAACGAACACCTCTAACATTCGAATCTTCCCTACTCTTAGGCTGTTAATGTCAATAGGCATTGTACGGTTTAAAAGAGTGTATGTTTACACAAAAAAGCACTTTCTGAGTATTATTACAATATTTTGATGGCTAACTGAGTATCAATCCATTCTTTGAAAACCGCACATCAATAGCACTTTCCATTTCCGCAATATTTGCGGTGCAAGTTTTAGATGATTCACTCTGTAAACGGAGTGGATATGATTGGACGTGAAAGTATGTATATAAGCAGCGCACAGCACTTGCACGCCCACCACGTGATGCACACCGCTGCCGAGATTAGTGCGGGCTGTGTCAGTGTGAGTGGAGCAGCGGGTGTCCGTTGTGGCAACTTACGTGCCAAAAAAGCTGTGGAAGCGGTGTTGTGTAATGTGTTTGGACATGAAATTCCGAGCTATGCTTGCTGTCGGCTCAAATATTGGTGTCGCAAATACTTTTTCCTCTTCTTTAAATAGAATCTCCAAGGCAGATCAACAATCAGTAAACACATCGAATGAAAACCTCTCCTCCATCATTTCGCTACCTCTATTCTCTAGTCCATGGATGTATAGACACAAAATTTACAGAATTGCACACATGTTAATCCCTTTTTTTCTGCTTCTGTCAATAATATTGACTTAAGTGTGGCACTTAATGATTTTTAACTTTCTCTTGCTAATTCGTAAGGATTTAGGGTATTTTGCCTTAAGAAGGCAGCCTTTTTTGTACTGTTATCATATAAGTTGTAATCAATTTTTATTACTATATTGCATACTGCGTATGGTCTTTTCGGTAGTTTATTAAACACGACACACAAAAATGAGGGAGATATTAATAAGCAGCAACGTAACTCCCATATGATAAGCAACAGTCTGACCAAGTCATTTGTAAAGCTACACTTGACATTTAACGGCAGACATTAACATCCCTGCATTTTGAATAGTGTTTTACCTCCAGATTTCGCATTTTACAAGCATCGTTGCGAAGCGTAAATAAATATAGAAAAGCAACACGATTTTTGCTCTCAAATAAAGGTTTCGGCAATTAATTTAATTTTAATGTGATTAACGAAGAATTGGAGATTTCCGACATTAAATCGAAAAGTATTCCCTATACGTGGAAGGAACTACATAATTACTATATTTGGGCAGATGGTTCTAAAAATGATCAAAGAGCAAATGCCTTTCCTTCAACCACATATGTAGTATCAGCATAATGAAAATAATAGCAATCATGACAGTAATCATCGAATTATTTGGTAACCTCACACGCTGCAGTTGTATTTCTCGAACTAAAACATTAGTTGCCATAGAAAAAATTTCATATTGGCATCAAATCGGAGCTATGAAGACTAGAATGGTCCTTATATCATGCAGTCATGAGCTTAGAATAATACCCGCATTAGAAAGTAGCAGGTAATTAACCAGGTAATCGAGAGAGCCGGATTTTTTCACAGCTTCTAGGCGCATCGTCCGACACAACAACAAATCATGACATTGCTGACGGTGAGTTGCAGTGGTCTGCTGGGTTGGTCGTAGTTTGATAGCTCTGGGCTGTAGGCTCGATTCTCACTCGTGGCGTCCATTTTTAACATTCACGAAAAGATCTAATTCACCTATGTCAACGTCAAGCCCAGAATGTTAGGTCGCACAGTGGTTCAGATTCCGCATTAAAGACAATATCCCTTCACTACCAACAGCGTCAGAGCCTGTCTAAATGGCGCCATAACAAAGGCGGCAGCCGCCGAAGGCACAAACTATTTCGCCAGTAAACTAGCATTAAAAAGTTTGTTTCATTTAATTTAGGATTGGTTATTTCGTTCACGGTGTTCATTTTTAATACGAACTTGAGACGTTGCAATTTTTGGCTGTCGACTGAAATTCGAATTCGGATCTCTAGGAATGGAACGTATCTGCGTTGCAATCCTGGTCCAGCACAAACATATTCATAATTTCATTTTGCCCTAGCATGTGTACACTGACCTACCACCGAAAAATAATTTGCATATTTAATATCTGTTCATGAATAGTCAACAATAACGATAGGTACCGTTATTTCTAGCGAAACATGCGAGCATCTCACTACTGGTGAGCAAGCAGTTGATACTCAACGTCTATTTATGGATGGGAAACAGCGACAGTATGCGGCGGGTTCGATTCGCGGGCAAGCAAAACAAATTGCACTCTCATCTCATATTGATACAGCTCGCTGCTGGTAAATAAATTCCATTTCTAACATTTGATTTTACTTAGTTAACGATACGATAACGTGCTGGGTAGAAAATCCCGTCACAACAGACAAAAAAAAAAAAAATGGTTCAAATGGCTCTGAGCACTATGGGACTTAACATCTGTGGTCATCAGTCCCCTAGAACTTAGAACTACTTAAACCTAACTAACCTAAGGACATCACACACATCCATGCCCGAGGCAGGATTCGAACCCGCGACCGTAGCGGTCACGCGGTTCCAGACTGAAGCAGCTAGTACCGCACGGCAACACCAGCCGGCCCGTCACAACGTTTTAAATCACAGCATTCCAATTTCCAGCACATGCATACTTGGTTACTTGTGAAGGAGAGTATATTAAACGTCTTTCGCGGTTAATTAACAGGACGGTAATTGTTTTGATGTAGTAGAAATAATTTCGTCATTCCGTTTCAAGTCCAGATGTGTTAACTAATACTGGTGAAAACCTTTATATTTCACGTCTCTTTACGGCTAGTCAGAATTGATGATCGTTGCCTTGATCAAGTCCCGGGCAGGTGCGAAAGTGTATTTTAGTTAGTAGTGGCTACGTCTGCTGGGTTTCTGTCCAGATCCAGAACAAAAAATTTCGTCATGTCATTTATAGTTCAAACATGTGGGCAAATAATTCTTCATGAATAATTAGTACAGTGACATTACTGATTACACTCTATTAATATTGCGGTTTCTATAGAGCGTTTGCCGCTGTTTATCGCGTTTTCTTTAACTAGTCCCTTTAACAACCAGTTTATGCAAAAAACCAATCGTCACCTGGGACATTTAGCAAGTGCGGGAAAACCTTATACAGAGGGAAAATACTTCGAACTGTCATAGACCTTTATTAGTCAATACATTGTCTCAGAATATCTTGTAAATGCAAACATTTACTTTCTTTAAGGATTGCTACATAGTTTATGTGGCATAGTTAGTTGTTTCAGATTGTAATGAGATGGTAACGCTTGTGAAAATTATTGTGACCTGTACAAGCGTTAGGGAGTAACTCATCTCTAACTACGTGTTTTTCTAGTTTTTGCAGTATCATGGTGCGATGTTACATCGCACTGATTGCATTAAAGAACAGTGTTGTCTAGTGGTCTCTCGTGGTATCCATTTTGTATAGTCGAGCGACTGTATCGCAAAGCGATTAGAGGACCCGCTAGGCAGTAACGTTATTTTGGTTGCATGCAAATCAGGCGGATCACAATTCAGGTCGTTCGAATACTTTTGCGCATGATAGTACATGCACCCCTACCGAGTGTCTATTGTTCATTTATTGAAGTCATCAGATGCTCCTCAGCGCCGCCAGTTTTGTGAGCGGCTGTCAACCGAGATGACAATGAATGGCCTGGACATGGATCCGACGAAGCCCGGTTTCACCTGAGTACTTACGCCAACTCACAAAATCGCGGGTTCTGGGAGCGGAGAATCCGCATAACTTTCACCAAACACCATCGCACGATCAGAAAGTTGGTGTTTGGTGTGCAGTGTCTGCACGCCGCGTTATTAGTCCCATCGTCTTTCATCAGACGCTGACTTCGGTGCATTACATCGCCAAAATTTTGAAACCGTTCGTGGTAGCATGAACGCAGGAGGAAAAGACCTACTGTTGCTTCTAACAGGATGGAGCAACTGCCCATACAACATGCCGAACCTTGGAGCACATTTACGCAACCTTCGCACCTGAGAAGAGTTGCTAGCAGTGGTTAGTCCAGTCGCGGCCCTAGCTGGCCACCCAGGTCACGTGATGTGTCAGTGTGTGATTACTTTGCGTGGGGAGCCCTCAAGTCTAACGTGTATCTCAACAACCCTCATAGCATTCAAGAACTACAGCAGAACATTTCGGATGAGATTGCACCAATTCCAGCAGTCCAGCATCGATCCGCCTTCAGTAACTCGCTGACCAGGGCCCGAAAGTACCAAGAGATGATCGTGGTTACTTTCAACATCCTATCCTTTTTTCTGCTGTGTATCTTTGTACCCTGGAACTCTGTTCTCCGGGCCACTTATATTTGCCCCTTTACTTATCGCATCGCTACCGGACAGCATTCAGCCTCGCTATGGGCAGTGCTCATAACGTTTCGGCTCATCACTTTGATCTCGCTTTGGAACGCATGTGTACCTACTCAGCCGAAACATGTCTTATAGATAACAAAGTGGTTAACATTTGAATTTCAAATACCTGTCTAGTGCTAGCAGCTCCTCCACCCACACCTTTCTTTCACCTCGATAGTGCCGCAACGCTTCTTCACGAGACACCAGAAGCCATGTTGGGTACCCATCATGCTTTGTGACCAGTAGCCGCTGTTCACAACTCACAGAGTCCGGGAAGTGCTGAACAGGGCAGTGACCAAGTGCCAAGTGAACAGAACTCGCGCTTTTGTGTGTGTGTGTGTGTGTGTGTGTGTGTGGAGCTATGTCTTCTGTACTCCACAGCAGTGAGGTGGTTCGGAATTCTAGTAGTATGGACCGATTTGAGGTGGAAAGCCTACGTAAACCTAGTTGACAGACTCAAAATCGTTTAAAGAATAGTAAAGAAGTGCAATTCGTCCACCAGGAGGTCGCTTACAAAATTATTGCATATTAATCCTCAGTCTTGGAACGATACGCATTTGGATGAGTGGAAGACAGAGAATAAATGTAAAGAAAAGCAGCACGATGCATCACGGGTCTGTAGAGCGAGGGCACCATAGAAGTGGTCAAGCGTTATCAGTGTGAGACCTTATAGAGAGAAGTTGAGCCCCATACAACGGTTTAAAGTTAAGGAATTCCGCAGTTCATTTCAGATGGCGACCTTTACGGTACGGGACGTCACTGTCAAGCATAATTTGAAGCTGGCTTTGGAAATTAAATTATCATCACCGTGCACACTAGTGCTTCAGCAGTGGATTTTATGTCTTTATGTATTACAGTTTGCGTTGTTTCCATTATATAGAGCGAAGGTTGCACGAATTTGCGATGCGTTTTTTCCGCAGAGTGATTTTCCATCAAAGAAACACTATATCTGAAAGCTAAGAATTATTTGGGTTTTATTATAAACGGCAAAGCTTAAGCCGGCACTTACCATAAAACAAGATCACGAAGAGATAAAAAATAATAAAAGTAGCTCCAGCAGTGAAACACCCCCTTTGAAGGCGTATAGAGAGAAAGAAGAGCAAAGGATAAAGCAGAAGATACAGATACTGTTTGTTATTTTTTCTAGAGCAAATAAATGTCGATGTTTTGGAATCTTGTACAATACCTTTCGTAGTTTTACAATTCCCTACAAGTTCTAGAATTTAGTGTTCGACTTGCGTCGAGAACGCCCATTAAGAATTTTGCTTTCGCCAAGTGAACTAAGTTGCTGTTGTTACAGTAGTCCCTTAGTGCCGATACTACATGCCGCCATGACCTCATTTTCACCGTTAAGTACTGGGATAAACGACGTCACCATAAGTTGAAGTTGTATATTGTGCAAGCAAGTCACAATTTAACGGTTCTGTTCAATTGACGTCAGGTGTTAATCGACATTTAGTCTCAAAATCCTGAAACTGTGCGTTTCAAGGCGAATCAGGAATCATAGAACGACTTCTTCTCACTCTTGTAGTAGAGTGTGCGCTGATTGGAATCTTCCCTGTTAGGAGACGAGGTACTGGCGAAAGGAAACCTGGAGGGGGGGGGGGGGGGGGAAGGGAGTTACGGTTGGATAGCTCAGCCGGTAGAGCAGTTGCCCGCCGAAGCCAAAGGTCACGGATTCGAGTCCCAATCTGGCACATAGTTTTAATATAACAAGAAGTTTCAGGAAACATATTATTGCCTTCCGCACACATCTCTCGTAATAGTCATGATGGTAAAATTAGTTACTCGAGGAAGAAAATCAGTCGCAGTTCGTTTTTCTATTTCCAGGCGATACTGAAATTGCTGCGAGGTATGAGTGAGGTAACCTATTGTACTCCCCACCACTGTGCATATTGTCCGCGCTCTAGGCGGCTACATCAGGCAATCCTTCTTACAGTCAGCACCGCGTTCTCTCTCTCTTGCAACTAAATGCGTAGCGCCGTACGTCTACCACTGACTCCATTGACCTCTGTTTTTTGTGGCTCCTTGTTGCGGCGTGGGAACGGGAGTTGCTTATGACTCAGTGCTACTTCCAATGTCTGGCGCTTGGTAGCGACAAAAATTTGTTGACTGCAGTTTCATTTTAAAATCATTCCTTTCGTCGCTCTCGTCAAAATGCGGAATAATACTGGCACTGACTATAAATGCTGTGTTCCTTGACATCTGGAAAGAATTCGATACAATCTGCACTGTCGCATTGTAATCAAACCGCCGGGTGGTTGTAATTAAAATGTAGCTACTCACAGAGGTTCAGTGTGGGCTGCGAAACTTGGTGGATATTCTAATGCGTTAACGTGGAACCGATTTACACTGAGAAAAATGAGTTCCAATTTTGGTCACCGTGTGCAAATCTGGCACCGTGAATGCAAAAAAGACGTATAGAGATATTTCCATATAATGGATTAGGGACAGGACGTTGGCAGAAAAGCTCAAACAAGTGAGAAAGACATAATGTTGCTTTTTATTATTAGTCACCGCTTACACAGTTTTTTCAGTATGAGCATTGGAGACGTCGACGAGATGCTGTACAACGCCAGATTTGCACCTGGTGGCCAAAATTGAAACTTTCGTTTTTCAGCGTCAATCGGTTCCGCATTAACGCATTAGCATATCTTCCAAGTTTCATTGCCATCGATAATAACAGTTCACACTGGACCTCTGCGAGTAGCTGCATTTTAATTATAACTACCCGGTACATTAACTGAAGAAGATGAAAGATGTAGATTTACCTACGATCTTTCAGAATTAATGTCTTCAAATCAGCTTAACTGTTAGCGGACGATGCTGCTGTTAACAGAAAATCTGTAAGACCAAAAACCTATAGCGAAATGCAGGAAGACCTTCAGAGGATCCGCTATTGGTCATGGACATACTGCTCGTTAACAGACAGAAAAACCCATTGCTATTCGAACACGGCATTGACGGTAACTAACTGGAAATCGTAGCAACCGCAAAATATCAGGTAGTCACCGTCCGTGGAGCGACCACAGGAGAAGTAAATGCGAGGCTGCGATTGATTGAAAGAATTTTTTGGTGACGTAATTAATTCATGAAAGAAGTGGCTTATGGAACACTCTTTCGACCTACTCGTAAATACTGCTCATCGCTCTGGGACCGCACGTTCCTTTAGTAAGCTTTATGGAGATGCTTCTCGAACACAAGTTGCAGACATCTCAGAAGAGTCGTTGGACATCATGGAGAGGATTACAGTTATAATTCGGAGAGCATATGTCTGAAGAATTATCGGGAAGCATTTTACTTCCTATAAATGATGTCGTGTTGCCCTTAGCTATTACTTTTTTTTATTTTTTATTGTAATTTCGGCATTTGTGGCATTTTCAAACATCTGCAAAACATAATACAACGTACTGGGAACAATGTAATATGAAATTAACAGTACATACAACCAGTTTTGCAGTTTTTTGATATTCATACGCTTACAAGATCTTTGACATGCAGGTTAATGTTGGACGGAGGCTAAAACGTAAAATGCACGCACATCGAAAGAACAAACAGTACGCGATATCAGTCAGTTATCGATCGTGTATTTCAATTTTGTTTGGAATATGTATGTATATCACGACAGGTTAACACATCTAAAAGTGTGCACTAATAATATATTAGAGTAAATGTCTAAAATAATTGAGAATAATTTTATCTCTGAGGCTTAGTTATTAAATGGGTATGTATTGGGGTTGTCTTTGAAGGCACTATAAATCTCAGTTTCTTTTAGAGCATCCATTAATCGGCCTTTCCCTACCCTATGTAGTACCTTTAAAGAGTCCACGGTGCTGCTGGTGTTATAATTTTAGTTTCGTAGATGTGAACTAAATGTGGATTTACTGTTCTCGCTCATGTTTGTGTGCGCTCGGAATCTGCTGGAGAAACAAAATCAAATGTGGTGAATGTGAAAGTTTCTATGTGGGACAAACAAGTAGATGTTTCTCCACCAGATTCAGAGAGAACACAAACATAAGCGAGAACTGTAACTCCCCATTTAGTGAACATCTACGAAACTACAGTCATAACACCAGAAACATCGAGAAATGTTTAATGGGCCTACATTGCATAGAGAACGGCAGTTTAATAGACGCTCTATAATAAATAGAGGTTTATAGCGCCTTCAAAGAACAACAACAATATATACTCATTGAACGACGGACCTCAGAAACAAAAACTTTCTAGATTGTTTTAGACATTTACTCTAATGTATTATAAGTGCACTCTTTTAGATGTGTTAACCTGTCGCGATGTACATAATCCACTCTAAATTGAAATACATACAATGGAATGTCATGATCGATAATTGACTGGTATTGCCGACTGGTTGCTTTTTGATGTGCATGCATATTATGTTGTAATCTCAGTCCAACATCAACTTGCTTGTCAGAAATCTTGTAAGTATGTGAATGTCAACAAATTGCAAAATTAGTTGTACACAGCGTCAATCCCATATTACATTGTTCTTAATACGCTGTATTATGTTTTGTAGATGCTTGAAAATGCAACAAATGCCGCAATTCCAAGGGCAAAATAAAAACCATAACAGCTAGAAACATCATCACATCATTTAAAAAGTTATAGAAGCTGTGGATCCAAATTACAAGAAAGTAATTTTACGTTATTCTACATTCATCCGGTGAAATGACCACGATTGAAAAATCAGAGAAGTTAAAACTCATACGGAAACTTTACTACGTTCTGTCTTCCCACGCACCACTCAGGAATACAAGAGAAAAGAATGGCAGTCGTAGTGAAATCAGAGGATGTGCTCAGCGGAGTATAGTTGGGGATGAAGATATAGACAGGAAAAGGGACAGTCATTGCTCCATTTTGATCGTTTTTTATTATTGCAGCTTATGAATCAGTTATCTCATATAGGAAAAACGTCGTAGGTGTTTTTCAGTGTTGGTCTTGATTGTTGATCCCGAACAACAAGCATACTAGAGTCAGTCGTCCCCGCAAGTGTAGTCGCCATAATCTGATCAGTGAGGGCGGAAGGGTTGCGTGAAGTATGTGCTTTAGGCAAATTGCTGGTGACTCATTCGTATAATGGGGACGTTAAACTCACGGCTCCGTTACTTCACGATGTACTCCCTGCACAGCTGTACATTTAACTCGTCATTCATAAGCCGAAGGTGAATCATCGTCACTAAGACCTTACCAACGGAGCAGTACGGTAGTCTCGCATTGTCCCAGAAGCTCATTAGTTGATGCGGGACTTTCCATTTCGTGCCAGAGTTACCGGAGCTATTTTTGTTGAAATATCGATTGGCCGTGATTATTAAGAAGGTGATTTCGGGTTTGAGGTTTTCCCGGCGAGTACTTCCGGGTGCTAGCATTACTGGAGTCCAGACGGCCATTACTTGCAGCACCTGATGATACATCGATTGTAGAATTAAGTGAATCGTTAACCTAGCTGCACACCAGGAAAAGTGAATTTGACAGTCTACGAGGCGCGTTCAGTAAGTAACGCAACACATCTTTTTCTGAAAGCAGGTTGGTTTCGTTTATCTGTGAGATAGATAAGTAGGGTTTTGAAGAACAATCGTAGCTTCGGGCCTGAACAAAGGTTCTTGAAGTTTTCTGCCATTACTCAAAAGGTGTAAGGTGTCTTTCTTCGAGTCGTAAAGACAAAATTTTTTAACATTCTGTTAAACCCTGTCGCTTGTGAAACAAGAATATGATATTTTTCACCTCGTGCGGAACAACGGGGGCCATAATATGACGTTGGTTGGTTCAAATGGCTCTGAGCACTATGGGACTCAACTGCTGTGGTCATAAGTCCCCTAGAACTTAGAACTACTTAAACCTAACTAACCTAACGACATCACACACATCCATGCCCGAGGCAGGATTCGAACCTGCGACCGTAGCGGTCGTGCGGTTCCAGATTGTAGCGCCTTTAACCGCTCGGCCACTCCGGCCGGCAATATGACGTTGGTTTTTTTGTTGCTAGGTGCGGTCGCTTCAGAGATATGAAGATCAACTTTGTTTTTTAAATGGCGTGCTATAGTTTGGTACTCATTTTCTGATAGTAGCTATCGAGACAAATCCGATGATGTGTGGCAGTAAGGTCTTTGAAGGTCAACGAAGGTCACAAAGGTGGCATGAACGTCCATTTGGAGAAGGTGTTCGAAGTGGTGAACATTGATACAAAGCAATGCTGCAATCCTCTTATCATGGACTGAGTGGTATTCCTTATCACATCGGCACTTATCGAACCACATGCTCTGACAATTCTCTCTCGCATATCTTCAGGTGTAGTTGGAACATCTTTATAAACAATGTGTTTTACGAATCCTCACAAGAAAAAAATCCAGAGACGTCAAGTCTAGCGAACGAGCCGGCCACGACACATCTCCTCCGCGTCCAATCCAACGATTTGGGCATTCTCTCTGCAACTCATTTCTAGCCATCAGCGAAAAATGTGCCGGGCAACCATCCTGTTGATACCACATCCTGTTGCTTGTTCCTAAAGATATTTTTTCCAAAAACAGATCTAATGTTTCTTGCAGGAATGTGGTGTACTTCCTACCATTAAGATTTCCTTCTATGAAGTAGGGGCCTATAATTCTGTTCTCCAGAATCCTACACCATACATTCACCGACCACGGTTTTTGGTGTGCAACTTGCCGCAGCCGACATAGATTTTCAGTTGCCCAATAATGCATGTTATGTAAATTAGCATTTCCATGTTTCGTGAATGTAGACACGTCAGTAAATAAAATCAAATTAATAAATGTGTCATCCCTCAGAATCTGAAGTTATGCCCATTAGCAGAATTCAATGCGACGCATACAATCCGTACCAGTTAATCCTTGGTGGAGAATGATATGGTAAGGATGATACTTATGGCGATCTCACACCACAGTGACAAGAGTACCAATTTCCGTTTCCTCGTTAGTAACTTTCCTTTGCCGGATATGTCTCCGATGCGTTAAAGATCCAGTTGTTCTCAATTTATCATACAGATATTTAAATGTACGACGTGTAGGATGAGTGCGTTAAGGACATCTTTCGGCGTATAAGTCTCTAGCTCTTACTGAAATTCGTTGGCATTCTCTGTAAATGAGAAGCATATCGGCTTGTTCTTCGAAGGAATACGTCATTCACATTCGCTTGATTCGATGATACTAGTCTTACCGTTCCTATTAGTGTTGTATTGCGAAACCGTCGAATGGTGGTCACATGTCAGTGGCACGTTAGACGGATACGCCTTATTCGGCGAATATTTACTACACTCCTGGAAATTGAAATAAGAACACCGTGAATTCGTTGTCCCAGGAAGGGGAAACTTTATTGACACATTCCTGGGGTCAGATACATCACATGATCACACTGATAGAACCACAGGCACATAGACACAGGCAACAGAGCATGCACAATGTCGGCACTAGTACAGTGTATATCCACCTTTCGCAGCAATGCAGGCTGCTATTCTCCCATGGAGACGATCGTAGAGATGCCGGATAAAGTCCTGTGGAACGGCTTGCCATGCCATTTCCACCTGGCGCCTCAGTTGGACCAGCGTTCGTGCTGGACGTGCAGACCGCGTGAGACGACGCTTCATCCAGTCCCAAACATGCTCAATGGGGGACAGATCCGGAGATCTTGCTGGCCAGGGTAGTTGACTTACACCTTCTAGAGCACGTTGGGTGGCACGGGATACATGCGGACGTGCATTGTCCTGTTGGAACAGCAAGTTCCCTTGCCGGTCTAGGAATGGTAGAACGATGGGTTCGATGACGGTTTGGATGTACCGTGCACTATTCAGTGTCCCCTCGACGATCACCAGTGGTGTACGGCCAGTGTAGGAGATCGCTCCCCACACCATGATGCCGGGTGTTGGCCCTGTGTGCCTCGGTCGTATGCAGTCCTGATTGTGGCGCTCACCTGCACGGCGCCAAACACGCATACGACCATCATTGGCACCAAGGCAGAAGCGACTCTCATCGCTGAAGACGACACGTCTCCATTCGTCCCTCCATTCACGCCTGTCGCGACACCACTGGAGGCGGGCTGCACGATGTTGGGGCGTGAGCGGAAGACGGCCTAACGGTGTGCGGGACCGTAGCCCAGCTTCATGGAGACGGTTGCGAATGGTCCTCGCCGATACCCCAGGAGCAACAGTGTCCCTAATTTGCTGGGAAGTGGCGGTGTGGTCCCCTACGGCACTGCGTAGGATCCTACGGTCTTGGCGTGCATCCGTGCGTCGCTGCGGTCCGGTCCCAGGTCGACGGGCACGTGCACCTTCCGCCGACCACTGGCGCCAACATCAATGTACTGTGGAGACCTCACGCCCCACGTGTTGAGCAATTCGGCGGTACGTCCACCCGGCCTCCCGCATGCCCACTATACGCCCTCGCTCAAAGTCCGTCAACTGCACATACGGTTCACGTCTACGCTGTCGCGGCATGCTACCAGTGTTAAAGACTGCGATGGAGCTCCGTATGCCACAGCAAACTGGCTGACACTGACGGCGGCGGTGCACAAATGCTGCGCAGCTAGCGCCATTCGACGGCCAACACCGCGGTTCCTGGTGTGTCCGTTGTGCCGTGCGTGTGATCATTGCTTGTACAGCCCTCTCGCAGTGTCCGGAGCAAGTATGGTGGGTCTGACACACCGGTGTCAATGTGTTCTTTTTTCCATTTCCAGGAGTGTATTTGTACGATACACGAGAGAGAATCGTCAGAACATGTGCTTCGATAAGTGCCGAAGTGATAAGGAGTACCACTCAGTCCATGATAAGAAGACTGCAGCACTGCATTACACATCATTGGATTCGTCTCGATAGTCGCTTTCAGAAAATAAATAATAATAAAAAAAACGAAGTTGACCTTAATATCTCTGAAGCGACCCCATCTAGCAACAAAAAACTAACGTCATATTATGGCCCCCGTTGTCCCGTGCAACATTTGTCCCACAAACTTTTCAGCTTCTTTCACACTTTCGAAGTTATTCTAGATGGAAATAGTTAGTTACTCACCCTGTATATTCGACATCCTCTTTCAGTTCAAATCAGTGATCTCTATATTACCTGGATGTCGAATTCCAGTTGTCTGAGTGTGTCAGCCGAAGATGTTCGTATTTAGTCTTCCGCCTAATTACAATATGTCTGCCACGAAATTCCCTAAGAACATAAAAAGAAAATACTTCTCGATTCTGCTCTCCCGTCAGCCTAGTTACACACAACGTCCAACACCTAAACTAAATAAATAATTATTTATCATGAAGAAATCGATCAAATTTTTTGTCCTTAACTCCAGCATGGAAGATGGCAGGAGGCTACAGGCACGCCGTAGTTCAATGCTTTCTTCATCTAGATAGGATAGAGATCACTGGTTCCACTGGATACACTTGAAGAGAATGCACGCATTGGCCATAAAAGTGTCCTGTGTGTAACCTCTTTTGTAAACAAACTGAAGTTTCCCAGTATCCTATCAGTCGCAGTGTGCCATTTGCTTTATCTACTCCTGAGCCCATAGGGTTGTTCCACTGCCTTCGTAGCCCACATCGCTAATGCACGCTTGTGCCATGACCTCGACTGGCAGGTAGCCGGTCCCAATACTGACAGTGCAAGACATTTTCAACACGAAAATTTGTTCGGCAAGGGAGGACAGGTGATGGCATTCAGTTTCCGATCACCAGACATTACGCCAATATTCTGGATTAAATTCCAAACATCTCACAACTGTTTTATAGAACGAGACCACGCGATACTGTTGGTGGTGAATCGTCCAATCTGGATTAGGCTATGTGCTGGCACCAAGTTTCATCTCCTCTCATCATCATACAACACAAAAGTGACTTCACACCCCCCCCCCCCCCCCCCCCCCCACACACACACACACACATATACACAACAGATCGACTTACGTCGCTACTCTCACACGCCGTGTGCAGAAGGATGATTGTGCGTGATTAGGCGGCTCAACGAGCTCTCTTTGTTTGCCAGTCAACAGTGCCATACGACGTTTTCTTTCTTTACTTCATATTACTTTTGAGATTCTTGTCAAACTCAAACTAGCGGCACAGCTTCACGATTTCTGCTTCCGACTCTCTCCAAAATAAAATAATTGTACTGGCAATTACTGCCCTGCGATGAAATTACGAAAACCCCAAAAAGTAGTGTGTTTCCGATACTTAGTTTGAACATACAGGTTGAGAGCCTTTTCACAGGATATACAGAAATAAGACACCCTGTAGGCCTCGAGGCCATTAAAGAGTCTCTGCCGTTTTCAAGGAACAGTGGAGGAACACTCAGACAGCGCTATGACAGAAACCTACATTTGGATCGCCAGGCGACCCTTCTAGCGCAGCTCCGCCTAAATACCGTTGCTGTGCCTTAACTTATACTGAGCCAGGATAGTTGTAGATTTTGCCGTGAAATCTAGCTCCTACATAAAGTGAGTTTCCCAATATGCTATCAATGAGTCAAAACGTGACTAAACCCGTGTCTGTCATAACACAAAACACACACTCTCTGACTTCACACACACACACACACACACACACACACACTGCTCTAACACACAGATCAGACCAATGGATATGGCAGCCAGTCAACAAATGACTCAGTTTCTGATTATCTTGGTTACATATTAATCCGAATGCTGAACCAACTCCGTTTACGCGTACTACGCACTTGACAGGGCTATGTAAAAAGGTAAACAAATAAAAAATATGTGTCAGATGTAGATATGTATTCGTATTCCTTCTGGGTCCAAGTAACTAAAGTTACAATTAAGACCGTTATATGTTTGGCACTGCGCTTCTGGCGACCCGGAAACTAATTTCTTACAAAATCTTCTTTCCTCTCCCAAAGTGCAACAGACATATCCATCCAGACCTTAATTCTGTATGGCACCTTAATTTGGTAATACAATGTCAACATTTTTCTTATTTTGATATTTTAAAAGGGCTCGTCAAGAATGCTACAGACGAGAGGCGGGCGCAAGTCGGCTCCGTGAACAGCGCAGGAGAGCTAACCTCGTACCTCCTTGCACAGCTTGCCGCCCTCACAACTGGACAAGGAGCGCGATATGAACTTCTGACGTTATTGTGTGTCTAATGCCTTATTCTGTTCAGTGCATCAGATTATGGTGCTAAATAAATACGTTTAATTATATTGCTTTCATTGGATTATGAGTAGGAAACAAAAGTAATTACTTTGACATCTGACAACTAAATGCTCCTGGTAGTCATGAAAATACAGTAGGCCAACATAAAAGCTTATTTAGAAAACAACATAACGAATGAACAACAAACTAACTCTAGGTTAAGCACAGAAATAAATAAATGAATAAATATAATCCACCATAAACAAAACATGGGCTTATGTGTACTTATATAATGAGATGTCACTCAGTAGATAATGCGGAGGTATGCGTTTCTTTTCGCTGAAGAAGACGAATTATATTTGGTGCGATCGATCTCGCACTTGCAATTCGCAGAACTGCAATGAGATGTGCGTCAGTTAAAGTGGTTCTTCGGGGAGATTTATTTATCTTCATTATATACAACAGTTTTGCACACATATGTGTTGAGCCGAACATTGATAGCAGTTTGGCAACCATTTTGCTCATATTTGGGAAATCTGTTTGCGAAAACTGATCATAAAAATGTGATAGGCTTGTTCGTGATTCATATCTAGCCTTCAGTTCCCTATCACATCGATCTGTGAGCAACTCGCACTGTAGTGCAGACGGAACGTCATAAATTATTGTAGTAACTGAAAGGAGCGCAGCAAACTCTATCAGATCCATCGATAAATGGTCGGTATCCCTAAATCGGAAGGAAAATTCCTTCACAAGACTCGCAAGAGTACCTGGAAATGTCTGCAGCTTATCTTGAATTATACCAGATTTCCGCACTGACAATTTGGGAAAATGGGCTAACCCATCTTTCAACATCTCACTCTGCCAATCCTCCAACATTTGATTGGAAGCAGTAATACTGTCTACAAACTGAGTAACAAGTATGTTGCTTCCCTGCAACTTAAGATTAAGTTTATTCGTGTGGGATGTGATGTCGCTGAGAAATGCTAACTCGTCAATCGATTTAGGATCACTGAATTCACGGTCAGGAAGCGCCTTCATTTCCACGAATAAAATTATTTCGTCCAACAAGTCAAAATACCGATTCAGTATATTACGTCTACTGAGCCAAAGAACTTCACAAACGCACGCAATACCACCAGATTCACACTCAGTATTCTTCAGTAGAGCTTTAAATTGGCTGTGGTTCAGTCCACGATTGTTAATAAAATTAACTGTTCTCACTACTACATTGTGACGTTTTTTCACACAAGTTTTGTTGCTGAATCAAACAGTGCACCTCTCTTGGTGTTGCTTCTCAGCCGCCCTATAAGCCCTCCTCTGCATCCGACCATGCACGGTGCTTCATCAGCGGCAACTGAACCAGTTTTTTCCAGGTAGACCAAACTTGGTAAATACACCTTCCACTAACAAATATTGCCAGCTGGGCTGTGTCCGGTAAGTCGGTACTCTCATCTAATCCAACAGAAAACACCAAGACGTTCGAAATGACATCCGTTAATTCTTCCACTATATCACCTGACAAACTTTCGATACGACGAGTTATAGTGCTCCGCGACAGACTCAAACGTGCGAAAGAACGTGATAATTGTGGACACATTTCATCTGCTACAACTTCCAAAATCTGCTTTACAAATTCGCCCTCACGAAAGGGTCGGGAAGCACGGCGATCAGCATAGCTGTTGTGTAACTAGTACGAACTGCTGCGCATCACATTCCTGTGTAAGAAATTAACGGATTTGTCATTTCAAAGGAAAATTTGGTTTCTTAGGCACAGTAATTAAGCTATATCGTATGTAGGTACAACGTTATAATACGTACCTCTACTTTAGTTCCTTCCTCGCGCAGATTATTAAGAAGATTAAGTCGTATTACACCCTCTACACTTCCATATTGGTTGAAGTGATGTATACTGCAGTGACATCTACATTGTACCTTTATATGCCCAATATTTTACCACATACCAAACATTGTGCTCCTCGTTCGCTTACGGTGAACAAGTAATCACATTCCCGCCCGGAAAGCGGTGCGTTAGACCTTGTTGATTATAGTCTTACAACTACTGTAATAAGCAACTGAATTAGAGAAACATACTTAGCAGTTTGCAGCATCTCTTTCCCCACGATGACGGCGACATTGCTTCTTATTATGGCCTCCATGAGACACCATATATATCGATTAACCGTAATGATCCATACCAACTCAACCCTCGACCACGCCGAGAGTGGATTCAAGGCGCGCTTGATAGGGTCTTACAGTTGAGCTTTTTTTTAAAAAAAATGGAGGGGTAATATACAAGACAGTCCGACCGAATTCAGGTGCGTAGTGATGTGTTGTCTTGTTGAACTTAGAGGTTGCCTGCAAAGTGATGTAGGTCAACAAACGGAAGCATATGATCAGTCAGTCGGTTCATGCATCAAGAGAGATGCATCAAGATGCATCACGTGTCAACTTCTATTCCATATGATGATTACACGCCCGACAATGCCCCCAATGCCCCCAGAATAGTGGCCTCTTGGCAAATGAGGTACATCGTCTTGGTTGAATGTCGATGTACTCGTATCCTGTCATCGACGTCAACCATCGTTATCACTCCAGGCGATCATTTCCATGCTTCTAATGCCCAGTGTTGGTGTTACTATGCCCAACCTAATCTCTGTGATACGCGGCAAGCGGAAGAACATGGGTGGGGTGGTGGGAAGCCATTCTCTACTTATAGCGAGGTTATGATTATGGTTGGTAAAATTATCACTGATTGATGTTCTCTAACATTCATTTGGCGCACCAGAGATGTCCTGTCCGATATGATAATCCAGCACAGTAGCCAGTAGCTGCACACGTTGTCTACTCCTCCGGCGGCAGCTTACCGAATCGCGATACCCACCGTTCCCAGTTAACACGGTGACACGTGACCTCGCAGTGGAAGTGTCCTACGCGTCGAGCATCCATAATGTGTCCTGAAGTGGCGCGTCTTGCGCACCGTGCACTGTTGCATGGCCGGTACAAGGTCTGACGTCATCTGCCACGTGACACGCTCAACAAAAGGGGACCTTAATACTGCGTATTGCGCAGTAATATTGACCGTCGGAGATCGGTATTGCCGGTTTGCGCAATATACTGAAGAAGACTGCAGAGCTTTACAAATACTGACACACACTCAGTATATTGTACCGTGTAGGGGCGGTATTGCGCAATATACAGTAGTCCCTTCAGAGATAGAGAGAATTCAATTTTTTTCCGCAAAGAACTGAAAAAGTAAATGATAAAATATCAGGAAATGGTCTGGAAGATTGTGTATAAAAGCACCATGAGGTACTATGAGAAATGAAATTACTGATTGATCAGGAAACACCAGATAGCTCGTTGTCCACAACAGCAGTAAAACTGATCTGGCGTCTCGACAGCAAGCAGAAATGTTTGTTTTACATCTAGCACTTCTCAGAATTGACAAATAAGATCAAGTCATCTGTCCAGTGAGCATAGGGAGAGAGGGGCACGCTTACGCGTGGGGCACGTTTAAACACAGCATTTATCTGGGGAACGATTCTTGCTAGAGCGCTACCGATAATGGAAGGTTAGTACTGCCATGTCCAGAGACCTCTCGCAAACTACACGGCATGAACTGAGTGTCGGTCTTAGCGTGAAGAATATATTTGTTGTGTTTGTGCACAAGGTGAGAAAATTTTGCAACCCAAATGTTGAGTCACTTAGGTAGCTTACCTTTTAGAATTAAGAATTGGTAAATCTATATTCATTTACAGGAGAGTATTCTGTTTTACAAGGTACATTTGTATAATCTGAAAGTCTAAAAGTTACTACTGTACCCACGAAACTAATTCAAACGTAGCGATGGGGCACGTTTACGCAGTTCTATTGGGGCACGTTTACGCACTTATATGCATTGCATCCTCATTCCTCAATAATGGAAACTTTAAGCAGCTGGAAAGCAATCTGAAAAATGAAGTTAGAGGAGAATAAAAATGCAGAAATTGCTAAAGAACTTAATGAATTTCAAGCAGAAAGAATTAATTCTATGAGAGCAAGGACTGATAACGACAAGAAATTGCTAACAGCAATGCTGATGTTATTAGTGTTCTGCGCAAAGGCAAGTTTTCACATGGTAACGCTCCAGCTCTCCTGTCTTCTGATGTCTTCTTCAGGTCTACGTAATTTCCGCTTCCTATAATGTCGTCTATCATCTTGTATGTCCTCCTTCCCCTCAATCTCCTCTCACAAACTAGACCTTCCAGCCGGCCGATGTGGCCGAGCGGTTCTAGGCGCTTTAGCCTGGAACCGCACGACTGCTACAGTCGCAGGTTCGAATCGTGCCTCGGGCATGGATGTGTGTGATGTCCTTCGGTTAGTTAGGTTTAACTAGTTCTAAGTTCTACGGGACTGATGACCTCAACTGTTAAGCCCCATAGTGCTCAGAGCCATTTTTAGACCTTCCAAAGCGTCTGTTAGCAAGCGCTCCCAACTCAACGAATGTCCCATCCCGTTCCTCTTCCTTTCACTTACAGCCTGCAACAATCTGATCAAGAGGATGGAAATTGCCTTTTATTTACTGCTTGAAACGATACAATCAATCAAAAAGAAGCAATTAGAGCTGATGTTTTGAGTCACATATGTAATGCATCACTGACTCAGGGTATTTTTCCAGACAGGTTAAAATTTGCCATTGTCAGGCCTCTCTACACAAAGGGGGAAACCACAGATGTCAATAATCACCGGCCAGCATCCTTGCTTATAGCATTTTCCAAAATCCTTGAGAAAGTAATGTACTCAAGAGTGGTTAGCCATCTCAACAGTAATGGCATACTTAGTAAATCACAGTTCGCATTTCAGAAATGCTGTTCCACTGAGACAGCAATATGATGATGATGATGATGATGATGACTGTCCAAATAATAGAGTCTTTAAGTAGTAAAATGTCACCAGTAGGAATATTCTGTGACTTATCCAAAGCATTTGATTGTGTGAATCATGACATTATGTTAGCGAAATTACAATTCTATGGTATAAATGAACAGCATATGAGTGGTTTAAGCCATATCTACAGAACAGGAAGCCAAAAGTCTCTTTATATGCTTCAAGTGATTCAAAAGAGTTTGCCACTTCATTTAATTGGGGTGAAATTATATTAGGTGTTCCACAAGGTTCGATCACGGATCCCCTCCTGTTCTTGATATATGTGAATGACCTCCCTTCTTATGTGAAAAAAGATGCTGAACTGACACTGTTTGCTGATGATACAAGCATAATTGTTAATCCAGTAAGAGAAAGTCCGATAGAAAATGATACAAATAAGGTCTTTGGAAAAGTTATTAATTGGTTTTCAGCGAATGGGCTTGCTCTGAACTTTGAAAAAACACAGTACTTCCAATTTATTGCTGCAAAAAGTATAATTCCTTCAATAAACATAACACATCAAAAGAAGTCAGTAGCCGGGTTACAGCATACTAAGTTTTTGGATGTACATATAGATGAGAATTTTAATTGGAAAATTCATATTTTGGATCTCCTAAAGCGACTAGGTTCAGCAACTTTTGCAATCAGAATAATTACCAATTTTGAGGACGTAGAAATTAGTAGGCTAACATACTTTGTATACTTCTACTCTCTGCTGTCATACGGAATAATATTCTGGGGCAACTCAACACTTGGGCAAAAGGTATTCACTGCTCAAAAGAAAGTAGCTGGAAGATTGTGTGGGGTTCATAGTCGCACATTTTGTAGGCATCTGTTATAAAGGTTAGGAATTCTTACAACTGCTTCACAGTACATTTACTCAGTAATGGAATATTTCCTCAACAACATGGATCAGTTTAAAATCAACAGCGACATTGATGTTTACAATACCAGAAAAAAGAAATAACTGCACTGTCCTTTACTTAACCTGTCTTTGGCACAGAAAAGGGTAAAATACGCCGCTATAAAACTTTTTTGATAAATTACCAGATGAAAGAATGTGTCTGACAGAGAGAAGTAATAGTTTCAAAAACAAACTGAAATCATACCTCCTTGACAACTCCTTCTATACCATAGATGAATTCTTGAATATGAGTAAATAAATCTGGAGATATAATATGTGCATTTTGTGCCATTTAAGGGAATGGGATAGATAATAGAAATATTTAGGTATAACACTATAATGTCAACAAAAAAAGAAAAAAAACTTGTTTCCTGTGCGCATTTCTTGTGCATTTGACACGTTCCACATTATAACGGTTTTCCATGCTATTGATCAATGGAACACGTAACTAACTAACTAACTAACTGAAGTCAAGAATGCTTCCAGTGCCGTAGATGTAAAAGGTGGACTCACGAAGACTGTGCCACAAGGAACATAGCACACACAAAAAAGGGCATAAAATGCCATTCGGACATCGGTGATGAATAGGTCTTTAATTAATATTGTTGTTGTTGTGGTCTTCAGTTCTCCATGCTACTCTATCCTGTGCAAGCTTCTTCATCACCCGGTACCTACTGCAACCTACATCCTTTTGAATCTGCTTAGTGTATTCATCTCTTGGTCTCTCTCTACGATTTTTGCCCTCCACGCTGCCCTCCAATGCTAAATTTGTGATCCCTTGATGCCTCAAAACGTGTCCTACCAACCGATCCCTTCTTCTAGTCAAGTTGTGCCACAAACTCCTCTTCTCCCCAAACTGAATTCTATTCAATACCTCCTCATTAAAAAATGGTTCAAATAGCCCTAGAACTTAGAACTACTTAAACCTAACTAACCTAAGGACATCACACACAACCATGCCCGAGGCAGGATTCGAACCTCCTCATATATTACGTGATCTACCCATCTAATCTGCAGCATTCTTCTGTAGCACCACATTTCGAAAGCTTCTATTCTGTTCTTGTCCAATCTATTTATCGTCCATGTTGCACTTCCATATATGGTTACACTCCATACAAATACTTTCAGAAACGACTTCCTGACACTTAAATCTATAGTCGATATTAACAAATTTCTCTTCTTCAGAAACGCCTTCCTTACCAGTGCCAGTCTACATTTTATATCCTCTCTACTTCGACCATCATCAGTTATAACTTTAAGTGTCTCATTTCCTAATCTAATCCCCTCAGCATCACTCGACTTAATTCGACTACATTCCATTACCCTCGTTTTGCTTTTGTTGATGTTCATCTTATATCCTCGTTTCAAGACACTGTCCATTCCGTTCGACTGCTCTCCCAAGTCCTTTGTTATCTCTGACAGAATTACAATGTTATCATCGAACCTCAAAGTTTTTATTTCTTCTCCATGGATTTTAATACCTACTGCGAATTTTTCTTTTGTTTCCTTTACTGCTTGCTCAATATACAGATTGAATAACATCGGGGACGGGTTACAACCCTGTCTCACTCCCTTCCCATCCACTGCTTCCCTTTCATATCCCTCGACTCTTATAACCGGCATCTGGTTTCTGTACAAATTGTAAATAGCCTTTCGCTCCCTGTATTTTACCCCTGCCACCATCAGAATTTGAAAGAGAGTATTCCAGTCAACATTGTCAAAAGCCTTTCGCTCCCTGTATTTTACCCCTGCCACCATCAGAATTTGAAAGAGAGTATTCCAGTCAACATTGTCAAAAGCTTCCTCTAAGTCTACAAATGCTAGAAATGTAGGTTTGCCTTTCCTTAATCTTCCTTCTAAGATACGTCGTAGCGTCAGTATTGCCTCACGTGTTCCAATATTTCTACGGAATCCAAACTGATCTTCCTCGAGGTCAGCTTCTACCAGTTTTTCCATCCGACTGTAAAGAATTCGCTTTAGTATTTTGCAGCTATGACTTATTAAACTGATAGTTCGGTAATTTTCACATCTGTCAACACCTGCTTTCTTTGGGATTGGAATTATTACATTCTTCTTAAAGTCTGAGGGTATTTCGCCTGTCTCATACAACTTGCTCACCAGATGGTAGAGTTTTGTCAGGACTGGTTCTCCCAAGGTTGTCAGTAGTTCTAATGGAATGTTGTCTACTCCCTTGCCTTGTTTCGACTCATTTCTTTCAGTGCTCTGCCAAACTCTTCACGCACTATCATATCTCCCATTTCATCTTCATCTACATACTCTTCCATTTCCATAATATTGTCCTTAAGAACATCGCTCTTGTATAGACCCTCTATATACCCCTTCGCCCTTTCTGCTTTCCCTTCTTTGCTTACGACTGGGTTTCCATCGGACCTCCTGATATTCATACAAGTGGTTCTCTTTTTTCCAAAGATCTCTTTAATTTTCCTGTAGGCAGTATCTATCTTACCCCTAGTGAGATAAGCCTCTACATCCTTACATTTGTCCTCTAGCCATCCCTGCTTAGCCATTTTGCATTTCCTGTCGATCTCATTTTTAAAACGTTTGTATTCCTTTTTGCCTGCTTCATTTACTGCATTTTTATATTTTTTTCCTTTCATCAATTAAATTCAATATATCTTCAGTTACCCAAGGATTTCTACTAGCCCTCGTCTTTTTACCTACTTGATCCTCTGCTACCCTCACTACTTCATCCCTTAAAGCTATCCATTTTTCTTCTACTGTATTTCATTCCCCCATTCCTGTCAATTGTTCCCTTATGCTCACCCTGAAATTCTGTACAACCTCTGGTTTAGTCAGTTTATCCAGGTCTCATCTCCTTAAATTCCCCCCTTTTTGCAGTTTCTTCAGTTTTAATCTACAGTTCATAACCAATAGATTGTGGTCAGAGTCCACATCTGCCTCTGGAAATGTCTTACAATTTAAAACCTGGTTCCTAAATCTCTGTCTTACCATTATATAATCTATCTGATACCTTCTAGTATCTCCAGGCTTCTTCCAGGTATACAACCTTCTTTTATGGTTCTTGAACCAAGTGTTAGCTATGATTGAGTTATGCTCTGTGCAAAATTCTACCAGGCGTCTTCCTCTTTCATTTCTTACCCCCAATCCATATTCACCTACTATGTTTCCTTCTCTCCCTTTTCCTACTATCGAATTCCAGTCACCCAAGACTATTAAGTAAATAATTTTCCCAAACAGTCACGGTTTACAAACATAGCCATTATGGCTGAAAAGTTTTCGTCTCCCTTCACTATCTGAATAATTTCTTTTATCTCATCATACATTTCATCAATTTCTTCGTCATCTGCAGAGCTAGTTGGCAACTTGTGCGTCTGTAGTAGGCATGGGCTTCGTGTCTATCTTGGCCACAATAATGCGTTCACTATGCTGTTTGTAGTAGCTCACCCGCACTCCTATTTTTTTTATTCATTATTAAACCTACTCCTGCATTACCACTATTTTATTTTGTATTCATAACCCTGTATTCACCTGACCAAAAGTCTTGTTCCTCGTATCACCGAACATCACTCATTCCCACTATATCTAACTTTAACATATCCATTTCCCTTTTTAAATTTTCTAACCTGCCTGCCCGATAAAGGGATCTGACATTCCACGCTCCGATCCGTAGAACGCGTTTTCTTTCTCCTGATAACGACATCCTCTTGAGTAGTTACCTCCCGGAGATCCGAATGGGGGAGTATTTTACCTCCGGAACATATTACCCAAGAGGACGCCATCATCATTTAATCATACAGTAAAGCTGCATGCCCTCGGGAAAAATTACGGCTGTAGTTTCCCCTTGCTTTCAGCCGTTCGCAGTACCAGCACAGCAACGCCGTTTTCGTAAGTGTTACAAGGCTAATTAACATTAAACTTCTATATAGGCCATATTATGCTAACAGGTGGAAATTCACCAAAAAGTTTGTTTGCTAACAGTAAAATTTTTGTACTTTATCATGTTAATTAGTGTAAGTAAGGGTGCAATTTTGTTTACTCCCAGCGAAATATATTTTAAAAATTTCGGCATTGTGTTTCGTTTACTAATTATTGTGTTTCAAACTGACGGAAAAAATCTCAACATTAAAAACTAGCCGCGCGGGGTAGCCGCGTGGGCTATTGCGCCTTGCCACAGTTCTCGCGGCTCGCCCCGTCGGAGGTTCGAGTCCTCCCTCGGGCATGGGTGGGTGTGTTTCCTTAGCGAAAGTTAGTTTAAGTTAGATTAAGTAGTGTGTAGGCCTAGGGACCGATGACCTCAGCAGTTTGGTCACATAGGAACTTAGCACCATTCAAACTCAGTGAAGTGTTGATAATGACGCTTTGTTGCCTTAAAGGCTTTCTTGCCTAACATCAACTCATCACTTACAGTCTCAAATGTGCCTAACACTTAAAACCGTTACAGCGAGTATTTAAAGCAAACGTGATGTGCATTCTCACAGAGGCGCAACTAGCGCCACTCATACGTGGCTGGTGCAAAATTTGAATAGACATCATCTTTCAAATGTAGAAATACGCCTACCAACTTTCGTTTACGTAGCACAACTACTTCTTGGTGTTGCCATTTTCCTCCGGCATTGCATGATATGCTAAGTGCCCTCCTAGGTGCGTAAACCTGCTCCATACCAGGGACACGCCTAAGCACTCGACTGGAGCCTTTATAACACTATTTTACACAGTTAAATGAGATGTTGAGTTAGAAGTAAATATATCAAGCTATACTTTAATAATCATTTTACAAGACTAAACAGATTTAAACATGATAAAAATAAACAGAAAAATAAAAAATTCCCAAGAGGAATTCCAGTAAATATGCCCCGGTGTCTCCTACATGTCTATTTTCCTAGCAACGGTTGTCACAGCACAGACATAAGATTATGTTAGCTTTAAATCAGTAAACAGTAAATAATTGTTTCATTTCGTTTGCAACAGCTGTTACAGTAGAGAAATACTCAGAAAACAACACATTTGTACAATGAATTACAAAAATGGTTCAAATGGCTCTGTGCACTATGGGACTTAACATCTGAGGTCATCAGTCCCCTAGAACTTAGAACTACTTAAACCTAACTAACCTGAGGACATCACACACATCCATGCCCGAGGCAGGATTCGAACCTGCGACCGTAGCGGCCACGCGGTTCCAAACTGAAGCGCCCAGAACCGCACGGTCACTCCGGCCGGCAATGAATTACACAGTTCGCTTACTTTGTTTTATAAATCTGTGCCACCGTGAATGAGCCCCTCGTCCATTAAAAATGTTCACTGGGAGCTTTCAGGCAAGTTCGTCCGTTGTGCACACTTTCTGCTTGTATTTTGCAAGACGAGCAAATCAGTCGCATTACACGGGAGTTCCATAGCGCCGACGCTCTCGCTATGACGCTTCCTGCGCGCAGACATTGCCCAGTATTATTGCACTGTTTCTGGCCTCGCTCTGCCACGTAGTATACTGAGACAATATTATTATCTTAATAATGTTGAGCGTGTGTGGGCCACTTAATGCATTCAGCGAAGCGACAGGTGCGCACTCTCTCCAACTGCTCGTAAATAGCACTCGATCTTTTCACCTTCTGTTTACCGAAAATTCGCTTAGTGAGAACGTTTGATTAACCGGCAAGTGAACCAAAACTATTCAGTATACGAGAACAAGTTTACTCACTGAGTGATCTGACAGATTGGAGAAGACACGTAACACGAATCTAAAAATACATGTACAATCTTTTTACAAATATAAACTCCACCGAAACATAAGCAGGCTAAACAAAAATTTAGTCATACGCTTCAGATAAGACGTTAATACCGTGTAACAGCGTCTCTAGCTTTGATAACGGCCCCAAATCAGCGATGGACAGAGCCCACAAGTTTCTTCGTGCATGGCAAATCCATGATGATGAGATCCGTAGAGCTACAAAATTGAGGAGAAACTGGTTGCTACTCCTCACCTTTTCTTCCAAACAGTGCCAGACATTTTCTACGCTGTCCAGCAACATTAATGTGACCACAGCATGTGTTCGCCTACGTGCAATAACCATTCACAGAAGGCAGATTGCAGCACTAGCAATGGAGGCTATATAAAGCGTGTTGGGGGGGACGAGGAAAACAGTGCATTCGTTGAAGTTATGCAGAAACGGAGCGATTTAGCTCGTGTCCAAAAGAACACGATATATGGCTTGCAGGCCGAGGGTGGAAGCATTTCCAATACGGCTAAGATTGTAAACAGTTTGTGTGCCGCCGTGGGTAAAGTATACCGTGCATGTCAAAACGGCGCTTTAGAAAACCGGCGACGAGGCAACTGTAGTCCATCACGGGCCATAACAGATGACAGAGGTGAACAACAGCTGCAGAGGTATGTACGGGCGAACAGACGTGCAACTGTTGAGCAGTTGATCGCCCAATGACCCGAGGGGCTCTTCAACGACCGTTCAGCGAACTTTGCTGTGTATGGGCTTCCGAAGTAGGCGCCTCGTTCAGGCACCCACGCTGACTATGGTGAAGGCTGGACGACCACTGAGTGGGGACAGGTGGCCTTTTCAGACGAATCACGTTTTATGCTCCATTTGACAGATGGCCGTTGACGTGCATGACGTGAAACGTCTGAAAGCAAACGCCGTGCAATAATCTTCGGAAGGGGACAGACCGTAGAAAGAAGCGTTATGGCTTGAAGAATGTTTTCGTGGCACTCCCTGGATGATGTCGTCATTCTGGAAGGCAAAATGAATCAACACAATTATGCATCCATCCTCGGGGACTATGTCCATCCCTAGATGCAGTTTGTTTTTCCTTGGCACGATGATATCTACCAGCAGGACAATGCAACGTGTCACATAGCTCGCGGTGTACGCGATTGATTCGAAGAGCACCAGGGTTTACGGTACTCCCCTCACCACCAAACTCCCCAAATTTAGACCCAGTCCAGAATCTGTGGGGCTACATCGATTGGACTGTTCGCGCCACGGATCCTCAACCTAGAAACCTAGCACAGCTGGCTACGGCATGGCTCCACATTCCCATCGATACATTTACATACATTCTCCGCAAACCACCATACGGTGCGTGTCGGAGTACCCTGCACCATTACTGGTCATTTCCTTTCCTGTATCACTCGCAAATAGGGCGAGGGAAAAATGACTATCCATATGCCTGCGTACGAACCCTATTTCTCTTATCTTACCTTCGTGGTCCTTACGCGAATTGTATGTTGGCGGATGTAGGAGCGTTCTGCAGTCAGATTCATATGTAGCTTCTCTAAATTTTCTCAACAGTCTTCCTCGAAAGGAACGCCTTCATGTATTCCCATTTGAGTTAAGGATCTCCGTAATAGTGGCGTGTTGTTCAGACCTACTGGTAATGAATCTAGCAGCCCGCCCCTGTATTTCTTCAATTCGATCTGATGCGGATCCCAAACACTCAAGCAGGACTCAGGAATAGATCGTACTAGCATTCTAGATGCGGACTCCTTTACAGATGAACCACACTTTCCCAAAATTTTCTAAGTGAATCGAAGTCGAACATTCGTCTTCCCCACCACAATCCTCACATGGTTCAAATGGCTCTGAGCACTGTGCGACTTAACTTCTGAGGTCATCAGTCGCCTAGAACTTAGAACTAATTAAACCTAACTAACCTAAGGACATCACACACATCCATGCCCGAGGCAAATCCTCACATGTTCATTTCACTTCGCATAGCTTTTCAACGTTACGACCAGATATTTAAACGATGTGACTGTATCAAGCAGTATACTACTAATTCTGTTTTCGAACATTACGGGTTTGTTTTTACTGCTTATCCGCATGAACCTAAATTTTCTACATTTAGAGCTAGCTACTATTCATCACATCAACTAGAAATTTTGTCTAGATCATCCTGTATCCTCGTACAGTTATTCAACGACACCTTGCCGTACATCACAGCATCATCAGAAAACAGCCGCAGACTACTCCTTACCCTTACGTATAAATGAGGGTCATTCCATAGGTCATGGCATAGGGTATATCGTGCGAAAGTGTGGCATCGCAGTAATTGCATTCGAAAGCCCGCGGCAGACATTACCGAAATCAACTGACAGATTGCAACCACATGCGAGGATGGTTCGGTGCCAGCGCCCGAAACATTCATGGTGAGGTTAGCCGTGCTATAAGAATGATACCCCCACCCACCCTCGTCACCGGACCGTAGTCCGTGCGACTTGGACCTCATTCCACGGCTGAGGAAACCATTGCGTGAGAGGGGCGTTGCAAACGGGACGAATGTCCTCGCGGCATGTAGGTGACACATATTGATGGCACTGCCAGTGGCATTCAGGGCCTTTCCCATCGTTGTCAACGCTGTGCGAAGGTACTGGGGGACTATTTTGAAGCACAGTAGTTGATTTTGATTCATTATTGTTCCATTTGTACTCATGCACAATAAATTTACACTGAGCTCCAATGCGTGTGTTTCATTTCAAGCTTTACGGTGCTCTTCTGTGCTGAAACCCTGTTTTATGTTGGCATTCATATACACACTGCCGTACCAGTTCAATGCACATCGTGGACTCCTCATGTTGTCGATTTATCGCAAGATATACGATAGCTAGTATGGCTTACGGAATGACTCTCGTAGAAGATAATAGCGGTCCTATCACAGATCCCTCGGGCACTCTTGACGATACCGTTATCCTAAAACGTCACTGACTCTCTTCCAGCAGACCGTGCTGCAAAATATGATTATTCAGGTGGTCACACTAATGCGACTGGACAGTTTATGTGATTGAGATCAGGTGATTTAGCGGGTGCGCTACAGTACTCCAGTGTATGACAAACCAGGAACGTGTGCGACTACCACCCGTGGAAGCACAGGGCTGTTGTCATCTTGGAAGACAGGAGTGTCCAAAGTATACTGACCACGAAGATATAGAAGAAACGGCAACATCTGGTCATTGAGAATGTTGAAATAAACATACTGATTGATGTTAACGGTAGACTGAATGAACAGTACTAAAAATGCCCCCAAAGCATCGCAGTGCCACCTCCAGCTTGCACTACACCCTTCACACAGTGCGGGTTCAACGTCGGTGCAGTCGGCGCCTTGCATCGTTTGAAGAGAGTCGAAACCGCGACTCGTTGGACCCCTCTAGACACCTGCAGCCAGTTACTTTCCAGCGTCTGTCTTGTTTGGCCCATTGACCATGTGGACTTATTTGCTAAAGCGAACAATGGTCTTCTGCGACGGTATCCGCCTACAAATTTGAACTGCATGCAGTTCGCTTCGTAATGATTATGTGCAAACTGGTTGAGACGGGCCCACATTCACTGACAGCAGCAATTCCTGTCGGATTCGAAACCGATTATCGTGGCACTGGTGTCCGGTACATATCAGTCAGGAGCTGTTTGCGAAAACTTTTTTACGTGATTGTAAACGTTGTGCCATTCCTCGTGGACAAGTTGGACAGTATACGCCGGCACGTCAACAAACTGGGCAATATCATTCACAGTGTTGTCATGTGCACATCCTTTCTGTCATTCTCTCACGCCTCCACATCATACTGCACTGGTTCTGTAGAACGGACAGCCACATGCACGCCACTTCACTACCGTGACTTACGTCAGCAGAGGTCACACGACCTCCTGCTACACCTTCTACAGCGCTCTAAAGCGATCAATGTGCTCTTCTAAAGAGGTGATTAATGTTTTGTCACGTAAGCTTATATCACATATACACTCTAAGGCAAAAAGGAAAAAAACTCACCACGAAGGAATTATCCGAATGGGACGAAAATCGGTAGATGTGAAACGAGATAATGGGACGGCATTGTTGGCCAGGAGTCCCCACCTGGGGAAGTTCGGTCTAAGAGGTATAAAGCTTTTCAGATGATTCGACATTGGGCGACGTGCGTGTCGATGATGATGAAATGATGATGAAGACAACACAACACTCAGTCACCGAGCGAAGAAAATCTCCGACCCGGTGAGGAATCGATACCGAGGCCACTTTAAGGCAGTCAGACATGCTGACCACTCAGCTATGAAGGCGGACACGGTATAAGCTCACAGACCAACAAATGATTACAGTTTCAGAAAAGACGGGTGATTTATTAAAGATAAAGAGCTTCACAAATCGAACAAGTCAGTAACACGTCGGGCATTATCTTGCTGAAATGTAAGCCAAGAATGACTTGCCAAGAATGGTAACAAAACGGGGCGTGAGGGTGCCCTGAGTGACAACAAAAGGGGTCCTGCTATGAAAAGAAATGCCACCCCGACCGTCACTCCTGGTTGTCAGACATATAGTGGACAACAGTGAGGTTGGCGTCCGGGGCATCTCCGTATATCTCTTTGGCCTGGAATCTCATTGACTGAAGCAGAACTGTCTTCAGTGAGGAGTCCCGCTTCGAACTGAGCCCCGGTGACCACGGAGACGTCCGGACCGCAGTGGGACACCGACCCGACTGTCGCCCTCCATACGGCGTGACGAGCAGGGCTGGTGGTCCGGGCCGCCATCCGCCACACCATTACAGCACACAGATGCGTCGACGATATCCTGCACCCCGGTTTGTTTCCCTTCGTGGCAAGCCATCCTGGACTTACATTTCAGCAAGATAATTCCTGCCGCACGAGGCGAGAGTTTCTACTGCTCGTCTTCGTGCTTGCCAAACCCTACCTTAGCCAGTAACTTCGCGAGATCTCTTCCCAACTGGGAACGTTTGGAACAATACGGGCAGGGCCATCCGACCAGCTAGCCATCCTGCCGATGTAAGGCGCCAGTAGGACACAACTTGGTACGGTGTCCCTCAGTAGGATAGCCAACAACACTGGCAATCGATGCCAAGCCGAATAACTGCTTACATATGGAACAGAGGTTGACCAATGCGTTATTGACTTACTAAATTTTTGTGAAACTCTTTCTCTCGAATAAATGATCCAATTTTTCTGAAATTATAATCATTTGTTTGTCTGTACTTGTACATCATAGCTACCGATTTCCGTCTCATTCGGATAATTCCTTCGTGGTGTGTCTTCTTTTCTTTTTTTCTTTTTTTGTCTTTGAGTGTATAACACTGTGGTACTATTTCAGTCGGACTGAAATTACGGTTCGGAGAGCGCCGCAGTAGAACCTGCAGTGAAGAACACTCTGTTTAAGAAAAATACCTTCGGTGCAGAGCGGGTGCTGAGTGTCGTTCTGGTAGGTGAAATCTCCCGTTGCCTTGTGCGATGTGACGGAAATGTTTTTACCCGTGATTTAAATGGGCCATCCGTTTTCCTCAACGAGTGGAGGTCGTGACGAGCAGCGCAGCCGGCTAGTGGAAGAGTAAGAAGCCTCGTCCTAGTTTCTTGCCCATCGCACTCTTGCTTGCGCCCGGAAGTGTGTGACGCCGACGGGGTCGTACTAACAGGGGACTCTGAGCGTACACAAATAAGAGCGATGCGGAAGGCCACAGGTGTGTTTGACCGAGGAGACAGTGTGACAGAAATGTCGAAAAACCTGACTGGAAGGCATTTTAAAGAACTACGGTACGTCGTACACCTGGCGAGAACCTACTTAGAAAACTTCGAGAACAGTCTTTCAGGCACATTAAAAAGAAGTCTCTACCACGAACTTCACAGTGATTTGCACAGCATAGATACAGATGTGGATGTGTTCCTGTGCTCTACCGCGCCACCGAAAGGTAAAAACGGCGAAAGTCCTATGCAGTCTCACGGAAATCGATAGGCAGGAAACGTTTTGAACAGGGGAAGGAACGAATGCGCACATCTTTAATATCAAAAGTGTCCGTCTAATTCATTTTGTGTCTTATGATGTATATATGTCCTTGCAATGTGTGAGAATAGTACTGCTGATTTGATCTATTTCGACGAAATTAGAGGAGGCAGTTAAAAAGTCAGCACTGCAAATACACCGATGAGGCAAAACATTATGATTTATAGCGAGTTCACACAATAAATAAATAAATAAATAACCAAATGGCTCTGAGCACTACGGGACTTAACATCTGTGGTCATCAGTCCCCTAGAACTTAGAACTACTTAAACCTAACTAACCTAAGGACACAACACACGTCCATGCCCGAGGCAGGATTCGAACCTGCGACCGTAGCGGTCACGCGGTTCCAGACTGAAGCGCCTAGAACCGCACGGCCACACCGCCCGGCCCGAGTTCGTACATCGCAATACAGCAGCGAGTCCGCGTTGCATGGACTGGTCAAGTCCTCAGAAGATTTCCAAAGGTATTTAATATCAGACGACTGTGCACAGTTCGCGAAATTCCCGTATATTACGTGTCAGTGGATTATTGGTGCGAGGCTGGCGCCTGATAGTGTACGACATGTCCTACATGTGGTTCACACCAGGAGAATCTGGTGGCGAAGACATCAGAATGTGTTCCCTGTCCATGCTCCTCACTGTGACACAGACAGTTATTCTACTGGAAGTTGTTATCGCCGTCGGGTAAGTCTGCGCAACCACTTACGTTGGCCGCTCACGCGGTAGATATAGAGATCGTGTCATCTACGGTCTGAAGATGGCACATTGAAGCGCTGAAACTGGTAGCTACAAAATAAATAAAATCGTAAAGACGGCTGTAAGCTTTTTAATTTCTTGCCATAGTAAACGGACGTGGTCCCCGAGACCTCCTGTCAAATGGATGGACAGAAAAAAACTTCAAGTATGTAGATGGTGCTTAACAATGTTCACGTAGTCCGCAATTGTCATGGTGCATTCGATTACCACCACAGCCCCCATGGAACTTCCAGTGTATGTCCACCATAGCGTAATACTATCCCCACCGGCTTGGTCCGTAGCTCTGTGGTTGTTTCTAGCAGCCGTTCGACTGGATGACAGTGTATCCGGATACAATCATCGAAATTCTGTAACAAGAAGGGCAATTCATCCTACCAGGTGACCGTTTCCATTGAGCCACGATCCAATCTAGGTGATCTCGTAGCCACTGCAATCGTAACTGATCGTGTTGTTGAGTCAGAAAGGGAACACTTAAGGGTCGTCTGCTGCGGAGCCGCGTTGTCCCCTGAACGGTGTGCTCTGATGCTTGTATACATTGTGCCTGCACCGGCACTGTATTCTGTGGTCAGATCCGCCATACATCGACGCCTATCGTTATTTAGAGAGCGCGCAAGCCTCTGGCTTCCACCTTGAAACGTGAATGTCCAGTACCTTGTCGGTTACTAGTATTAACACTGACCTTCAACCACTTTCCAAAGATGCTTACGTGAGTGGCACGAGAAAAGCCCACCAGCTTCGTCGTTTCCGAGATGCTTGTTCCCTAGCGCCCGACCATAAAAATCTGTTCTTTGCCAAAGTCTCTTCTGTCAGTAGAGTTTCCCATGTCGCTACCACAAGTCCCATTCGTCTCTGCTCCGCTCATATACTTTCCTTAGCCCCGTCACGTGCCTGTCTACATCTACACGGATGTTCCGCAAATCACATTTAAATGCCTGGCAGAGGGTTCATCGAACCACTCTCACAATTCTCTATTATTCCAATCTCGTATAGCGCGCGAAAGAACGAACACCAAATTTTTTGGCTCATCAGTGTTGTTGGTTATTAGTACGGACTGCCTCATTTATTTTATATTGGGCATTACAAGTTTTACCGCTATTGTGGGAGCAACATTGTCTCGATTTTTCTCTATATTCCCTTATGTATCACAATCTACTGGCCATCTATCAATTAATCATCACTTGAACTTCTTCCGAAACACTTCTCAAACCATCGCACTGTACAAGGGTACCTTAAGTAGATTTGATGCAAACTGAAGGAAACAGCACCTCTCTGTGGGCGCACTTTACCATCTATTGCAGACATGTCAGTTTTTCGTCAGAAATTCGGGAAACATTAATATGAGAATGTTGGTAGGTGTCTGCTTAAGCGAGTATCATTGCTTTAAACAAACTATATTCTGAAAATCTGTGAATCACACTTGAAACAAGCAAGCTCTATAGAACTATATGATCCACGAGAGTAGTTCACTAAATAAAGTAACAACAGCTCTCACGAATGTATAAATAGCCCGTTGTATTAATTTCCATTTCTAGTTATAAGAGATGATCAAAACTTTGAAACACCGTCAGTAGATCGCATTAGCTGTGCCGCTGCGCTTCGAAATACAGTTTGAAGGTGATGGAGATGGCGGATAGAGGGTCAACGATTGAAGTGTGAGGTGTGATGAGGTTTTTAAGTTTAAAGGAAACGTCCCCAGTAGAAAACCATCGCCATCTAGTAGAACTTCACGGAGCGAGTGAAACGTCACGAAAACAGGTGTGGATTTGATGCCAGGAGTTTGGTAAGGCAGAACAGATGTGCGAGACGAGCAGAAGTTCGGGAGGCCAAGCACGCCCACCTCACATGACAACGGGTGCCGTGTCCAAGGGTTTATTTTAACCAGGTTGTCAGACTGACATGACACAAACTACACACGGACTTAATATCTGCATCGATAGTGTAATGGATATCGTGCACAACACAATGGACTACCGTAAGACGTCTTCTTGCTGGGTGCCGCAGCAGCTCTTGGGCGAGAATAAAGCCAAACTAAAGGAGCTGTCTCCCCTGAACTTATTGGTGTATCAGTCGGAGGTTGTTCCATTTCCGCACCTTGGCGTCGCAGAGGACGAAACGTGGGTGCATAATTCGAAATATGAGACACATTAAGCATCAGTGTCATGGAAACACCCTTCGTCTCCCCGTCATAAGGAGTCCAGAAAAATGGCATCCGCGAAGAAAGAAATGTCCAAAGTATGAGACCTAGAATGCTACCAATTATTTTGCCACGCTTGAACAGTTCCTGAAGGTGATTCGGCGGCAATGACAAGAACTGCTCGCAGGTGGAGTCGAGAAGTTGCGCAACGCCCGACCGCATACTGGCTCGGTTAAGAGTGATTTGGTCCGGCGTTTCCAAGGAAATGTATTGAAAGACCCTCCATACAGCCCAGACGCCGCACCATGCGATTTTCATCTCTTCGGATCGTTAAAAAAGCGCCTGTTCTGCCGCTGCTTCAGAACCGATGCGGACCTTAGTGAGGCTGTTGTTATGTGACTCTATTAGATCTGGACCACGATGTGTTTTATACCGGTTTCGACAAAGTGGTTTGCCGATGGAACACCTGCTTGGCAAACTATAGTGGCTGTGGGAAAAGTAATAGGTACCAGCGCCTTAGTAAACTTCTATATCTCCTTCATTTCCTGAATAAACCTTTTAACGAGCGAAGAGCCGCGGTGGATAGTACACTGGACTCCCATTCGGGAGGACTAGGTTGTAACCCGCGTCCGGCCATCCTGATTTAAGTTTTCCGTGATTTCGCTAAACCGCCGGGATGGTTCCTTTGAAAGGGCATCAGATAAATCTCTCCGTTTCCGAATTATGACAACGACTGCATTTGCTTCCCGCGTCCCCGCAACACGCTCTATATCATCTCCACTGCTAGTGCTGCCACATGGCGTCTTTGATTAGTCATTGGACGTTGAAGCCTAACATAAGATGTGGTCACATTAGTGTGACTGGACTGTGTACTGTAAGTTGTACACACTTGAAGCATTCTTCGTGGCGTAGCGTGACGCGACATAGATCAGCAGTCCACGAATCGTTGCCTGTAACAGCTTGCTGTAGAGCTTGGGCAGATCTTGGCGTGCGGAGTATTTATTTCACAGAAGTGTCATTTCAAATCCTTGATCGATTTTTGAAAAGAAACACCATTTACCAAAGTTTCAGAGAAATAGAAAGTGTAGTTAATGAACTTACTTTCTGGTTATTTTAAGCAGAAAAGACAAATAAACCTACTTAACTTCCAAAACATTGAAAATGTTACAAAATTTTTTTTCAGGTACGTGTCTGTACAACAAAATACACATCCTAAGAAAATTTCATGTCGAGAGGTACTAAAAGCCAGAACAACTCGGAAAGTATACATTTCAGTTCAGAGAAAAACACACAACGAATATTCTAAACATTTGACACACTGTTAACAAGAGAGACATGGGTTGTGCCGCACTACGTTTAGTGAAGGGATAGTGCATCACCTCTGATTAACTGCTCAGGACTACGAATTGGCATGCACATGATTGCGCGCAGGGCCCGGGGAATTTCCTGGCCAGCAGCGAGGGGAATTTCATGCTTGCCTCCCCGTGTTCGGTTTCTGGCACTGGTTCCACAGAATCACGATTATCATTTAGACATGGCTGTTACTTGGAGACAGAAGTGGATTGAACAGTGGTAGCTCTGACACAATAACATGCGGACTCTTTGGGGACTGCTGGTTTGAATTCCAGTGGAGCCGGCCGCGGTGGTCTCGCGGTTCTAGGCGCTCAGTCCGGAGCCGCGCGACTGCTGCGGTCGCAGGTTCGAATCCTGCCTCGGGCATGGATGTGTGTGATGTCCTTAGGTTAGTTAGGTTTAACTAGTTCTAAGTTCTAGGGGACTGATGACCACAGATGTTAAGTCCCATAGTGCTCAGAGCCAATTCCAGTGGAGGAATGAATTATTCTTTCCGGAATGTCAGCAGCAACAAGAGGAAAAGGGCCGACAGGCATACCCATAAGTCTCCAATATAATGAGGACGCAAGGCGCCATTGGTGATGGTCTCGCCGATTGGCGCTTTCCCTGGGAAACGAACTGTGAACCCTCTTTCTTCCATGTCTTTCCTACTCCTTCAGTGTCGATAGTCAGCAAAACAAAATCTTTACCAGTCCCCAGTCAATTAAGAAATTCATAACAGCTTCCTTCTCTAAAACGGGGAATGATTGATACACGAGGCATACCAGTACCGTATGCACGAAAGCACTTCAAAATCTAAGTTAAACACTATTATAGCAAGAGAAGTAGCTACTGCGCTACATTGCATAGTGACACAGACACATGACACCATTTCTCAGCATAGTCACTAAGACTCTGCAAACAACGGTCGGAACGTTCTATGTATCAAATGTTAAATTCCTCGACGATAGAAATCCTCTCCTAGGTTACAGACTCATTCTACAACCGCTGTTGAAAAATCTCCCCCTCCCCTCTAGGCGCCACTTCATTACGACTGGACGCGACATTCCGTACCACAAGAACTACATGGTGAATCTGTGTGCATTTTAGACCATTTATCCTCGAGAATCGTGCTGTCCCTCGTACTTCTACTTTACAGAATGCTTCCAGTTTCCGCGCCATTTCATCTCCACACTGTGCTACACCTATTAACTGTACCGCAGCAGAACTGTCTCTGCAAGACACCCGGAGTATGTACTCTCCCATAAGAATAAGCCACTCTTTAGCGCAGTGTTCTTTGCGTGGCATGACGTGAGTAATTTTCCTTCTGAAGTCCCTTGATAAGCACATCTACATATACAGGGTGGTCCATTGATAATGACCGAGCCAAATATCTCACGAAATAAGCAAAAACGAAAAAACTACAAAGAACGAAACTCGTCTAGTTTGAAGGGGGAAACCAGATGGCGCTATGTTTGGCCCGCTAGATGGCACTGCCATAGGTCAGACGGATATCAACTGCGTTTTTTTAAAAATAGGACCCCCATTTTTATTACATATTCGTGTAGTACGCAAAGAAATATGAATGTTTTAGTTGGACCACTTTCTTCGCTTTGTGATATATGGCGCTGTAATAATCACAAACGTATAAGTACGCGGTGTCACGTAACATTCCACCAGTGCGGGCGGTATTTACTTCGTGATACATTACCGTGTTAAAATGGCCCGTTTACCAATTGTGGAAAAGGTCCATATCGTGTTGATTTATGGCTGTTGTGATCAAAATGCTTGATGTATGGCTGTTGTGATCAAAATGCCCAACGGGCGTGTGCTATGCATGCTGCTCGGTATCCTGGACGACATCTTGCAAGTGTCCGGACCGTTCGCCGGACAGTTACGTTATTTAAGGAAACAGGAAGTGTTCAGCTACATGTGAAACGTCAACCACGACCTGCAACAAATGATGATGCCCAAGTAGGTGTTTTAGTTGCTGTCGCGGCTAATCTGCACGTCAGTAGCAGACAAATTGCGCGAGAATCGGGAATCTCAAAATCGTCGGTGTTGAGAATGCTACATCAACATCGATTGCACCCGTACCATATTTCTACGCACCAGGAATTGCATGGCGACGACTTTGAACGTCCTGTACAGTTCTGCCACTGGGCACAAGAGACATTACGGGACGATGACAGATTTTTTGCACAAGCTCTATTTAGCGACGAAGCGTCATTCACCAACAGCGGTAACGTAAACAGGCATAATATGCACTATTGGGCAACAAAAAATCCACGATGGCTGCGACAAGTGGAACATCAGCGACCTTGGCTGGTTAATGTATGGTGCAGCATTATGGGAGGAAGGATAATTGACCCCCATTTTATCGATGGCAATCTAAATGGTGCAATGTATGCTGATTTCCTGCGTAATGTTCTACCGATGTTACTACAAGATGTTCACTGCAATATGATGGATGTCCGTCACATAGTTCGCGTGCAGTTGAAACGGTATTAAATAGTATATTTCATGACAGGTGGATTGGTCGTCGAAGCATCATACCATGGCCCGCACTTTCACCGGATCTGACGTCCCCGGATTTCTTTCTGTGGGGAAAGTTGAAGGATATTTGCTATCGTGATCCACCGACAACTCCTGACAACATGCGTTAGAGCATTGTCAATGCATGTGCGAACATTACGGAAGGCGAACCACTCGCTGTTGAGAGGAATGTCGTTATACATATTGACAAATGCGCTGAGGTTGACGGACATCATTTTGAGCATTTATTGCATTAATGTGGTATTTACAGGTGAAACGTCCCCTTAGAAAAATTAATGAATTACTGTGCTGATAAACCTCTTACGTTATTTGGTTTTCAAATAGCTGAGCAGAACTGAACGTACTCAGACATTTCTCTCTTTACTTATTCTGATCAACACTAAACTGACACACAATATTTTTAGCGCAACGCAATCTGACTTCCAACAATCCCTACAAAAGAATAGCCCTGACTAACAATAACCTATAACTTTCATGAATCACTTACCTCACAAAAATCTTCGTTACTCGAACTACTGCAATACAGCGAGCGCCAATACTGCCAGATAAATAAAAGATTCTAACTACTGAAGGCACTAACTACTGATAGGCATAGTTAGCAAATGAAAGATTTTGATAGAGGACAAACAATGTATTTACCTTAATAATGTTTAAAAGTCATCATATATATATCAGTTCATGATATCCAATATTACGAATTTACTCTTTCCGATGGACACACGTCCAGATCGTCCGCTCTCAAAATTCTGCCATCTCTCTCCCCACACCCACCACTGCTGGCGGCTCACCTCCAACTGCGCAACGCTACGCGCTCTTCACATCCAGCTGCCCAACACTACAATAGCAAATATTCCAACAATGCAAACCAGCCACAGACTTCACACAGCACAGTCAGTGATTTTCATATAGAGCGCTACGTGGCGTTACCCACACAAAAACCTAAACAGCCTACTTACACAGGTAATCACGCTGTAACAGCATGCGTTCTCAGAAATGATAAGTTCACAAAGGTATATGTATCACATTGGAACAACCGAAATAAAATGTTCAAACGTACCTACGTTCTGTATTTTAATTTAAAAAACCTACCTATTACCAACTGTTCGTCTAAAATTGTGAGCCATATGTTTGTGACTATTACAGCCCCATCCATCACAAAGCGAAAAAAGTGGTCCAACTAAGACATTCATATTTCTTTACGTACTACACGAATATGTAATAAAAAATGGGGGTTCCTATTTAAAAAAAACAGTAGACATCCGTTTGACCTATGGCAGCGCCATCTAGCGGGCCAACCATAGCGCCATCTGGTTTCCCCCTTCAAGCTAGACAGGTTTCTCGTTCTTTGTAGTTTTTTCGTTTGATGCTTATTTCGTGAGATATTTGGCCCGGTCACGATCAATGGACCACCCTGTATACTCAGAAGCCACGGTACGGTGCGTGTATCACTACTAGTCGCAAATAGAGCGCGCGGGGGGGGGGGGGGGGGGGGGACGACGACTATCTATATGCCTCCACACCACATGAATCCTAATTTCTTGTATCTTATCTTCATGGTCCTTACTCGAAATGTATGTTGGCGGCAATAGGGTCGTTCTGCAGTCAGTTTCAAATGCCGATTCTCTAAATTTTATCAATAGTGTTCCTCGAAAAGAACGTAGCCTTCCCTCCAGGGATTCCCATTTTATTTCCTGAAGCATCTCCGTAAAACTTGAATGTTGTTCGAAACTACCGGTAACAAATCTAGCAGCTCGCTTCTGAATTGCTTCGATGTCTTCCCTTAATCCGACCTGGTGCGAATCGCGAACACTCCAGCAGTACTCAAGAATACGAGTAGGTCGCACTAGCGTCGTATTGCGGTCTCCTGTACAGATGAACCACATTTTCCAGTAAACCGAAGACGACGATTTTCCTTCCCTACCACACTTGTAACAGGGCCAGTAGTTGCTCTGCTGCTTTTCTTTCCTTTGTAGGTCGCAGCAATGTCATCCGTCGTAAGGTCTCCGTTAACTAGTCCGTTCAGAATGTGAATTTTGATTTACGATTCGGCTGCCACATGAAAGGCAGGTTCTTCTCCTCGCATAGTTGTTAGATTTAGCCGAGGATTTCCTACTCTTTGTTCGATTCCCGGCGGGGTCAGGGATTTTCTCTGCCTCGTGATGGCTAGGTGTTGTGTGCTGTCCTTAGGTTAGTTAGGTTTAAGTAGTTCTAAGTTCTAGGGGACTGATGACCATAGATGTTAAGTCCATAGTGCTCACAGCCATTTGAACCATTTGAGCCTACTCTTTCACGCAGGAAACAGAGAAATTTGGCGATGCTCCGTGTCTCTGTTTCCTTCATCGGCTAACCTTCCGTCTTCTACATCTATAGTCGTACTCGGTGAAGTGCTTTAAATTATACCACACTTAGAGTTCATATCTGCCGTGACATTGGTAGAGTGAATCAGCGAGTACATTATTTTTAACAATAAAGGTTACGTCAGTCTATGTCGTTATAATTTTTAAATAGGTATAGCTGATTAGACTGACTAGTAATGATCAGTGGCTCATAATCATTTCTTGATCTACGGCTTCTACAAAGCAAGCTAGAATTGAACGTTTCCATGAGGCTTTGCGGCGGCGCGGTTCCCTTTCGTCCTTTTAACTGCACCTACCTGTGAACTTGTTGCAGCAGATCGCCAGTAGGAAAGCCGAGCAGAAACCTACCGTACTGCAAATCTCACCAAGCTGCATACAACGTAACTATTCTAGGAAACGGGAGAAGGTCTTAAGTTGGAATAAACGGTGGAAATACTGACAAAACTTCGGTATATTCTGAAGCGGAGAATTACACGTTCACTGCCAGAACGTGCTAATCCTAACCCTTTCATTCAAGTTGGCAAGTTTATGGTAACGTATTTCCCGAAATCTGAACAGCTACTAAGCACAGAAGTCCTTAAGCTGAAATGCTCGCCATACTACACTCCTGGAAATTGAAATAAGAACACCGTGAATTCATTGTCCCAGGAAGGGGAAACTTTATTGACACATTCCTGGGGTCAGATACATCACAAGATCACACTGACAGAACCACAGGCACATAGACACAGGCAACAGAGCATGCACAATGTCGGCACTAGTACAGTGTATATCCACCTTTCGCAGCAATGCAGGCTGCTATTCTCCCATGGAGACGATCGTAGAGATGCTGGATGTAGTCCTGTGGAACGGCTTGCCATGCAATTTCCACCTGGCGCCTCAGTTGGACCAGCGTTCGTGCTGGACGTGCAGACCGCGTGAGACGACGCTTCATCCAGTCCCAAACATGCTCAATGGGGGACAGATCCGGAGATCTTGCTGGCCAGGGTAGTTGACTTACACCTTCTAGAGCACGTTGGGTGGCACGGGATACATGCGGACGTGCATTGTCCTGTTGGAACAGCAAGTTCCCTTGCCGGTCTAGGAATGGTAGAACGATGGGTTCGATGACGGTTTGGATGTACCGTGCACTATTCAGTTCCCCCTCGACGATCACCAGTGGTGTACGGCCAGTGTAGGAGATCGCTCCCCACACCATGATGCCGGGTGTTGGCCCTGTGTGCCTCGGTCGTATGCAGTCCTGATTGTGGCGCTCACCTGCACGGCGCCAAACACGCATACGACCATCAATGGCACCAAGGCAGAAGCGACTCTCATCGCTGAAGACGACACGTCTCCATTCGTCCCTCCATTCACGCCTGTCGCGACACCACTGGAGGCGGGCTGCACGATGTTGGGGCGTGAGCGGAAGACGGCCTAACGGTGTGCGGGACCGTAGCCCAGCTTCATGGAGACGGTTGCGAATGGTCCTCGCCGATACCCCAGGAGCAACAGTGTCCCTAATTTGCTGGGAAGTGGCAGTGCGGTCCCCTACGGCACTGCGTAGGATCCTACGGTCTTGGCGTGCATCCGTGCGTCGCTGCGGTCCGGTCCCAGGTCGACGGGCACGTGCACCTTCCGCCGACCACTGGCGACAACATCGATGTACTGTGGAGACCTCACGCCCCACGTGTTGAGCAATTCGGCGGTACGTCCACCCGGCCTCCCGCATGCCCACTATACTCCCTCGCTCAAAGTCCATCAACTGCACATACGGTTCACGTCCACGCTGTCGCGGCATGCTACCAGTGTTAAAGACTGCGATGGAGCTCCGTATGCCACGGCAAACTGGCTGACACTGACGGCGGCGGTGCACAAATGCTGCGCAGCTAGCGCCATTCGACGGCCAACACCGCGGTTCCTGGTGTGTCCGCTGTGCCGTGCGTGTGATCATTGCTTGTACAGCCCTCTCGCAGTGTCCGGAACAAGTATGGTGGGTCTGACACACCGGTGTCAATGTGTTCTTTTTTCCATTTCCAGGAGTGTATTAAGTTTATCGGTGTCTAATGCACTCAAGTTTTTAGTCACCGATCTGCTCAATATGCCACGTGGCTCTGAGCACCATGAGGCTTAACTTCTGAGGTCATCAGTCCCCTAGAACTTAGAACTACTTAAACCTAACTAATCTAAGGACGTCACACACATCCATTTCCGAGGCAAGATTCGAACCTGCGACCGTAGCGGTCGCGCGGTTCCAGACTGTAGCGCCTAGAACCGGTCGGCCACTCCGGCCAGCATGCCACGTGGAATTACTGTCTTTTCTCATACACAAAATTACTTAAAAAGCCCGTACTTTCTAAAACACACAGAGATAAATATGCCTTCACTTTAAACAACTTTTGAAACATGTAGCACAACTAAAACAGGCAAATTATAACTTCCTTCGGAGCTCATACAACACACGACCGTACCATTGAAGACTGGCTCCGACTCCTTTAGATTGCTGTAAGCATTCTATATCTCCAAGAGAAAAGACACGCGAAGAATACTCCGTTCTGATGCTTCAGTTTTCTTTAAGGCCAATAGAAAAACATTATTCTCCCACGTTAGTCCAAGCTTTTCATGACTAACCAATCAACAAATAACACACTTTCGAACTGTACTTTATCTCGAAACAAATACTCAGCATTCTGATGTTTTGTTTATACTTTACGTTATTAAATATTTTCATTTGCACTCGAATTAGCTTTCCTTTTACGATAAACTTACTTAACATATTATGATACAAAATTACTTTTTCTCGAAACAAATATTCAACATTCTGATATTTTGTTTGTACTTTACGTTATTAAATATTTTCATTTGCACTCGAATTAGCTTTCCTTTTACCATAAACTTACTTAACATATTATGATACAAAATTCCCCATCGTCTGCATCGACATTCAATTGCTCGCGCTATTTCGTACAGCGTTTATCAGTAGAACAATGATCTACATATTTACTGAAGACCACATTCACACTACTAAAAGTACATACAAAGCTGTACAAACATAAATTAAAAAAAGCCTTCAAGAAATAAACAGAACAATTCACAAAAAACATTCTCTTCGCCTGTTTCTTGAATGTCTCTGTCCACTACAGGACTCTGGTGGATGAAAATTAGAACTACGTACTCGACTGATCCCGCTTCAGACCATCTGTCACTGCGCACGCATGTCACTCTCCCGATACACGGGCTCTCCAGGAGCCTCACCTTCTGCTAGAGGATTGATTTCAGCCGAGGAGAGTTTCTGGGTGATTGATTAAGACTATTTGGTCGAATCCATTATATCCATCAAGCAATGTAAACAAGCATTTATAGTTACATATTTTATCTTCTTGCCATTCCGTTCACGGACGGAGTGTGACTGCTGGCTTGCCCTGTGCTACATTAATGTGCGCCATCTTTAGAGGAACTGAAAAATGTTTATAGTTTCCGCTCTGAAATACGGTTCTTGAAGTTTTTTAAGCTGGTTTTCAAGAGATCTACGTCGACTTTCTTCAGTGTCTTCCAGTTGAAGTTTTTCTAATTTTCTGCTACATTTTCTGGCCAGTCGGACCACCGCCTTATTTTCTGCACAAGCTCCCTTTGTATAAAAGCTGGATTTCTTCTATTAGCCCTAACAAATTTGGATCTCATACGTTTGAGCAGTATACATGTGTTTTGTATGCAATGTCTTTTGGAGACGAACTGTAGTTTTCCAGTAGCCTACCAATCAGTCATGGCCTTACATTCGCTTTACCTGCAGCTCAGGCTCAGTGGCCGTTCCATTTCATGGGTGTACATACTGTTACAAAATTTTTATGACACTAGCGACAGGCCCCGGCCTTGCACGGGAAGCACTAACAAGGGGCACTGTAGGCCTTGGAGAGTCGGAACCGCACGAAACCGTGCTTAGAATACCACTCGATCACATAAAAAACAATTGTCTGTGCCACTTCCATGCAAAACGTTGCATTCCACCATAAGTGACATTTTAATAGAGAGAAACAAAGTAACAAGATATTAATACCGTAGGAGGGAGATCATACGTAATTCAATGACGTCAGTTATCGTTACATTCTTAATCAACAGTGCTGAAATACCCTCTGCTTAAAGTAATTATAACAGCGCAGAACACACATACCCTACACAGCTGATAGTGCTTTCGTTAGTCCTCACAGTGCAGACGCGAGATTTCGATGAAGTGGTTAAAACAGAGGGGAAGTGAACAACGTGCACACCTCACTAAAGCCACGTTTTTACATTCAAAATCACTTCCGCATTCAAGCAGTCTAATATCAAAAGCCACACTAATTACATTTTCAAATGATCATATGGGCATATTAGTGTCATAACCTGCTCTTCGCCAAGCATATTCCGTATACTCTAGTGCAGAAAATTGATTGTAAACCACAGAGTGAAGTTTATAACGATCATGTCTCTGCACTTGCGGTTTGGAACATTTTAGTTTTAGAAAATCACCAGTTCTTCTGATATACAGCTTATATTGCCGAAATGAGTAAACATCGAGAGATTGGCATTATTTTGTCGTTTTCGGTGGCAAGATCTTCAGCATAACATCTTTGTTGGGAAAACTTGCATCTAAAAGCATGCGCGCTATGTGACCTGACCAGGAATCGCACAGCAGTAGGCTATTTTCACTAGGTAGATGTTCTCCAATGGCTGAAGTTAGAAAACGTTTCATGTGTTCTTCAGGCATTTTTCCACTTTTGCTTGCCTCCACATGACTCTTTCGTGGGCAGATTATATCAAGTTTGCTTTGAAATATTTGGGCTGAGAATGCCTTGTGCGTCTTGAAAACAGATGTACAACTTGTTTGCTAATCTGCCTATCATATGAGTTGTGCAGCAGGTGGCAGAGCTGTGTACAGACTGCAGCACTCTTGCTGTAGTTTGCTCTCTTGTGTCGGACAGTGTTGATGATGGAAACATTTCACACTGGAATTGACTCTGCTCATTGTTTCAAACATTTGCTTTCTCCACAACCTGCTCTGCCATGTTTATGTTCACTTCCTCCACAAAGTGTTGTGCCATCTGAAGTACACTATTATCACTTTTCCATAACCTTACGTGTGACAAATGTAGTAAAATTACTAAATGAAGTGCCATACTCAGCTGTAAGATTGACAGTAGCAGAAAGCGACGCTTTGAAATTGTCCAAACCAACCATTTTAGACGCTTCTAATACCCACAATTGCAGACGCCAATAGTGAGCTGTAGATCCCTATAACCCTGCTCTATCAAATTGCGATATTACATGCTCTTTTATAGTTTATAATTGTGACAATCTGTTTCCTTTGAAACGAGCTCCTGCTCGCCTTTTGCTAGACACATAATTTAGAATTAATCTGCAATTTGATTTACTTTTAATGCACTTATGGCACCACTTTAGTTTGTTGTAGGGCCGGCCGAAGTGGCCGTGCGGTTAAAGGCGCTGCAGTCTGGAACCGCATGACCGCTACGGTCGCAGGTTCGAATCCTGCCTCGGGCATGGATATTTGTGATGTCCTTAGGTTAGTTAGGTTTAACTAGTTCTAAGTTCTAGGGGACTAATGACCTCAGCAGTTGAGTCCCATAGTGGTCAGAGCCATTTCAACCATTTTTTGTTGTAGGAATGGAAGCCACGATTGTAACAGTCTTCATAAATGTTCTCTAACACGCTGCCATCAATATCTTCTAATACACGGGGCCTCGACTGTTTGGGTTGAGGTAGTTCGTACTCACCTTGACTGGACTGTTCTGTTAGTCTGGAGATGATCGTCGTGTACCGCTTCAACAGTCACCTTCAGGCTCAGATTCTTCAGTATATCTATCCAGCTAACGTCATGTATTTCTGTGTCATCCCCGTTAAATTTCTGAATCATTATTTTATCTAAGCTCTCCTCGAATCCTCCATCATTGACCCAGATTTCATTTCCATATTCAGCTTCGCAACTTTGTCCCTAATACTTACACCTCATTCGTAGGATTAATTCTCTTCATGACTCCATTGTACACAGTTTACACAGTAACCCTCATGCGAACACTCCATGAGACACATCCGTAATGCTGCTATGCCATTCACGCAGCTAGAGCACTTGTTAGTGCTGCTAGATCATGCCGCCGCTGGCAAACATGTGCAGAGTTTTGCATGGGAATGACGCAGACCGCTGTTGTTTTTATGATCGAGTGTTAGTCTAAGCATGGTTTCGTGCGGGTTCCGAGCGTTCCAGTTCAAAGGTAAGTATCTACGGCCGGACCACTTGATACACAAGCCCTCCTCGTGACGCAGTATCAAAATCTACGCAGTAGTTCCTCAGATTCGCCTTCACATTGAGGCAGGAAATCACGGCGAGGCATTTAAATTTAGAAAATGTGTACGTGAAACACAACTGTGACTCATTCGTCAACCTGTATCAATAATCTCTTGTATATACGAATCCACAGCTATGTACGCTTTCACTTCAATAGTTACACTTATGTATTTTAAGGTGTTGCATGCTGACACAGTGACAAGACTCGCATTAAGGTTGCCCGCTTCCATTTTACTTACGGACTTTACACCTTCTATGGTTGTGCAAAACTTTTATTAAGATCGCCGTCAAATATTGCTTCTCCCGCAATGATGCGTGGAAAACATCATCTATACATAGTAATATAAATTAAAGCCACGAACCTACTATGCTGTCATAGTAGGAGGAGAGGTGATACTCCTACGTGGCGCGTCCCAGGTGACGGATAGGGAAGTCCTCACCGGTTTACTGGCGGACTTGAGTGAAATAAAATAGCTCTCGCGGACCAAACACACCCTCTGCGGTTAACAACCGGACTAAGGTTGACAACCTTCGACAGTCAAAAATGGAAAGGTCTTTTAGAAAAAAATTCCACCGTCCTGCTCAAAAAGGCAGGAAAAGGCTACATCGGATTCGGTGGGTCGTCAACTAGAGGACAGCAACGAATCGGAGCGTTTGCAACCATCCAAATGCACACTAAAACACAAAAAGAAGATTAAACATGAGCAAATAAATTATATAGCAACACACAACATAAACTCACTACTTCAGACCGGAAAACTCAAGGAGCTCACAGATGAACTAAATAAACAAAAAATTTTAATAACGGGGATCCAAGAAATGAGAAACACCACAGAGGACCCATTCGAATCACAAGGATACAGAATTTATAACGGGAAACCAGGACCGAGGGCAGTGAAACAATGTCCCCAGTGTGGAACAGGGTTTTTAGTAAACATAAAAATAATAGATTCATTAACGGATTTCCAAGCAGTATCACCAAGAATTGCGACTCTAAGCTTTAAAACAATGAAGAAAACCTATACAATAATAAATGCTCATGCCCCAACAAATGAAAAAAATTGTCTAACAAAAACAAAGGAAGAGGTAGATAAATTTTGGGACCTTCTAGAACAAACTGTGAACAGAGTAAATAAAAAGAATGTAAAAATCTTATTGGGAGATTTCAATGCTCAGTTGGGAAAAGAAAGGAAATTTAAAGATATAATTGGAAAATGGAGTCCACATAAATTTACAAACAAAAACGGTCAAAGACTTGTAGAACTCTGCAGAGAACACAACCTTATATCTAAATCAACGTACTTTAAGAGGAAGCCAAGTAAACTTAAAACATGGAAACATCCAGACTGGAGGAAGGGCGAGTGGCAGCTAGACCATGTCTGTATGGACAAAAATTTTCATAAGGAGACCCACAATGTTAAAGTACTGAGAGGAGTAGACACAGGCTCAGACCATTATATGGTTAAAATTAAAATCAAATTCACACCGTTAAAGAAGAGGACCGGAAAAACTAATAAAATAAAAAGGAGGTTTGACCCACATCAGCTAATTAAAAATAATAAGTACCAACAAATAACACAAACCATCAAATTAACAGATGATCTAGAACAACTAGTGCCTAATCTTAAAAAAGAAGCAGAGAATCTAGCTCCCTTGAACCCACGAAGGAAACATGCATGGTGGACATCAGAATGTGACAAATTCCATGAAGATAGACACCAAGCATGGTTAAAGTTTCAAACACATAAAACTGAAGAAAATGCCATCAACCTAAAAAATGAAGGAAAAAAATTCACTCAAAATATTAGAAGAATCAAGAGAGGATTTCATAAAGATATTATAAAGTCTATAGAAGGTAATTATCATAATACCAACTCCAGGAACTACTACAAAACCTTTGGGAAACAACTACAACAATATGAGGCCCCTACACTAATTCTGAAAGATGAAGATGGAAGAATGGCACACAGTAACAAGGAAAATGCAGAAATCATGGCAAAAACATTTTACAAACTTCTGAATTGCGAGGAACCCAAAGAACCCTTACAAATCAACATAAATACCCCAATAAAAACCAAACCTAACAAACTAGACCCTCCAACTTTCCAAGAAGTAGAAGAAATTCTTAAAGAACAAAAAAATTATAAGGCATGTGGAGAAGATCAGGTTTTTGTTGAAATGTGGAAATATGCAAGTGACACAGTCAAGACCTCCTTACACATGGCTCTAACAAAAATTTGGGTAACAGAACAATTTCCCGAACATTGGACCACAGCTATCATCCACCCACTACACAAAAAGGGAGATAAGAGCAACCCAGACAACTACAGATGAATCTCTCTCCTAGATTGCACATATAAAATTCTATCCAAGATCCTATATGAAAGAATCAAGGAGCAATTAGAACAGGAGTTAGGGGAATATCAGGGAGGTTACAGACCATGGAGAAGCTGTGCAGAGCAGATAATTAGTTTAAAATTGATTATGGCATACTACAAGAAACGGAACAAACCTCTGGCAATAACATTTGTAGATTTTAAGAAGGCATATGACTGTCTCCACAGACCTTCAGTATTAAAAATTTTAAGAAATCTACGACTCCATCCAAAACTAATTAAAATAATACAACTCACTCTAACCAACACCAAATCAAAAGTGAAGTTTAGAGGAGAAATTTCGGAACCATTCCTCATAAAAACAGGCTTAAGACAAGGTGACTGCCTATCACCATTACTTTTCAACTGTGCACTAGAATACATAATGAGAGAATGGTACAAGGACAATCCAAAGAGGATAAGAATTGGAAGTGCAAAAGATGATATTAGCTTAAACTGTTTGGGATTCGCTGATGATCTTGCTCTCCTAGCCAACACCGCTCAAGAAGCCAGGCAACAAGTGAAATCACTACAAGAAATGGCAGAGAAAGTAGGCCTTAGAATATCATTTGAAAAAACGGAGATTATGCTAACTGATCCACCACTTGCAAACAAAATTACAATAGGAGAACAGGAAATCAAAATTGTTGATAAATTTAAATATTTAGGCGAAATAATAACATACAATCTAAATGAGAAGCCATCATGGAAAAATAGAATAAAAAAATTGAACTATGCAAATTACATTACCAAAACTACATACAACCAAAAAAGCCTACCTATAGATGCAAAATTAAAACACTATAAAACAGTTACACAACCAGAAATAACGTATGCAGCTGAAACTACGTATATTCAAAACAACTAATACAGCAGAAATTGACAGAATACTAAAAATAGAAAGAAGAATAATTAGGACATGTAAAAATAAACAGTATAAAATAAATGGACATTGGAGAATAGCATCAAATGAAACAGTATATAAGAAAATAGAACCAATCATGAGCACAATCAGGAAGAAACGCATCTCATTCTTTGGACATCTGATGAGAACTCCAGAAAACAGAATTAGTAAAAAAATAATACAAAAATTGTGGAATAGCAAGAGTGACATTAAATGGATCACAGAAATTAAGGAAGATATAAAAGAACTTCAAATTACAGTAGATGACCTAAAAAACAAGACAGAGAAAACCAGAATACTGCAAGACCCGCAAACCAGACTACAAATGAAAATCAATAAAAGGAGTACAGGAAGAGTTGTCTCAGATGAAGAAAGAAAGAAAATATCTGAAAGAATGAAGAAATATTGGGCAGACAGAAGAGTAAAACACCTTTCATATAAGAATAGCCTCTAATAATTATATTACCTAAATATATTAAGTTATTGTCGAACCAAATTGTATCCATGTGTAACAACTTGTTTAGAACTTTGTATTTTTGACTACAGTGGTTCAATGAAGGCCATAAAATAAATAATAAATATAAATTGAAGCCCCGGCCGCGTTTCTCGGTCTCTTTGTGAAGGCTAATGGCTGGAACTACGGTAGAGATTTTGATAGTATTTTCACTAATAGATAGATTCATTCCCTAGGAAGGTTTTGTATATAATCGGACAAGTCGTCCTGCCGTAGATACTTACAAAGAGACAACATCGCAACTAGATTTTTGAAATTTTTTGTATTTATGATATGTGGAGTTCAGAACTCAAATATCAATCATCCGTCGCAGATCGACGCAACTCCCACAAAATTCTCGAGAAAATCAGCTTCGAAGTTTTCTGAGGTTCTTTACTTCTATAAAATTAAGACAATTACTAACGACGAGGCGCGTGGCTCACACGGTACCGTTGGAGAATGGATAGTGGATAATCAATAGATTGCTTGTTCGAATGCTGTTATTGTATTTTTTCATTTTTTTCGTTCAATCCGAGTACCTATATCATTTAAATATAAAAATCATCACATATATGCTGACAAATATCTTCTTTTTTTTAAAAAAAATGCATGTCTTCTTCTTTCTAATTACATACCGTACTCAAAATTCCAGTTTTCACTGCAAATATAAATTTTTAGGTATCGATATTTTCCAAAAGCTTGTTAATGAATTCTTAATGTTTGTTTTTCAATTTAAGCAATCTTTACTAACAAGCCATACATGTTATAAATTGTATGTACATACATATATGTGTATCTATGTATGTTCCACATCTGCTCCTAAACCACTGGACAGTTTTCAACCAAACCTCGTTCACATATCACCTACTGTCTGCAAAGAATCGTTGTGGCGGTAAGAACCACCTACCTACCAAAGTGGTGAGGGTAGGGGTGAAAAAGCAGTGTAGCCCATAAGGTGGCTAATCCCATACTTAAGTCATCCAGTATTTCAGAATGAGAGCACTTGGTTACTTGCAAAAAACTTTACATATAAATTTAAACGTTTATGAAACTTCTTCTCGCTGACAACCTTCACAAAATGATGAAAGGTAAAAATTTATCGCTTACTACATTTTCGTTCTTTATGCAGTAAAACTGCCTTATGAAGCATAACATTTCAATTTATTACTTCTTTACCACTAACCATATCCGCAACGCATTTTGTAGAAAGTATTCACACATACCACTGAATGTACCAGCAAAATTATATTATAGTGCGACAGGTGATATGACGTCAAATACTGAGATACATGAAAAACTGCAGCATCATGTATGACGTGTTCATTTATTACTTCTTTACTACTAATTCTGTTCCCAACATATTTCTCAGAGAGCATCCTCCGATCCCGCTGAATGTACCTAGAAAAATATATCATTGTACGACACATACACTATGTGATCAAAAGTATCTGGATACCCACAAAAACATACGTTTTTCATATTGGGTTCTTTGTGCTACCACCTACTGCCAGGTACTCCATATGAGCAACCTCAGTAGTCATTAGACATCGTGAGAGAGCAGAATGGATAGACCCGCGGAACTCGCGGACTCCTAACGTGGTCAGGTGACTGGGTGTCACTTGTGTCATACGTCTGTACGCGAGATTGCTACACTCCTTTTAGAGTTTCATCGAACTGCTTGCGTGAGTGATATTTGAGTAATGTACTTCACCTACCATAAATATAAAAAAATACAAAAACCGATCGCAGTGTGACCTCCTCGTCGGCGCTACCCATTTGCTTTCATATAGCTTGATAATGCCCAAGGGGACAAAATTCGAAAATTGCTAAATAATGAAAAAAATGTTTATTTCAAAATAAAAGAACATCACACCCAGTAAAATGACTTCCATCAATGAATATGAGCCTGTAACAAAAAATTAACCTATTAAACACATATGACCCAAATTTCCACGTGTCTTGCTTACTTAAAAGTCAGGATAAGTATATGTCACAAGGGGAAATATGGGTACCGCCTACAGGAAAATTAAAGAGGCCTTTGGAGAAAAGAGAACCACCTATATGAAGATGAAGATCTCAGATGGAAAACCAGTCCTAAGCAAAGAAGGGAAAGCTGAAAAGTGGAAGGATTATATAGAGGGTCTATACACGGGAGATGAACTTGAAGGAATATTATAGAAATGGAAAAGGACATAGATGAAGATGAGGTGGGAGATATGATACTGCGAGAAGAATTTAGCAGAGCGCTGACAGACCTAAAGACCCCTGGAGTAGACGACATTCCATTAGAACTATGGCTAGCCTTGGGAGAGCCAGCCATAACAGAACTATTCCATCTGGTGAGCAAGATGTATGAGACCGGAGAAATACGCTCAGACTTCAACAAGAATATAATAATTCCAATTCCGAAGAACGCAGGTGCTGACGAGTGTGAATGTTACCGAATTCTCAATTTACTAAGGCATGGCTGCAAAATAACAACACGAATTGTTTTCCAAAAAATGGAAAAACTGCTAGAATCTGGGAAGACCTCGGGAAGATCAGTTTGAGTTCCGGAGTAAAGTAGGAACACGCACGGCAATACTGACCCTACGTCTTCTCTTAGAACATAGGTTAAGGAAAGGCAAACTTACGTATATAGCATTTGTAGACTTAGAGAAAGCTTTTGACAATGTTGACTGGAATACTCTCTTTGAAATTCTGAGTGTAGCAGAGTAAAATACAGGGAGCGGAAGGCTTTTTGCAATTTTTGCTGAAACCAGACAGCAGTTATATGAATCGAGGAACATGAAATGCAAGCAATGGCTGAGAAGGGAGTTAGACAGGGTTCTAACCTATTCCCGATCTTATCCAATCCGTACGTTGAGCAAACAGTAAAGGATACAAAAGAAAAATTTTGATTAGGACTTAAAGTTCACGAGGAACGAATGAAACCTTTTAGGTTTGCCGATGAGACTCTAATTTTGTCAGAGACAGCAAAGGACTTGGAAGAGCAATTGAACGGCATGAACCGTGACTTGAAAGAAGGATATAAGATGAACATCAATATAGCAAAACGAGGATAATGGAATGTAGTCGAATTAAATCAGATGGTGCTGAGGGGACTAGTTTAGGAAACGAGACACTTAAAGTAGTAGATGAGTTTTGCTATTTCGACAGTAAAATAACTTATGATGGCCGAAGTAGACAGGATATAAAATGTGGAGTGGCAATGGGAAGGAAAGCGTTTCTGAAGAAGAGAAATTTGTTAATATCGAGTATAGATTTAAATTTCAGGAAGTCTTTTCTGAAAATATTTGTGTGGAAGTGAAACATGGTTATAAACAGTTTAGACAAGAAGAGAATAGAAACTTTTGAAATGTGGTGGTACAGAAGAATTAGATAGGTAGATCACGCAACTAATGAGGAGGTACTGAATAGAACTGTAGAGCAAAGAAATTTGTGCACAACCTGACTAGAAGATCTCGGTTGGTACGACACATTGTGAAACATCAGATCACCAGTTTAGTACTGGAGGGAAGTGTCGCTTATACGCCAGGCATAAAATCAGTCTCGGTACTTTTTGTACGGATGCTGTAAATACAAGCACGTCACACAATATTTAGAAGGTTGTACACGGCGACTTTTTACTTTCTCCTATGTGTCTTGTCTTCCTTCGAAGTATCAAATCGTTGAGGGATACCAAGACATCGGAACAGTAAGCAGTTCGAGAAGAGTGCAGGTTGCAGTAGCTAAGACGCAAGCACAGGACAGAGCAGCGTGGACAGCTGCATCAAACCAGTCTTCGGACTGAAGACCACAATACTCTCTCTGGTGCCGATGGAATTTAAGAGTTCCTGTCAGCTCGGTGCACGACCTTTGTGGAGATTTCACCTGACCGCACAGCTTAGCTCTGATGCACTCCGTAAAGATTACGAGAAGTGTCTCGTGCACATATTAATTACGCTAGTCTCGTTCCTCGTCTACGGTGCTTTTAATGTAAATTTGTACTTTCTCCATTGTTCTCCACTTACCGGTGTCACACCCAGAACACGTCACGTCTCTGTATCAGTAATAGGATTTATCATTCTGGAATGCAGCTGCGCGGTAATCGTGCAATTTGCCCGTTCGGAACAGGGGAATCTATGTGCTCTGTTGTGTTTAACCGCATTACGAGAGCGAAATTTCTGTCGAATAACTCGGACGCACAGCTGGAATGTATCGATAAAAATAGAATGGTGGGGAGAGTGTGCGAAGTGGGCAGGCAGGCAGCGGACTACCCGCACCTCGGTGCACAGCAAGCGCACTTTCTCCGCTCCGAAAGCGGGTCGTTTGTCGTCTTGTCTCAGGTCAGCAGACTCCTGAGGACTGCGGCGGCTCTACCGTGTTACGCCCGAACTGAGAAGTGCTCTTCGGGTATCGACGTTCGCATTTACACTGCAGCGTTGAAATTGCGTGTCATCTGAAAGCTGCATGTGAAATTTCGCGCACTGGTTTTAAAACTGAGATTATCAGCTGCCTACGTCTCACAGAAAGTTGAAAGTTTTAAGGAACTAACAGTGATCGCAGAGTTTGTTCACGGGCAAACCAAAATTTCTAGTGGATGTTTTTAGCAAAAGTCGTACGGGAAATTCCCCATTTTTTCCCCGTCAAAGCAACTATCCTTCGCGGGAGCTCGTCTGATATTCCGTAGGCTCTTACTTTATCAGGCGACAGTGCGGAACTGTATCGAACGCCTTCCAGAAGTCAAGGAAAATGGCATCTGCCTGGGAGCCTGTATCTAATATTTTCTGGGTCTCATTAACAAATAAAGCGAGTTCGGTCTCACACGATCGCTGCTTCCGGACTCCATGCTGGTTTCTGCAGAGTAGAGTCTGGGTTTCCAGAAATGACATATATAGGCCTATAGTTTTGCGCATCTGCTCGACGACCCTTCTTGAAAACTGGGACTACCTGTGCTCTTTTCCAATCATTTGGAACCTTCCGTTCCTCTAGAGACTTGCGGTACACGGCTGTTAGAAGAGGGGCAAGTTCTTTCGCGTACTCTGTGTAGAATCGAATTGGTATCCCGTCAGGTCCAGTGGACTTTCCTCTGTTGAGTGATTTCAGTTGCTTTTCTATTCCTCGGACACTTATTTCGATGTCAGCCATTTTTTCGTTCGTGCGGTGATTTAGAGAAGGAACTGCAGTGCGGTCTTCCACTGTGAAACAGCTCTGGAAAGAGATGTTTAGTATTTCAGCTTTACGCGTGTCATCCTCTTTTTCAATGCCATCATCATACCAGAGTGTCTGGATATGCTGTTTCGATCCACTTAACTGATTTAACGTAAGACCAGAACTTCCTAGGATTTTCTGTCAAGTCCGTACATAGAGTTTTACTTCCGAATTCACTGAACGCTTCACGCATACGCTAACTTTGACATCGTTTAGCTTCTGTTTGTCTGAGAGGTTTTGGCTGCGTTTAAACTTGAAGCTCTCTTTGCTTTCGCAGTAGTTTCCTAACTTTGTTGTTGAATCACGGTGGGTTTTTCCCGTCCCTCACAGTTTTACTCGGCACGTACCTGTCTAAAACGCATTTTACGATTGCCTTGAACTTTTTCCATAAACACTCAACATTGTCAGTGTCGGAACAGAAATACTCGTCTTGATCTGTTAGGTAATCTGAAATCTGCCTCCTATTACTCTTGCTAAACAGATAAACCTTCCTCCTTTCTTTTATAATCCTGTTTACTTCCATATTCAGGGATGCTGCAATGCCCTTATGATCACTGATTCCCTGTTCTGCGCTTACAGAGTCGAAAAGTTCGGGTCTGTTTGTTATCAGTAGGTCCGACACGTCTAATGTGTATTGCAACAACCGTCATAGTCTTCAAGGACTGCAAAAGAGCATTTCAGATGACACAGTAGCAATTCCAGTTTTTCAGCCTCGATCCGCCTTCAGCAACTTGCTGACCAGGTCCAAAACTGCTAAGAGATGAATGGTAGGCACTTTCAACATGTACTGTATTTCCTTTCCTCTGCTGTGTCTGCATGTACCATGGAACTCGATTTTCCGGGCCATTTTCATTTGCCCCGCCCTATACTACTACTACTACTACTACCACCACCACCACCATCACTAGTAGTGTTACGACTCAAGCTGTGCGCGATAGGCTGCATGATGCTCAGCTTCACTCCCGACGTCCGTGGCGAGGTCCATCTCTCCAACCACGACACCATGCAGCACGACCCAACAACATGCCGAATGGACCACTCAGGATTGACATCACGTTCTCTTCACCGATGAGTGTCGCATATGCCTTCAACCAGACAATCGTCGGAAACGTGTTTGGAGGCAACCCGAACAGGCTTAACGCCTTAGATACACTATCCAGCGAGTGCAGCAAGATGGAGGTTCCCTGCTGTTTTGGGGTGGCAATATGTGGGGCCGACGTGTGCCGCCGGTCGCCATGGAAGGCGCCGTAGCGTCTGTACGATACGCGAATTCCATTCTCCGACCTGTAGTGCAACCGTGTCGGCAGCATATTGTCGAGGCATTCGTCTTCATGGACGACAATTCGCGCCCCCATCGTGCACACCTTGTGAATGACTTCCTTCAGGGTACCGACATCGCTCGACTAGAGTGGCCAGCATGTTCTCCAGACGTGAATCCTATCGAACATGCCTGAGATAGATTGAAAAGGGCTTTTTATGGACGACACGACCCATCAACCAGTCTGAGGGATCTACGCCGAATCGCCATTGAAGAGTGGGACATTCTGGATCAACAGTGCTTTGATGAACTTGTGGATATTATGCAACGACGAATACAGGCATGGATTAATGCAAGAGGACGTGCAACTGGATATTAGATGTACCGGTTTGTACAACAGTCTGGACCACCACCTCTGAAGGTCTCACTGTATGGTGGTACAACATGCAATGTGTGGTCTTCATGAGCAATAAAAAGGGCGGAAATGATCTTATGCTGATCTCTATTCCAATTTTCTGTACAGGTTCCGGAACTCTCGGAACCGAAGTGATGCAAAACTTGTTTTGATGTGTGTAGTTATATGTAGTTGTTCAACTTTAGGTCGCTTTGGACGGTTTCTTCTTGATAATTTGCGACTGCTTCCAGGGATTCATTGCCAACAGCTTAATCTAACAGTAATGGCTCTTGTCGACTATTTATACTCAATGCGTTACATTCATGTTGAGTTTCAGCTGCACCAACTGTCCATCCTTTTCAGGTCTTCCATACAATTTCCTGGCTTTGCAACTTTCCTGTTACCAACACCATCTTCCACGAAAAGTCTTGCGGTGCTTCCTGAGTTACCCATGAACAGCAACATTCCGTTGGGGCAGTAATGATGTTAATTCATCGGGCAGTTAATAACGGTGTGTCGAGTTCTACCTTCTATAATAGGAAACCCTGTATGAAGCCTTAACAAGTGTCTTTTATTCCGTAAGCTCATATTTTGTACAATAAGTGAGAATACAAAGCTTCATCGAATGCCTTCTAGAAGTCAAGGAACTCGCCACGAACCCGGGCACAGCTATCTATGGTCCTTGGAATCCCGCTGACGATTGTTAGCGGAACCCATGTTGGTTTCGCTTTCGTTCAGGTTACTGTTTTGATAATTAGGTTCGTAAGTGATTGCGATGATTCATTTCTGTACGATTGTTCTACTATTTAAAAGACAGAAAAATCTTAAAATTTCAGATAGAATTATATTTGCTCTGTTCTATTGCATTTCACTAATCAGCTTGTAAAGTTTTGTTGGTTGTGGTTCACGACGTTGCATCACGTTGACGAGTTTCCTTTTGATACAACGAGTTATTTTTATTATTCGTGATTTTTTTGCTATTGTTTCATATCCTGTATGAGTGTACTGAACATGAGTCCCAATACGAAAAGTATATAAGTAATTAATTAATTTTAGCATTCTTGTCTGTTGCCAAACTATGTTGTCTAGATCTGTTTAGCGATCAGTTAAATTAATGCAGTGTATGAATTCTGCCATTGGAAGGAAAGGGGAGGATCAAATGACAAATCGAAACAGGAATCCGTGAGAGGTGTGGTGATGGCGTAACGATAGTCCAGGATTCGGTACGAACCCTGGTCTGACGCTCAGTCTTATCCTGTAGTGTATAACCAGTCCACACCGTTGAGTGAAATCACGTATTAGGTTGAAGTTGGTGCGTGATCTAGACCTTAGTGATTCAATTGTATTGGCAGCTAGATCACAACAGTGTCCACTACAGTTATATTTATGGGGATTTGTTTACGTATTTGCTCGATTCAGTGTCATAAATTTGTGCTTGTGGTGGCATGCAAGTCGTCTCTCGCGAGGTGCTTGTAAGAAATGTTACAGAGTGTTACGTGATCTGATGTTGCTGTTTCAGCACGATCTGCTTCAGACGACACGCATCGCACTGGTTGAGCAATGCACTTGCATGCGTAACCAGCGGTATCACCACATTTCTGTGATGTCCCCGAAATGCACCGTGCTGTGATTGTGTCCAGACATCTCGAACGCTGCTGTAGTTGCACATCAGGATGCAGGTACGGCGAACAACGTACTTATGCAAACTGTGGTCACTTAAAGCAGAGTCGGATGTCAGGAAAGTTTGAGAGTAGGATGATCAAAAGCGTTTAAGACATTAATGAAAGATTCCGTGACAGTAATGCATAGATGCGGGGTGGTTATAATTAAACGTACGCTACTTGAGCCAGTGTAAACGGAAAATTATTTACCGTTTGGGTACCCAAGTTCGTTCAGACTGTGCGCTGCAATATTTGCGTCGTTAGTGGTGTCAGTTTGATGACTTGCCGTTAGGCCCCGGTACTGGTACGGCGACGTACGGTTCAAATACAAGCATCAGTGTTCATTACAGCTGCAGAAAGTCATGATGGGTCTGGATAAGGTGAGCAGGGCTTTACTCGTAAAGCTGTTGTATCAAACCAACAGCAACAGAGCTGGCGCTCTTGGCCAGTATCAATGCATTAAAGGAATACGGAGAGATCCTCTTTCCTCGCCGGAGATTTGAGAATTGCTCCTGGGAGAGGCAGATGGCCAGTTGCACCACAGATCATTGAAGAAGGTACCGCTGCCATGGCGGAACATGCCTTCCTCCAACCCCACCACACCATCCACACTTCACCCTATTTCCTCCACCGCTCCGATAATCCCCTCCCAACTGCGCGTGGCGGAGTTGCCATTGGTCACCACCGCCAGATCCCCGTTCGGCTCCAACCTCTCCTTCCCGACCCCACCGAACTCCTGATCCTTAGTCTCTTCTTCCCCGGCCTTACCGTTACCTGCGCCACCATCTATGTCCGCCCCAACGCTCCTCTTCCCTTCGACTTCCTCTCCCACGTCGACCGTACCTTCTCCTCCTACGTGATCGCCGCCGACCTCAACATCCATAGTCGTTCCGCTGCCCAGTTACGGCGGTGGCATCGGTTCCTCTCCACCCTTCAAGGCGACCTCGTCTCCATCCCCCAGCACACCCGTCCCGTATCCAACTCCACTCCCGATGTTATTCTCTCCTCCCCCAACCTCCTTGGTCGCATAACGGTGGATGTCCTGGAGCCTATTGGTACTGACCATCTCCCTGTCCTCCTCACCGTTTCAGACGGACGTCGCCCCCGACCCGACCCTCGTAATGACCCTCCCCCTAAGTACGTCCATGACTATTCCCGTGCCGACTGGAATGCCTACCCGGAAAACCCTCTCCACCCAGGTCGATAGCCACCCTTTCACCTACCGCCATCCCGATGATGTCACTCGTGCTGCCTCCTTTCTCCAGCAGACCTTGTCTGAGGCCGTGGAGGCCCACGTCCCTACTGTCGCCATCCACCCCCACCGTCCTACCTTACCCCCACAGGCTGTCCTCCTCCTCCGTGAATCCCGCCGTCTCTACCGTGCCTTCCTCCGCACGCGTGACCCGGACACACTACGACGCCACCGGCAACTCCAGCGACACATTCGTAATTTGCTCGCGGCTAAGAAACGCCGGGACTGGCGACAGACATGCACCCGTTTAAATACTACTCTACCTATCAACTCGTCCAAGTTCTGGTCAGCCTTCCGTCGCCTTACCGGAACTAAGCCCTCCCCCTATTGTCCTCTTCTCCATGATGATCATCCCTTCCCTGACGCCCTTAGTAACGCCAATCACTTTGCCTCCTACCTGTCCGATGTGTTTTCCATCCCCGATGATCCCCAGTTTGATTACTCCCTCTTCCCAGATATCCGCGATCGCACTGACACCTCTGTCCCTCCCCTCGCTCCTGGTTTCCAGTACCTGGACCACATTGCACACACGGAACTCAATACCCCTATCACTACACAGGATCTCATTGCCACACTCCGCACAAAACGCAACACCGCTCCTGGTCACGATCGTGTCACCTACCGTTACCTTCGTGAAGCTCCTGTCTCTTTTCTCTCCACCCTGACCAGGCTCTACAATGTAGTCCTGTCCACCGGTTACTACCCCGACCTGTGGAAAACCTCCCGTATCCTCATGCTCCTTAAACCTGGCAAACCGCCGTCCACCGTCTCCTCCTACCGTCCCATCAGCCTTACCTCCCTGGACCTTGAACGTGCCTATGACCGCATATGGCATTCCGGTCTCCTCTTCAAGCTCCAAACCTTCGCCCTTCCCCTTAACTACGACCGTCTGATCGGCTCCTTTCTCTCCCGCCGTCCTTCCTATGTCACCATCCATAACACAGATTCCTACACCTTTTTCCCCTCTGCCGGTGTGCCCCAAGGCTCCGTCCTCTCCCCCATTCTGTACCTTTTGTACACGGCGGACATGCCGCCGCCGTCAGCCCCCGTCCACCTTCTCCAGTTTGCCGATGACACCGCCTTCCTTGCCCTTGCCCCCACCCTACAGCGCTCCCAACACCTTCTCCAATCCCATCTTGACCAGTTCACCACTTGGTGCAACCAGTGGTTGCTCAAGGTCAATCCCTCCAAAACCCAGGCGATCATTGTAGGCAAAACCACCCCTTCCTTCCGCCTCCTTGATTTCTATCTCACCATCTATGGCCGTCCTATCACTCTCACTCCCACCCTTAAGTACCTTGGCGTCACCCTCGACCGTCGCCTCTCCTGGACTCCCCACCTTCGGACAATCCAAGCCAAGGCACGCTCCCGACTCAGTCTCCTCAAGCTCCTCTCCGGCCGTACGTGGGGTCTGGACCCCTCCACCATCCTCCACACCTATCAGTCCCTCATCCGCCCTATCCTTTGTTATGCCCATCCGGCTTGGATCTCCGCCCCCCCTACCTTTTATAAATCCCTCCAAATCCTTGAACATCATGCTCTCCGCCTCACCTATCGCATCCGTCTCCCCTCCCCCACGCGGATCCTGTACGATCTCATCCCCTTCCCCCACCTCCTCCTTTTCCTTGAAAGGATACGGATCCTGTACACCTCCTGCAAACTCGATTCTCCTCACCCGCTCGTCTCCCCGATCCTCTCCCACCCCCGCCCGCTGCCGTGCCTGTATTCCCACGTCCCACCTGGTCTCCATCTCTCCACCCTCCTTACCCTCTCCCAAGGTGGCTTCCGCCAGCTCCCCCTCCCTGATGATGTCCTCCTCCCCTCCATCTACCCCTCCTACCAACTTTAATCCTCCCTCCCTCTTCCTGTCTCTGTTCTTTTGGGCACCCTCCATCCCTCCCCCCCCCCCTTCTCCCCACTTCTCCCCCCAGCCTCCCCTCCCCTGTCCTTCTACTCCTCCTCCCCTCTCCTCAGGCATTGGCATCTCTGTTCTCCCCTCTCCACCCGCCCTCACCCTTCTTCCCCTCTTGGCAGGTCCCCGGACTCGCACACGCTACGTGGACTTTCGCGCGCCGGAGATCATCGCTATCTGTGTCTCGTGTGTGTGACATCATTTAGTGTTTTTAGTGTCCGCCGTCACGCTTCTCCGTTCACTTGTGCCATCGGATTCATCAGTGTTATGCGCGTCGTGTCAACGTGTTTTCAGTGTCTTTCTCGTCGAGTGTGAACGGCTCCGGGTTTTTTGTGTGACTGTGACCACTATTTTTTGCCTGGCACTATGTTCATTTTCATTCTCCATTCTTGTACTGTGATTGTCAACTCTATATCTGAAGAGCGGCGTAGCATGCCGCTGCCAGCCTACCTGATTGTTCAGGTGTTAAATTAACAATAAAGTAAAAAAAAATGGCGGAACATGCAGGACTCGAGCAGTTGACGAGCTGTGTCACGACAGCTGAACTTCCCACGGTCCACCGTGCTGTGACCAATTGCGAGCTTCCAGGCTTTTGTTGATGCAGTTGGTCGTGACATCCAGCGACGTTTGTAACTTACTTTCAATTATGTATTCGTCATTTCTCTCCAGCGTGTCCTTAAATATATTTTCACAAAGTTTCATTGTTCTACGATCCCACGTTTTTCACAGGAGCCCCCTCAAGCAACGAAACTTTAATTATAACCATCCTGTACATAACTCCACATGTACGTATCAACTCCGCAAGCCACTGTACACTGTACTTTGTACCAAATTTGTCAATTTCTGTCCTCCATTCGCGTATCGAGCCTACGTACGCACAGCTCTCCGAAACGACCCAATGCAGTTTCGTGGCAAGAGCACCGCCTTTCCTTGAAAGATTCACATCTCAATTCCCCGTGCATCTCTCTATTTCAGAAGGGATACACCGACATGTTACGAACTTAACAGAGCGTTTCTGAATTCGTTCCATTCCTGCTATCATGCTTGCCTGGATAGGACTCCAAACATTGGAACAGTTGAGCGCACTATATTACTAAGAGCGTTTTCCTTGCACTTTCCCAGGATAGTTACAACAAATGTAAGTCACCTGTTCTACTACTGGTTTTCCATTTCATGTCACCGTATTCTTCTGACTTGGCCCCTTCTGATTACCACCTACTCGGGGCTGTGATGAAACCTCTACGTGGACATCATTTCGAAGACTTCCGTGGGCGAGCATCTGTGCTGCGGTGTGTGCGACAGATTCCTGAAAAAAGGATCGAGGAGGGACTGCAGAAGTTAATGGGGTAAGGAGAATACGGTGGGTGTGGCGGATTCCCACTCGTATGGGGAGGAGCGTTGTCGTGTTGCAAGAGCACTCTTCGTGACGGTGCACACTTCCCGCACATTGCCGCCAATCGCCGCTGAATATCCGCAGTGTTTTCTTCCTCCTTCCATAGAAACCACGTCGTCCTGCGCCGAGTCAAATGGCACACTGTGAATGATGAGAAAAAAATAAAATGCTTATACTATGTGAAGTGCTACAGATGTTCATCACTGACCTTATAATCGGATACTGTCGCCTTCTTCCATTTCGCTAAGGACATTATTTATATTTAAAGAGAATTGTCATTCATGACACCGAGTGAAAATTTTGTCTAAGTCTTCTTGCATTTCTTTATTATTGGCTCTGGCGATACTTTCACGTAGACAGTGTCTGGAGATCTCCGGACAGCGCTGGGACACCGACCTGAGTATCGGTCGCCATAGCAGGACCCCCTCGGTTGCCATCCAAAGCACAGCAATACGTCGACGACATTCTACGCCCCGTTTTGTTACCCTTCGTGGCAAGCCGTGCCACTCTTATATTTCAGCAAGATAATTCCCTCCTGCTCGTCTTCGTACTTGCAGAAGCCTATCTTGGGGATCTCTCCCCAGTTCAAAAATGGCTCTGAGCACTATGGGACTTAACATGTATGGTCATCAGTCCCCTAGAACTTAGAACTACTTAACCCTAACTAACCTAAGGACATCACACAACACCCAGCCATCACGAGGCAGAGAAAATCCCTGACCCCGCCGGGAATCGAACCCGGGAACCCGGGTGTGGGAAGCGAGAACGCTACCGCACGACCACGAGATGCGGGCCCTCTCTCCCCAGTTGAGAACGTTTGGAGTTCGGCATTTTGACGATTTAACTCGCTAGTTGGATAGAATTTGGCGTAAGATCTGTCAGGAGAGCACCAACAACTCTGTCAATGAATACCGAGCCAAATAACTTCTTGTAAAAGGTCCAGAGGGGGCTAACGCGTTATTGGCTTGTTGACTTGCTCAGTCTGTGAAGGTGTCTCTCTCGAATAAATCATCCAAGTTTTTCGAGATTGTAATCATTTCTTCGTCTGTACATGTACATCACTTCTATTGATTTCCGTCCCGTTGCCCGTTGGGATATTTTTTTTTTTTTTTCCCCTCGTCCGCAGCTCGTGGTCTCGCGGTCGCGTTCTCGCTTCCGGAGCACGGGGTCCCGGGTTCGATTCACGGATTTTCACCTGCGTCGAGATGACTGGGTGTTTGTGTCGTCCTCATCATTCACGAAAGTGGCGAGATTGGACTGAGCAAAGGTTCGGAATTTTTACGGGCGCTGATAACAGTGCAGTTGAGCGCCCCAAGAACCAAACATCATCATCATCATCGTTTTTTTCTTTTTTGAGTCAAATAAGAAAAAATTCTTTATTCCATTATTCAAAATTTCGTCTTTTAATATTTTTATAAGTAAAAAAGCAAAGTGAAGCTCTGCCTCCTGGCCCAAGCGGCCCGATCGAGACTGACCGACTGCACTGCCATTCTCTGCCAATGGTGTGATTTGGATGCATTGTGGAGGGGCATGCAGTCAGCCACCACTCTCCCGATTGATGTCGACTTTCTGGGCTTAGAGCCGCTGCTTCCCACTCGAGTTGCTCCTCGGAGGTATCGTGCACCCTGTCCCAGCCCTCCCATCGACGAAATATCCCTGGCAGTGTCGGCAATCGAACCCGGGTCCTCCTTATAGCAGTTGGACACAGTCACCGTTGATTTATATTTGTACAACAAATCAGAAATATACCTTAATGGGATGCAGCTTCAGCACTTAAGAAGACAACGCCGTGGTTCATAGTGTGACTTGTGTTAGTAAAGGAATCGACTGGAATCTTGCGTTGTCCTATCGGAGGAGGAGGAGATTAGAACTTAATGACCCGTCGACAGAGGTATCGCGAGACGTTCGGCGTCTTCGAGCATCTGCCAGTTATACACCGAAACACCAAAGAATCTGGTATAGGCATACGTACTCAAATACAGAGATATGTAAACAGGCAGAACACGGCACGGCAGTCAGCAACACCTATATACGACAACAAGTGTCTGGCTCAGTTGTTAGTTCTGTTACTGCTGGAACAGTGACAGGTTATCAAGAGTTAAGTGAGATTGAACGTTGTGTTATAGCCAGCACACGAGCGATGGGACACAGCAGTACTGGGGCAACCTCCATTCTGGTGCACTCTGCATTGTTGCCAAAGGTATCCAAGTTGGCAGTGACGACGTCATCCGAGATGGCGGCCGTGATGTCAGCTGACGACGAAGGTACCACTATCCAAGACGGCGACCATGACGTTTTCCAAGATGGCGGAAAAGTCCACGCCCCTGGCACCCCTCCCCTCCCCTCCCCTCTCCTGGCAGGAAGGTCAAATTCCATCAGGACAATGCAACCTCTACTAACCTAAGAACATGGAGGGAAATAAAGGTCACTTCGGTCACCTCCACTAACCTGTCATCCGACCGCCACCTCATCCTAGGAACTGGCGCCAAGTTTGAATTTTGGCAGGAAGATAGGTCAATTGGGTTATCTCTACTAACATAAGAAAATGGCGGGAAAGAAGTGGCACTTGGGCTGCCTGCACTAACCTAAGTCACCTGACCGCCACCTCTTCCTAGGAATTGGCAGAAAGTTTGAATTTTGGCAGTAAAGAAAGACCACTTGGGCTGTCTCTACTAACCTAAGAAAATGGTGGGAAAGAAAGGTCACCTCCACTAACCTAAGACATCTGACCACCACCTCATACTAGGAAATGGCAGAGAGAGAACTTGACCTGTGCTGGACATAAGTCTTTATTTTGCACGCACTATCTATTTAAACAATCAGAGGCAGTACCACCATCAAGTGTGTCTAGTACACAGTACCAACACCAGAGGGCGCTTTCGTCCCCTCCGTGACGTAATCCAAGATGGCTGTCTGATGAGGGAGAGGAAGGGCCTCATAAAAGAAAATTCAGGGGTATAGTGTTTATTTATTTATAAAAAGATCAGTTTGTGGGGGTTGGATTTCTCTTGCTCATCATTCTCTGCTGTCTGGAAACACGTAGGTCTTGTAAGAAGTAATTACATGGAGCAAACATCATGCATAACCTAATGTTTGGCCTGCCCTAAAGCTGTCTTAACCTAATGTTGGGGGGCTTATGGGCGCTCAACATCGAGGTCATCAGCGTTAACCTAATGTTGAGCCCTTCATCAGCACTTAACCTTTTGCTCTGTTAAGTGGTATTCCATGTCACCCCCAGGTCCTTAAACTATTCTACCGCCATTGATACCAAATAAAGTAATTAGTTAAGTCCTCCCACATTTTCTTTTCTGCCATGACTTCAAGGTCTTTGTCAGGTTATAAGACGCTCCGATCTACTGCCTCTCGCAGGCAACAGGGATATCACCCCAAAGTTTGATATTAAGACGCTCTGATCTACTGCCTCTCGCACACAACAAGAACATCACCCCAAAGCACTGTTATCCAAGACGTCGCACTGTGATGCGATTGACATCATTCAAGATGACCGCCTTGACATCAGACGACACGAGTACCGCTACCCAAGGTGGAAGGAAAGTGCCACATACCCCCTGCTCAGCCCCCCATGGCAGGAAGTTTGAATTTTGCACGGAAGGTAGGTCAATTGGGCTACCTCTAGACGTCGCACTGTGTAAACCATATTATTACTAGTGTTACCATAACACACCACACACACTGGATGATTTTAAATAAAAGCCATTTACAACATAAGGAAATTGGAAGAATTGTACAGCATTGGCACGGGTTTCCAAACTACATTTAAACTCATCTGTCACACTGACAGAATAGCTGATGTCTCTGCATTCCCTTTCTACTGATTCCTCATATTGCAGTCATGTACATGGTTACGGTTTTGGTGCTACCCATCCTCAGAAGGTGTCATCCCCCACAAAACTCCTTCTCCAGCTCAAACAAGCGCTATCAGTCAATCATTATGTCATAACCGACAGCGTGCTAGTGGACAGATGGGATGGAAAAGACACCATCGATGTACTCCAATAATAAGCATCACAGTTGATAGTGCGAACAATTTTAGCAATTTTGCAGTAATTTCAACACCGACCAATGAAGCAACAGCATGTTTCCTAATTTCAGTATCCTAGCTAAACCACCCCTTCTCCACTTTGCAAGTATCATTGCAAACGTGGATAGATGACTGCAGTACATCCATTCATTGTTAATTCTCGAACACATCCACAATCATAGTACGTCAGACACTGCTCTGCATATTTCTAATACATCAAGCATAATGATTAGTTTACGATCTATCTCTCTGCGTATGGGAGTCACAGAGCATTCTCGCTGTCTTAGGGTAAAATTAGACAGTGAAAGTCCCCCCTCACACTGTCACTGACCAACCCGCCCTGCAGCACCATCACCGATTTAATCTGCAACCAGCTAGAAGTAGGCTGCTACACTTCATGTCTCCTGAAAGAATGGAGCTTGCCGAGTCCTCACCCATCCAAGTGCATAAGATTTCTCGAGATGAGCCCATGTCGAGGAGGTTAGCACTCCTTATCGATGTATAGTAATAGATTTTAAAGCGTCATGATGTAATAGCAGACAGTTAAGAAGAACAAGAAACGGATGATTTTTATGTACGATGGAGCTCCAGACGAATGGAGTTCGACTCATTTTTACGTAAATAGTGTATTGTTCTAGAGTCTAGGCTCAGTATCTGGAAGGTATTGGTAGGAGAGAACATAAACAAACATACGCACTCCTAAGGCAACAACGGTCTGCACTTAAAATGGACTATAATGTTAGATCGCTTGCACTTCCAACCTATCAGTCGTATGGAATGTAATGCTGTTAATATTCCAATGTAAGATATATATTTCAAGTGCAGGACGTACATTCCTCTTCCTGGTTTCTCTATGATAAACTATGTAATCGAACCGTAAATTGAAAAAACTATTTCCTTAAAACATTGGCTCTGTGTGATATGAGTACAATATAGCTTTCTGGAGGTGTACAGCGCCCACTGTTCACATCTGATCACAGTTCGGAAATTACACTATGCATGGTTCATGGTTCTAAGCACTATGGGACTTAACATCTCAGGTCATCACTCCCCCAAACGTAGAACTACTTAAACCCAACTAACCTAAGGACATCACACACATCCAGTCTCGAGGCAGGATTCGAACCTGCGAACATAGCAGCAGCGCAGTCCCAAACTAAAGCGCCTAGAACCGCTCGGCCACAGTAGCCGGTACACTGTGCATGCATTAGCCCTATATAAAATGATCGTTAGTAACGGCGAATGCCTCTTACAAGGAAACAGATAAACGCATCGCACAGCGTCCGACATGTGAAAATTACAAGTACAAGTCATTATGTCACTAACTCTGTAAATAGCACACCTATCAGGCAGATGTGTACACGGGGATTGCACTGCCTCACAAGCACCTGTCGCTAACTTAGTTATGACGCTGAAGTCTTGATTTTACACCCAAGACGCGGCAGGGTTAAAATGGTTCAAATGGCTCTGAGCACTATGGGACTTAACATCTAAGGTCATCAGTCCCCTAGACTAAGAACTACGTAAACCTAACTAACCTAAGGACATCACACACATCCATGCCCGAGGCAGGATTCGAACCTGCGACCGTAGCAGTCGCGCGATTCCGGACTGAAGCGCCTAGAACCGCTCGGCCACAGGGGCCGGCGACGCGGCAGGGGGATGGAGTACATCGCATAAATCAAAGTTCGTTTAGAGGAATGTGTCACGTTTCATCACACATGAGATGGAAGTCCTCTGATGACTGACAAGTTTACCCTTAACGACCACAAGAAGACAGTGCTTTCAACCACATGCGGAACATGTGGCATTATACGAGTCTATGTCATGCAACTGATGCATCCTGACAGAACAGTGGAATAATTGACCTGCAGCAACTTCTCCCTCTCTAGAATGCATCATCAGTCAACCATTAAATCGTACCTCATTACAGCTCCATCTCAGTCAATCATCCCATCCACTCTCTGTTATCCTTTAACGCAGATGCAAATAAGTTTAGAGATGGATTGTTCCCTGTATTCCTGAAACGCATCAAATACAGTAGTTAAATCGCGTGTATCACTGGTACCTCAATAAACATAAAGTATAATGCTGCCTCGACGGAGAAAAATTGACTGCTTCTTCCCTGATTCCCTTCGATTCGATGTCGACGTTTTCCTATTGCTGCCGCATACTTGTTCCCATGTACAAATTGTTCGGCGCAAAGCAAAAGATATGCAAGTACTTCTTCAATTTCCCCACATTTCGGTGTATATTCGGTCAATCTATACCGATTCCCTTGCCATTTTTCGCAATTCTACTTTACGTCAGATCAATCTATGTGATCATGACATAACCATTCGTTCTGTGTTCTAAAATTGCTTGGGGATCGAGTTAGCGTTCAAGTGTGGATTCGCCGCACATTATACGCTGAATAATGTCGGGATGCGGATCCACAATGTGTTCCAACATGTGCAAAAGGGAATGACTATGTCCAGTCATAAGGAAATTATGCATTTGACATAGAGAACTGTGGCAGCAAAGAGAAGAGTATGTCAAGTCATACGAATGGTACAGATATTTCCATTTCCAGAGCCATAGCCGTCAACAGGGTGTATTTCCGATACTTCGCTCATGGTTGAATGTCGTTCAACTGAGACCTCAATCATAATATTTTGTTCTAAGTACAGGAATAATATATATATGTGACCGGTTGGCTAGGGTGATGATTCTGCAAGTGCCTGCTTGGCGTGCAGTGCTGGTGACGTGTGCGGGGATGATTGACATTTACTGTTAACGGTGGAAGCCCTCCGAATGGAGAGACCTGTTGGGGTGCAGGAATGTAGATGAATTAACTGCCTTGTCCTCTAGACGACCGAATAGCGAACTAATACTTAGTATGCGTTGGATAGCTTTTGTGATCATGTAGAAATTTGACGAGATTCAATATGAACATGTGTTTGCCCTGGGCCATTATTCCCTCCCATGTAAATTGTTTGGTTTACTGTTTCTTCACATTTCCCATCTTCATTTAGTTGAGAGAAGATCGATTGTGGTGTGGACGTCCAGCAGGCGGAAGACGCGTTTGCCGATTCTCTACACATGAGAAACACCTTAGTTGACTTTGTAAATTATAGGGATGATTGGAATCTGCTACATCATCGACATCGGTATTCGTGAGTGGAAATATCTATTTCGTCTATTTGTGTCGAGTTCTCACGTAAAGGTCTTCACAGAGGGGATAACTTTCTAGTTACTCAATGGTCTAGAGCACAGTCCACCTAGCTGAAGGTTGGTGTTTGTTGAGAAATAATTCGCAGTCTGCATCTTCGGAATTACGTTGTGTGAACGATCGGTAGGATACTGCTATGTGCAAACTACGTGAAAATATATTTGTTCTTGTAATCCCAGAGTCTGAAGGTGGGTGTAGAAAAAAGCAAGCAGGAAAGCAGATCCAGACCAGAAATAGTAACGTGTTTGTGTCGAGGGGGAAACGATGCCGAATTTGTAGAACAGTTCTGAGAGTGACTTCGGCCCACTGAGGTCGCTCTGGTCTCCCGTCAGGAGTGGATGCCCACCGACCTCACAGGGAAATATCTTGTGCCACGAGTATACGTACTGCGCTGTCTGTCTTCACGGTATGTGTATGAATGATGTACAAGGGGCGATTTTTGTATGGTGCAGGTTACGGATTGCATGTGTACTAGATCGATACTGTATCTGATGATATATTGATGGGTCAGAGATCGGTTTCACGTTCTAATATTCAAGCTCCTGTCCTCGGTGGGAGGGCAGTGTAATTGAGTAACATTCTTTCCGTATTTGACGACATGTAGGGGTACTTTTCAGAGTTTAATTGTCGGTGCACTATGGCTATCTGTGTAAAATAGTTTTTTGCTGCTGAAAGTCTTGTCTGCAGAAATAAAAAGAAAATTCGGATGGAACTTCTAAACTGACGATGGGTAAATTCGACAAGTGCGAATCATAATACCCCATTCATTCACAAGATGTCCTTTGTGCTGGGATATAGGAGTCTCTACATAGTGGTGAGAAAGTTTGTGTATGTTGAAAGCATGAAGGGTAACACATGATGGACGTGATGCCACGTTAGGGCCATCATGAGGAATGTATTCGGCGTTATTCCGCGCTATTTTCGTAAACAGGTTCTGTTAGGGCAAGAATTTGCGTGCATACAAGCTGAGACATCAAGATAGCGAGTTTTAACTATTTCTGGGGCACTATACAATTTCCGAGAAGTCGACTTGGCTCATATTTTACAAATCCATGTGGTGAAAGGATAATATTGCGAACCTTTCAGATGTTGTGTCACCATGTGGATGTTTCGCGGAGAGGTATCAGTCACGCTAGGGCAGAAACACACGGCTGGATGCAGCTCATTTGTTCCATTAGGATTGCTAGGGGGAAAGCAGCCTGTGCTATTCTGGAACAGGTTTCTATAGTGCGGTCTGTGATGTCAGTATCCACAGGTATAGAGGCAGCAACGGTAAACACGCATGCCGCCTGGAGGCGTTTCATCAATTGGATCAGTGTGAGCGCCCCTTGGAGTTCTGTGGTGATGTGGACAGTGGTGTGTGCTCTACCTTACAGGATCGGCGAGGATGTGATGGCGGAGGAGACACTGCGGAATCAGACCGCTGCAAGCAGCCTGGTTGCTGCAGCCCTAACCCGCTAGCATAAGGGAGGGTGACCCATGGACACCAGAGCGATGTTGTGGTGGCTCCAGCCGGGGTGCGGTCAGGGATGGGGGCAGCGGTGGTGGCAGCTGTGGCGATGGTGGGGGCGGTTTCGGCAGCAGACGTCGAGTGGCGGGATGTCTTTTTTATTAGCAACCTTTTGTTTAAACTGTATTCCATACATGTGAAAAATATCGATTTAATTAATTTGCATAATTTTTTATATCAATGTGGTGTTAGGGGTACAATAGTTAAGGGGAGGGTGTGCGTGAGTGAGTGACATGGAGCAGAACAACAGGTTAAGTGCAGAACACTAGGTTATTTGCATAATTTTTATGTAAAACGCAGTACAAACGTTTAAGGGGGTGGGTGGCAAAGAAGAATGCGCCAGAAATGGCGTTCAGAAGCATGTGAACTTCGAAAAGTGTACCAAAAAATGGTGGGAGGATATAACTAATTACTTAATTTGGTATCAATGACGGTAGAATAGCTTAAGGAAATGGGGGTGACATGGAAAACCACTTAACAGATCAATAGGTTTCGTGCCGACGAAGGGCTCAACATTATCTTAAGACACCCTGAGGACAGTGCCGAACATTAGGTTATGCACGATTTTGCTCCATGTAATTACTTCATGCAAGCCCTACGTATTTCCAGACAGCAGAGAATGTTGAGCAAGAGAAATCCAACCCCCACAAACACTTTTTTTATAAGTAAATAAACACTATACCCCTGAATTTCCTGTTATGAGGCCCATCAGACCGCCATCTTGGATTATGTCGTGGAGGGGTCCACAGCACCCTCTGGTGGTATTGCTGTGTACTAGACCCAGACCTCATGGTGAACACACTTGATGGTGGTACTGCCTCTAATTGTTTAAACAGATAGTTCATGCAAAATAAAGACTGACATCCAGCATAGGTCGAGTCCTCTCCCTGCCATTTCCTAAAATGAGGAGGTGGTTGGATGTCTTAGGTTAGTGGAAGTGACCTTCCTTTCCCGCCATTTTCTTAGGTTAGCAGAGATAGCACAAATGTCCTTTCTTTACTGCCAAAATTCAAACTTTTCGCCAATTCCCAGGAAGAGGTGGCAGTTGGGTGGCTTTGGTTAGTGGAGGTAGCCCAAGTGCCCTTTCTCTCCTGCCATTTTCTTAGGTTAGTAGAGATGGCCCAAGTGACCTATTTTCCTGGCAAAATTCAAACTTGGCACCAGTTCCTAGGATGAGGTGGCGATCAATGACTTAGTTTAGTGGAGGTGACCCAAATGACCTTTCTTTCCCGCCATTTTCTTAGGTTAGTAGATGTTGCATTGTCCTGATGGGATCTGATCTTCCCACCAGGGGAGGGGAGGGAAGGGGGCGTGGCAAGCAGGTGTGGCACTTTCCTAATATCTTGGAAAACGTCATGGCCGCCATCTTGGATGACGTTATGAGCTGATGTCAAGTCTTCATGTCGCCATCTTGGATGACTCATCACCGCCATCTCGGATACATCTGGCAACAATGCAAAGTGCGCCAGAATTCAGGTTGCCCCATTACTCACAGTATCTCAACAGTGTGATGAAATGGGGATTTTCTGGTACGACCATTTCACTTGTGCACCGTGAATACCAGGAATACGGAAAATATCAAAACTCCATATCGCTGCTGTCGGAAAACGATCCTGCAAGAACAGGATCGATGACGACTGAATGGAATCGTCCAAAGTGAGAGAAGTGCAGCCCTTCCGCAAACTGCTGCAGAGTTCAATGTTGGGCCACCAATAAGTGCCAGCGTGCAAACCATTCGACAAAACATCATCGACACGGGCTTTCAGACTCGAAGGCCCACTCGTTTACACTTGACAACTGCACGACACAAAGCTTTACACCCCGTCAACACCGACACTGTGTTGTTTACGACTAGAAATATGTTGCCCGGTCAGACGAGTGACGTTTCGAATTGTATCGAGCGGACGGACATGTACGGGTGCGAAGATAACTTCACGAATGCACGGTCCCTGCATGTCAGCAGGGTACTGTTCGAGCTGGTGGACGCTCTGTAATGATGGGGGGCGTGTGCAACCGGAGTGACACGGGTCGCCTGATAAATCTATATACAACTCTGATAGGTGACACATATGTAAGCATCCTGTCTGATCATCTGCATCCATCCGTGCTCATTGTACATTCCGACGGACTTGTGCAATTCCAGCAGAACAATGTGACAGTTCAAACGTCCATAATTGCTAGAGGTTGGCTCCAGGAACACTCTTCTGAGTTTAAACACTTCCACTGGCAACCAGACTCGCCAGACATGAACATTATTGAGCATATATGGGATGCCTTGCAATCTGCTGTTCAGAAGAGAGATCCGTTTGTACTCTTACGGATTTATGGACAGCCCTGTAGGATTCACAGTGTCAGTTCGCTCCAGCACTACTTCAGACATTATTCGGATCCATGCCACGTCGTGCTGCGGTACTTCTGCGTGCTCACGATATTAGGCAGGTGTATCAGTTTCCTTGGCACTTCAGTGTAATATACTGTCTAACAAAGAAAGTCGAGCTCCCAGAAGACACGGTCGGATGTTAATCTAACTTTGCACACGTACACACCTACACACCATTGGTAGGTATGTATGTGACTATAGTTGCAAGTATCTCTGACAGGTGGAACGACCACCAAAGTTCATTAGTGTCGTTCGTGTATAGTGTTGTTACCAGGCCCGGTAAGGCATACAAGGTGGCGCGGTGAGTGTCACTGTGAAGGACAGGGAAATGTTGGGTGTTCGTGAGAGACAATGCCTGACAGAGTTTGACATAGGTCTCACTGTGGGTCTCCATTTGGTTGTGTTATCAACTTACGCAATAGTCACATTTGTGAGACATTCGGATGTGATACTGGCCTGATTTTGGACTGCACGGGGACGTGTGGGTAGGCACAGTCGTCGTCAGGGTTCCAGTCGTCGACGAAGGGAGGATCGCAATATTGTGCACCGAGCACATCGTAACCCGCGTCTGCCATCCGAGAAAACGTAATAGACATTCTGTGCTATCCCGCGCCATCGGTCGGACATTAGCAGCCAGACTAGCGAATTATCGTCCCACGCGTAGGCTGGCGTCAATACCTGGACACAACGGCTACGTCTGGTGTGGTGCGATGGCCGAGAAGCGTGGCCTGCATGGCCTGCCGGTCAACGGCGTCGCTTTGTGTTCAGCGATCAGTTGCTGTTCTGCACTACCCCAGATGACCGTCGTAGGCGAATGTGTGTTTCCCATCACGCGACTGTATCGTGGTGCCAGTTTTGGACGGGACAACGCTAGTCCACACACGGCACGATGTTGTACTCCCGCGGCCAACAAGTAGAACACGTGTGGGACCAGCACACATGTAAACTCCGTACCCAGGATATCGAGGACCAGTCACAACAGTGCTGTGCCACATTCACTTGTCTAACAGTGGGATGAATGAATTAAATGATACGGATTACATATGAAATAATAAACAGTTTATTTACTTTTTTCCTTCTGCTCGTTTTCATTTGACTGCCCCATATAGAATTTTCTCATAGATAGATCATTTGATGAACGCCTGAAATGTAGCTAATACTATCCAGTAAGTATATACCATGAGCAGGAACGCTTCTTTTACATTCCCCGTGAGATACCCCAGGTTTTACATGGCAAATGTTGGTGGTATTAGGAATCCGTGTGCATTCTGTCGTTACAAAAACTGGGGCGTCAGAAACCTGTCCTCATCTCGCTTTAGATTTCATCAGAGAGCTACTGCTGAAACTGCTAGTTTATTTTCCGGACTGAAACTTTCGCCGCTGTTGACCCAGCAGGCTAATCAGAATTGTTTGCCGGACGGGATCTGGAGCCCGGGCGTTTGCTGTTAGAGCAGAGCCGTGTGACTGAGCCATCGTCCGCCAGTGTCTTGTTACATTTCCTAGCAGAATACAGCGGGGAATGGTTTCTAAGAATCTTAAGGTTACTTGTTTCCTTTCTTACTTACTTATGCGGCGTTTGTTGACCTTGAATGTCATGCACCGGCTTCACAGTCTGCTTCCAGTGACTGCACTGTTGAGCTGTTTGCATTCAGTTCGATCCAAAGCTTAGGTGTCGTAGTTTCTTCACTATTTTTTCCATCCACCGCTTGTTGGGTCTGCCACCCGTATGTGTTCTTTCGCCCCGCCCATCGAAGCCTTCTCGCCTTTGTTTTCTGGACAGTGTTTGGTTGCGTCACCATCTTGTACAGTTCCAAGGTGTTCCTTCTTCTTCAGCCATCCACATCTCACTCTGGGACAAAGACCTGCCTCAAGATTTTCAATGTGCAAGTCAAGGTCGCTTTCGGTATAAAGCTTCTGGAATTATTATTGCATTATATACCCCGAGTTCGGTTTTGCTGGAGAGTACGCCTGATGTTATATCTTTTGTGCTGAAGTTTGTTCTGTATGCATCAGTAATCTGCTGTTTACCTCCAGCTTTAAACTGTTGTTGTGCTTGTTAAATTATGTGCCCAGGAAAGTACAAACTTGTACTTTCCTCTTTAGCCAAACTCGGCTCTGAAACTTCCAATGGGGCTCTCTGCACTATTCCTCTTGATAGCACCGTGACTTCCATCTTCTTAGGCCCACACTGGTTGCATTCTGGGCTAGGTCTCCACTATCTCGGCTTTGCAATGTCTGCAGTATGACCAGAATACACTAGCAAATGTCTTTTTCCATTCAGACTGCCATCTTTCTCGATTAAACAATAAAAATAAAGAAACTATTAAAAAGAGATATGGAGATGCAAAATGAGAAAGTTGAAATTTTAAACATTCTAATTTTTCACTTCATTATCTCTGTTTAACATTTTCTTTCGATTTTGTTACCTTTTATTCAGATTTGCGAATAAATATTTGTGTATCAGTATTTGACCTCGTATGGAACTTTAGCATATCAGTTCTGTTGTAAATACGTGTTATGTATGGGAACGCTGGCTTTCTCGGCGAATTTCGTTGATAGAATTTTGTCGGGTTATCCGATGAGTCGTGGTTCGTGTTGTAACGTTTCGACGAAGTTCCTACGTGTCATCTTCAGGGGAGCAGGAAACTCGCCGAAACGTTGCGATAACGCGACGTACGGCTCGCCTGATAAACTGAGACTTCATGAGTGCATAATGCATTTTTGTTTCCTTCTGACGAGTGCCATATCCTCGAGAAGCTCTACTCTAAGGGGCCTACGAAACGAACAGTGTATCTACGCTAAACTAATCTGGCTGGAACCTTGAGAGCTTTAAACTACTTAACGGGTCGGGAGGTGTGAGAGTATTTTAATGAATTATGTTATAGCCAGGCTCTGCCTTCGTAGAGTGACACCGTTGTCACAGGCGGAATTCGAGTTGTAAAATTACCTGACTGTCATAAGTAAGCATAGACTACGGCAGTGCTCCTAGTCGCTTTGCTCAGTTAAGATCGTACCTGCGTCATCTGTACGTTAGATCTACCGGGCGTTACCTCATAGCGATCGCTTTCTTTACGTTTCCGACCAGTGGTTCGCTAGATTCTCCTAAAAACTGGAAGCGATTAACCGTATAGAAACTGAGTGAGGACGTATAAAGGACAGTGTAACCTAAGGAACATATTTGTTCTACATAGTTGTCCTCCTGTCTGTTACTTAAAAATAAACAGTGTTTAGAGCACAATTGAACTTGTCAATGCTTAATACAGGTTTCATTAAAAAATTGTTGATTTGTAGCGTAAGACAGAGCGTTTTGTACTAAAAATACAGATTTATCATATAGCGCTAGAAAACGCAGTAACCTCAAGAAAACGTTAAAATAAAAGAAAACCGTGAAACAAAAATATATCAAACATCACTTCAAAACTTCGTTGAATTTACATAAAACATGCTTCTGTTATTCATAACCAACTTTCGCAATAATCATTAATAATATGAAACTCTAGCCTTTGATCATGATGAAAATATTTGTCCATGTAAACTGTACTTGCACGAAAGGTAATTGCTTTGGTTACATAAGAGCGCTGAAGTTACACGATCAACTAATTTTTATTACATATGAAACGTTGTTTATATTCTGTAAGGATATAAAAAACACACTGAATTACGTGCGCTTCTAATTATGTGCCAAACAAAAAAGAAAAAAAGAGAGAAATCATCGATTCCTAGTTTCTCGCTTACAAATTCATAAATTCCTTTCTTCCCCCTACAACACTACCAATACTACCGGTAATCCTACCATTTACAATGTCATTTGTGTAGCATACCAAAACTACCGAACTGTAGCGCAACTGAAGGTGGAATTCATAACTACGCCGTTACGGAGAGGCGAATTTTTAGACGTAACCTTGGGCTGTGGAAATGTTGTTGTTGCAGTAATCAGTAAGATGAATGGTTTGACGCAGCTCTCCACGCTACTCAATCTTGCACGTGTCTTTTAATATTTTTATAAATTCTGGACTCTACAGCCACCTGAACCTGCTTGCTGAATTCAAGCCTTGCACTCACTTCCCTCCATTACCAATACTCTGCCTCAGGATATGTTTCGTCAATGTATCATTTCTTTCAGTCACATCGAGCCATACCACAAAAAGACACTTCATAACGCTAAAATATATATCTTATGTTAACTTATTTCTCGAGCTTTTCTCGCTGTTGGCATTCTATATTTCATATCCTCTTTATTTACCCCATCGTTGGTTATTTCGCTATGCAAATCGCAAAACTCATCTTCTAGTTTCAGCGTCTTATTTCCTAACCTGCACTTCCGGCCATAAAGAAAGAGAAGCACCAAGCGGAAGTGGCCGGATATCAACGTAAATTCGTACACGTACAAACCATTGGCGGATATGTTAATTATTAGAGTTCCAATTCTCTGTGACAGGTAGTGCATTAGTGTTGTTCGTCTTTACTGTTGTTGCCAGGCCTGGTAAGTGTATACAGTATGAGTCACGAGGAACGCTATATGCTTTGAAGGTATTAGGTATTAGCGGATTACAAAGAAAAAACTTCATATGGACATATGCCCTATCCGAATGGTTTCCGTCATAGAACACATTCAATATCAGTTTTGTACGTTTTTCTTGAAAAATTACACTACATTAAATTTTCTACAAAAAATGTTCTATTCATTTTTTCTCTAGAATTAATAGTCCGCGCGAAGAGAGCGCGAGAATATTGAAAAGCTCGCGCGGCGCGCATGCGCTGTAGCTGGGGTAGTTTTTGTAGGCCAGTGTTAGGTAGTTTCCTGACCTGACAGACCACAAGTGTGCAATGTGACACTGTTCGTCTCCACTTCCTCTACACTATTGTGGCACGTAGTAACCAACGACAATGCCTCAATAACACAGAAAATAAGTAACAATATACATTAAATTTCTTCCGCCTCGGAAACCTTTCGGAATAGGACATATATTCATACGAAGTTTTTTTGTCCTGAATCACTATCACCCATCAAAGAACGCACCTTTTCTCCCGACTCACCGTGTATAAGAGGCGTGAGTAGCGTCTGATGTTGCGCTGCGTGCGCAACACGAAATGACAACGACGCCACATCCCAGATATACACTGGGGTGACAAAAGTCATGGGATAGTGATACAGATTTTTTTTCATTCTTTTGACTGATCGTCTGCGGGACTTCGGCCGTTTACTTAAGTAAAAAAATGAAACACCTGCAGACGTCGTTTTGTTGTTACTTTTTTATATAGCAACCAGTTTCGGTGACTCAGTACACCATCTTCAGACCTGTAGTCATAAACATTAATTATAGCATCATCAACTTACCAACCTTGAAAATACAAAGACAGATTAAAAACAAAATAAGAATAAAGGACAATACTACATAAGTGAATTTACAGCAATCATTTCATAAAAACCAACTGATACAGCCATTGTCACAGCCCTAAAATAGAATTATATACAGCGAAGTATAACGAATTTCCATTGCTTACGTTGTACAAATGTACTATTTATTTATAAAATAATTACTCAATTTTCCACGATTAGAAAATGATCAGTTAGACGATACACTACACCGCAAAATCCTGAAGTAACCTACCGATCTACAAAAATAACTATCGAAAATTATAGATGCGTAAAAGAAAATACACCATCAGAAATAAAGAAACCGAATAAATATGCATCTGTGTACAAGTAGTCCTTGCAGAAGGACAGCATCAACAATATCTAAGTGTCAGCACAGGTGAAGGTATAAAATGACACTATAAATATATCTATATGTCACGTCGAAGTTATAAAATGGCTCTGAGCACTATGCAACTTAACTTCTGAGGTCATCAGTCGCCTAGAACTTAGAACTAATTAAACCTAACTAATCTAAGGACATCACACACATCCATTCCCGAGGCAGGATTCGAACCTGCCACCGTAGCGGTTGCTCGGCTCCAGACTGTAGCGCCCAGAACCGCACGGCCACTCCGGCCGGCGAAGTTATAAAATGCTGAGGTGAAAAGCGTAAATGGGCATATTTGTCCAGGAATGTGTCAAAATACAAAATGTAGAAAACCACCTATGTCGTGCCATTGTATTGTGTTGTATTGTATTGTATGTTAACCGGGGGCCTATAAACGACGGAGAGGCTCCGTCCCCGCCGCAGCTGCAGTGGTCCACAACCCCACAACGACTACCGCAGTCCACTTCACCCCTCTGCCACCTCACACCGAACCACTCTTTCAGGGTTATTGTGCGGTTTGGTCCCAGTGGACCCCCCAGGGAACGTCTCACACTAGACGAGTGTAGCCCCTATGTTTGCGTGGTAGACTAATGGTGGTGTACGCATACGTGAGAACTTGTTTGTGCAGCCATCGCCGACACAGTGTAGCTGAGGCGGAGTAAGGGGAACTAGCCCGCATTCGCTGAGGCAGATGGAAAACCGCTTAAAAACCATCCACAGACTGTCCAGCTCACCGGACCTGGACACAAGCCCGCCGGCTGGGGTCCAGGCGCTCCTTGCCACTCCTGAAAGCCGTGCTAACAGGGCGGTATACGTCGTACCATACACGGAATATACAAAACCAAAGATAATGTTCAGGGTGAACAACGTATAGGCATCTATGTGCAAGTAGCCCTTGCAAAAGGACAGCATCAACAAAATCTAAATGTCAATACAGGTAAGGCTATTAAAATGACAATAAATATGGTGGTAGCATCGCGTACACGAGGAATAAAGCGGAAGTGCATTGGCGCAGTTGTCATCTGTACTCAGGTGATTCACGTGAAAACGTTTCCGTCGTGATTATGGCCGCAGTACGGGAATTAACAGACTTTGAACGCGGAATGGTAGTTGGAGCTACACTATTGGAGTGTTAGAAATTAAGCATTCCGCGATCCACAGTGTCACGAGTGTGCCCAGTATACCAAATTTCAGGCACTACGTATCACCACGGACTTAACGACCGAGAGCACCGGCGTTTGCGTCGAGTTGTCAGTGCTAGCAGACAAGGAACACTGCGTGAATAACCACAGAAATCAATATGGGACGTACGAAGACCGTATGTGTTAGGACAGTGCGCCGAAACTTGGCGTTAATGTGCTACGAGAAGAGACGGCCAACGCGGGCGCCTAGCACTACATCGCCTTGCAGTGCCTCCCGTAGGCTCGTGGCCATATCGTTTGGACCGGAAAACTGTGGCCTGTGCAGATCAGTCCCGATTTCAGTTGGTAATAGCTGATGGTAGGGTTCGAGTGTGAGGCAGACCACACAAGCCGTGGGTCCTACTTGTCAATAAGGCACTGTGCAAGCTGTTGGTAGCTCCATAATGGTGTGGGCTGTGTTTATTTGGAATAGACTGGGTCCCTTGGTTTAAATGAACCGTTCATTGACTGGAAATGGTTATTTTCCGCTACTCGGAGACCATTTGCAGCCTTTCGTGGACTTCGTGTTCCCAATCAAATGTGGAATTTTTATAGATGACAATGTGCCATGTTACCAGTCCACTACCGTTCGCGACTGGTTTGAAGAACATTGTGGGCAGTTCGAGCGGACGATTTGGCCACCCATCTCGCCTAACATGAATCCCATTGAACATTTACGGGACACAATCGAGAGGTCAGTTCGTGCACAAAACCTGCACCGGCAACACTTTTGCAATTATGGATGGCTATAGAGGCAGCACGGTTCGATGTTTCTGCAGCGCTGCTCCAGCGACTTGTTGAGTCCGTGTCACGTCAAGTTGCCACACTGCGCTGTGCCGAAGGAGGTCCGACACAGTATTAGAAGGTTTCCCCCGACTTATATCACCTCAGTGTAGCTACGATTGGAGGAATAGCTCCGTGTGCTTGGCCTCTGCCCGCATTTCCAGTTATGTTATTCGGCAGGAGCTCCATGTTGTGTGATCACTATGAAAGTACGAATGTGTCGCGTACTCGTATGAGATAGCGTTACTGGAACGTGACAGAGTTTGGAAGGAAAGAAAGAAGGAAGTAAGTTTAAAGTTTAATGTCCCGTCGACAGAGCGTCCATTATAGATTCTGTACAAGCACGGATTAGGACAGGATGTGGAAGGAAATCGGTCGTGCCCGTTCGAATGAAACCATTTCGCCTGGAGCGATTTAGGGAAATCACAGAAAGCCCGAATCTGGATGGCCGGAAACCGTCGTCTTCCTGATTACGGGTCCAACGCGCCCATCTCCGATGCCTAGCTCGGCGAGTTTGAAACGGGCCTCATTGTGAGTCTCCACTTGGCCGGCTGGTCCAGTCCATCAATACTCAGATTTGTGGGTCATTTGGATGTGACAGCTCCGATGTCGGACTGCCTGGGGACGTGATGATATCCACAGTCATCGTCTAAGTTCCACTCGCCCACAACTAACCATCACGTGGGAGGATCGCCATACTGTGCAGTAGCATATTGTGATCCCTTCGTAACTGCTATTGCCATCTGAAGACATGCAACGGATTCCCTGCAACATTCCGTGTGATCTCACATCATCGGTTGGAGACAAGCAGCAGCCGTACTAGGGACCGTGCGTAGGCTGCCGTTAACACCACAACTAAACAGCTGCCATTGAAGTGGACTGCTGACGGATGGCGCCGCATTGTGTTCAGCGAAGAATCGCCATTCTGCAGTACCGGCGACCTGACAAGGGGTTCCATTCGTCCAATACTCTGGGGAGGCACAGCTGCCTCATTCCTGGTGTCGTGCTGCGGGTATGTTTTCAGGTCGCAGCTTGTAGTGACTGAGGGAGTTCTGACGGCATAAGAGTGCGTCCTGCGCCCTCTCACGCGACAATATCGTGCTGCAATTCTTCAACAGGACAACGCTCGCCGTCATATGGCACTGTCTGCGTGATGTTGAGGTACTGCTGTGGCCGAAAGATTCCCAGATCTGTTCCAGATAGAACATGTGTGGGACCAACTCGGATGTCAACTCTGTCACAGCGCCAGTATCGAGAATATCAAGGACCAGTTACAACAGTTGTGGGCCAGCTTTCCTCAGGAGAGGATAAAACGGTTTTGTGGCACCCTTCCCAACCGAATAAGTGCGTGCGTCGAAACCAGAGGGGGTGCAACGCCGTACTAATGAGTGGGCTTGTACAGCCAAGTTCTTTGTGAATGTGACTCGATTTTTTAATCACTGAAATAACACGATATACCCTCTCAGTCTGTGAAGTTTAATTTTGTTTCCTCTTCCCCATCTATATGCTTCATTTTTTTTTTTTTTTTAGTCAAGCAGTGTATTTACGCTGGCATCGGCTGACTTACTTCGAGTCCACCTGTGTTCTTCTGGTTTCTTGTTGAGTTTGGGGTGCACGGCCGCTCGTCCGCAAGGTTAGCAGAAACGAAAAGGGGGAAAAGAGCTCAAAATGTTGGCACAATCACTCTCTCGCGCACTCCATCACTCCTACCTCAGTCGCATGTAATCGGTTTGCATGACTCAGTCGATTACGTTCAGTTCATCTTCCAAGTTCATTGCCGTCTCTGGCAAAACAACAGTATCATCGGGAGGACGTAAAGGTTTTCATTTATCCTCCTCGAACTTTAATTCCCCAGCGCGTTGTACGGACTGTATAACATGGGGCATAGGCTCCAGTCCTGTCTCAATTACCACCTTTCTACCGTGTCCTTCAGCTGTAGTCTGTATTCTGTACCAGTTGAAGACAACCTTTCGCTTTCTAAAATTCAAAGCGTGTATTCCTGCCAACGCTGTCTCGTGGCTGTGCGTATCGTGCGGTAATACTGGAACGCAGCTCTACAGCGGCAGGTTTCTGTTGAGGCCCGTAGCGGCCTCGGATCGCGTCGGCTATTTTGAACACTTCTCGGGAAAGGAGCGTGCACGTTATTTGCTTCCCGCTAGGGCTCTCAGCACCTGCGGAGTCAGCTGCCAAACTGATACTGTTGAGCACGCGTCTCTAGTGCGAATGCTTTGGAGAGTGGGCACGCTATGGTAAGCGAGCACAAAGGCTACTGACACGCTCCCATACGTGTTGTAGTTAATAATTGTCGAGTTTAACTATAACATTGCCCTTATCCTTACTCCTCCGACATTCCAGTATGCTCTGACGTGTATATAAGGGATGCGTGGTACATAGAAAACCAATCTCAGACTGGAATGGGATAAAAGTTGTAATTAGCTTTTTCTATCGACCACCATATAAAAAGCATTCACTATTACCGCCACGAAAAGTAAACACAGTGGTGCGAACGCAAAATAACAGAAAAACAGCTACCCAGTGCAAGGTGCTATAGACAGCGAACTTAGATCATGTGGCTTATAAATTGTATTAGAAAAGCAACTCTTCGTGATGATTTACCAACAGTCTGTGCATTCCGAGCGGTAACTAGTTGTGCAAATACATTGACGAAAAAAATCGCGACATCAAAAAATAATTAATGTAGTGTAATGAAATTTCGTGAATACATTTGTTTATGTATTTAAGTGATTAACATTGCAAGATCTCAGGTTAATGTAAGAGTGAGATAAGCCATTGAAAATGTCAAATGCTGGTACATTAATAACCGATGTAACTGCCACAATGCTGAATACAAGCCTGCAAACGTGCGCGCATTTTGCTGTACATGTGGCGGATGTCAGTTTGTGGGATGGAGTACCGTGCCTGTTGCACTTGGTCGGCAGTACAGAAACGGGTAATGCTGTTTTCGGATGGCGCTGGAGTGTTGTCCGAAGATGTCCCATATGTGCTCGATTGGAGACAGGTCTGGTGATCGAGCAGGCCAAGGCAACAATGTCGACACTCTGTAGAGAATGTTGGGTTACAACAGCGGAATGTGGACGAGTGTTATCCTGTTGGAAAACACCCGCTGGACGGTGTTCATGAATGGCAGCACAACAGGTTGAATCACCAGACTGACGTACAGTTTTGCAGCCAGGGTGCGTGGGATAGCGCCGGCCGGGGTGGCCGAGCAGATCTAGGCGCTACAGTCTGGAACCACGCGACCGCTACGGTCGCAGGTTCGAATCCTGCCTTGGGCATGGATGTGTGTGATGTTCTTAGGTTAGTTAGGTTCAAGTAGTTCTAAGTTCTAGGGGACTGATGACCTTAGAAGTTAAGTCCCATAGTGCTCAGAGCCATTTGAACCTTTTTTTTTGCGTGGGATAACCACGAGAGTGCTTCTATTGTTATACGACTCCTGACCTAAACCGAGACCTGGTGACCCTCCAGTAGTCATGTACAGGGACTGTCGAGCATAGCGATGGGTGGTTGTAGAAAAGCGCATGAAATCAGGAGAAGAAATCACTCGTGGGTTCCAAAGTGCTACCAGCAGTCCCCGCTACCGCAGTGACTATGCATAGAGGTACAATGATTGAGAAGCTCATAAACTACACATTTCTGTAATCAATGCAACGCGACGCATGAGATGCTGGAAAGAGCGACGCCACTGAACATAAGATGGATGGAAACGAGCGATTTGGGTGATATATCACGCTATGCCCTGCAGAAATCCGATGGAAAGGTTTACATAGATTTGGCAAATGCCTGGAGAACGTTACCTGCCATCCTGTGTGGTGGCAAAAGTGAAGTATGGAAGAGATGGTGTTACAGTATGGGGTGTTTTTCGTGGTTAGGGTGTGGTCCTCTCATGTGCGTAAGAAAACACTAAATTCAGAAGGATACGAATACAATGGCTCTGAGCACTATGGGACTTAACATCTTAGGTCATCAGTCCCCGAGAACTTAGAACTACTTAAACCTAACTAACCTAAGGACAGCACACAACACCCAGCCATCACGAGGCAGAGAAAATCCCTGACCCCGCCGGGAATCGAACCCGGGAACCCGAGCGTGGGAAGCGAGAACGCTACCGCACGACCACGAGATGCGGGCAATACGAATACATTTTACAACACTGTATACTGCTTTCAGTAGGGGAATAAATCACAGGCGATAATTGCTTGTGTCAGCACGACATTGCATCCTGTCATAAAGCACCATCTGTGGGGTAATGGTATCTACCTCTATATTCTACAATACTCTGTGAAGTGCTCGGCAGAAGGTACATCCCACTGGATCAGTTATTAAGACTTTTTCCTTTGTTTAAATGCCTCTGTGGGTGCTGTAATTAATCTAGTCTTATCCTCATTATCCCTATGGAGTGATATTTAGAGGGTTGTAGTATATTCCTTGGGTCATCATTTAAAGCCGTCTCGGACTGATTGCATTTCCCTAGTATCCCACCAATAAACCGAAGCCTGCTACCTGCTTTACCCATGACTGAGCCTATGTGATAGTTCCTTATCATGTCCCGACTAACTGTTGTTACATCCAAGTATTTGTATGAGTTTACAGATTCCAACTATGACCCTCTAATACAGGGCCGGCCAGAAATTTTGCACGCGTGCGGTGCTCCTGCACATGTGCAACTTCCGGGTCACAGCGTGCACGCCGCAGCCGTCAGCGTTCATGTAGTGCATGTTTCTACCCACAGATGTCGCTTTATCCACTTGCTGAGATACTCTGTACCGGCGCATTCTAGTGCTCTTTCCACAGCTTGCAAACCAACCATGGGAAGGTATTTCGCGTATTAAACATTTAAAATACTGTCACAGTCTACTCATTGAGACGTCTACTTTTATGTTAGCAGTTTAACCCGGTAAGACAAGTAATACAGTTAACAACCGTGGGTTTTTATTAAGGCTGCTTGACTGACGGCACGTAAATACGCGTAATGTTTTGGATCTAGTATTTAAGAAAGAGAGCACTTAGCGACTTCCAACGAACCTTAATCATGATTTCAAATAACATTAAACCAATGCAAGGTTTCCTATAACTAATTCTCGGTGCCCTCAGTTACACCCACATAATTTCTGTCTCACTGACCTCTGAACAGAATGACAACTGCCGCCCTCTCGATGATCACCTGTACCATTATTGCTATATCTTTCATCAGTTCCGTCTGAAATCTGCATAATAAACGACAATTAGATGAATGTTATGTTTTATCGGCTTCAGCTGAGCGTAGACATTCACACATTTAAAAAAAAAAGAAAACTTAAATGTAAGTATACAACAATCGGTTTAATAACCAATTTTCCTGATAATAATGTAACATGGAGCAGAATGAGGCAATAATGCACAGTTAGTAAACAATACTTTTTAATTGTGAAAGGCATTATGAAAGGAATAAATCCAAACACGTATATCACTGGTCATGAGAAATGATATAGTTAATATCGGGCACAAAGGCACGGCTCCCACAAGCAGTTGCGGGAGATTTTCATCACTGATGCTTGATCGAAACGACTGAGAACATAGGTCTTCTGTTCTTTGCTTTTTCACAGTACCTGCCATTTCTCAGTACTTCTCTGTTAAAGTTACGGTCACCAGGGGTCAACGAGACTGGGTATGTTGCGCTCTTGCTCGTACCACTTAAACAGGGATGTGGAGCCGCCGCCTTTCATTTAGGACACATGTCTAATAACAGATGTCGCTGTAGCTCGCTGTCGCACACGTGCGCACATGTGCAACACTTCCGCACGTCTGCACACTGTGCAGCGCTCGTCCATACGAGGGTTGTCCAGAAAGTAAGTTCCGATCGGTCGCTAAATGGAAACCACAGTGAAAATCAGAGATATTTTATTTGCAAGAGTTAGTTACACTTTCCAGATACTTATCTATGTAGTCGCCGCTCCCAGTTAGACATTTGTCAGAGCGTTATACCAAATTTCCAACACCATCGTCATAGAAGGCAGCCACCTGTGCTTTCCGATAATTCTCTACGCTGGTGTATAGCGCGTAGCCTGCGCCCAGGTGTTGTCTTCGTATCCAGCAGTTCATGTGAACTGAGATGATACTCAGGACGAGCCAATTTGGGCTGTGTTGTGAGTGATCGAACACTTCCCATCTAAAAGGCTGCAGGAGCGTCTTCACTGCCCCTGCAGAGTGCGGCTGAGAATTGCCGTGAAGAAGGAAGTGCATGGCAGTTGTGTTAGGTGGGCTGCATTCATTAAGGCGAAACCTCCCAGCGGGCCCTCCTACTTGGCGGGAGACATCGTTGTTCTAGACACCTTTACTCGCTCACAGTGCGCTCACAACTGAAAAGAGCGTCTTGATGCGATCAACGGTCATACTAGAGGCACTGCCCAACACATCTGTGCAAAGCTTCATTGGGTTTTCACTGTGGTGTCCATTTCACAATTGGGTATAAATTTGATAGGGATTCCATCGAGCCCTGGGGCTTTGTTCAATTTACTTTCAACTATTGCAGTTATTTCTCAATGCCACTGATTCTAAAATCTATTTCACTCATCTTTTCAGTGGTGCGAGAACTGCAGTTAGGCATATACTCCCGGGTTTTCCTCTGTACAGGAACATTTCAAAACAGAGTTAGGCATTTCTACCTTTGCTTTGCTACTCTCAATTTTAGTTCCTGTCTCGTCCATAAGTGACTGGACACTAGTTTGTTGCTGTTAACAGCCTTTACATACGACCAAAATTTCTTTGGGTTTTGTAAAATGTCTCTTGTCAACATTCTGTTACGGTACTCATTGAAAATGGAAGGAAGGAAGATTGAGTTTAACGCCCTGTCGACATCGAGGTCATAAGAGACGGTGCACCAGCTCGAATTGTGTCGATGATAGGGAAGGAAATCGGCTGTGCCCTTTCAGAGGAACCATCCCAACATTTACCTGGAGCGATTTAGGGAAGTTATGGTAAACCTACATGTGGATGGTCAGACGCGAGTTTGAACAATTGTACTCCCAAATGCGAGTCCAGAGTGCTAACCATTGCGCCACTTCACTCGGTGGTAGTCATGAATGCTTCACGCATTGCTCTCTAGATTGTCAAGTGCGTTTCATTCAGCATCTCTCTGTCTATATCCCTATGCTTTGTTTCTCACCTATTATGCAATAGTCTCTGTTTCTTTGCAGTGACTGTATACCATAGAGGATCTCTCCCATTATGAACTGTTCTACTGGGTACATATCTGTACAGCGCATGATCAACTATTCTTCTGAACTTGAGACATAGTTCCTGTCCATGCTCCTGTCCTGAGCTAAAAGTTTCAAGGTCCTCACTGAGGTATGATTGTTTCTCTGGTTAGTTTGTTGAACATATGTATCTTTCTGCTTCTTTTAGTTTCCCTTTGTGTTTTTGTATTCATTCTTGCTATAACTGCCTCATGGTCACCAATACCTGTTTCGATGTTGACTCCCTTAAAAAGGTTAGGTCTGTCTGTTGTCATCAGTTCTAATATATTTCCATCAAGAGTGGGTTCTGAACTATCTGTTTTCGGAGAAGGCATTCAGTAATGTTTCAGAGCTGTCTTGTCACACTCACCACCAAAAAAAAAAAAAAAATATATTTGTCTCAATTGATTGTTGGATGATTAAAATCTCCTCCAACAATTACAGTATGGTTAGGGAACTTACTTACAAGCGAACTGAGGTTTTCCCTGAAGTTTCTGGTTACAACAGGAGGACACCCTGGTGGTCGATGAAGGATCCTATCATAATTTTATGCCCACCCTTCATACTGAGTCTTAATCAAAGGATCCCACATGCAGCTTCAATTCCTATCTCGGTGAATTTGAGTTTAGATTAGATTAGATTAGTTTTTCGTTCCATAGATCCGTGTTGAGGAGATCCTCGTGGATGTGGAACATGTCACTTAAAAAAAAAAAAGCTGAAATAACAATATTAACAGTATGAATATATACAATGCATCATTTGTTTCTATTAAAAAATTCGTCAATGGAGTAGAAGGAGTTGGCCACTAGTAAGTCTTTCAGGCTCCTTTTAAACTGATCTTTATTTGTAACTAAATTTTTTATGTTTGCTGGCAAATTATTGAAGATGAGTGTTCCTGAGTAGTGGACCCCTTTTTGAACTAAAGTAAGTGCTTTTAAGTCCTTGTGCAGATCATTTTTGTTCCTGGTATTGTATGTATGAACTGAGCTGTTTGTTGGAAAAAGAGATATATTATTTAGGAAAAATTTCATTAAGGAGTAAATATACTGAGAGGCAGTAGTTAGTATACCCAGTTCTTTGAAGAGGTTTCTACAGGACGTCCGTGAATTTACTCCACAAATAATACTTATTACACGCTTTTGGACTCTGAAAACTTTTGTTTGACTTGAAGAGTTACCCCAAAATATTATACCATATGACATTATGGAATGAAAGTAGGCAAAGTATGCAAGCTTTTTCATTTTTATGTCGCCTATGTCTCCTAACACTTGAATTGCAAATACAGATTTGTTAAGGCATTTCTGCAGTTCTGTGGTGTGCTCCTCCCAACTGAATTTATTGTCAAGTTGTAATCCCAGGAATTTAAGACTGTCAACCTCTTCTATCTGCTCTACTTCATACTTTATGCATATGCTGGGTGGAAACCTCTTACAGGTTCTAATTTGCATATAGTGAGTCTTTTCGAAGTTTAATGTCAGCGAGTTGGCTTAAAACCATTTATTAATATCCATGAAAATATCATTAGCAGATCTTTCTAGAACTACACCCAACATACTATTTATTGCAATACTCTGTTTCTGGCAGTGTAACTGATGAGAGATCATTAATGTACACAAGAAAAAGCAATGGCCCTAAGATGGATCCTTGCAGGACACCACATGTAATTTCTTCCCATTCTGATGATGACTGATGACTTAATTCACTAGTCCCTTGCACTGACACCCTTTGTTTCCGGTTAGCGAGGTATGACTTGAACCCTTTTGCAGCACTGCCTGTGACACCATAGAATTCTAATTTATTTAAAAGGATGTTGTGGCTTACACAATCGAATGCCTTTGACAAATCGCAGAAAATACCTGCTGCTTGTAACTTGTTATTTAATGAATTAAGTACATTTTCACTGTAGGTGTAAATAGCCTTTTCGATATCAGAACCCTTCAGAAATCCAAACTGTGTTCTTGATAATATGTTATTTGTGGTCAGATGGTTGAGAAGCTGCCTGTACGACGTCACTTCCATTTCTCGTTTTAATATTCTTTCAGTACACACTTAAGTATTCCCCAAAGATCTCACTATTGTCAACTTCAGGTTTTAATCAGCTTTCTATGCCTCACATTATGTGAGAGTCATTTCTTTTTAGGAACGCTTCACGCTCTGGCGCTTTGTTGCTAGTGCTTCGGCCGTTAACTACATTGGTGTCCAAATTTAAAGCGACAAACAGAAAGTCTTCAAGACTGCATTTATTTTGCAGCAAAACCCTATAAAGAAGTGATAATAAAGTTGGAAAAATGTGCAGAATATTGAACGTAAACAACTGCAACAAGCATAACGATAGACAAAAACGTTCTTCGTTTTTTCCAACTTAACAGGTTTGCGCACACATTCCGACAACTGGTTAATGTGTTCAGTATGGGGTGTGGCCACTGTGGCAGCAATATAGGCCTGACAATAACGGAGAATACTGTGAATGATATCATTAATCTCATGTTGAGGCAATAAGGCCCATTCTTCTTGCAGAGCGGCTCGCAAGTCTTGGAAAGTGGTTGGTGTACAGTGACCTCATGCGACCCGTCTCCCCAGACACGGTCTATGGAATTCCAATCGGGAAAGCGAAAAGATCATGCCAGGCGTGGAATATCTTCCGTTTCCAAGAAGACATCAACGACCCATAGTCTATATGAGGCCGAGCATTATCGTCCTTGAATAAGAAGTCTGAGCCCATAGCACCTCATAACAACCGTACATGTGGTCCCAAGCCTCGTCACGGTACCTGACAGCAGTTAAACCTTAGCAGTTCACTCGCACAGTTTCATAAAGAGGTGTTAGAGTGGTCAACACGATCCCTGCCCACACCATTAAGGATCCTCCTCGATATCGGTCTCTTTCCATGGAGAAATAGTGGTTTGTTGCCTTAATTTTGGACACCAGCGTACCAGGAATTTGATACTCTCATCTTCAGGAGGCATTTCTCTTGATCTTACATTGATACTTGTGGGTTTTCCAAAGCTAATCTAAAAAAAAAAGACCCTTGTGTGCATCTCGCAAACAGTCAGCTACTTCAGTAGCTGCTTCTGACGTGTAGTGCACACCAGAACTCTTTCAGTAGCCCTACAACTCTCAGCTCTATAGTGCTAATCTAGGCAGCACAGGCTAGCTTGTCACGGAACCCTCAAAGTCTCTGGTTCAAGCCTTACACTAGACTCGGGACCAGGGAGTCATGATCTGTTCCGAAGACAATGCTGCAGATTGTGATCTTCGTTGAAACTCTATGAGCAAGGACTTTTTTTTTTTTTATTTGCACGTTACGTTCCGTAGGACCAAAATGAGGAGCAAATCTCGCAAGGTCGTGGAAATTACAAAATAAAAGTAATAACAGATAAAAATAAAATGTTTATGAACCCGAAAAAAGTCAATCCATAATTTTAAGTAAACGCAATCAACAATACAACAAGAACAGGTTACTTTTTCAAGGAACTGCTCGACAGAATAGGAGTGACCCATGAGGAAACTCTTCAGTTTCGATTTGAAAGCGCGTGGGTTACTGCTAAGATTTTTTAATTCGAGTGGTAGCTTATTGAAAATGGATGCAGCTGTATTCTGCACAGCTTTATGCACAAGAGTTAAGGAAGTCCGATCCAAATGCAGGCTTCATTTCTGTCGCGCAAACTCGTGAGCAGGGATCGACAAGAGGTTCGTGAACTTGCAACATAGCCCGAACCGCTCGTTGCTGAGCGAAAAACATCCTTTTAGAATGGGAAGAGTTACCCCAGAATATAATAAGATGCGACATAAGTGAATGAAAATAAGCAAAGTAGACTAATTTTCCTTTCGAACGATCACTCACTTCAGATACCGTTCGAATAGTAAAAGTGGCAGCATTAAGTCTTTGAACAAGATCCTGAACGTGGGCTTTCCATGACAGTTTACTATCTATCTGATCACCTAGACAATTGAACTATTCAGTTTCACTAATCATATGCCCATTCTGTGATATTAAAACGTCAGGTTTTGTTGAATTGTGTGTTAGAAACTGTAAAAACTGATTCTTACTGTGATTTAGCGTTAGTTTATTTTCTACAAACCCACGAACTTATGTCATGAACTGCACTATTTGAAACAGAGCCAATGTTGCAAACAACATACTTTACTACCAAGCTAGTCTCATTATCAAACAGAAATATTTTAGAGTTACCCGTAATACTAGAGTCTGTTGCTAAAGTAAGCTGTGAACGAATTGTGAGCTATTCCCCATATTCCGTAATGGTCCAATTTCTGGAGCAATATTTTCTGATCAACACAATCAAACGCCTTAGTTAAATCAAAAATATGCATAGCGTTCGAAACCTGTTGTTTAAACCATCCAGTACCTCACAGAGAAAAGAGAATATAGCATTTTCAGTTGTTAAGCGACATCTAAAGCCAAACTGTACATTTGATAGCAAATCGTGTGATATAAAATGATCAATTATCCTTACATACATAGCCTTTTCAATAGCTTTAGCAAACACTGATGGCATGAAAATAGATCTAAAATTGTCTACATTATCCCTTTCTCCCTCTTTATATAGCGGCTTTACTAGTGAGCACTTTAATCGTTCAGGAAACTGTCCATTCCTAAAGGAAAAATTACAAATATGGCTAAATACAGGGCTAACATGGGCAGCACAGTACTTTAATATTCTGATAGACACTCCATCATATCCACGAGAGTCCTTGGTCTTCAGTGATTTAATTATTGTCTCAATCTCCCCCATGTCTGTATCACAGAGGAGTATTTCAGACATCAATCTCGGAAAGGCATTCGCCAAGAGAGTTATACGATTTCCTGTAGAAGCTAAATTTTTATTTAATTCGCCTGCAATGCTCGTTAAATACTGTACACATATATGATTTATCAGTAACAGAAATATTCTTACAGTGAACGGACTTTATATTGTTGACCTCGTGTTGCTGACCAGACAATTCCTTCACAACTGACCGTATGGTTTTAATTTTATTCTGTGAATTAGGTAATCTATTTGCATACTACATACTCTTTGCCTTCGTAATAACATTTTTAAGCACCTTACAATACTGTTTGTAATGGGCTACTGCAGCTTAATTGTGACTACTTCTAACATTTTGACATAATTCCCACTTTGTTCTACATGATGTCCTTATCCCACTAGTCAGCCACCCGGGCTGCCTATTACTGCTAGTACACTGTTTAGAACATTCTAAAAGTATTCTCAACCTTCTCTGCTAATTAATAGAATGAACCAAGTATGACCTTTCAGTCCGTGCTACAATTTACACTTGATTGCAACCTGCTTCCTCAATGGTTGCCAGAATAGCCTCTTCAACAAGCTGAATAACACCTCCAGGCATACACACTGGGTTTACCTGGTGTTCCTTTCCATCACTTGCTGCCATTTGCCTAAGAGGTATCATTGTTCGCCATAATTTTGAAATCTGAAATGCTGAAGATTAATAGAACCCTACTCTTTCAAGTCCCACTGACTCGGTTTCAGTTTCAGTGAAAGACATGTTTGTTAGAGGGATTGGTGTAGTGCCCTGAGTCCTCCCTGGTCCCCATCTGCCATGTACGGGATGGCTAGACCCTATATTGCCAGGCCACCACAGTCAAGTGGGTGGGTAGTGATGGAGCTCACATTTCCTTCAGGAGAGACAGTATCTGTGGGACAGGATAGTACTTGAGGTGCCTTTGGTACCTCTGATACACAATTCTCGGTAGCCCTCCCTACATACCCAGTGTGACACAGCGGCAACATCTCTGCTACTGCCAAAAACAAATTATCACATGATGCTCCACTTTGTGCCATTTTGTTTTGGCTCCTGTACAGTGTGCTACGGTACTATGGTGCATGGATTTCAATGTGTGCCAGGGCTGCAGAGGCAGACACATGCCTACAAACAAAGAAAAAATTAATTACATAGCTTTATTTTTTGGAGATAGTTAAAGCTTGACGACTACCCCTTATACTTCGTATTGCCACTAGTTTTCTATCAGACTGTGCCCAATGCCACATCATAAAGTTGTTTTTTCTCTTGTCAACTAATAATGCCGGGACACATTACTAACTGCTTGCTGTCAGGTGGCCCTTTTGTCGAGAATGCTGGGAGCGCATCATTGTCCCTTTGGAGCTGTAGTGGATTATTTACAACAAATTCGTGAGGGAATAAATATATTGTGAAGCAGTATTCAGAATGCGCAACTCCTTAAACAGATATCTACAAGATGATTGTGGGTGGGCACCACATATTATTCCTACAGCACGTTTCTGAACAGTGTAGAGTTCCATTCTTAAAGATGAGTTGCCCAGAACATTATTACATATGACATTATTGAATGAATATATGAAAAATATGTCAACTTACTGATTTGTCTCTCCCCAAGATTTGCAATGAGTCTGAGTGTAAGTAAATATGGGTGGAAAACACTGAAAATTGACTATGTGGAGCATGAGGACTGAATAAACACATCTCTATACACAAGTGGACTAGCAACACATACATTCACATACACATACACACACACACACACACACACACACACACACACACACACACACACACACAAATGTATGTGATTTTCCACACATTCAAAACATTTTATCTACAGTATTATGGAATAGGGGAGAGTGCTCTCCAACTATTACAATCTTACTTATGCAAAAGAAAACAAACAGTGACTGTAAATGAAAAAAAGATCCAGTTTCTTGTCAGTTACCAAAGAAGTACCACAGGGCTCTGTGCTTGGACCTTTTCTTTTTGTAGTCTACATAAATGATTTGCCTTCTTCATTACCTTGTGATACTGCACTGTATGCAGACAATACAACTCTAATTACTCAGGGAAACAACTTGGATGAATTACAGAATAATGTAACAATAGGAATGGACACATGTACCAGTTGGTTTCAGGCAAATTCATTACAGATAAATAATAATAAGACAGAAGATATTGTATTTGATTTGAATTCCCCTAAACATGAAAACAAATCTTTAAAACTACTAGGGTTCCATATCAACCAAAAACTTAACTGGGAAATTCACACAGGCATGCTATGCAAAAAACTTTCTTGTTACATAAACTGAGAGGCTCTGTTAGGAGAACACCCCTACTATATGTACACTTTGCCTTCTTCCACTCTCATCTCGCTTATGGGATTATACTATAGGGAAACTACCCAATTTCAAAGACAGTGTTTAAATGGCAAAAAAAGCAAACAGATTCCTTGTAGGACTACCACCCAGAGACTCATGCAGGCAGCATTTCAAAGAATTAAATATAATGACAGTCCCTGGCTTGTATATTTATAGTTGCCTGATATATGCCAAAGAAAATTTAAATAACATTGACCTTAGGATGGCAGTGCATTCACATAATACAAGAAATGGACATACAATTGACATCCCAGTCGCCAGACTATCAAAGATTCACTGCAGTTATAAGCATCTAGCACACACATTTTTTTAACAAATTACCCAAAAGTGCACATTCTATGCACATGGATAAATTTAAAGTAAAAGTAGCAAAATGGATAAAAAATAAAGTATTTTATACAGTTCAAGAATTTCAAGAGAGTGCAATAAAAGCTATTGAATTGCGATGGTACATTTATTATATGATACCGATTACATGTAAAATGTTTAAAGGTAAATAAATATGAATATGAATACATTTGAATCATGTTCTTTGTTGCAGTTGGCCATAACAAAGCAGTGGTGTGTTACGTATCAAGTTGGGCTGTGTATCGACCAGGAAATGGAGTGTTTACTGTCAGTGATATCAACCCAAATATTTGTTCTCATCTTGTCTATGCATTTGCTGGGCTAAATGCTACAGACAACACAATTATAACTCTTGATAAGTACAATGATCTAGAAGAGGATTATGGGAAAGGTAAGTAACCATACAAATTGTGTTAATAAGTAGTATGTACCAAAAGGAAAATTCAATAGAGAAAAATGAAAAAAAGAGTCAGAATTGATGGCCAGTACATATCTTCAGCTATACTGCTATAGACACACACAAAAGTAAATGCACCGTCCTAGCTTTTGGAGCCAGTAGTTCTTCCCTTGGAGAAGTGAGCAGGATAGGTTATGAAAGGTTCAAAATGAACTAACTTGTCATGATGATGAAGGAGGCAAAGCTTTAGGTGGAGGTGTTAGAAGGAGTAGCTCATAAATAGTATATTGGTAAGAATTGTACCAGCTTCAGGCCAGAGGTGATGTCAAATTGAGGAATAAAAGTACTTAATTTGAGTCATATGATACATCATAATTGTGATGTAGATCTCATTTGACACCACGAGAATGATATCTATAGCCAACAGAATAACTGCAGCAGCCCCAGCTCAGTTTGGGTCCTTTTCGGCAGTAGCACTTGTGTGAATGGTTATTGTGGTGAGAGTACTGGCAGACACTTTAGCAGATGACAGAGGTGCATGTATTTTGAAGGTGGCACTGCATTGTTTATGTTGTGGGTTGGCAGGAGAGCCAACACCGGTTTACTAGAGGAAGCCGAAAGGCACGCGTTTTAGCTCACGCAGGTTGGCGTGAGGTTTGGAACATGTCAAGGAAATTAGAATTTAGAAAAACGGACGTAGCTGGTGGAATACTTAACTTTAATCCATTAACGATGAGCGTCGCTCTTGACTGTACATTATTCACAATATCAATAGCAAATGAACATGGCACCTTGTTAGGTCGTAGCAAATGACGTAGCTGAAGACTATGCTAACTATCGTCTCGGCAAATGAGAGCGTATTTTGTCAGTGAAATATCGCTAGCAAAGTCAGTTGTACAACTGGGGCTAGTGCTAGGAAGTCTCTCTAGACCTGCCATGTGGCGGCGCTCGGTCTGCAATCACTGATAGTGGCTACACGTGGGTCCGACTTATACTAATGGACCGCGGCCGATTTAAAGGCTACCACCTAGCAAGTGTGGTGTCTGGTGGTGACACCACAGTTTATGGCTTGGTGGCAACGCAGACTCATTAAGGCAGCAAGATACTTCAGTCATTCAGTGCATTGATCTCATGTTGTTTATGAACAGAGCAATGATAAACAAAGTTTATTCATTGTGTGTGTGTCTATTATTTATAAAACTAAAAGATCACCTCACTCACATGTATAAAGTCATGAGCCTGCAACCCTAGACAACAAACAACTATAAGATAGATATATTCATGGAAGTTGTGGGTTTGGGAATCTGTGTTAATAGTGGGGGCTAGAACTAAAGCCAATTAAAATATACAATTAGTAGATCTACTTGCAAATATCCATCAGGTGAGCCAAAGACTGAACTGAAGCTATAATGGGATGAGAAATGTGAGCAGCCTTCTCTTTAACAAAGTACCTCTATCCATTAGAAACAAAACCAATAGTTTAATCAGTGATGTAAATAAATTCTAACTTTTTTTTATTCTGCTGATAAGTACCTGAAGACAAACTTGCATTCATTATATGAACACATCCTCTCCCCCACAATGTACAGTGAAAAAATTAGAGCCTGAGACATTTCCAGTTCTTGCTGTAAAATATTTCCCTCCTTTAAGGTAGCTGTAGTGCTTATGTTATTATCATTCTTATCCTTGTTTTTGACTCTCGATAACCATTTTATTTTAGTTTTTTAATGTAATCTACATCAGCTGACAATGTTAAAATTTTTACGTGGGTTACTTCAAGACCTAATCAAACTGGTAATTTTTTTATATAGAAGGCTGCAGATTGATGTACTATAAAGGTCACGTCCAGAAGAGGATGGGCACCAGGTTGAGGAAGTTGTAACAAAATTGGAGAGACAAGAAACTTTCTGATGGTAAAACAATAAGAGGCAGGCTGACAGACAAAATGATTGATGAACTGTAGCAGTATTATTGGATGGCCATTAGAAATGATATTCAGGATTTGTTGAAAATGAAGCAGGCAGTATGGGCTGCCTTTTTCCACAGACTGTCAACTGATGAAAAACCAGTACACCACCTTTGCCCTCCTGCACATAGTTCATGGTGCAATTACTGCAATGCCCAGTACCCAAACAGTTCATACAGCCCTAAACATTCCATCCCAGCAGCAGTCATGGATATCATAAAACCTATCTACAGAGACCTGGCAAATCCTGAATCATTGAAGAAGTGTCTGCATGGTCAGACTCAAAATCCCAATGAGTCGTTCAGTAATCTTATATGGACATTATACGGACTCTCTTACCAAGGAATGTTCTTGTTGGAATGAAGACACTAAAGTGGGGGGGTCAGGGATGCTGTTATTGCTTTTAATGATGGCAACATTTGTAGGGTGAAAGTGCTACAGCAGATAGGAATTAATCCTAGAGCAAATTGCATCAGAAAACTTGAACGGATGGAGAAGGTTCGCGTTGATAAAGCAGAATATGGAGCACAGTTGGCCACTAAGGAGTCCAGAAAGAAAAAAAAGAAGAAAAAACTTGGAAAAAGATCAAGAGGATGATATACAGTATCCCTGCTGAGTGACTAAAATTAAAAAAATTAGCCATATATTAAGTGAGTGACAGTCTTTTGAAACTTAAGAAGCCATTCCTGAAAATTTACATTTTTGTTACATTTTTCCCTAAATCTCAGAAACCACATCGAGTAGTGTATTCAAATTTTCAGGGAGTAATAACATACATATCCTGAGCCTATTGAGCTGAAAGAACATAATGTTATACATAATTAAAATTATTTAGGATAACGTACAAAAAAGTAAACAAAATTTTAACTGTGTAATTAAAAAATTGTATTTCTGGAAGCAGTGACTGAAATGAAATTATTGTAATTCAGTAGACTCAGAACATACAGTTTAATGTGCTGTAAAAGTTTCATGTCAATGGCTACCTGAAATACAGGGAAGTGAAGTCACTAAATTTAACATTGTTGCGATAGGGCATTCCAAGTCGCCTTAAGTATCTGCTGTTTAATTTTTTATTTCTCCTATTATGCTTACACCTCTTATTTTATTATCTTCCTGTTATCACAGGTTTTGCGTCTTTGTTTTTTGTTTCCTACTGATTTCAGAATATCTAATCAAAAATTTCATGTCTTATAAGTTTGAATTAATTAAATAATTGCTGTAAATTGTTAATTTACTGTAACATACTTATAGTTATTACTTATTGTTATGAACACATTTTCATTTTACTATGGAGGTGCCTTAAAACCATTTCCATATTCAGAACTCAAAGAGTAGGGCATACTGTATAATTTAAACCATACGAAAAATGTTTACTCGAAATATTACATATATAGTGTTCATTTATGTTTTGTGTTGTAGCTACGCAGGTCACTGCTGTGAACCTTGTAGTGTGTGTAAATTGATAGCCAAAACTGCATTAAGAGTGAATGTTATGACTGCAATTAACATCACTTTAAATGGGTACCAATAACAAAGCCAGAATCATCTTTAATAACAACATGTGCAATCAGAGCTCAAAATTAAAATCCGAGATGAGAAAACTGAGGTAACAGTTGTATTTGGATATCAGCATAACCGAGGCTTGAGTGGCAAGATGCGAACTGCTGAGCCTGATCTTTATTTCCTGTGATGCACCAATGGACGTTATTATGTGACGTATTTGCCACATACTCTGAAGTCACGGCCACGGCAAGTGGGACTCTCTGCTACAAAACTTCAGGGGTGGAGAGTGAGGGGCTCGTTCCTCTCGTGGGGGCAGCAGGTTAACCTCGATGCACTCCCCGTAGTCTACTGCCCACTGTGGTCTCAATGTAGTGGGCTTACTGCTGGTATGGAGTCTGTCCACATACCTCACTGGGTGGAGGGGAGAAGGAATATTAGGATAATCAGTGATGAGGTCATTAGAGACAAAACACAGGTTTGGATTAGGGAAGGAAATATGTTGTGTCATATTCAAAGTAACCACTATGGCATTTGCCTTCAGGAATTTAGGGAAACCATGGAAAATCTATATCAGGATGGCTAGGTGGAGATTTTAACTGTCAGTCTCTCAAGTATGAGTCCAGTGTCTTAAGCACTTTGCCACCTCATTCAATACAAGGATGGAGACAAAGACCTTCAGTGGATAGTGTGGGTAAGTCTGGGGTTCTGGTCACGGACAACTGGGAGGCATATCAGGTAGTGGTGGAAATCTCAGGTGAAACATTGAGCTCTTACACGGTCATGTTGGGGTTGTAACACCATTTCTTTGTGTGGCCAGATCTGATTTTGATGTCACATTGAGGTGCTTTTGTCTGGCCTCTACTTCAAACAGTTTATGTCCGCCTATGACTAGTGCTGACCCCTTGAGTCCAAAACAGTCTATGACTTTATGTGCAACCCGAGATTGTAGAGCCCATACTGTTGTACAGGTATATCTTTGTGGACTGGGCTCAGAGTCATACTTGCACAGCATCTCTGCTGGACTAAGGCCATGTATGGCTTGGAGTGATACATAGTGAACAAGTTTGTCAGTAAGGGCTTCTATGGATGCCACACTCATCAATGTCATCTTGTTCATTTAAGCCTTGGGCATTCTGGCCAATCCCTTTGTTTCCAAGTTTGACACAGGATGGAGAGCTGTGCCCAGATGTGTCATTCCACTCCACTGGCAAAAGGAGCAGAACTTAACTACTGCGACCTGTGAAACATTGTCAGACATGATGACATATGGTGCTCCCTATATGGCAAAGATTGTCAATAGTCCCTGGATTATAACTGATGTCCCAGAGCACACATTCAATGCTGGCATCAATGCCTGGCCATAATTCATGATGACCTCCAACCTCAAAACTCTTCCGTGTAGTAATTTAAACATGTGAGGCTGGAACATAGGATTATCACCTAGTACTCAGGTTTTTCTACCCCAGCAATACGACTTTGCAGAATATTGGGTCCTGATCAGTGAGTCTAGCGTCTCCTGGGCTGTCCTAGGAAAGTTGTCCGTTGTATCCCTAATATTTTCATCAAGCGGAAACCCCCTAAGGGGGCCACCATCTCATTTATGAGTATGTGCTTGGTCATCGTGTGGCTCCAGCCCGTGCAGTGCTACTTCCCTGTCTGTGCTGCAAGTCTATCCATCAACTATTCTTTTTTCTGCTCTGACTTTCGATCAGAGTCTTCTTGGTGCTGGTTGTGCTCGGTTCTGGTTCTTGATTTTGGACACTCATTTTCGTCCCTTCCAGCTTTCTACAACTTTCATTCTAAACTAGATTGGTCATTTTATGGAACTGCAGATCGTGTAGGGGAGGTCACCTGGTGTGGCATATATTTCACCTTTTGTGCATTTCTTTGCACCCTTCCTTTCTTCCAAAGATACAATGTCCAAAATGCAGAACGTAAATGTAGATATTCTTACTATGGGGGGGGGGGGGGGGGCTCAAGCATGTTGGTCACCCCCTGACCATACTGAGATCACACTGTTGGTACTTGAGCTGGAAACTCCCCATGCAAACCAAGTAGTATGTGCCCATCATTGCTGGGGCATGGGACTCCAGGCAATGGTTTAATGGCCAGGTAACCGTCGCTGCAGATTGATGGTGCCTGTTGGGAGTGACCCCATTTGCAATTGATGGTACCATGGTGGAAGCAAAGTAAACTTTCTTTTGTTCGTGGCTGCAACATCCCGACAGTCTCTCCAAATGGGAAGGATTATTATAATGCAGAGAGATAAGTCCCAATGATGTTTCATTCCTGGCTACATCATAGGAAGAAGGCATGCCAGACATTTGGGTGCAAAACAGTTCACTCAATACTTGGTTTGTACTTAGAATGACGGGGACACTTTTACTATAATGGAACCGCTGAAGACAAATTTGGGGAAGTTGAGTCACTGGGAAGAATTCAGAACGGTTCATTATTAATTAAACTTTCTCTGCTGCTCAATCTACAGCTCTTCAGGCATGTGATTGTCTAGGTGACATACTTGTGACCACTGCCCACAAAACTTTGAACATGGTCCAAGGAATCATCTTCCACAGAGACCTTGCACTCAAAACAGACGAAGAGCACTGGACTATTCTCCAGTGGTGAGGCATACATTTTATCTGATGTGTACAAAAAGAGTCCAAGGATAATTGTATGGATGCAGGTGTCTTTATCTTAGCCTTTGAAGGAAATGTCCTCCCAGAGAAAATTAAGGTGTTGGTATACAGATGTGATGTGAAACTGTATGCCCCATTGCATATGAAATGCTTCAGATGTTTACGCTTTGGGCATATGTCATCCTGCTGCACAGTGAACCCAAAATGTGGCAACTGTGGATGATCACTCCACAAACATAGTCCATGTGAACATATGCCTTTGCATATCAACCCTGCAGAACATCAACCTCCACTTTCGCCAGTTTGCCCAGTTCTGGTGAAAGAACAGATCTAAGATGGTAAATCTACTGACTGCCTAATGTATACTAAGGCACAGAAAAAATACGAATGCCTACATCCTGTGGATATGATGATTACGTTAACATCATGATTATCAATCTCCCCCCCCCTCCCACCTCTAACTTTCCCAAAAGCAGATCTTCCACCATCCTCTTCTCCGCAGTACCTTCTTTGGGAACCAGTTCCCCTTCTTCAGTGTCTGTTGGTCACAAAACTCCCTCTTGAGATCCCCCTCCATGGCAACCCCCAGATTGGAGGCCTGATGCCAAACAGTGGGTGAAGGAGTCCGGACCTGTGGGTCCCAGGGTTTTCGACTCTTCATCTGTCCCCACAGTCAATGCAGATAGCCCCTAGAATGAATCTTTCCCACCAAAGGCTATGAAGGACAAGAAGAATTTGGGCAAGGCTCCCCTGGTGCCCGTGCCCCAAGAGGTGCCAGATAGATCTCCCCCCCCCCCCCCCCCCCCCCCACACACACACACACACTCACCGTCAGATTCCGAGATGATGTTTGTGGATGAGGTTCCATTCCAACTGGTGACAGGCAGTGATCCTGCAGCATGACCAGTCCTCCTGGCCCCTTCATGCCTAACCTGGCCACCAGTGATGTGGTTGCTCAGCGAAACTGTAAAGCATACTACTGCCATCTGCTGGAAACACACATTATTTCCTCTTTTTACGCAGTTTGCATTGCTCTCCAAGAAATGCACTTAACTGATGACCATTTTCTAACAGTCCATGGTTATTGTGCATTCTGTTGGAGCAGTGGTAGTCCTGACATGGCATCTGGAGGGGTCTTTATTCTTGTTTGTATAGATGTCATCAGTGAATGGATTCCCCTTCATACCTCTTTGGATGCAACAGCATTACAGGTCCAATGACCTCAGCAATTACCATTTGCTACATTTACCTACCTATAGGCAGGGTACTTGCTTATGTTGAATTGAACACATCAATCC